>NC_138185.1:144081252-144704033 GCF_964194105.1 Spermophilus citellus
GAATGTCCAGGTATTCACTGGGAGTGGAATATCCTAGGGGACCCAAGAACAAGGCAGGGAGGCTTCAGCAGAAGCCACAGAAACTTGGATGTCTGTGGTTCTGTGCTAAATCTGATAACTCCATTTCCTTTCTGCTTTTAAATTGGATTATTCCCTTTCTGGTTTGCTTTCTGTACTTGCCTTGCTTCTAGGTTGAGAGGGCTAGCCTGAATTGGACATGAAACATTCAAGATAACAACAGGCATGATGGCCCCTGTCCACTCAAAATCAGGTCTAAGGCCCCTGAAAGGGTGTTTGGGCCCATAGGCTGCAGGACCCCAGGAACCAGTCTATGGCTTGCAGACATGAAGAGCCCAGCCAAGAACTCAGTTATGCACCAGAGTTCTGGGTTTCAAAGAATTTGGAATGGCATCCCAAAGTACAGAGAAGCACCTAAAGTGAGTGAAGAATAAGCCCACAGAGAATGAGGATGGGAAAGTAGCATTGAATTTTGGGCAGAACAAGTGGAGAAGTTTGGGGGAAATCTGGAACATTAAAGTTATATTTACCGAATATGACATTTAAGAAAATCAATTTGAATTCTGGGACTCCAATATCCTTTTCACTCTATTGGCAAAATCTTAAATGAAGTAATTCCTTCTTCCTTCCTCAGTTACCCTTTTGGCTAAAATGTTTAGTCTAGAAGGAATTAAAAAGTTGCTAGACCAAGCAAGGGGAGTCATGTGGGGTGGGAGCATGGTGTGAAATACACTGCATCCAGCAGCACAAAGCTCAGTGCTGCTCTTCCCGGCAGCCGGGTCACTCTGCTGTACGCAATAGGTCACAGGAAGGACGGTGTTGTAACTCAGCTCTCTGCACAATTTAGACTTGATTATTCAGAATGGGGAGGCAAGGAGTGAGAAACTACAGTTTATCTTTTGTACTAACAGAAAACTGTTTTAGTGTCCTTACTGTTCAGGTTTGTCCAGCAGCTTTAATTCTTCTTCTTTGGATGTCTCGTAGTATTTTCTTATTTTAACCAATTCATCTTCTTGGCCTCTCTGTAGTGAAACAGAAAACAAAACAAAACTAAATGAGTAATGAGAAATCCATCTACAGCAACAGGTTTCAAAGTGTGGTCCCCAGACCTGCAGTATCAGCATTAGCTCCTGGATTCTGTATGTATCAAGCCCCTTCTCCCACAAGACTCCCCTTTCTTGGTCTAGAAACTTTTCATTTCTTTTTAGATGAAACATTTTAACCAAAATGGTAACTGAGGAAGGAAGAAGGCATGAATCCTTTAAGGTTTTGTTGATGTTGATGCTGCTGTTGTCCACTGTTAGAAATCCAAATTGTTGGCACCACCACCCCAAACATAAGAAACTCCAAAGTCCAGTAAACCCTCCAGGTGATTTTGATGGATGTTAACATTCAGAATCACTGGCAAATGCAAACTGTCATAACCAGTACACTCAGCCTGAAACAGAAATCAGGACATTAGTTTGCTACCTTCGATTCCCTATAAGTAGATAAAGGGCAAGTCGTCCTTCATATTTGCTTATATCCTCTTGGAACAGCTCTAACTTCCAGAGGCTTTCCACTCCATTATGTGAAGTCAGCATCCCTTTTTCTGAATTTCATAAGTACTGTGTCTACAACTTTTTTTCTATATTTAATCACACACTTTCTCCATTTATCCAACTATTTCAGTTGTGTATGGCTTGCCTCTATTGTGTGCTAACAAGTACCATCCATGTGCAAAGTCCTGAGCCCAGAGTAACAACAAAAAGCTTTTGGAAGGTACCTTGCTTTTGACAAAGTTCTTTAACATCAATTAAGGTATCCTCATTTCACAGGTATTCCACTGAGGCTCACTTTAAGGTAGCAGTAAAAGGCTTCTGATTTGAAATCCTTCCTTCTACTATAACATGTTGACCTCCAGGTACCCAAGAAATGCAGGATTAATTCCCCATGGTCTGGTATTTGTGTGCCTTTGGGTTTATTAATGAAAGTTTTATTGACAAAAAGCATGAGAACTTCCCACCAGGTTATACTAAATAGCTTCTGATGTATACAAAGGATGTGAAATGAGCAGGGAATTGGCAATCCCACCAGGCCTATAATATTAAACTATGGAAATTTTCTTTAAGAGATTTAAGGTCCCAGAGGACATAAATATTAAAATGAATCATCTTTTGAGCTGAGTGTTCACAACATACCTTGGAGTCTCAGGCAGCTCCCTGGGAAATACCATTACTTAAGAGAATCTCATTCAATTTATATGTCTTTTTTTGTTTGTTTGTTTGTTTTTGCATTCTGTCAGTAAACATCTTGTTTAGATTAAAAAGAAAAGAAAGAGCAATAATTGCATCAATTCAAAATCATGGGGATTCTGACTCTCCAATATCATCTTTCCTGCACATTCTGCTGGTTATTTCCGCATATAACTCAAATTGAAAGAACTAATGTGTGTATAGTGCTGTTTTACTTTCAAGAAACATTGTATTTCTATATATATTAAATTCTTACTTGGTCCCCCCCCAAAAAATTCAGGTAGAATCCTACCTACAATCTCTTCTACCGATGATCAAACAGTAACTGGCCACTTAAATAATTGGTAGAAAGTTACTCAGCAAGCACTGGTAGAGGTGTACCTCAAACCTAGACTGTCTGACTCTCAATCCAAGACACATCCTCCTCAGCATACTGAACTGATCCCCACATTCACTGCCATCAGCCTGTGTGGACTAGGTAATCATCCAAGCAGGTATTAGCAGTCCTATTCCTCAAAGGAAGACTTGGGTGTATGCCTACATCATGTGGTCAGCCTCCCTGCCCTCACTCTGCTATCAAGCAATATGGTGGATTCCAGGGCACATATGTGGTCTCCACCTTGAACCTTTCTGCTTTGCAAAGTGCAGTGAGGTCTACCAACCCAGATCCCACAGTGGGAGTTCCGTTCCTTTCGTGTCTGCTCCCACTCAAGCTTGCATCCCTATGCCATTATTAAACTCTTCCATGCTAGGTCAAAGTACTTATGACCAAAGAACATGAATGGCTCAGAGATTTTCAGCGTTGAAAGAAAATATGAAAATTCCAGCTTTGTCTATCTTTGACACTCACGTTTTCATATAAGGCTGCTAGGGTCTCCAGGTCAACCACAGAGTCATCCACGTTAAAAATGGCTGCCAAAAAGAGAAAAAGAAAAAGGTAAGAAATTTATTTGATCTCAATACCAATATTCACTCCATGCCCAGCTTCCAAGCAACATAATATTGTTCTTTCTTACACGGGTTGCATCTTTCAACTTGTTTCTGCCCCCCTTCCTTTATCACCAGGGGGCTCAAATGAAAAAAACCAAAAATGGTTCCTATCCCTCGCCCTGCCTTGTTTGATTCCTCAGGCTTTTCGTCCTTTCTGTAGTTTAATTTAGGCTCCACAGGAGAAGTGTTTGTGCTTTAAAACTAAATCAGTTTGTAGGTTTGAAGCACAATTTTAAATCTTTCTTCCCGGCTGGTAATTGAAGAGATTTAGCACCTAATGCACCAGAACTGACTCTTGCCCATTACCATAAAGGGAGAGAGAAAAAAGACAATGTTGGCAAATTAAATGAATTCAGGCATGTGATTTCAGGCACCTTTCCACAGCCACTGCAAACATCTTGTTTGGATTAAAAAGACAAGAAAGAGCAATAATTGCATCAATGGCAAATTAAGATTATAGAAACCTCCCCTGAGCCAGTTTTAAGGTAAGGTCCTATGGTTTCATTGGGATTCTACTTGTTGTTTGTATCTTAAATGAATCATTTAGCAGTTAACTAATATGCTTATTATTTCATTTGGAGAGGTTCCTTCCTGCATATGCAGGGATACAGACATGGTGATTTTAAAACCTTAATGGATTTGGCTATCAAAGTGTTTGAAATTGGCAGGCCCACATCTTTAAATAATTATTCAAAACTAATAAGGTTTGTTCCTTCAACCCTAGCTCCCTTCCCTGACTTTACATTGTGAAATTAACCAGCACGCTAGTAAATTTTCTCCGTGGCAGGCTAATTAATTTTATTAAACCAACCAGTGATATTTAGAATGCCTTAAAATTTTGCTTGTCAACCATTATTCTGTTCATTTCTATTACACCATGTTTTTGGAGAAGGTAGGGATCAAGGTAAAGGGCAGGTTGCCTTTGAATTATTTTACAATTGTATGAACCCCTTCATACAATTTTAACAAAATTAATTAACTGAGCTAAGATCATGTTACTTCACAAAATACTGAGAAATATACTTAAGATTCTTTCACAGGCTATTATCTATGACTTAGTTGTTAAACAGCAAGCTACTCCTAGATATGTGGATGGTGAGAAGAGAGGAGAAGATGTGTTTGTGACAAAATCAGTCATCTCAGACTCCACCAAGACCAAGGAAAGTATATTTCCAAAAGGCCAATATTACACCATAAAAGAAAAATGGAGTTTGAGGAAAGAAAGAGTTTATGCTCTTAGGACTGGGTATTTTGTGTGTTGAGATCAACTGAATTCACTAATATATTAGATAGGCCTGTTGAAATATCTGAGCTTTTAAAAAATAAAGAAAAACAAGACAAGAATTATGCCATTTCCAATATTCCACAAAATTCAGTCAGTAAGAATACATAAGAAAAGGTAAGTAAAATACTAGAAATAATTTGTCAGAAATGTGTTTGCTTCTAAACTAATCACACTTCCCAGATATTATGAACTACATGCTTAATTTAAGTAATATGGTCTCATGAGAATGATCTTTTCTTTCCCTTAGTGAGCAAGTACTTGATCTTAAAAAGTTTATCCACCTTGATCCCAGATACATAGTTCAAAGGATTATATTCCAGGGTGCCAGGAAGCAAAATGAAAATACCTAGAGATTGGGACCAGAAATAAGCCTGGACTCTGCAGATGTTTATGCATCCATTCACCCATCCAGCCTCCACATTGAGAGTTGTTGAATGTACACTAAGTTCCAGAAACTGCTCTCTCAAATGCTTTGACATGTAATTCAGAGGTGTATAAGCCATTCAAAGTACTTGATCTCATGAAATTGATATCCTAAGATTGGGGACGGACACTAAACAAGTAAATACATAATTTCCAATAACAATATACCTTAAAGAAAGTGGACTAGAAAAATGTGCAACACTACATAGGATGTACAAAAGGAAGGCTTCTTGCAGTAAGTAACACAAAAGACTGCAGAAGTCAGTTTTGTAAATATCTAGGTAAAGAACCTGCCAGGAAGAGGTAACAGCAAAAGCAAGTTCCTATTTTTAAAGAAGGAACACATTTAAGGTACAAAGAAAGACCGAGATGACTCAGGCTGGGGATATAGCTCAGAGGTATAGGGCTTGCTCAGCACACATGAGGCCCTGTGTTTGATAACTAGCAATGCAAAAAAACCCAAACAATCAAAAAAAAAAAAAACCAGACTCATGAACAGAGAAAAATTTACTACATGATGCTGTTCCTGACATGTCATGTTAAGTTGTCTGGACTTCAGCATATTTGTAAAATGCATATAGTAAACTTACTGAAAATACAAAGTGACCTCATATATATGCTTGGCATAGCACATAGAGCAAGGCATGAGTGACTATTATGATTTCAAATATACACATTGTTAATGTGTTTTAATGTTAGTAAATGCCTTATCTCCTTTATCATCTGGAAAGATTTAGACAAGAAAACTACAACTACTAGTATTTATATATTTATAATATAAAATCCAACTTCCCATAATTCTTGGATGTTTCAAATAGAAGTGGTCCTTTAAGACCCCAGACAAGACCCAACTTTAGACAAGACCCAATTTATTAATAGGACAGGAATAGGTACAAATATATCTAAATTATAAAGCCCAGATGTATCAAAGGTCTTAAAGGAAATATAAGATATTTCTGGATCTGAAAAAGTTAATTTAATTTTTATCTTGAATCCATCTTTCCTACCAATCCATCTTTCATTGTATCACTAGAGTTAACTTTTTAAAACATGAGATTTGAAGTTTAAAACACCCTAGATGTCACTCCTTTAAATACTTGGTGAAGTTCAAACTCCTTGGCCTGACCCCAAACTGCATTTCCAATCTTCTCTTCTACTATTTCCACGCTCCTTAGGCCCCAGCCACATTGTGCAACTCCCCATTCCTGAACATGCCCTGCCTTTCTCCCTTTCCACACCTCATCTTCCAGGGCCTAGAGGTCAAAGGTTTGCTGCCCTGGAAGGACACCCCTTGACCTTCAGACCATTAACTCCTCCATCTTTTCCTCTGCCATGGCAGCTCACCCGTATTTTACACAGGGTGAAGACAGTGATTTTAAGAATCAGTATCACAGTAACAGTCTCCTTCCTCCACCAGATGGTGAGAGCTTGTAGTCAGAGAAAGCTACCTTATGCACCTGGATGACTACAGATCCCACCGTAGTACCTGGGTGACTCCAACTCCCACTGAAGTGCAATAGATACAAAATAAACATGGGTGGGTGTGACGTGTACCCCAAGATCCCCAAAGGGTGAGTCTTTCAGGTGGATGTGAGAAACAGTTTCTTGATAAAGAGGACATGAGGTCTTACAGAAAAAGAACACAGAGACTTTGCAGGTAGATAAGATTTTAACAGATGAAAATATTAAATTATGGGGCGAGGTTTTTATTTGAATTAAGGATGTTTATTCCTTCTCGATGTGTTCCTGTTCAAAACTTTAGGCTTAGTCAGTAGAGTTGCATAGTCATATTCTCCACTCACACATTCAGTGTGGATACCCGGGTTGCCTGAATATAGTATAATAAAAATATTTTAGTTTAATAAATAAATTTTCTCTTTATTAAAGAATGAATCAAGGAAAATATCTTTCCCATCATTCTAACCTTCAAAAAATATTGTAAATAGCAATATCAGCTTAGGGGGAAAAGGTTAAGAGTAAATTGGTAGATTCCCTCAGGCAGTCACTTGAAACACCCATTGCTAATCATCATTAATTCAGTCACACTCATTCAAGCAGTGACAATCTGTAAATTTACAGTAAGTGCCCATCAACATCACTGGAAGACTTTAATACATTCCATGTGAAAGAAGGAGATACAAACAGGCTGATGGAACCTTCTTGCAATGGCAGGAATTTTGGCTTCAAGAGAATAAATTAAAAGGACTAGGGAGATAGCCTCCAAATATAGTTTGAGACAAGAAATTGTAGAATTTTGAAAGACATGATGAAGAGTCTATAATGCACTTGATATACTTCAGAGAGTTTTTGAGCACTTTTGAGCTGGGAAGTGCGTTAAACAGTTATATTATTCAGGGAAAATCAGATTTTTGGGAAGATCCGCTTGGAACCTATTGCTATGGTCAAGAGCTAGCAAAAACCTGAATAGTGATGACAGAAGGGCAAGGCAAAGGAGATACACTGTGGAATACGCTATAGGAATATCACTAAATGGCTCAGGGGCTTTCAGGCTCAAATCAGGGGAAGAGCTCTGTGCCTCACCCACAGAAGCAGGTGGAGGAACATAAGAGCAGATGTGAGTGTTCTTCCTCCCAGGGTCTGGGGAGGAAGGAGGCAATAGAGGAAAGGGAATTGGTAAAGGAAAGAGTAGCAAAGGGATTAATTTAGGATTAAGGCCAAGTTTTCATTGAGGTTTCTTCTCTTCCATATACAGATCTTAAAAATAAAATTTAAAAAGTACAATAAAATTCAAAGGTGGAAGCAGCAATATCAAGTGATTGATCACCTGGTTGAGCCCAGGAGCTCAAGGAAATGAAACTGTTTCTATTGTTTCTATCTTGCACAGTATCCAAGGAAGGTTAGAATAATGGCATAGATCTAAAAAATAAAACTTCATAAGTCCTAAGACTCCTGGGAGAATTGTCTTACATGTACATAATTGCAGTTCCTTTTCATTGAATGTAGTTTTAGGTCCCGAAGGGGCCAGTATCTATACCTGACAATTCTATCCCAAAATACTGTGAGAATGTATGTGAGAAACAATAAATGCTCTCTGATTTAAGTCATTCTTTAAAGTCCTTACCATTAAACTTATAAGCCATTACATAAACCAATTAATTATCATCACAATGTGGAAAGAAATCTTTGATTAAAATATTTTTAGAGTTGCATATGATCAGATAGCTCTCTCCATTTTACATTATAAAAATACACTCTTGTCTCTTTTACACACAGCACACAATTCACATCTTTCATTCCAAAAACAGAATCTACAAATATTCACCTACACAATTCTAAAGCAAGCCTTAAAAGCCTTGATACAGTAATTCAAAGTAATCCTAGCTTTTGCTCCATAGTACAGGGCTCATTATTCCTACACTTCTGCAGATGGTGTCAGAAAGGTGAAGTGTCAAATCCACAAAAGGGAGACCCCAACAACTCATTGCCACTGCAATATCAATCACTCCTGGTGGGTTTTACTTTTATCTCCCTCCCTCCTTAGTTGTCCCCGCTCACACTGTCAGTTCAGTTAGAATATTTCACCTACACCTCACAATATGTCGAAAGGAAGTAGACACACGCTGTGAAAAGCTGGTAATTTTATTGGGGTCCTTTACCTTTAAAAATCTGTTACTTGGTCAAGTCTGGTTTCTGGGTTTCTTTTTTGCAGGGAAATTGAGGCAAACATTTTTATGTGGTCCTCTGGTGCCTGCTCTGTACTACAAGAATTATATACACAAGGATCATTAGAGTAGTGTTTCGCCCATTAAGATATAATAACCGTCAGCAGGGACAAAAAGCAGATCAGTATCACAAATTCAAACTAACAGGCACACATAAAAACTATGTGCCTGCTTTAGGCACATGCGCAGGGTCAGGGTCTCACACAATAGGTAAATTCCCTCTCCAGCTCAGAGCTGGCTTTTCACAAGGGTAAGTGGGAAGAGCAACAGGAATTCTTTTAGCCCTCCAGCCATTTTTTAACTCTGAACACTTTTCTATCTCCAAGTGTACCACGTTCAGATAAACAAAAAATGTGCTTGCTTCTAATTATTAAAAAATAATACAAATTATTAAAAAAAAAACAAGCAAAGTCACTTAGGACATTGTTCTTTTAGAGGGAAAAAGCCACCTTTAGGTGGCAAAGGAGGGAGACCAGGGTAGAGAAGATGCACATCTTAGCCTGTTTGAATTAGCCAAGAGAAATCTGGTCATCTGACATGTGGAAGATCTCACAGGATTGGGTTGGTTCATCA
The DNA here is from genome assembly GCF_964194105.1 of Spermophilus citellus. Classification (NCBI taxonomy): domain Eukaryota; kingdom Metazoa; phylum Chordata; class Mammalia; order Rodentia; family Sciuridae; genus Spermophilus; species Spermophilus citellus. The sequence goes on from NC_138185.1 coordinate 144,090,459, forward strand.
GGTTTTGGCCAATATTGATTTTAAGAATAATTCTGATACAACCCATTTATTATTTTTTGTATTCCCTTAGGTAGCTGACACGATTGCCTTACACAAACTAGTGTGGAATAATTCTTGTAAATGGGTTCAATCTATTTCCAGCCCAACAAAGCAAAGGCTGACAGCATTATTTGACTCTACTGATGAAAATTATTTGTTGACAATGTTCACTTCCAATTAGCCAATGTAAAACTTAAATGTTTATCCAAATTACAGACATTTTTTAAGGCCTCAATAAAAAGCTCAATTGCTAAGGAAAAGAAAACAGAATGAGGTAACACAAGACAGTTTTTTAAAATCCTGTATAACCTATCCCCCAAAACTCTAACAAACTTATTGTCCCAACTTCTACCAAGAAAAAAGAAAGAAAACACGGGGTTCATGAAAGGAGGCAATGATACAACCTGAAAGTTGAAGAGAAAGGGATCTGAAACATCTTTCCACAGTCTCAATACCCAACAATGAGCCCATCACTCAGAAGGAAGACCAAATCCAAGATAAAAGTACAAAACATGAAAGGCCGGGCAGGTAGAGAGAGATGCAAAGAGGCCATCGGACAGGACTTGCTCCCAGAAGTGCTCTGAGACCACAGCTCTTTATAGTAATCCCAAATCCCCCAGAACCTCTCTTCAGTATGCCTTGATTTCCCCCAACTGGCACTATGATCTACCTGTGATAGGTGCCAGGCTCACCTGTGCAGACAAAGATGTGCAAGAACTTTTGCTGGATGCCAGTATCCAAATGAAATGCTCGAGGGACCAGTTAGGAAGCAGCTCAAAGGAACCTCTGTCCACCATATTAGAAGGATTAATAATTAATTGCTATTAGCTATTACAAGCATGCCAAAACCCAGGGAAGCAAAAGCTCATACAGAAAAATGAAAGAGCACAAACAAAAGTTGCTTCCAGAAACACAGAGAATAAAAAATATCAAGGGAACATAGTGTCTAACCTTAACTATACTGTTATATGACTAAGTAGAGACCTTAATTCAGGTATCCATGGAATGAAAGGTGAATGTAAAAAGATAAAAAAGGGAGCTGTTTAGAGGTGGAAAAAAATGACACTTACCTCATAGAACTCCTATAAACAAGGGGCACTTAGCTAATCTATTCCAAATTCTCAAAATCACTCAATCTCACAGAGCAAAAATCCTAATTCTCGCTTAAGTCTAGGCATGTACTATACCTGAAGGTGGCCATGGAGCCACTTTAGAGGTACAATTAAAATTGCTCATGGTTCAAACCTTAAAAAAGTGCACAGAGCACAGAATTCACAAAACTTCCTCTCCCCTATCCCCTCTGTTCTCTGAAGGCCAATGGAATGAGAAACGTTCGGTTTAAGCGGCTTCTGTTCTTCCATTAGTTCTGGTTCTTTTAAGCTGAAATTACATTCCAGGCAGATTGGATGGTCTCAGCCAGATGCCTGAAGGTAAAGTACAAAGAAATGCCACCCTCTGCTTGTTGGTCTCAGCTCTGCAAGTTAAGGAATGTATAATGGTTTAGAAAGAGGTGGGTGCAGTCCTGCTGCTCAGGTGTTTTAGAGAGGAAGAAAAAGTGGGGAAGAAAAAGGAAATGATAGAGCTACTATTTATGTTTATTTTATTAAAAAATTTAAACATATATATATATATTTAATGAGTTGATTGACACTGGCCCCTTCACTGAGTGACATGATGATGTCACTTAGAGAGTAACCTCCTTCATGTATGACATCCACTCTTCCTTTGTTTTTGACTTGAGGGGGAAATTAAAGTAAGTTTTTTGATCCTAAACTCTGCTTTCAGCCGAATTTCACAAAATAAATAAGCTGAAGTCAAGATTCCTGAAAAAAAAAAAACAACTATAGACTTATATCTATCAAAATAAGAAAATGATAGAATAGAAGATGGTGAGCGCAAGCTCTTTGTCAGACACAGAACAGAGTAAAAGTAAGGATGGTCACAGTAGATCTGCTAAGAAGTGGAGCTCTGTGAACATTAATTAAAAAAATTATCAAGAAGACTATCTAAAATGTGGGTTTAGATTCACAATTGTCAACAATGAGCCTTGTCCTAATTGTGTTAGGTTAATGAGAACCTGAAACCATCAAAATTAGCAAGGCATTTAAAAGTATTATTGATCTCATTTTAATTCAGATTTCCCTGTTTTAAAATGAGAATGTAAATTTTGTAATGCATTTATGTAACATACACATTTTAAAAAACATATCTTGAAAACCATGCTCTAAAACTTTTTACTGGTAGGGTACACTATAAAAAATTTTGGAAGTGAAATGCCTTTTGAGTAGTAACTTCTCTAGGCTAGAGTGAGATTTTCCTCAGGAAAGTCCTAAATAAATTGTGGTCAATTTCAGATGTCTGACCAAATCTATTATGTTTTAGACAGCTCCCATAAACCTGGACATAAGATTTTTAGATATTATTAAGGCCAAAGCAGATAAGGTCCAGAGGGCATTCTCAGATCTGGGTTTTGGTCTCATGAACATAAAATAACCAATCAGTATCCCTTTTTTTGTACTGAGATTCCTCAACCAAAAGATAGGTTATGATGCAGCTGAATGCTCAGGCTGAGACTCTGGACTGGTAGGAACTAAAGTAAAAAATGTTTTCTTTTGATGTTAGATTAAATATTATAAATACGAATTCTGAGTGTACGGGAAATTCCAGACGAATGCCAGGAGGTTTCTGGCACCTAGTGTGTGGCAATACATATGGAGGTTTATATCAAGAATAGTCAACAGCAATTTTCCATATCCCCTGGGACAGAATTAGAGGAAATCACTAATGTGGAATGAAAACACTCATTTTCAATCATGATAGGCAGTTGCTGTGTCCACAGATGACAAATGTTTTTAAATATAAGTCATCCCATCTAGCAGATGGAACACCAGCAGTCACTTATTCGGAATCTATCCAGGCTCTGTGGGCAGGATGGTCAGCCTCCTGGAACCATTCTCTCCAACAACCAAGGCTTTCCTTTGGTGATTCAGAGTTTTAGATTTCAGGCAGTATATGAGGATTTGGCTTTGTTCTGAAAGATGTCAAACATCTCTTTGGGTAGAGAGAACCAGGTAGAGGTTCCTCTTTGAGGTTTGTTTTATGTCTCACCTAGCCTTATCCACCTACTGCCATTAACATAATGATCTCTAGTTCTATTCATTAAACTGCTTTTGTTCTACATTTCTACTTTTTAAGTTTTGGTACCATTATGCACACTCTTGCTGAATCCAAAATCTAAGGGTGCTGGCTGAATTTCTTCTTCATCACTCTGTGCAGTACATTTCTATAGATGCAGTCTTAGTTCTGGCCTTTATCACTTATCATCTGAACAGTTGCAAACTCTTTCTAGCAGACTTATCCTCCTTTAATTTCATTTTTGTTTATTCATCCAACAGGCACTTAGATCAGCACCTGTATGATGCTGGAATCAAGTGCAAGGTGCTGGGGACATATAAAAAAGCAGTTTCCAGCTCGGAGCTAATGTTCTGGTAGTTGATGTAAATAAGAACATAAGCAGATACTTGAATACAATATTAAGTAGGGAGAAAGTGAGAGAATTAACTTAGGATGAGTTCTATTAGGAAGCAAGGATGTGAGAAGGCCTTTTTGAGGTGACATTTAAGCTGAAACCTACATTAAAGAAAAAGCTAGCTGTACAGAGCATTCCAGAGAGAGACAATGTGCTATGCATTCAAAGATACAAAAGGAGGGAAGAACTTGGCCTTTTCAAGGAATCAAAGATGATCACTGTGGCTAGCTAGAAGTGCAGTGAGCAGGAAGGCTAGAGGAGCAAAGGGAAGGAAGTTAGAGATACAGAGCACATAGGGCCTTCAAGGTCGGTCTCAGAGACACCACTGCACTCACAATCAGTCAGGACTGTTCCCCTTAAAGATCTTATCTCTGGCACTGATGCAATAAGGTCCAGACTTCATGTGATGACATTCTGGGCCCTTCCTGTTTTGGATGCTGCTTGTGTTTCCAGCCTTACCCCTGAAACAAACCACATTCTTATGCATTCTGTACATGTAAGTCGTGTCCCCCTTTGCAAGTCTTATTTCCTGTTTTTCCTCTAGGCGAAGAGCTCTGTCTCTGTGTGTAACAACTCATCCTCTAAGACTCATCTAAAGTTGTACGGGAAGAGTAAAGATATTTCTGTTATTTCATAGCCCACTCTACTGCAGTCTTGGCTGCTCATACATCCCTCCCACCATCGTGTGAGCTCTCCAAAATGTTATGCTTAAAATTTTAAATGTTGTTGAAATCATGGTGCCTGATAAGAGCTGGCATTTAATACATGCTAAAGACAGGCAGTTAGTTTTACCCAAATGCACCAGAATGGAATATGTGACGTTCTGATTCTACATAGACTAAGGCTTAGTCTATTAAAATAATCAAATTAAATTTAACAAATTTTGAATATATGGCTTTAATATATGGTGCATTAGACCAATTAGTTGTAAGCAATACTTAATCAGAGAACTTCCTAGAAAGCAAAAACAACATAACATAAAGGTACAAAAACTGGTTGTTATTTATTAACCACAAGAGCTTGCAAAATTTCACTTCCTGAATGTACACTGTAGACAGACCGCCCTAGTGGACCACACAGAGTAGTGCTCACCATACCAATAAGAAAAATCAGGTTGCTCTTTAAGAACTGGTCCAGTTTTCAGGAAAATGAATAAAACTAGAGACCATTATGTTAAGCAAAATAAGTCAAACTCAGAAGGTCAGGGTTGTATGTTTCTCTCATATGCAGAACCTAGAGAAGAAAAAGGAAAAGAAAGAGGGGGAAATCTCATGAAAATCAAAAGGAGATCAGTAGAGGAAAGAGTTCAAGGGACAGGAGGTAGGGAGAGAAGGGGGAAGTGCTGGGCAGTGATATTGGCTAAATTAAGTTGTTTTATTATGTGCATATCTGATATGTAACAACAAATACCACTGTTATGTACAATTTATAATGTGCCCATAAAAAAAGTGGAAGGGAAAAAAAAAGACCTGGACCAGTAAAAGCCAGATTATCGATCTCATCTATTTGTGGGAGGTACCTTTGTACTGAAATACTTAAAACTCTTATCAAGGTGACAAAGCTGTAATCCCAGCAAGACAAGATCGAAATGTCTAAATTGTTATTTAGAAAACTGGAATGCTTGAAGCTCTTCAGGATACCCGTAGGTACTTCTGCTCCTACAAACAGAATAATACTTTTTATAAGAATCAGGCATTTCCAAGAATCAGAACTGTTCCTTTCTACTCATGCCTTCCTGTCTCTTCTCATTGATCCCTCTGCTCATCCATTCAAAACACACTCACTGTGTGCTATGCACACGGTGGGATAGGGTGAAGGAGACTGCATTTTCGTGGGGAAAACATCAGGAAGAGATACAATGCCACACAGAGACAAGTGATGGAGAAAACATTGAGCAGATAAGATACTTTACTCATAACAAAGAAATATTCTCCTCCCTAAGTGAACAAACTAGGGTTCTGGTTTATATATCAGCTTCTTCTAAGTTTGGAAAATGTGAGTTAATGCCTCTGGTCTTTGTGCCCTGACAAAGATGAATATATGACCAGAAGGCTTAGGAATAAACCAGAGGCTTCTGAAGTATGGTCATTTCACCAAGGCTGATACACTGTAAGACTGCCTGGCTGCCAGCTGGCCGCCTCCAATCACATCTCCCCTCACATAAAAGTAAATGTTTCAGGCCAACCTCAGCACAGGGAGTCCTTCGACAGAATGACAACTCAAGACCAAGCACATTCCATTTATGACCAGACATGGATTCAGAATGAAATATAACTGACAAAGCCCAGACTCTTAGTGACCTCCACGTGCCAGTGTCAGTCAAGAGTTCATCTGGAATACATTGCTAAAGGAAAAAATGGAATGGAGATTATTTTTTAGAACTTAGGAGCCAACTCTGCAGTGGATACATAGGTGCCTGAGGCAGATGGAAGAGCTAAAATCATGCTCGCACTACTTAGACTTATGTGATGCCAGTTTGCATCTCCAATGCTGAAATAAAAGTTGGTTTTTGCTTCACAAAGGCATGTTCTTGCCCAAAGTAGAATCTTGGAAAGGTCTGGGTGAAATAATTTTTACTCAACTTATAATAAATATTGAGCCAATGAGGCTGGAATTCCATGGGAAGGTTTATGATCCTGAGCAGTGAACTACAGTACCATGGGGCTAGAATGACCCTTGTTCATGTGGCAAACTGTCATCCTGAAGCAGGACATGGCCAATAGGAACTGCATAAAGGCCATGGTGATGTTGCCATTATGAAAATTCATATCAACGTTGCTACACATGGTGGTGAAACCAAGCACATCTGGCGAGACATGTTGTTCACAAGACTCTCCCACCACACCTGCAAAATCCCTTTCTCATTGCAATGACTGCCTCAGAGAGTTACTTTCCCATCACAAGTCTACCAACTCCCCTGCAGAATTTTTTTTCCTTTCTTCCCTTTTTTTCTTTGTCCTAGCATCACATTCTCCTGATTTGAATACTTCTCCTAGAAGACCTAACTTTAGATCCTTCTAAAGTCACTGAAGAATCCTAGTGCCCCAAAGTCAAATCAATCTAATTACCACAATGTTTCCCAAGGTTTAATATTCATACTTATGTATTCAGTTCTACTGTTGAACTTAAATGTTAAAAACATTTCACGTATCCAAATACTTGCAACTGTCATTTACTTTGGATATCCATATTTCTAGCCTTTTGTGGAATTTTAAATCTTTTATAATACAGCAAAATTTTAAGCCCCTGAGAAAGCTACTTTAAAAGGAAAAGCAGCATGTGAAAGGATCTCAAGTGCCTCTTGGTTTAGGCCTGCAGGAGTGGCTGAGTCGCAGGGTACAAAGGAACGAGCAACACCAAGAAAAACCAAAGGGTGGGGTAGCTTCAGAGTGTTCCCACTGTTAAACCAACGCTCAGTTCCCACTGTTAAACCAACGCTCAGTTCTACTGAAGCCACCTTAGAGATTGTAGTCCACTCAGAAAAAATTATAAGTGACATGCCAAAATTAAGATTTACATTTAATTGATTACTAAGAAAAGGGAACATTGTTCTAATGAAAGATACAAATTTTTCAAAAGTATGATGGCTTTTGATTCCCTTTTCTAGAAATCCAGAAAAGTACACAAAACTAATTTTTTTCTTTTATAAATGTCTTTTATTTAAAACTGAGCCAAAGATAACCAAGTAGGGAAAAAGAACCACACTATCACCAACAACAAAGTGATTAAGAGACAATGATGTAACCACATGGTTGATAAAAGTATTTCTCTACAGATGTATTCAGCCAATGAGGAAGAAATGATTAAATTAGTACATTGTTATTTTGCAGACTTCTAAAGAAACAATCTGAGCAAAGATCATCATTGCCTACTAGTGTCATAGACAATATTATATACTTCTTGATGGAATATACAATAACATCTATGAAGTATTCTTCCACCACTCAGATTAAGCATCTAGATCAAATTAGCAGTATACAGAAAACACATTGGACAGAGAAACTTAACTGCACAGTAATGCAATCAGCAAAATAAAAAAAAAATGGAAATATCTACAGGACAAATAACCTTCTGTCTTCAATGAATGCATTACAAAGGAAAAAAATACAAAAAGAAGATGGGGAGGAGAAAACTTCAGATTAAAAGAAAGTTGAGAGACACATCAATGGCAATGTAGAACATCTGTTTGGATCCTCATCCAAAATAACTGTAAACGAATGGGTGAATTAACGAGTATAGGAACAACCAGGGAAACTACAACCACAGATGTGAGGACACTAAGAAACTGTTATTGTTCTTTTGAAAGGCATCATATGTTTATTTTTGAAAAAGTCTCCTTATCTTTTATGGCTAGTACAAATATTTTTAGTAGATGAATTATAAAATATCTGAGATTTGCTTCATAATAATCCAGTTGGTGGTAGGGAGGGTGCTGGAGACAGAAACAAAAGTGAGGTGATGGATATGTAGCTGGGCATTGGATGCATGAATTCATTATGACATTTTAACTTTGTGTATGTTCAAAATTCTATGATAAATGTTTTAAAAATCTAAAAGTTGTAAAAAAATGATGGAAAAGACTTACCCTGCTGAATATCCTTCATTTCTAAATGTAAACTAGATATCAAGATTCCCACGGTTTGAGATCGTTTTCCATCCAATAACTTGATGATCTGGAATTTTAAAAGAAAAAAAAAAGAATACAAGCTCAAATGACTATAAAAATCTTTTAGGAAGCACAAAAAGAGGCAGTAAGGATGAGCTAAACGGACTACAGACACTACTCTAAATGATACTTGATTGGAAAGCAGCTTAACTGAACTTGCAGATGTTTTACAAAATAAAGGGGAAAATGCTGTGGAGAATTCAACCAGTCCAATGCAAACACTAAAAATCTTAAGAATATTTTACTCTGATCTTTTAACTCAAATATTTTTTAACTAAGTTGTAACAGAAACATGATGTGCAATGCTACACCCAGATTTTTCACTTATCAATGGGATATTGTCACATTGCTGCCTAAGTCCCTAATCTTTGCAATGATTCTCTTTGCTAAAGAGCTTAGGGGAAAGAACATTCCCATCTTGTGACAGCTGCCCATCAGCAATGTGGTCTCGAGGAATCTAACTTCATCCTGAGCTTACACTTACTGCATTTAGCTTATACACTGATTTTAGATATTAAATGATTTAACATATACAAAGTGCCTAACATATTTGCTGATCTATATTTACTATGTAAATAAAGTTTCCCTATTTCAGGAAGTTAGGTTGCTTCCTATTGTACAATCATTAGCATAAACAATTGTAATATTTTATTCGTGAAGTTTTAATTTTAAATTATTTCACATTATTTTTATCATAATATGTCTATCAAAACTTTTACAATCTTTTTAAAAACTGCAAGTACTTCATCGCCAATTACTTCAACATTTATGAATAGCCCCTAGAGAAGTCTAGATAGTTTTTTCTAAGCCAAATAAGACAAATCAGCTCCTACTAATATATAACACAGTGACTACTAAGGGGGGAAATGATCTTTTCCCTAATGTAGGAGGGCTGGGAAAATCAATGTGAAACATACACAAAACATCACCAAATCTTCTAAGTGTTTTTAATGTACTCTTCTGGGTAAAATACAAACTAAACAGCTATCTTTCCCTTTCCAACTAGGTGTTTAAAAATTACAAAATATAGTGAAAACAGGACTAAACAACAGCAATATCTACCTCATATTTTTTAGTATGTTAGTCTAGTTGTTTGGTGGTTGAACAAGGGTAACAAGAGTTTGTTACAATCAAGATTACCTAATAGCCTAATTCTCTACCTACCTATCAATTTATTCTCAATTATTTCCAGCCCTTTGTCTTCCCTTTTTCTACTTAGAATGGCTATTTTTATATAAATATTAGGTATAAAATATAGTAAATACTAAACTTTAATCAAGATAAAAGAAAAATCTGATTTTTAATCATTTCGACATTAGTCTTAGATAAAGATTTCTGGAGGATACAGAATTTCAGGAGTTTCAAGAAGGATATAAAGAAGATAATTAGTACTTTTATAATTTTTCACATAAAAGCAAACACAAAAGAAGTAGTAACAAAGCATAATCAAATATCTTTAAAAATGTAGTTTCTTGGAGAGCCCAAATTTAAAGCCAACTGATTTTTAAAAGTCCAATACAAAATTAAGAAAATCCAAATAGGTTATAAATATTGAGCCATGTATTCATTTAAAAAATATTTGCTGTGTATATGTTGTGCTTCTGGGACTATTTAGGACTCTGGGGATGCAGAGGTGAGTGAGATAGATTAAGACACTGCCCTCAAGAAGTATGTAGCTTGGAAATTCTGAAATTCACTGTGGTGAAATTGCTATTGTCTATCAAATCACAAATAAATTAATTGCCTAAACTACCAAGATAGCAAATTCAAAAGAAGATAGGCTTTGGGAAATTGACTAGATGTGTGCTTAAGTGTCCAGGACAGTGACTGATACAACAATGGCATACACATTAATGCCCAGAAGATAGGCACGGGAAATATAAGCAAATGTTCATTAGAACTCTGGAATTTTTTCACCTTGCAAGTCTGAAACTATATCTATTGAAGAGCAACTTCCCAATTTTCCCTTCCTCCAGCCCTTGGCAACCACCATTCTATTTTCTATTTCTATAAGTTTAACTACTATAACTATCTCATATAATGTCATCATGAATTATTTGTCCATCTGTGATTAGATTATTTTCACTTGGCATAATGTACCGAAGGTTGACTCTCATTGTTGTAAATGACAGATTTCCTTTTTTCATGGTTGGATAATATTTTATTGCATGTATACACCACATTTTCTTTATCCATTTATCCCTTGATAGGCATTTCACTTTAGTTTTATTTTTTTTCAAATCTTGTTACTGTGTTTAATGCTACAATGAACAGGGAAATACAAATATCTTTAAGATTCTGATTCCAGTTCTTTAAAGTAATCAGGAGAGGGACTGAAGAATCATATGGTAGTTTCATTTAAAAATTCTTAAGGAAACTCCATACTGTGTCCAGTAGCAGCAACACCATTTTATATTCCCATTGACTATCCACAAGGATCTCCAATTTCTCCACATCCTCATCAAAACTTTATATTTTCTGGTTATTTTTTTTTGTAGGCACCATGCTATTAGGTATGGGAAGCTATCTCACTGTGGCGTTGCAATGCATTTCCCCTGATGATTAGTGATGTTGGGCATCTTTTCATATACCTAATGTCTATCTGTATGTATTCTTTGAAGAAATGTCTACTCAATTTGAGAAATTAACTAGATGTATGCTTAAGTGTCCAAGACAGTGATTGATACAACCATGGCATACACATCAACGTCCAGGAGGCAGGCACAGGAATTCAATTTATGACAAGATTGTAATTGGGTCACAGAGGTTTCTTGAGCCCATTTTAATTGTTTTTAAATGGAATTTTAGGAGTCCTTCCCATAATTGGACATTAATCCCTTATCAGATATACAGCTTGCAAATACTTTCTCCCAGTTTGTAGGCTGCCTTTTCACTCTGCTAATTGTTTCCTCTACTGTACACCTCCTTCATTTGAAGTTGTCCCACTTGTCTATTTTTGGTTTTCCTTGCCTGTGCTTTTGGTGTTGTACCAGGAAATAATTTTCAAGATCAATTTTGTGAAAGTTTTCCTTTATGTTTTCTTCTAGGAGTTTTTAGTTTAAGTTTTTAATCTATTGAGTTGCTTTTTGTGCATGTTGTGTCTAATTTCATTCTTTTGCAAATTATCTTCTTCCCATTGTTTTAGCACTTTTGTCAAAAACCATGTGAGCACACATGCATGGGTTTATTTCTTTGTTCTCTATTGTTTTCTGTTTGTCTATAATGTCTGCCTTTATGCAATGTCATTACTATTTTGATTACTCTAGCTTTATAATACATTTTTTAGTCAAGAAATATGAGGCATCCATGTTTGTTCTTTTTTGAGGTTGTTTCTGCTGTTTGGAGTATTTTTTGGTTCCAGATGAACTGTAGGACTTTGTTTTTTTTTTTTTTTTTCCTTTTTCTTTTTTTGAACAACTCCCACTGGGATTTTGAGAGGAAGTGCATTGAATCTGTAGATCCCTTGAGGAATTTGGATGTTTGGACTACATTTAAGGCTTCCAATCCATACCATGAGACATTGTCTTTCCATTTATTTGTGTCTCCCTCAATTTCTTGCAACAATGTCTTGTAGCTTTCAGTGTATGAGTCTTTCACCTTCTTAAGTTTATTGCCAAGTATTTTATTCTTCTTGATGATATTTTAAATGGAATGTTCTTTGGGGGGTTGTTTTTTGGTGTACAAAAACAACTAATTTTTATACATTGATTTTGAAGATTGCAAGTCTAAATTTATTAGTTCTCAGGGTTTTTTTATCCTTAAAGATTTCTACACATATGATCATGTCATCTGTATAAAGAGATATTTTATTTCTTCTTTTTCACTTTGGTTGTCTTTTATTTAATTTTTTGGTCTAACAGCATTAGCTAGGTTTTCCAGTATTATGTTCAATAGAGGTGTTGAGAGTGGGCAACCTTATGTTATTTTTGATCTCACTGAAAATGTTTTCAGCAATGAGTACAATGTCAGCTTTGAGTTTTTGATACATGGGCTTTATTATGCTGAGATAATTTTTCTTCTACTCCTAGTTTGATGAGTGATTTTTTTATTATGAAGTGGTCTTTGAGTCTGTCAAGGGTTTTTTTCTGAATCTATTTAGATGATTGTATGATTTTTTTTATCTTTTGTTCTGTTAATGGGATGTAATACACTGATGGATGTTCAAATATTGAACCATCCGTGCATCCCAGGGATAAATCCCACTTGCTCATAGTGTCTGATCCTTTTAACATCCTCTTAAACATGGTTTGCTAGTATTTTGTTGGGTAAGTTTACATCTATATTAATCAGGGATAATGGTCTATAGTGTTCTATATAGTGTCTTTGGCTGTGGTATCAGGTAATGTTGACTTCATACAATGAATCTGTTCCATCTTTTTCAGTATTTTTAGAAGAAAAAACTTTGCTTCTTTAAATGTTTGATAGATTTCTTCACTGAAAACATATGCTCCTGGGCTTTTCTCTATCAGGAGATTTTTTAAAATATATTTGATTCAATCCTCTTACTAGTTCTGACTCTGTTTAGATTTTGCATTTCTTCATGATTTGATCTTGGTGGGCTGTATGTTTCTAGGAATTGATCCTGGTCTTCTGGGTTAAATTTTTTTTTTTTTTTTGCATATAACTGCTCATACTAGTTTCTCAAAATTCCCATTTATGTGGCAGAAATCAGTTGTAATATCTAGTCCTTGGTCCAGCTAAAGATTTCCCAATTTTTATTATCTTTTTAAAAAAACACTAACTCTTAAGCCAGGCACAGTGACACATGCCTGTAATCCCAGCTGCTCAGGAGGCTGAGACAGGAGGAACCCAATTTTGAGGCCAGCTTCAGCAACTTAGTGAGGCCCTAAACAACTTACACAAGACCTGATCTCAAAATAAAAACATAAAAAGGGATGGGGGATGTAGCTCAGTGGGGTAAAGTGCCCCTGGGTTCAATTCCCAGTACCAAAAATTAAAACTCTTTAGTTTTGTTGATTTTTTCCCCCTATTTCCTATTTTGTTTACTTCTGCTCTAATCTTCATTATTTCATTGTCCTGTACTCTGGGCTGGCTTTGCTCTTCTAGCTTCATCATGTGTACAGTTAAAGTTGAGATCTTTTTTGATGTAAGTGCTCACCCCTATAAACTTCCTCTTAGTACTGTTTTTGCTGTATACATTTTGGTATATTGTGCTTTTTGCTTTTATTTGTCTGAAGCTATTCTCCAGTTTTTCTTTAGATTCCTTCTTTCACCCACTGGTTGTTCAGGAGTGTGTTGTTTAACTTCTACGTACTTGTGAATTTTCCATTGTTCCTTTTGCTATTATTGCTAGTTTCATTCCATTGTGGTTGGAAAAGATGCTTGTTATGATTTCCATCTTCTTAAATTTGTTAAGACTTGTTTCGTGACCTAATGTTCTTTCTATCCTGGAGAATGTTCCACGTGCTCTTGAGAATAATTCTATCCCTGTTGGGTGGAATGTACTTCACAGTCATCCCTTGGTATCCACAGGGGATTGGGTCCAGGACCCATGGTGGACACAAAAATACATTGATGCTCAGGTCCCTTTTATAAAATAATGTAGTATTTGCACATAACCCACAAACATCAGCCTGCATATTTCAAATTATCTCTAGATTACCTACAGTGTGCAGTGCAAAGTAAATGGAGCATAAGTACTTGTTATACAGTATTGCCTTGGGAATAATGACAAGAAAAATGTCATATTCAGTATAAACACAACTATCATAGGCCTAAGTACACAGTATATGAATAAGAGGCAAAGAATGCTTCCATAATGAGTGTTGAAGAGAACCTGAGGATCTGTAAATTGGTGGAAGGTTACAGTAGAGTATGCCTATGCATTACTTCATTAGCAAGGATTTGGCGCAATGCTCATTGGTTGGCCCATTCAAGTTTTGCTTTGTGGAACTTTCTGGAATTATTTATTTTAGATATTTTTCTATCTACAGATGTTTGAGTCTGTGGATAACAGAATCTGTAAATATAGGGGGCTGAACGTATATATCTGTTAAATCTATTTGGTCTATAGTGTTGTTCAAGTCCTCTGTTTCCTTATTGTTTTGTGTCTTGTTCTATCAATGTTTGGAAGTGGTACTGAAATCTATGACTGTATTGTTTTTTTCTCCCTTCAGCTCTACAGTTCTATCAAAGCTTGCTTTATATACTTAGCTCTGATATTGGTTTAATATATATATTATATATTATTTTCCTGGTGGATAATCATTTTGTCATTATATAATATCCTTCTTTGTCCTTTTCAACAGTTTTTGTCTTAAAGTATACTTTGCATGAAATAATTATGACTGCCTTGCACTTTTTTTGCTTTTACTCCTTAATTTAGCTAAGGGTTTGTCAATTTTGATGATCTTAAAAAAACACAATTGTTAGAATATCTTTTTCCATTATTTTTTACTTTCAGCCTATGTATGTTCTTAAACATGAGTCTCTTACAAGAGACCTTGTAGATAGCATACTGATTTTTATTTTTAATCATTCAGCCACTTTTTTGGGTATTGGGGATTGAACCTATAGAGTCACTCTATTACTGAGCTATATGAATAGTTCTTATTAGTTTTTATTTTTGAAGGAGGCTTTCACCAAGTTGCCAAGGCTAGCCTTGAACTGTGACCCTCCAGTTTCCCAAGCATCTGGGATCACAGGTATAACCACAATGCCTGGCCCACTCTGTCTTTTGCTTGAGAAGTTTTTCCTTCTACATATAAAGTAATTACTGATGGGGAATGACTTATTATTGCCAGTTTGTTAATTTTCTGTCTGTTCTGTAGCTTTTTAGTGACTCTTTTCCTCTCTTCCTCTCCTCTTTTCTTATAGTTACACACTTTGATTCCTTTTTCATTTTGTGTACCTTTTCTGGGCATTTTCTATGCGATTATCATGGGACTTATACAAAACATCTTATTTTTTACAATATATATAAAACAATCTATTTTAAACTGCTAACTTCAATCACATACAAAAATTCTACTTTACTTCTCTACTACCTTGAACTTTGTTATTGAAGTCATATATTATAACTTTATATACTGCTCATCTTAGAGTTACACTTATTCTTATCTTTTAAATTTCATACCAGTTAAGTGATTTACTTGCCACCATTACAGTATCCTCTATTTGTCAATATATTTACCTTTATCACTAAACTTTGTACTTTCATATGTCTTTTTGTAACTGGGTAGTGTCTCATTGTTTCAACTGAGAAAAAACTAACTTTATCACTTTTTGTAAGGCAGGCCAAGTCAAGTGGAGATAAACTCACAACTTTTGCTTATCTCAAATTCTCTATTTCTTCTTCATTTTTGAAGGACAATTTTTATTGAAAATAGTATTCTTGCTTGGCAGTTTTCTTCTAATACTTTGAATATATTATCCTTCTGGTCTATAAATTTCTGCTAAGAAATTCACTGACAGTCCTGTGCAAATGCCCTTATATGTAATAAGTTAATTTTTTCTCTTGCTGTGTTCAAAATTCTTTTTCTTTTGACAATTTGATAATAATGTATATTGGTATGATTTTCTTTGGGTTCTCCTTGTTGGGGCCCATTGGGCTTTCTGAAACTGTATGTCTACTTCCTCTTCCAAAATGGGAAGTTTGGGGCCATTTTATTTCTTTCAATATACACTTTGCCCTTCTATACCTTATCTTCACAGTGTTTATTGACCTGCTTGCTGATATCCTATAAGATCCCAAGATTTACTTCCCTCTTCCTTTTTCTCTTTGCTCAACTAGCCGGGTAATTTAAAATGAACAATCTTTCAATTCTTTGATTCCTGCTTTTATTTGATCAAGACTGATGCTTAACCTTTCTAGTGAATTTGTCAATCCAGTGGCTGCATTTCATAACTTTCAAAATTAATTTTATTCTTTTGAAACATTCCTCTTTGTGAATACTTACATTTGTTTATGTATCATTTTCTGGATCTTATTGAGCATCTTTATGACATTTCCTTTGAATCAACATATTCACATATGTCTGTGTCCAAAGAGTTGGTTTCTAATATTTATATTGTTCCTTTATTTTTTTGGAATTAAGCATGTAGTGCTTTTTTGGACACATGACTATACATATTAGGGGTACAGTATAAGTTAATACATGTATATAGTGTGTAGTGATAATATCAGGATAATTAACATTTCCTTCTCAAACAGTGTTATGGGCCTGCCACTGCTGCCCCATCTCTGAACACAGCAGCCTCCCTCTTGGGACACCAGCCAGGGCCTGGAAACCCAATATCAAGATGTCTTCAGTATGCTGCTGCAGCCACCATCTCAGGATGTAGCGGTCTCCATTTAGGGACACTGGCCAGGGCCTGGAAGTCCATAGGTGCCTGAAGATTTGGTGACACCTAGCTCTTCCTGCTAAGTGTGCTAATAGACACCATCTTGCTGCACAGCCAGGAGAGAGCTGGGCTCTTCTCAGCTCCAAAAGTCCTGAAGTGGGATGGATGGGGCTGGCTATAATAGGTCAGAGGCTGGAAGAGGGAGTAAGGACACCTTGTTCTCGATTCACCCAGCCAGCTGGTCCAGCACCCAGTGGGTTCCCAGGGCCCACTCAGGCCAGCACTCACTAGTCTCCAGCACCAGCCCAGTGACCAACTCCCTACCCAGTCCTGTGGATGCAACAGGTCTGGCATCAGTCTGGCAACCAACAGGGCCCTCTGGCTCCCCAATCCCCAGTCTCCCAACCCCTCACTAGGCACCAACCCAGCGAGTGCTCACAGCTACATATCCGGTCTATACTCTCAGCACTTAGTCCTGATTCCCCATATATAGAACAGCTCTCTGAGACTGGTGCACAGAACCCAGCACTCAGCCCTCATGACTGCCTTGCAGAAAAGTGCCTGACCTCTTAATAGAAGCTGGTTGGTTCAAGGCTATATATTATTTGCATTAGGTGCTGTTAATATTGATCTCCCCCCTAAGGGTGAAGTACTGGAAAACTTCAGGGGCAGTATAAGTCTATGGGGTAAAAACTATACTACCTAAGAACCACACTGCTATATAGGAAGAAAACCAACAACATGAAAAAACAAGGAAACAAAGCACCCCAAACAAACCACAATGCTCCAATAATAGAATCCATTGACAATACTATAGAAAATACTTAAGATGAGGAGTTAAGAATGTACATAGTTAAAATGTTTCATTACATAAAGGATGATGTAAGGAATGAAAACAGAGATAAATTTCAGGAGATGAAATATCACTTCAATAAAGAGATAGAGGTTATTAAAAAAAATCAAGCAGAAATACCCAAAATGAAGGAATCAATAAAACGAATTAAAAATAAAAGTTCAATGGAAAGTATCACTAACAGACTAGACCACATGGAAGACAGAATCTCAGGCAACTAAGACAAAAATATATAATCTTGAAAATAAATTTGACCACACAGAGAAGATGGTAATAAAGTATGAACAGAACTTTCAAGAATTATGGGACAAAATGAAAAGACCAAATTTAAGATTTATCGGGATATAGGAAGGTGCAGAGATACAGACAAAAGGAATGCATAAACTTTTCAATGAAATAATATCAAAAAATTCTCCAAACTTGAAGAATGAAATGGAAAATCAAATACAAGAGGTTTACAGAATCCCAAATGTACAAAATTACAACAGACCCACACCAAGGCACACTATAATGAAAATGCCTAGCATACAGAATAAGGATAGAATTTTGAAGGCTGAGAGAGAAAAGTATCAGATTACATTTAGGGGGAAACTAATTCAGACCTCAGTTGATTTCTCAACTCACACCCTCAAAGCTATGAGGTCCTGGAATAACAAATACTAAGGTCTGCAAGAAAATGGATGCCAACCAAAAACTTTATATCCAGCAAATTAAGCTTCAGATTTGAAGATGAAATAAAAATCTTCCATGATAAACAAAAGTTAAAAGAATCCACAACCAGAAAGCCTTCGCCATAAACATTCTCAGCAAAATATTCCATGAGGAGGAAATTAAAAAAAAAAAAGTGAAAACCAGCAAAGGGAGGATCTTCACAAAAGGAAAAGACAATCAAAGGAGAAACTAAGTCAAATTCAAAAACAGAAATAAACCAAAATAAACAGGAATATAAATCATATCTCAATAAAAACTTTGAATGTTAATGGCCTAAACTCATCAACCAAAAGACATAGACAGGCAGATTGGATTAAAAACAAGACCCAATTTGTTGATTGGGTTATTTGTTTTCTTATTGTTTAATTTTTTGAGTTATTTGTATACTCTGGATATTAGTGTGAGGAGTAAAAATTTGTTCTCAGGATGTAGGCTTCCTATTTACCTCTCTTATTGTTTCTCTTGCTGAGAAAAAACTTTTCAGTTTAAGAAAGTCCCATTTGTTGATTCTTGCTATTAACTCTTGTGCTATGGGTGTCCTATTAAGGAATTTGGAGCCCGACCCCACAATATGTAGGTCGGAGCCAACTTTTTCTTCTATCAGACGCAGAGTCTCTAATTTGATATCTAGCTCCTTGATCCACTTTGAGTTAACTTTTGTGCATGGCGAGAGGAGGGGATTCAGTTTCATTTTGTTGCATATGGATTTCCAGTTTTCCCAGCACCATTTGGAGGACATACAATTAATCAACAAGTACATGAAAAAATGCTCACCATCTCTAGCAGTCAGAGAAATGCAAATCAAAACCACCCTAAGATACCATCTCACTCCAGTAAGATTGGCAGCCATTATGAAGTCAAACAACAACAAGTGCTGGTGAGGATGTGGGGAAAAGGGTACTCTTGCACATTGCTGGTGGGGCTGCAAACTGGTGCGGCCAATTTGGAAAGCAGTATGGAGATTCCTGAGAAAGCTGGGAATGGAACCACCATTCGACCCAGCTATTGCCCTTCTCGGACTATTCCCTGAAGACCTTAAAAGAGCGTACTACAGGGATACTGCCACATCGATGTTCATAGCAGCACAATTCACAATTGCTAGACTGTGGAACCAACCCAGATGCCCTTCAATAGATGAATGGATAAAGAAATGTGGCATTTATACACCATGGAATATTACACAGCACTAAAAAATGACAAAATCATGGAATTTGCAGGGAAATGGATGGCACTAGAGCAGATTATGCTTAGTGAAGCTAGCCAATCCCTAAAAAACAAATACCAAATGTCTTCTTTGATATAATGAGAACAACTAAGAACAGAGCAGGGAGGAAGAGCAGGAAGAAAAGATCAACATCAAACAGATACATTAGGTGGGAGGGAAAGGGAGAGAAAAGGGAAATTGCATGGTAATGGAGGGAGACCCTCATTGTTATACAAAATTACACATAAGAAGTTGTGAGGGGAATGGGAAAATAATCAAGGAGAGAAATGAATTACAGTAGATGGGGTAGAGAGAGAAGATGGGAGGGGAGGGGAGGGGGGATAGTAGAGGATAGGAAAGGTAGCAGAATACAACAGTTACTAATAGGGCATTATGTAAAAATGTGGATGTGTAACCGATGTGATTCTGCAATCTGTATTTGGGGTAAAAATGGGAGTTCATATCCAACTTGAATCTAATGTGTGAAATATGATATGTCAAGAGCTTTGTAAAGTGTTGAACAACCAATTAAAAAAAAAAAACAAGACCCAACAATATGCTGTCTCCAAGAGACTCATCTCATAGGCAAAGACATCCACAAACTGAAGGTGAAAGGAAGAGAAAAAAACATACCACTCACATGGATCACGAAAACAAGCAAGGGTTTCTATTCTCATATCAGATAAAGTAGACTTCAAGCCAAAGTTAGTCAGAAGAGACAAATAAGGAGATTTCACACTGCTCAAGGGAAGTATACAGCAATAATAAAACAATTGCAAATTTAATTTTTTAAAATTTTTAATATGTATACATTTTAGTTGTAGATGGACTGAATGCCATTCATTCATTCATTCATTTTTATGTGGTACCGAGGATCAAACCCAGTGCCTTTCATGTGCTAGGCAAGCACTTGAACACTGAGCCACAACCCCAGTCCACAAATGTAAATATTTATGCCCCAAACAATGGAACATCTATGTACATTAAACAAACCCTTCTCAATTTCAAGAATCAAATAGACCACAATACAATAACTTCAACACACCCCTCTCAATACTGGATAGATCTTTCAAACATAAACTACACAAAGAAACTATAAATTTAAATAATACAGTCAATAATTTGGACTTAACGGATATATATAGAATATTTCATCCATCAACAAACGAATACACTTTCTTCTCTATTTTAGAGAAGGAGCACATGGCTCCTTCTCTAAAATATACCATATCTTATGTCACAAAGCAACTCAGCAAATACAAAAAAAAGAGATACTATCCTGTGTGCTGTGAGATCATAATGGAATGAAATCAGAAATCAGTGATAAAATAAAAATAGAAGTTACTCCAACATCTGGAGGCTAAAAATATGCTATTGGATGACTAATGGATAGCAGAAGAAATCAGGGATGAAACAAAAAATTCTTAAGAGGTAAATGAGAACACTGATACAATATATCAAAGTCTCTGGGACACTATGAAGGCAGTGCTAAGAGGAAAGTTCATTGCACTGAGATCATTCATTAAAAGGATAGAAAGTTAATGAATAAATGACCTAATATTAAACCTCAAAACCCTAGAAAAAGAAGAACAAATCAACCTAAAAAGCAGTAAAAGAAAGGAAATAATTAAAATCAGAGCTGAAATCAATGAAACTGAAGTAAAAGAAACAATTAAAAAAAGTGACAAAACAACAAGTTGGTTCTTTGAAAAATAAATAAAATTGATAAACCCTAAGCCACACTAATGAAGAGAGAGAGAAAACTCAAATTACTAAAATCCATGATGAAAAAGGAAATATCACAATGAACACTACTGAAATACAGAATTAGAAAGTATTTTGAAAATTTATACTCCAATAAAACAGAAAAATCTCAACAAATTTCTAGAGACATATGATCTGCCCAAACTGAATCAGGAGGCCCTACATAATTTAAACAGATCAGTTTCAAGCAGTGAAATAGAAGATGCCATCAAAAGCCTACCAACCAAGAAAAGCCCAGGACCAGATAGATTCTCAGTTGAGTTCTACAAGACTTCAAAAGAGAATTAACACCAGCACTCCTCAAATTTTTCCATGAAACAGAAAATGGGGGAACTCTTCCAAACTCATTCTATGAGGCTGATACCAACACCAGACAAAGACAAAAGAAAACCTCATACAAATATCCCTGATGAGCACAGACACAAAAATTTTTGATAAAATTCTGGCAAATCACATACAAAAATATATTAACAAGATAGTACACCATAATCAAGTAAGGGCTCATCCCAGAGATGTAAGGTTGGTTCAACATATGGAAATCAATAAATGTAATCCATCACATCAAAGTCTTAAAGACAAGAATCACATGAACATCTCAATAGGTGCCGAAAAAGCATTTGACAAAATACGGCACTCCTTCATGTTCAAAACACTAGATAAACTAGGGATAGCAGGAATATTCCTCACCACTGTAAAAGCTACCTATGCTAAGCCCAAGGCTGACATCATTCTAAATGGAGAACAATTCAAAGCATTCCTTCTAAAAACTGGAACAAGACAAGTATGCCCTCTATCATAAATTGTATTCAACACAGTCCTGAAAACTCTAGCCAGAGCAATATATAGATGAAAGAAATCAAAGGAATACAAACAGGAAAAGAAAAACTCAACTATCATTATTTTTTGTTGTTGTTTTGTGGTTTCTTTTTTGTTTTGTTTTGTTTTTTTGTTTTGGGTACTGGGGATCAAACCCAGGGGCACTCAACCACTGAGCCACATTCCAGCCTGTTTTTGTGTTTTATTTAGATATAGGGTCTCACAGAGTTGCCTAGGGCATGGCCAAGTTGCTGATGCTGGCTTTGAACTCGCAATCCTCCAGCCTCAGCCTCCCAAGCCACTGGGATTATAGGAGTGCACCACTGGGCCTGGCTTCAAATTATCACTATTTGCCAACAACATGATTCTATATTTAAAAGATCAAAAAAATTCCACCAGAAAACTTCTAAAACTAATAAATGTATTCAGCAAACTAGCAGGATATAAAATCAGTACCCATAAATCAAACATATTCCTATACATCAGTGATGAATCCACACACACACACACACACACACACACACAAATAGGAAAACTGCCCCATTCCCAATACCTCAAAAACAAAACAAAACAAAACAAAAAGACCTGGGGAATCAATCTAACAAAAGAAGTGAAAGACCTCTACAAAAGACTACACAACACTAAAGAAAGAAATTGAGAATACCTTAAGAGATGGAAAGATCTCCCATGCTCTTGGATAGGCAGAATTAATATTTTCAAAATGGCCATATTACCAAAAGCATTATACACATTCAGTGCAATTCCTATTAAAATCCTAATGACATTCTTCATAGAAATAGAAAAAGCAGAGGCTGGGATTGTAGCTCAGTGGTTGAGCAGTTGCCTCACATGCATGAGGCACTGGGTTCGATCCTCAGCACCACATAAAAATAAACAAACAAACAAACAAATAAATAAAATAAAGATATTGTGTCCATCTATATCTAAAATTTTTTTTAAAAAATAGAAAAAGTAGTAATAAAATTGATTTGAAAAATTAAGAAGCCCAGAATAGCCAAATCCTTTGCAAGAGGCCCAGAATAGCCAAATCCTTGCAATCCTTAGCAAGAAAGGTCAAACAGGAGGCATCACAATACCAGACTTTCAACTATACTACAGAGCCATAGTGACAGAGCAGCATGGTAAAGCTACCAAAACAGACACATAAACCAATGGTACAGAATAAAAGATACAGAGACAAATCCATATAAATACAGTTAACTCATACTAGGCAAAGGCACCATAAATATACATTGGAGAAAAGATAGCCTCTTCAATAATGGTGCTGGGAAAATGGGAAATCCATACGTAGTAGAATGAAATTGTTTGCAGGGAAATGGATGGCACTAGAGCAGATTATGCTAAGTGAAGCTAGCCAATCCCTAAAAAATAAATGCCAAATGTCTTATTTGATATAAGGAGAGCAACTAAGAACAGAATAGAGAGGAAGAGCATGAGAAGAATATCACCACTAAACAGGGATAAGAGGGGGGAGGGAAAGAGAGAGAGAAGGGAAATTGCATGGTAAAGGAAGGAGACCCTCATTGTTATACAAAATTACATATAAGAGGAAGTGAGGGGAAAGGGGGAAAAACAAGAGAGAGAAATGAATTACAGTAGATGGGGTAGGGAGAGAAGATGGGAAGGGAGGGGAGGGGAGGGAAGGGGAGGGAAGGGGAGGGGAGGGGAGGGGGGATAGTAGAGGATAGGAAAGGCAGCAGAATACAACATACACTAGTATGGCAGTAGGTAAAAAAGTGGATGTGTAACCGATGTGAATCTGCAATATGTATATAGGGTAAAAATGGGAGTTCATAATCCGATTGAATCAAATGTATGAAATATGATATGTCAAGAACTTTGTAATGGTTTGAACAACTAATATAAAAAAAAGAAATTGAACCTCTCTCTCTCACTCTGCACAAAACTCAACTCAAAGTGGATCAAGGACTTAGGCACTGGAACAGAGACCTTGCACTTACTAGAAGAAAAAGTCGGCTTAAATCTCCATCATATGTCAGCTTAGGAACTGATTTCCTTAACAAGACTCCTAAAGTGCAAGAAGTAAAATCAAGAATCAATAATTGGGATGAATTCAAACTAAAAGGCTTCTTTTCAGCAAAGGAAATAATCAACAACATAAAAAGAGAGCCTACAGAATGAGAGAAAATCTTTGCTACCTGCACCTCAGAGCATTAATCTCTAGAATATATAAAGAACTCAAAAAATTTGATAAAAAATAACTCAATCAATAAATGTGCTAAGGAACTGAACAGGCACTTCACAGAAGGAATAAAATCAATCAACAAATATATGAAAAAGTGTTCAAAATATCTAGCAATTAGATAAATGCAAATCAAAACTACTCTAAGACTTCATCTCACTCCAATCAGAATGGCAATCATCAAGAATACAAGCAACAATAAATGTTGGCAAGGATGTGGTGAAAAGGTACACTCATACATTGCTGGTGGAACTGTAAATTGGTGCAACCATATGGAAAGCAGTATGGAGATTCCTCAGAAAACTTGGAATGGAACCACTATTTGACCCAACTATCCCACTTCTTGGTCTATGCCCAAAGGACTTAAAATCAGCATACTACAGTGACGCAGCCACATCAATGTTTATAGTAGCTCAATTCACAATAGTCAAACTGTGGAACCAACCCAGGTGCCCTTCAAAGATGAATGAATAAAGAAAATGTGGTACATATTCACAATGGAATATTACTCAGCCTAAAAATAATAAAATTATGGCTTTTGCAGGTAAATAGGAAAATGCTGGAGAATATCATGCTTAATAAAATAAGCCAATCTCCCCAAACCAAAGGCTGAGTGTTTTCTCTGATATGCAGATGTTACTTCACAATAAGGGAGGGTAGGAAAAATAGAGGTACTTTGGCTTAGGCAGAGGGAAGTGAAGGGAGGGGAGGGGTATGGGAGTAAGAAGGAGAGTAGATGAATGGGACATTATTACCTATATACATATATGATTATATGACTGGTGTGATTCTACATCATGTACAACCAGAAGAATAACAAGTTATATTTCCCATTTATGTTTGATGTTTCAAAATACATTCTACTACCATGCATAACTAATTAGAACAAATAAAAAACAGTTGTTAGGAAGCTTCAGATTCCTATCCCAATTTTTTATAAAATATAAATTTTCATGAACTATAGTCACCATATTGTGTTTTAGAAAATTAGAACTTCTCCCACCTGAAACATATGGTATTTAGATAATATGGGTCCAATCTTGAGTAAGAATTAGAATCCAAGCATTTTGGTTCCTAATTCTTTTTTTCTTAATAGAAAAGTCTGTTCAAAATGAAGGTGCACATAACATGTTGGTTAAGAGTGAAGCCAGATTCCCAGATGGTGGCATTTCAGTACAGTTATTATCTGTTATCTTGGGTACATCATCTGTACTCCAGTTTCTTCCTCTGTAAAGTGGTTCTGATGTTAAGTGACCCTTACATTATAAGATTAAAGCAAACAGTGCAATATGCCTAGAGCTGTACTTGGTATAGTTTGTACAAATGACTGTTAACTAGATTCTATTAGTGAGACAATGGATAAATAGTGAACTTCCTCAGAAGCATCTTGTCAGCTTCCTCTATGTTAAAAATGCTCAACTTACAAAAATGGAAATTGACTTCTTAGAATATAGTGCTTATTTGTTAAAATGTTTCATTTACCCTGACTAGAGTTCTAAGGTAGTTAAATTTGAGATTTAGGGTTAATGAAAAACAACTCATTAGGAAATGATCAGGAACATCTATAGACTTCCAGATTATTTATACATTGTCATAGCATGGTTTTAAAAAGTGATTTGTATTATTCATATACACTGAATTCATGCAATAGAATACATATTTAACATGTTTTAACATTCTCTTGATGGGGAACAAAAATTACTGTATTAATCTTCTGTTAAATTACTGTAAAATACTAATAAAGAATCAGTTAGATTTGGGACCAGGGATGTAGCCTAGTGGTAAAGTGTTTGCCTAGCATGTAAAAGGCCCTGGGTTCAACCCCCAGTATGGAAAAAAAAATCAATTAAATTTCTATTCAATTATTAAGGTAACTATTGGAACATTTATGCTATGCTTCCGAAATGTTATAGTATCATGCTTAATCAATCCTGTTCAAAGTTCTAGAAAAATCAAGGCTTAAGCCCTTAGTAGTACTAAATAGATTTACTAAGGTAGGAAAAAAATGAAGTGTGCCTCTAAACACATTATAAGATCCGTAGGACACAATCAGCTACATGCAAGTCTTCCCATCCCTAGCCTTACCTACCAGAGGCACCCATTTTCCTGGGAAAATGATTCTATT
This sequence comes from Spermophilus citellus, assembly GCF_964194105.1. Classification (NCBI taxonomy): domain Eukaryota; kingdom Metazoa; phylum Chordata; class Mammalia; order Rodentia; family Sciuridae; genus Spermophilus; species Spermophilus citellus. The sequence goes on from NC_138185.1 coordinate 144,116,694, forward strand.
TAGGTTTTAAGTACCTCTAGTAAGCATAGCATACATTTTTAAATTTATAATATTTTCACAGTTTCCCTCCTATTAGTACCATACTGTTATTACCAAAAACAAAACAAACTCAAAACAAAACCCCCTCTTTTTTTAATGGGAAAATATCTTCTTCTTATTAATGTAAACATTTGATGCCAAAGAGATTAAGGTAATTTTATGAACTGAGAATTTTTCTAAGAATGTGAAATTTTCATTTTATTATACAGTTTTATATCATACTAGTTCAAATTTATTTCCCTACAACTCCTCTTCCAAAGCTTCCTTGGGATTATTTGAGTCATCCCTAACATAGCTTTACTACTGACCTTGAAGCTAAACAAATAAAATTCCAAATGACTAAACTTTTATATTAATGGGCTAAGAAACAGTCCTCAGATAACTAGGGGTGCTAAATCTCCATCAAGACATGTTGTTGAAATGTTCCTTCTGATACGGCAGAATTTTTGAAAAGCAAGGGTGGAACAAAAATACAAAGAAGCTCATGCACCTTAAACTTCCCACAGTCCTAAGCCTAACAGATATATCATCAATGATTGGATAGGCTATTCCCAGCTCTTAATTAATCAATTTATTTGTTGAGGCTTCATATGGTTTTAGAAGTCTCAGTCCATAGACAGCTGGCTCCATTCCTCTAGGCCTGAGGTGAGGCAGAACATCACGGTGAAAGAATGTGGCAGAGGAAAGTGGCTCAGGACATTGCAACACAGAAGCAGCTATTTTGTTCCTTTAATTAGTTCTAACTCTCCTGTTTATTCATATGTCTTGTTATTTTCCATAGGAATCTGCACATCTGAAAAATTGCCATCTTTCCTAGTCTGAAACAAACTGGTTTCAAATAGGTAACAACCTTCGCCAATTCAGCCAAGGTGATTAGGACTTTTCAACCTACTTCTGTGTATGAGTATTCTCTGAACTCATGCATGTAAATTCCCAATTATAGAGGTTTCTCTGGGTTCTTTTGTTGAGGAGCTCATAATTATATATTGCCTGTCTATAGGTCTACCATTTGTCTAGAGGTGTTAAAAGGTGTTTAGCTGAATTTTGTTCTCATCAGCCCCTGAACATCTGGAGTATGTGAGGTCCCATAAATATAATAAATCAGGTAAAAAAGAAACCAGCCCTCCTCGGTGGTCCCATGAAAAGCTAGAACATTGTACACAACCTCCTCTCTCCCCTCCCCTAAATCGTGTGAAAGGGAAGCCACTGAGCTACACCAAGTACCAAAGGTACTCTGTAGCAGCAGTAAGCAGCTCAGAAGACTTTTCGTTCTTATCCGCAGTGTCCAAGAATTTAGAGTATGTTGAGTGCTGTCATCATTCCAAGTCAGGTAAGACAAATCCGGGTCCATGGGTGGCTCTCCCAAGGCCAGAGCAAGGAGTGTGTACTCCAACATTTTCCTCTCCAGGGAGAATTCAAGAGTGAGAAGTTTACTCCCATTCACTCTGCACTGAAATGGGAGGTGAGAAAATGGCAAAGGAGTATATGCTAGGTCAAACCATGATCTTTGCTCCAGTAGCCCCCAACTTTATATTTTTCCTGCCAGAACTTGCTTCCAGACATAACAGAAACCAGTCCCTCAGGGACATTTGAATAGGCTTTTTTAGGGAGAACATGGGAGCTTTAAGTTTTCTCCAGATTACTATTTGTGTCAAGTGAGGGGCTCTGGTAAGTGACTATTTCAAAATTTTCAATGTAACTAGTTTCACAATGGCATGGGGTATAGGATCCTCTTAACTGGTTTCTGGATTTGTCAAAAAGGGGATTAGTCCTTGCCCTCCTTGGTCAAAGAGGGTCTAATAATTCCTTGTCCATCTTGATGACATAGCCCCCCCCCCTTATTTTCTGAGAGCCAGATGCTCTCTCATCTACAGAAGAAGAAAAGCTAAAAATGGCTGGGTTCCTCCAAACAGGTTCCAGTCCCCAGCTGGTTCATGTGGGTTTGGTGGTTGGGTGAGTATGAGCCAGTTAATCCAAGATCACATCAGACTTCATTGAAATGGCCTGTCTTCCCCCCTTCCTACTTCAAGGACGACGAGATCAAACAAATTGTAAGGAAATGATTTAGGATGGAAGAGAGAATTTTTGAAGAAACAATCAGAAAAGATAAATATTTTAAAATATCTCTTAAGTCTAGATAGATATTCAAATGACAAAAAAGGAAACAAACGAAGAAAAACTTCACATTGGACTTATAAAAAGAGCAGGTGAGAATTTTGTGTCTATTTAATTCTTTCTGAATTTGGTCAGAGATTGGGCCAGTCTCTGAGGAGAAAGTGTCAGAAGTTTGGGCTGGGGATGTGGCTCAAGCGGTAGCGAGCTCGCCTGGCATGCGTGCGGCCTAGGTTCGATCCTCAGCACCACATACAAACAAAGATGTTGTGTCCGCCGAAAACTAAAAAAAAAAAAAAATTAAATATTAAAAATTCTCTCTCTCTCTCTCTTAAAAAAAAGTGTCAGAAGTAGGAGAAGAAGAAAAAGGAAACTTGATTGAAATGGAGAAAAAGGAAGATGTCCCATGAACTCCCTGACCATGTTTTATGAGCTCCCCCGGGTCTGAGCCAATCGGATCACAGCCAATCTGAGCTGGAAAAATCAAGGGTTCCTGCATTGAACATACTTTGTCAAAATGACTCCCATGTGCCAGAAACAGACCTGAAGGTTAGAAAGGAATAAAGTTCCGCCTCTAGAGAGTTCTCTAATTCACAGAAATATTTGTCCTGATACATTTTTTCTTTTCTTTATGTAATTTTATTATTTTCAATTATAATAGTGTGCAAATGGTTCAGAATGTAGAAAAATAAAAAATACTCTTATACTTCAATTCTACTCCTCAGTTGCCATCATTAATAATAGAAGTTTTCTCCTTCCAGACCTAAACACATGAGTACATCTAAGTGTGTGTAAAGTTTTGAGTTTCTAAAAATTGCAAGTTATATATTAGGTTTTCCAGGATGCTTCTTTTTTTTTCTTTTATTCTGCAACATTTCCCCTCTCAAGGGAAATATATTCCTCACATCTTCCACATCATCATAGGCAAAGTCACTTCTAAGTATGTTACACAATTTATTTAAATATTCCTCTGCTGAAGGACATTTAGGAATTTCCCAGATTTTGTCAAGTATTAAGAATGCTGCAATGAGTACCCATGCTGACATATCCTTAGTTAGATGAGTATGTATTTCTATAAAATAGTTTCATAAAAAGCTCTTCAAATAATATGCCCATTTTAAGATATGATAAATATTGCCAAGTTATTTCTAATAGGTGGTATGCATTTATACTCCTGCCAAGCATTTGATAAACTTTAATTTTATAAACTAGGTATCACTAGTTTATAAAATGTCAGCCAAAATTAGGTAAAATGGTTTTTTACTCTTTTATTTTGCATTTTTAATGATTTAGTGGTAAGATTAAAGATTGGTTTAATAATAAAAGCTATAAAAGACGACAATGGAATGTGGAAAGATCTCCCATGTTCACAGTTTGGGAGAATTAACATTGTTAAAACAGCCATATTACCTAAAGTGATCTACAGATTTAATGCAATCCATCTCAAAACACCAATGATATTTTTCACAGAACTAGAAGAAATTATCCTCAAATTTATAGGAAGGCACAAAAGATCCCAAATGACCCAAGCAAACCTGAGCACAAGGAATAATACTGGAGACATCACAATACCTGATTTCAAAATATATAGCAGAGCCACAGTACCAAACCAGGACAGTATTGGTGTAAAAACAGACCCACAGACCAATGGGAGAGAGTAGAGAGCCCAGAAGAAATAAATCCACACATCATCAGCAAAGTGATTCTCAGCAAAGTGATTCTCAGCAAAGGTTCCAGAAGGATACACTGGAGAAAGACCCTCCTCCTTGACAAATGGTGCCAGGAGAACTGGGTATCCACGTATGAAAGACTGAAACTAGATCCTTGCCTCTCGTCCTATAGAAAATCAACTCAAAATGGACCAAAGATCCCAATGTAAGACCTGGAACTTTAAAACTACTAGATGAAAACACACGGGAAACACTTCAAGATACTGGCACAGGCATTGATTTCCTGGATTAGATTCCAACAATTCAGGAAACAAAAGAAAGATTGAGAAATGGAATGGCATCAAATTTAAAAGTTTCTGCACAGCAAAGGAACAATCAACAGAGTGAAGGGACAACCTACAGAGTAGGAGAAAATTGCTGCTAACTATTCATCTCACAGAGTCCTAATATTCAGAATATACAAAGAACTCAAAAAATTAAACAACAGAAACTAAGTAATCCAATGCGAATTATTTGAATAGACACTTTACAAAAGTAGTAGCACGAATGGCCAATAAATATATTTAAAATGCCCAAATTTTTAGCCATCAGGGAAATAATATTCCTTCTCACAATCAGAATGGCTGTAAGTAAAAACAAAAAAAAATTGTTGGCAAGGATATGGAGAAATGGGAGGGTATCTAACTAAAAGCTTCTTCACAGCAAAGAAAATAATCAAGAATGTGAAGAGAGAGCCTATAGAAAGGAAGAAAATCTTTGCCCCCTGCACCTCAGATAGGGCATTAATCTCCAGGATATAAAAAGAACTCAAAAAATTTAACACCCCCCCCAAAAAAAAAAAACAACCAAATAACCCAATCAATAAATGGCCTAAGGAACTGAAGAGACATTTCACAGAAGAAATACAATCAGTCCACAAATACATGAAAAAATGTTCAATACCTCTAGCAACTAGAGGAAATGTAGGTTAAAAAAAAAAAACTACACCAAGATTCCATCTTACTCCAGTCAGAATGGCAAGTATCAAGAATACAAGTAATGATAAATGTTGGTGAGGATGTGGGGAAAAAGGTTCACCCATACAATGCTGGTGATGCTGGTGGGACTGCAAATTGGTGCAACCTCTCTTGAAAGCAGTATGGAGTTTCCTCAGAAAACTTGGAAGCACCATTTCACCTAGTTATTCCACTTCTCAGTTTATACCCAAAGGACGTAAAATCAGCATACTACAGTGACACAGCCACATCAATGTTTATAGCAGCTCAATTTACAATAGATAAGCTACCGAACTATGTGCCCTTCAACAGATGAATGGATAAAGAAAATGTGATACACACACACACACACACACACAACGGAATATTACTCAGCCATAAAATAAGAATGACTTTATGACTTCTGGCAAATGGATGGATCTGGAGACTATCACACTAAGTGGAGTATTATCAGCTATAATAAGAATAAAATCCTGTCATTTGTGGGGAAAAATGTTAAATTAAATAAGCTAGACACAGAAAGACAAATATCATGTTTTCTCTTATACCTGGAAACAAACTAACTAAATATATTTGTATATGTAATTTTGAGGAATTTCCACACTGCTTTCCATAGTGGCTCTACTAAATTACATTGTCACCAACAGTTCTCTCTGAGATATTGATGCTAACACATAATAAGGCAGGTGGGAAGGGAAGAATAGTTTCTTTTTTTAGTTTTTTATTCTTTTTAGATATACATGACAGTAGAGTGTATGTTGACATATTATACATACATGGAGTGTAACTTCATGTGTGTGTGTGTGTGTGTGTGTGTGTGTGAATGAATGAGAGAAGGCCAGGAGCATGGGGAAGAGGGGAGGGGAAAAGAGGTAGGCATGATCATTATACAATATATGCATTATGGAAATGTCACAGTGAAATCCATTCATTTGTAATATTTAATACATGCTAATAACAAAGATTTGGTTTATTGGTCACATCTTCTTGTGAATTGTCTTTTTATCCTTCTTGATATGTTTTCTAAGTACTAATCTAGCAGTATGTTACAGTATAAAGAAAGTTAAATAAGAGCATAGTCGAATAGGAGTAAGAAAGATTTACAAAGAAACTGCAGTGGATAAAAGGTGTTTTCTAAGAGAAGAAGTGGGTGAGAGCCACCCCTTATGGCACCCTTAGGAAGTGGTAGGTATTGTGCTCCTCTGCACATCAGTCAATCAAAACCGATGGATATTCACAGATAGAAGATTGAAACTAGATCCCTGTCTCTCACTCTGTGAATTGGGACCCCAGGCTTCACCACAGTATAAACTGTCACTCCATGACTGGCCCCTGTAGACTCCAGAGCCATAACAACACTCCCTGCTCAGGTCTTGTGAGGGCAGCAAAGCAAGAGGTACAGAAACCAGAAGATCATTTTGTTCTATTAACTGAATCCTCATTTTTTTCTTAACCTTTGTGATCAATGCTGAAAGGCGGTTGGTCCAATTCAACAGCCCTCACATTATGCAAACTCCCAAGTCTCCTGAAGAGGACATACAGATTGTATATGTATATAATCCTCATTCATGAGAGTTCAAAGACTAATTTCAAGGGGAAACATACATAACTAAGGCAGAAGGGAGATATTTATAGGGATCAGTAACATAATTTCTAATTGTTCTTAAATGATCCCTAAAAATGGAGACTCACTTAAAGAGGAGGTTCCTAATGAGATGGCTGTTTCTGGCATAGTCCTTCTCTGCAGGTTATTCAAAGACATTCTGTCGCCAGCCATCCATGGGCTGCATGTGGGCCACAGCATATTGAAGCCTATTGAATAGGAGAATCTAGTGTCCAGTGGAAGTTTCCTCTGGCTGACTGCCCTGACTCATTGTGAGCCCTATTCAAGCTCTGCCAAAGGTCCCACACAGCCCTGGAGATGGGGTGACCTGCTGTAGCCACATAGCCCCTCTGAGATGAGTGTGACATGCCTGGATGTCAATCAACCTACTGACTGCAAGACATCACAAAGCAAGACTCCACCCTTGAAACCTTACCCCTGCCTTTGATGTAACCCCTTAAATAAAGCACTGAGCCATCATCTTTTGTCCAGCTCCAGTTCTCATGTGTACTAAACCTATCAGGAGCTTTGCCTTTGAAAATATATTTTTGACTCTTTGTCTTTTGTTCTTTACTAATTATTCTAGACTTTAATTTCTCAGGTGGCTTACACCCTCCTTGGCAAGAAGAACCCCCCGCAACAAGATGCTGGCTGTCGCCCCATAACTTTCCTCAAAGAATGTTAGATCCAGTGCCTTCTTCTTGAAGGAAGTCCAAAGTTTCACCTACAGAAAACCTCTCCATGGAAAAGAGCTGAGAAATAAGCTTTGCAGATCACAAACCTCAAATTATACTGTAACCCAAGCCATGATTATACATGTAGGATGGGCTCTTTCCATTTGAATGACTGCTATTCTGGAGGTTCTTCTAGGCATCAGGACCAGCCAACAGTAAGGGTTTCCACACTGCAAAAGACCTCGAGATCAGTCTATCACATTTGATTATTGGACAGTGGTAGAATTCCTGGCCACAGCTTCACCATATCAATGTCAAACTAATGATTTTCCATGTTTATGTAGCGCCAGTAGACAGAAATTCCTTAAGCACTAAGTGTGACTTCATTCCACATAGGTTCTTGGAAAAAAGTGTCTATTCCAGGCCATTTAGGGAAGATATTTCAGAAAGCATTTACTGAAGAGTATGAGTATTTATAACACTTTGCTTATCCAATGTGTACTCTGTTGAATTGGATTCTGGAATCATTTAACTCTTAGCAATGAGGAAATACGTAAATTTTGCCTAATTTATCCTTCTGTTTTGGGGTTGGCCCAGAGCTTGCATATTTAAGGTTGGATCTTATTTTAGAAGAATGTGTACACTTCAAGAAATTATTATAAGGTAACATTCATACAATGCACATAAATTTATAGCCATTTTTTTCAAACACATAAAACATAGCTCCACTTCAGTTAATTGTAAATATAATTTTTTTCATGCATCTTACTTGATTTGTAATAATCCTCAAAGATATTTTCTAGTATATTAAGTGACTTTGGTATTAAAGTGCTTTACATTTATCTGCCTCAAATTCCTCATGTTCTCATTCTGAACTACCTTTATTCTGCTCTCAGGGAAGGCAGACAACAGCTGGTCACCATCCCCTACACTAAGCTCCTTCATAAAGCTCAAGTCCCTCTTAACAAGAGATGCTTTATATCAGAACCTTAAAAATCAGGTTTTGAGGAATGTTAGCAAGCCCTTGGTTTATCTCAGGCCTATCTGGAGTCAGCTGAACTTGGCAGCACATGGCCTTCTCCTAGGTGTAATTACAGTGCGGGGGAGAATGCAATTTGGGCAGCATTCCACTGACCTACACACTGACCTTGTACAGGGGCAAATTCACAGGTTGCATTAAACCCTATTAGACATGCCTAGTTTAAGGCAAAGCCTTTCCAGGCTCCTGCCACATGCCAGGATTAGGGCATGTCACACATGCATACTATTACATTGCCTAAGGAGCTCTCATAGTGCCTTCCAGAGAGGGAAAGGCAGGCCCACTTCCACACTGTCCAAATCTGTACCTTGAGCCAGTATATACAAATTATTATTATTTCTCACATATATGGATTTTTTTTTCACTTGCCTCTTTGAATAAGAATTAAGTCAAAATGGGAAGACCAATTTGCTACACTGGAAAAACCACACCCTGACCACTCAGCTAGAAAAGTCTTGCCAGATAGACTGAGAAAGAATTCTTGCCAGGTACAGTGAGATTTTCACATATACAGAAAATACATATATATCTTTAGCTTTCTGCCTGAGCTTGGCAGACTGGACTAAAAGTAAAAATAAAAATAAATGATTCTGAGTAGACCGTGAATGCTGGCAGCATGCTCAGCTGTGTGAGTTTGGCACAGCTACAAAATTAAGAGCAGCCTAGAAGACTTCTTCCATGGAACCTTCTGTCTGCAATTGAGAAGATTAATTTCTACATCTATACCTTTGCTAGACACAAAAACATTCAAACCTATACAAGAGCAAGGGCATATTTCATTCCTTGAAAATGTTCAGTTTCAGTCACAGATTTACATCTCCAGGGATATCTGTTTTATCATACAGCCTGGAGAACAGATATGTTTATTTCGATACAGTCACATGGGTTATCAACCAATTAACACCTTTGGTCACTTTGGACAAATAATTACATGTGAATGTTGCTTTTTTTTTTGTCTAAATCAATTGCTCACCCCATTCCCAAAGCAAACAAATAAATCATTATATGTGGGTAGACATTTACTTTAATAGAAATGATATACAACATATATCCACATGCAGTCCACTTTCAGATACAGAGAAGAAATGAGTACAGGATTTGCCTCCCTCAGTAAGACTGAATGACAGTAGAAAAAACACTGAAAGTAGACAATTCTCCTAAAGTAAACTTCTAAGAAACACAATTTCTATTTTCATGTCTTCAGACTACCAGTATCTTTTTCTTATGCTTTACATAAGCACTAACCAAATCCCCTACTGTTCCAAAGTGTGGCCCCAAGAGGTCAGCATAAAGCATATACACTAATGGGGACAAATCAGCTTGTCTCATTAACAGTGATTTTTACCATTTCTAAGTCATGCACTTCCAAGTAGATCTAGGTACTTTCATAATAACTGCTGCGTTTATCTCTAAGTAATTCTTGTGGACTGGGTCGGCAGGCAGGCAGAATTCCATATTTAGAGATATACCTCTCCAAAAGGCTACAAGTGTGGATGACTGAATTGATCCTTCTGCCTGGTTGTCTCCAAATCACAAATATAAATTAGTATAGAGTCTAAACTTTGGCTCAATTAGAGAACAGCAACTTCCTGGCATGAGAAATGGAATAGCAGAGAGTCCTTAGGTTTGGTTTTTATTCTCATTTAACTACCACCTAGTCACATACACCAAACTGAAATTTGTTTTATGAGTAATTAAAAAAAACAATCAAATTTTGAAATTAGAGTGAGAATCCCCAATGGAAAGAAGTTCCAGGGAGTGACACAAGATGCAAGATGACGAGGTATGGTAGCCTCAGGACGCAAGCCTTGCACACACGCATACAAACACACATATACACACAAAATCACGGGAGGAAGCAATGAACACAATCCCACTTGATAATTATAGCTATTCTTGTGCCTTAACTGCCATCTCCGATATGGCCATGACTGAGGATGAGACAGGTAAGCAACTCCTTCTCCCAGCCAATGCCAGGAATAGGTGCCAGCTGGAAGGAACAGCTGAACAGGGTTGGCAGCCATCTTTCTTTCTCTCCTCAGGGAGACTGAGCGCTTCCTTGGATACATGCAATTGTTTCTTGGCAGGTGCCCAGGAGAATAAATGCTGACTCAAGTTCCTTGTTTCCCTGCTTTTCCCATGTTGCACCCCCTCCTTCTTTGGCATCATACCCAGAGAGGCTGGTTGGCTGGCTCCATAGCACCATCTTTTGAAATGGCCTCTGACTCAGTGCCAGCAAGTCCTCACTGCTTATGGCCAGCATGGCCTGGTATGCTTCTGGGTAGAAGCCTCTGTCAACTGGCCTGATAATGCCATTAAATAAGCTTTCCACACGCAGCCTGATAATCTTTCCCATTAAATGATTCAAGGAAACTAAGCTTCACTGTTCCGTCAAACTGTTAAGTCTGAAACTCTTCCATGGTCTTATTTTTGGGGACACATAAAATGGCTCAGATGAAGTTTACTTTAATGACTTAGGCTCTTCACCAAGAAAAGTGAAAAGGCAAATTGTCGTCCTGTCCTGAGTCTGAGAACACATTTGGCATCTCATCCCCATACTGATGAGACAGAAAAACCCTTTTATTGGTTTTAAGACTGATGGATTCTGTTCAGAAACCAAAATGTAGAGGAAGCCACAGCAGGTGAAGGCTGTGGCTGGGCACCGTGGTGCAGTAAGAGGGGTGTGTGGGTGGAGATACTTCTGATGGTTTGGGACTTCTTGTGTTAATAGCAGTAAGCCCCTAAACAAAATCACATGCACTTTCCCACTGGTTATGGATTTTGAGAGAAGAAATGACCAAGAGAAATTACAGCATTCATCGCCCTATCTTCAGACAGGATCAAGCTACCAAAGTATGGTCCCCTCATATTTTCATTTTGAATTTCTAGACTCCAGAATTATGAGACATTAAATTTTTGTTGTTTTAAGTCACCATTTTGTGAAAGTTTGTTAAATCAGTCCTATGGTTTACAGGGTCTGATATTCTTATATTTCTAATGAGTTCCCAGGTGATGCTTCTGCTATCTGTCCACAGACCACAGTAGTGAAGTAACATAAATGAATGTATAATGTCACTGCCTACAACTGGTGCATAGCACAGTGCTTGATATCTATGTCCACATGTATATATCATCCCTGATGGCCAGAGGTTTATTTCTGCAAGGTAGCTAGCTGCAAGTGTGCCCTTTCTCTATTAGTCTCCACGGAACACTCACCTAATGCTATCTACTTAGTCAATAAGGATCACAAATAACTGTGTCATATAAAGCCAATTCCAAGAATATGGACAGACTTTTGGCCTCCTAAAATCTTTAAATTTTAAGTTTGCAGGACCTTTGAACTTCCTATCTTGTCCGTATAATTTTTCCTCTAATAATAAAACCTTGCACCCAGTCTCCTATATATTCAAGGTGTCTCAAATAAGGCTTTTATTTCTAAAATTTTGAGTGCTAGACTTTTGAAATGAACATATGCTAATAATTACTCCAAGCTGGTTAGAGATAATGGGCAACAGGAAAGTTATTATCTTCAATGTCATCGTAAGTCTTTGATATGATAATCATTGCATTCAAGATATCAGAAATGATGGATGGCCTTTGATTTTGAGTGTATCCATGATGCAAATTACCTGGCTCTTTCCCACTCCTGCCTGGACAGTAAGCCCTCCTAGCTTCAGGGCCTCGGCTCACTGGATAGCAACAGCTGTCCTTTGAAGATACCTAGGTAACTTTCATAGTTTGCTTTTGCTGACCTACTTCACCTAGAACAATCTTTTACATAGTCTTAATTTTCCATGATAGCTACATGTTTATATCCCAAGTCATTCTGTTGTCTTAATTTTCTGGGTAGCAACCACTGACATAAGAAACATATATTACTTGTAGTTGGTGGAGCTCCTTCTGTACACCTAAAAGATTCCAAAAAAATGTTAAATAAGAAAGCAAAGATAAAACAGTACCATGTATACATAATTTAGAATTGCTACAAAGATCCTGGTAGGGTTTGCAGTGTATATCCTAGCATATTTTTTTTAATTGCAGGTGGACAAAATACCTTTATTTTATTTATTTTTATGTGGTGCTGAGGATCAAACCCAGTGCCTCAAACACGCTAGGTGAGCACTCTACCACTGAGCCATAGCCACTACAACCCTAGATCCTCGGTATAGTTTTGTTCTGCATCTCCTAATTGCTGGTTTGTTGATCATCTTTTTCTAAGCTTACTGTCCATTCATTCCACAACAAACCTGTTTCTTTGTCCCTTCTTTCTATTGGAAGTTGGGCTTTTTATAACTAATTGGTAAGAATTCTACATACCCTTTGGATAATAACTTTACTTAGTTTGTGTATGTTACATATATGTTCTCTAAGCTTACAGCTATCTTTCATACTCTTTGGGGGGGTACCATTTCATGAGCAAGGGCTCTCTATTTTAATAGAATTTTATTTGAAAGTAGTAATATTTCTTATTGTTTTGTGTTTTTATATGCCTTTTCCATGTGAGGTCAAGAGATATGCTCAAACATTCTTTTCTAAAATGATAACTTTTTCCTGTCTCATTTATATGCTTAATATATCCAAGAATTGATTTTTATTCATGAAGTGAGGGAGAGATCCATTTTCTTTCCTTTTAAACCATTTTTATTTAACTTTTAAAATCCTTCTTTTAATAGGCAATTTTCCCCACTGATGTAAGATACCACATTCATTTTTTTTTATGTTTCTGTCAGTTACTGCCCTTCTACAGCTACCTTACTATTTATAATTTTACTTTATTAAATATGCAAAGTTGTAAGTCTTCTACTATGTTCTTGTTTTTTGGAGTACTTTGGTCAGTTTTGAAGTCTTTTTCTTCTGCACAGATTTTAAAATAAGCTTATTAAATTCCAAATAATCCCACTTGGATTTACTTTTAAGCCAGAAATCAATCTGAAAAAAACTAACACCTTTTTAATATTGACTTTTCTGTTCATAAAGAGAATGTCCCTCTATCTTTTTGAGTCTAATTAAATGCTTTCTTTCTGTTTTTCAGGGGGTGGGGTGGTACTGGGGAATGAACCCAGGTGGTGCTTAACCACTGAGCCACATCCCAGCCCACTTTATTTTTTGTTTTTTTATTTTTTTATTGGTTGTACAAAACATTACAAAGCTCTTGACATATCATATTTCATACATTAGATTCAAGTGGGTTATGAACTCCCATTTTTACCCCAAATACAGATTGCAGAATCGCATCGGTTACACATCCACATTTTTATATACTGCCATATTAGTAACTGTTGTATTCTGCTACCTTTCCTATCCTCTACAATCCCCCTCCCCTCCCCTCCCATCTTCTCTCTCTACCCCATCTACTGTAATTCATTTCCCTCCTTGTTTATTATCCCATTCCCCTCACAACCTCTGATATGTAATTTTGTATAACAATGAGGGTCTCCCTCCATTTCCATGCAATTTCCCTTTTCTCTCCCTTTCCCTCCCATCTCATGTCTCTGTTTAATGTTAATCTTTTCTTCCTTCTCTTCCTCCCTGCTCTGTTCTTAGTTGCTCTCATTATATCAAAGAAGACATTTGGTATTTGTTTTTTAGGGATTGGCTAGCTGCACTAAGCATAATCTGCTCTAGTGCCATCCATTTCCCTGGAAATTCCATGATTTTGTCATTTTTTAGTGCTGCGTAATACTCCATGGTGTATAAATGCCACATTTTTTTTATCCATTCATCTATTGAAGGGCATCTGGGTTAGTGCCACAGTCTAGCAATTGTGAATTGTGCTGCTATGAACATCGATATGGCAGTATCCCTGTAGTGTGCTCTTTTAAGGTCTTCAGGGAATAGTCCGAGAAGGGCAATAGCTGGGTCAAATGGTGGTTCCATTCCCAGCTTTCCCAGGAATTTCCATACTGCTTTCCAAATTGGCCGCACCAGTTTGCAGTCCCACCAGCAATGTACAAGTGTACCCTTTTCCCCACATCCTCGCCAGCACTTGTTGTTGTTTGACTTCATAATGGCTGCCAATCTTACTGGAGTGAGATGGTATCTTAGGGTGGTTTTGATTTGCATTTCTCTGACTGCTAGAGATGGTGAGCATTTTTTCATGTACTTGTTGATTGATTGTATATCCTCCTCTGAGAAGTGTCTGTTCAGGTCCGTGGCCCATTTGTTGATTGGGTTATTTGTTATCTTATTGTCTAATTTTTTGAGTTCTTTGTATACTCTGGATATTAGGGCTCTATCTGAAGAGTGAGGAGTAAAAATATGTTCCCAGGATGTAGGCTCCCTATTTACCTCTCTTATTGTTTCTCTTGCTGAGAAAAAACTTTTTAGTTTAAGTAAGTCCCATTTGTTGATTCTTGTTATTAACTCTTGTGCTATGGGTGTCCTATTAAGGAATTAGGAGCCCGACCCCACAATATGTAGATCATAGCCAACTTTTTCTTCTATCAGACACAGAGTCTCTGATTTGATATCAAGCTCCTTGATCCATTTTGAGTTAACTTTTGTGCATGGCGAGAGAAAGGGATTCAGTTTCATTTTGTTGTATATAGATTTCCAGTTTTCCCAACACCATTTGTTGAAGATGCTATCCTTCCTCCATTGCATGCTTTTAGCCCCTTTATCAAATATAAGATAGTTGTAGCTTTGTGGATTAGTCTCTGTGTCCTCTATTCTGTACCATTGGTCCACCCGCCTGTTTTGGTACCAGTACCATGCTGTTTTTGTTACTATTGCTCTGTAATATAGTTTGAACTCTGGTATCGCTATACCTCCAGATTCACACTTCCTGCTTAGAATTGCTTTTGCTATTCTGGGTCTTTTATTTTTCCATATAAATTTCATGATTTCTTTATCTATTTCCACAAGAAATGCCGTTGGGATTTTGATTGGCATTGCATTAAACCTATAGAGAACTTTTGGTAATACCGCCATTTTGATGATGTTAGTTCTGCCTATCCATGAACAGGGTATATTTTTCCATCTTCTAAGATCTTCTTCTATTTTGTCTTTAGGGTTCTGTAGTTTTCATTGCATAAGTCTTTCACCTCTTTTGTTAGGTTGATTCCCAAGTATTTTATTTTATTTTTTTTGAGGATATTGTGAATGGAGTGTTTTTCCTCATTTCCGTTTCAGAAGTTTTGTCGCTGATATACAGAAATGCCTTTGATTTATGTGTGTTGATTTTATATCCTGCCACTTTGCTGAATTCATTTATTAGTTCTAATAGTTTTTTTGTAGACCCTTTTGGGTCTTCTAGGTATAGAATCATGTCATCCGCAAATAGTGATAATTTAAGTTCTTCTTTTCCTATTTTTATGCCTTTAATTTCTTTCGTCTGTCTAATTGCTCTGGCCAGTGTTTCGAGGACTATGTTGAACAGAAGTGGTGAGAGAGGGCATCCCTGTCTTGTACCAGATTTTAGAGGGAATGCCTTCAATTTTTCTCCATTCAGAATAATGCTAGCCTGAGGCTTAGCATAGATAACTTTTACAATGTCGAGGTAAGTTCCTGTTATCCCTAGTTTTTCTAATGTTTTGAACATAAAGGGATGCTGTACTTTGTCGAATGCTTTTTCTGCATCTATTGAGATGATCATATGGTTCTTATCTTTAAGTCTATTGATGTGGTGAATAACATTTATTGATTTCCATATATTGAACCATCCTTGCATCCCAGGGATGAATCCTACTTGATCATGGTGCACAATTTTTTTGATGTGCCTTTGTATTCGATTCGCCAGAATTTTATTGAGGATTTTTGCATCTAGGTTCATTAGAGATATTGGTCTGTAGTTTTCTTTCTTTGAGGTGTCTTTGTCTGGTTTCGGAATCAGGGTGATGTTGGCCTCATAGAGTGAATTTGGAAGAGCTCCCTCTTTTTCTATTTCCTGAAATAACTTGAAAAGTATTGGTTTTAATTCTTCTTTAGAGGTTTTGTAAAACTCCGCTGTATACCCATCCGGTCCTGGGCTTTTCTTGGTTGGTAGTCTTTTGATGGCTTCTTCAATTTCATCCATTGATATTGGTCTGTTCAAATTGTGTGTGTCCTCCTGACTCAGTCTGGGCAAATCATATGACTTAAGAAATTTATCGATGTCTTCACTATCTTCTATTTTGTTGGAATATAGGTTTTCAAAATAATTTCTAATTGTCTTCTGTATTTCTGTAGTATCTGTTGTGATATTGCCTTTTTCATCCCGTATGTTAGTAATTTGAGTTCTCTCTCTTCTTCTCTTCGTTAGCATGGCTAAGGGTCTGTCGATCTTATTTATTTTTTCGAAGAACCAACTTTTAGTTTTGTTAATTTTTTCAATAGTTTCTTCTGTTTCAATTTCGTTGATTTCTGCTCTGATTTTAATAATTTCTTGCCTTCTGCTACATTTGCTGTTGTTTTGCTCTTCCTTTTCTAGGGCTTTGAGATAAGTGTGAGCTCATTTATTTGTTGGTTTTTCCTTTTTATGAGGAATGATCTCCAGGCGATGAATTTCCCTCTTAAAACTGCTTTCATTGTGTCCCATAGATTCCGATATGTTGTGTCTGTATTTTCATTTATCTCTAAGAATTTTTTGATTTCCTCCTTTATGTCTTCTGTAACCCATTGATCATTCAGTAATGTATTGTTCATTGTCCACGTGATGTAGGGTTTTTTCTTCCTTCTTTTATCATTGATTACCAATTTCATTCCATTATCATCAGATAAAATACATGGTATTATCTCCACCCCTTTATATTTACTGAGGGTTGCCCTATGGCATAATATATGGTCTATTTTTGAGAAGGATCCATGTGCTGCTGAGAAAAAAGTATATCCATTTGATGATGGTTGATATATTCTATATATGTCAGTTAAGTCTAGGTTATTGATTGTGGTATTGATTTCTATAGTTTCTTTATTCAACTTTTGTTTGGAGGATCTGTCCAATGGTGAGAGAGGTGTGTTGAAGTCACCCATAATTATTGTGTTGTGGTCTATTTGATTCTTGAACTTGAGGAGGGTTTGTTTTATGAATGTCGCAGCACCATTATTTGGTGCATAAATATTGATAATTGTTATGTCTTGTTGGTGAATGGTTCCTTTTAACAGTATATAATGTCCTTCCTTATCCCTTTTGATTAATTTAGTCTTGAAGTCGATTTTATTTGATATGAGGATGGCCACCCCTGCTTGCTTACGAGGACCGTGTGCTTTATATATTTTTTCCCAACCTTTCACCTTGAGCCTGTGTATGTCTTTTCCAATCAGATGTGTCTCCTGGAGGCAGCATATTGTTGGATTTGTTTTTTTAATCCCTGTTACCAGCCTATGTCGCTTTGTTGGAGAGTTTAAGCCATTAATGTTTAGAGTTACTATTGATATATGGTTTGTACTTCCTGCCATGTTTGATTATTTATCTTTTTTTTTCTAATTTAGTTTGTTTCTCCATGATTAGCTTTCCCCCCATCCTCTGTCTTTACCGAGGCACTTCCCACTGATGGTTTTGGTTATTGTTTTTCATTTCTTCCTCGTGTAGTGTTTTGCTCAAAATGCTTTGCAATGCTGGTTTTCTAGCTGCAAATTCTTTTAGCTTTTGTTTATCATGAAAGATTTTTATTTCTTTGTCGTACCTGAAGCTTAATTTTGCTGGATACAGAATTCTTGGTTGGCATCCATTGTCTTTCAGTGTTTGAAATACGTTGTTCCAGGATCTTCTCGCTTTCAGCGTCTATGATGAAAAATCCGTTGTTAACCTTATTGGTTTACCCCTAAATGTAATCTGCCTCCTTTCTCTTGTAGCTTTTAATATTTTCACTTTGTTCTGTATATTGGATATCTTCATAACAATGTGTCTTGGCGTTGGTCTACTGTGATTTTGTGTGCTCGGTGTCCTGTATGCATCTACAATTTGTATATCTGTTTCCTTTTTTATTTCTGGAAAGTTTTCTGTAACTATTTCATTCTGCAGGTTACTCATTCCCTTGGTTTGAATCTCTGTACCTTCCTCTATCCCGATGACTCGTAAGTTTGATTTTTTTATGTTATCCCAAATCTCTTGGATGTTTTTCTCGTGATTTTTTACCAGCCTATCTGAGTTGGCTAGACTCTTTTCAAGATGATATATTTTGTCTTCATTATCTGAGGTTCTGGCTTCTACTTGCTCCACTCTGTTAGTGATACTCTCAATTGAGATTTTAATTTGGTTTATCGTTTCCTTCATTTCTAGAATTATTGTTTGATTTTTTTTTATAACCTCTATCTCCTGATAAAGATGCTTAACTTCTTCTTTTATCTGTTTATGTAATTCATTTTCAATGTGTTCTTTCACTGTTTGGATTTGCTGTCTTGTATCCTCTTTAAGGTTCCATTCCATCTGTCTAAGGTGTTCCTTGAGTTTCTGATGACTCTAGGTCCTCCTGAATACTTAGGCTGTCCTTCATTGTTTGTACTCCTTTTCTTCCTTGCTTTTTTATGCTCATGATACTTCTTGTTCTGTTTGACTGCTGAGTTACTGTTTACTCTTATAAATTTATTTGATGCTTGGGAGGAAAGATATTAGAAGGGAAGGGAAGAAGTCACTAAAGAGAATGAGTGTAGGCAGGTAGAATTCAAGGAAGGGGGAATAAGAAAATTGAAAAGAAATGAAAAGACAAAAGAAAAAAATAGAAAAGAAAGAAAGAAAGAAAGAAAGAAAGAAAGAAAGAAAAAGAAAAAGAAAAAGAAAAAACAAAAATTTAAAACAAACAAACAAAAATAATGGTAATAAAAAATGGAAATTAAAGTTTAAAAATAATAATAATAAAATAAAAAGAATTTTTAAAAATTGAAAACATTATTAAAAAAAGTTAAAGAACAACAACAAAAAATGAAAATAAAATAAAAAATAATAATAATAATAAATGCAGTCATAGAGCTCGATTAACTTCTCTTCTAGTAGGTGGAGCTGTGCCCACTGGGCCAAGCTTCTCAATAGGTGGAATCCAATCACTGTGCAGCAGCTCTTCCTCCCAGACTGTGCGGGTCTCCGATCCTGAGTGCCTAGGGCCTTCTCTTGTGTTTTCTCAAGCCAGGCCCCGCTCACCTGTGACACTCACCACAATACTGGCTACACGCCAGATCTGCTGCTCCTGGGAGCCCTGTTTTCATGAACACCTGGGCACACTCTCCCTGCTTGCCTCCCTCAGACCCTAAGTTTGTAGAGGTTGGGGCTGAGAACCCCCAGCGAATTTGTTTGCCCTCCGGTAGCTACTCCCCTGGTAGCTGGTGCAAGGGACCTCAGTTGTCAGCACTGGTGGGAGCGGTAGCCAGGAGTTCTGCGCCGCTAGTCCCGAGTCACTCCTGATTCCCTGGGTCTGTCTATCGCGCTCGGTTGGCTTTTACCTCTGTAAGTTCAGATGGGCCGACCAGTTATTTCAGTGGGATCGTTAGTGCTGAGTCACGAGAAGCAGGCCAACTGGAGCTTGAATGCAGCCGATCCGGGCTCGGTGTGTTCTGAGAAGCCCAGACTGTTCGCCCCAGATCCACGTCAGCTCAGCATTGCCTAGTGATCCTGAGCAAACAGCATTTTGACAGTTTACGTCTCCCTATGCCCGCGCAGCTGAAGGGGTTAGAGACTTGATCTCTCCGCGCCCGCCACCATGTTGGATCCCTTAGATTTTAAATTGTCACTCATCTTATCAGCTGTTCCATTTTGCTCGGCGGGTCGGCGGCTCACTCGCGCGGTGAAGAGACTGCTCTAACGAGCTCCGCAGGAAGTGGCGGCGGAGGCGGCAGCAGCCCAGCTGCGGCCCTCGGGACACCCGGGGAGGGGGTGCGGGCTGGGGAAGGGGAGGCAGCGCCGTGGGGCCCTCGAGGGCCGGGTGACTGGGCACGCGAGAGAGCGGGCGGGGCGGGGGAAAGAAATTGAGATCGAGATTCTTTATTTTTTATTTTGAAACAGGGTCTCACTAAGTTGCTTAGGGACTTGGCAAGTTGCTTAGACTGGTTTTAAACTTAGGATCCTACTGCCTCAGCCTCCCAAGCTGCTGGGATTACAGGCATGAGCCACTGTGTCTGGCTAAGTCTACTTAAATGCTTTCAATAAAGCTTAATATTTGCTACACTAATTGACTACATTCACTTAGATTTACTCTTATTTTATGTTCCTGTAATGATATATTTTTTATTATTTGTTTTAATTAGTTATAGATGACAGTACAATGATCTTGACATATCATACATTTGAATCAGATGGGGTATAATTTCTCATTTTTCCAAAATTTTCTGAAAATTTTCAAATTTTTGAAAATTTGCAGAATCACATTGGTCATGCAGTCATGTATATACATACAGCAATAATAATGTCTATTTTATTCTGCTGTCCTTCCTTTACCCCCCTCCCCTCCCCTCCCCTCCCCTCCCACCACTCCTCTCTACCCAATATAATGTGACCCACTTCTTTTTTTTTTTTTTCCTCACATCGTCATACCTGTATTCTGTATATCGATGAGGGCTGTAATGATATTTTTAAATTACATATTATACTTATTGCTAGTATATAAAAATGTGCTTATTACATATTGATATTATGTCTACCAGATATACCATAGTCTTTTTTTAAAAAATATTTTTATTTTTTAGTTGTAGGTGGACACAATACCTTTATTTCAATTACTTATTTTTATGTGGTGCTGAGGATCGAAACCAGGGCCTCAAAAGTGCCACACGATCGCTCTACTGCTGAGCCACAACCCCAGCCCATACCGTAGTCTTTTATTTTTTATGATTTATCAATAGAGGTTTTCAATACAGAAAGTCACAATTTCTAAACAACTTAATTCCATTTTTCCCTTCCTAATGTCTTTCAATTCCTTTGCCTTATTACACTCCCATGGGTCTCCACCACAATGTCAATTAAAAGAGGCCAAAGTAGGTATTCCTCTTTTGTCCTCATCTCAGAAAGAAAGCTGTCCATTTTTCACCAACATGATTTTGTTGTATGCCTTTTTTAGAGACATTCTTTGGAAGCTAAAGATGTTCCCTTCCATGTTAAGTTAGCTATAAAATTTCATTATAAATCATTAGAATATTTAATTAAAAGTTTTTCCAACATTTTTTGGGATAGTTATGTCGTTTTTCTTCCCTTAACATATTAACTTACAAAAACATTTCCTAATTTTAAATCAGATGTGAAATAAACCACATTTAATCATCAAACATTGATAGATTTAGTTTGGTAATACTCTGGTTAGGATCTGTATATCGATATTGACAAGAGAAATTGTTCTGTCCTGTGCTGGTAGTACCATCAAGGTCATATACACTAGCCATGAGTTTAACATGATTTTCTATCCCCTAAAGCATTATGTGTAAGAGAAGGAAATGCGAGAGTAATAAAACAGTCTGGGCCTGATACTTTGTATGACGATTTTAAACTACCCATGTAATTTCCTTAATATTTATAGAACCATTCAGGTGTCTGTTTCTTCCTATTTTGATGATTTATATATTTGAGGAAGTCATTTCATGTTATTTTCATCTATTGGTGAAAGTAAGTTCACAGTGTGATCTTACACATTTCCATGCTTCTGTAGTTACATTTACTTTCAACTCTCTGATACTTACTTATGTCTGTTTTGCCCATTCTTGCTAAATGTTCTTTAATGTTGTTATTGTTTTCAAAGCAAAAACTTCCATCATTGATCTTCTGTATTTAATTTCTAAAAATTATTCCAATCTCATCTATTAAAATTGTATGAAGTTGAACCAGATAAAATTGTATATACCTAACTTGTAAAAATGGCATTTTTTTATAGTTCATCCTGATAGAAATATTGGGAAATTATCCTAATTTCTTGAGTTTGCTTGATTTTCTTTCTTCTACCTAATTTTGGAATCTTATTTTTTATCTTCTTTTAATTTAAATATTTATGATCATATATTTATTTTAGCAATACCCTGTCTTTGTATTTACTCCTTGTTGTTGTGTTTTCTGAATGTCTTATAACTAATTTCTTAACACATGACTTATTTATGGTTATGATTATAAATTTTAAAAGGTAAGGAGGTTTTTTACATCAACACCTTTAAGCTATACTTTTGTTATTGATAGGATTTCTAACTTGATTTCATTTTGATCATAAAGGTAGGCTCTGTACGGAAAATTTGTTGAAATTTGCATAACTTTTTTTTGGTCTTTTAATACTGTTTAACTTTTAAAATTATATTCCTGTAATTCTGATGACAAAATTTAGTAAAATATGATAGTTCCTTCAGTCTATTTAATTGTTAATAGAGAAAACAACCTGAGATAACCTACTTTAAATGTCTGACCATCCCCTGAATTGGCCATTCTGTGTTTTGGGGGTTTTTTCCTGCTGTGCTGGGGATCAAACCTTGCATATGCTGGGCAAGTGCCCTCCCCTGAGCTATACCTCCAGCTTTCCATACATGTTCACGTTCATTTACTACCTATCATGTTCTACAAGATTTAAGGAGGACACATTATGTTACCAGCCATCAGCTAGCATATTTACCGTATGGTAAATTTAATTTACCAAGAATGCCAAATAAAGGCAGTACTAGAAAACAGACTTTATCATCTTCTTGTTCTGCTTCATTGTTTTACCTTGGCATACATTGAGGGCATTGATCATAGAGTATCTGGCTAAAATTCTTTTTCTTTAACTACATAGTTCTTCCCCTTGAGTATCTCTATCTCTTCCCCCCCCCTCTCATACACACACACACACACACACACACACACACAAAGTAGGGGGCAAAATGGAGTTTTTGCTAGTCCCGGGGGCCCAGAGCCACCATTGAATGAGAGATGAGGCTGCAGGGGGGCAGGGGGATGATATTAGAGCATTTCCCATTAGTCTCATCATTTTTATTCCTTCTGATGATGATGCTAATGATGGTGGTGACAGAGCAGAAGCAGCAAACACTCTAGGGGCACTTGGCAAAACACATCAAATATAAATATATATATAAATACTCACAACCACACCTTAAAATACACCTGTTTATTATTCTCACTTTGCAGATGAGGTGGGGGGTAACTTCACAAATGATCTTTAGGAAGATGGAAGCCCTTATTCCATAAGCAAAGAAATGACTCTGAAAATACCAGGCCTTTCTATAAGGTCCTTGCTTAGCGTCTGGATGGTCATCTTAAGTGACAGCCACCATGTTAAGGAAAATTTCCCACCCAAGGGTATTTCTGAGAAAGGCTCACCACTCCCTCATACCAACCCAACCCCTAACCACCCACATTAGGACCCGCCCTGCTCTGATTCCTGAGCCTGCCCCATAAAAGTCCCAGAACCCAAGACTGTTTTGCCTCTCTATACTACAGAGAGAGATGGCCTTCATTTATCAGCTCTGACAAATAAACTCTCATGTTTATCCCTGCCTGGTCTCCATCTTTCATTTCTTGCTTTCCTGTCTCTCCTTCCTCACTTTCCCTTCAGTTTCCAAATCCCCCTGCTGCCCTCCTATCCTCCCCTCCTCCAATACTTACTCTACTGTGGACCCTCACTGCACAAGGTGTGCTGGAGGAAGCAGGTGGTAGGAAGGCTGGAGTTCAGGCCTTGCCACTGGATTCCTGATGTTCTGAGGCAAACACCAAGGTCCCAGCTGATAAGTGGGGATTCTGCATTGGTCTGAGTCCTCCCCCTCCTCTTCCCTCTTCCTCCCTTCTCCTCCCTATACCTTCATGTCAGATGTCCCTCACTTCCATGGGTGGCAATTTAATGTCTGAGTTCAACTGGATTGAGTTTTTGAAAAAGCATAGCATGACCTACCTTCTCTAGAATCTTACTAAAGTATCCTAAACGTAATGTGCTTCAGGGATTTTACTGCTACATTCTGAATCACATTCTTCTCCATGTGATCATCCATCTCATCGCCTCATTTTTTCCATTAGTAACATGATTATAGCACAGAGTGATCTATCTCTAATGAGCCCCAGCTCAAGCAGTGTGGCTTTCTGTTGGCCCAATTTTAAATAAATCTTTCTTTGTTAATTAATGTGCCTTACCCCACTGTTGCAAGTAACATTTATGTTCCTGATTTGGATGGGAGGAAGGCGAACCACACCCAGGGTGCAACATCCAAAAATCTTCTGAATCAATATGAATGCAACGACCATTCAAAAGCAAACTTTAAAAGTTAGTTCGAGTGCTTATTTTAAATCAGGGAAATTGTACAAGAGAGTCTACAGGAAAGTAAAAGGTGATGTGATAATTAGGTCATGAATTAACCCCCTGGTACTTGCAGCTCTTTGCTATTTTTAAAGACCTCCTTCTTACCTCCTAGGATATTCTGCACATGCAAAATGCCTTAATGTGACTAATAAGGTACCTAGCATAAAAGTTAATTAATGAAAATGAAAACACTAAAAGTCAGGTTATTTGGCAACCAGAACCTGGAGCCAGATCCCAATTAAACCACTTTTGTGGTGAAGGAAGGGATCAAAATGCCCAATAGGTTCCATCTGGCTGCTTCCACAGGTCACCGCAGAGCCCCATGTCCATGTCAAATCAGCCTTTGCACCTCCTTTCTACTCCTCCCGCTGTACTAGGGAACTCTCAGGCTCCCCCACTCACAAGGCAGGGGCTTGGCAGCTAAGGAATCCAGCTGAAAGCAACTGTGATTCACTAGTTCTTTGCAGTCCAATCCCCTTTGTCATTCATTCCACTGGAGGGGTCCCTAAACCTCCAATCCCATTTGTACCCTACCCAGGAGATTTGATAATGGTCCTGGCAGAGCAGTGGCTTTTCATAACTTCTGGCAGGGGCCTCATTGACCCATAACATGGCTACACACATGATTTCTTCTCATACTGTCTTTGTAAATTGACCATGGCTAACCTTGCTGCCCTAATCAGATCAATCAGAATAACATTTCTTTAGCTGCGGCAGGCTGGCAGCCTCCTGGGCTGAGGCGTGACTCAGAGTCAGCCTTGGATACTGAAGGCAGATTTTTGAGTTTCCAGTGGTCTCAGGTTTCCTTTGCTTTTATCACAGTTGGTGAGCTTTGTAAGGACCGTGTTTACAGCCATGCAAATTAGCCTCAGCTGGAGAGAAATCAGGTCAGGCCTAAATGAAATCAAGCACTGGGTCAAGGGTATTTTATCAAAAAATTAGAAATGTGGCCATAGTACTTGGGGTCAAGCCAGACCCTCCTAGGAAGTACTTGGACAGCACTGTCTGGTGCAGCCTGAACTCTTGGCCTCTGGACCCTGGAAACTGCTAAAGGATGAGGAATGGGTGATGAAGGATCACACTAGCCCGAAGGGCATTGGCCAGCTCAATCAAAGACCAACTGCTGCTGCTGCTGCTGCTGCCAGCCACAGTTTTGTTACATAAGGACAACTGTGAGGAGGGAATACTGCATCTTGGAGGAAAGAAGCATTGTGGTTCTAAGCCTGGTTTTATGGTATATTCCATGTTACTCACTGACTAAGCAAAGTTCAAATTCACAGTTTTGTTCTACTTACACACTTGCACACTCAGTTTTAAAAGTATGTGTAAAAGTGTCCACATGCAGATAAACTCTGATATTTTGCACCTGGAAAGAGTATTTTTAAACTTCCACTCCAGATGCCAAGTTTGTTAATGAAACTAAGGTCACTTGACCAGACACAGCAACTGCTGATTCCATTCGAGACAAAATCTCTAGTTAATTTCCACTGCAGTGTTCCTATCATGTTTCCAGCACTTTAATACCCCAGTGCATAAAGAAACTTGGTTTATCTAAAAGTAATTCTCTAAAGACTGGAAGAGTATTAAAATCACAATTATTCCCTGAGTGCCCTTGTACCTATGACTCACTAAATTACTAGTGATGGTTTACAGAAGGCATCCTCATTTATCAGAATGTGCATGAGTCTGAGAGCTAAGATGTTGGTTCATGTGACTCCCTTGTCTGTCTTCCCTCTAATAAGTGAAATGAAAACTGGTAAATTTCAAGTGTCCTTGTCTGCAAAACAGAAGTAATGACCAGAGTCTTGGAATTTTTACAAATTAAAGTTTAGTGTTTGACAAATGAGAAAATTAAGACCTGGAGAATGTAAAGGACTTGTCCAGGACTCACCAATTGGCTAGGGTGAAAGTCAGACATACAAACCACATTGACTAACACCAAGCCAGTGCTTCTTTCACTATACAATGACCATGAAATAAAATTCAGCTTTGCCAAGTAAACTTAAAGATAGGTCTGTAATTAAATTCAGACCTACATGCTATTTTTTAAGTCATTAAGAGCACGAACTCTGGGCTTGTTGCTGGAGTCACTCATTTGCTCTAGCACCTGAGCTGGGTAGTGCCAGGCAAGTTCCTCAACACCTCAGGCTCTAGTTTCCTCATCTACAGAATGAGAATAATAACAGTAACCAGATCATTGAGTTCTGAAGATTAAATAAGTTAATATATGGCAACAATCCAAATCTACTGAGCATTAGATCATTTTTACTAGTGATATCTTCCATTGTCATTTTCACTTGAGAAATAGTAAATAAATACCAGGCTATTAATACTTTCTTTCTGCTCACATTAAGCACATACCTGTGAGGTCATGTGTGTGTGAAGGAGCTGCTGGGATCTTCATTTACTTTGCAAAGCATTTGTAAACTCAGTTGTGAAGCATCCATGTAATCTGGGTATATGACTTAAGTATACATATAGATCTTTCCATATTCTTGCTATATACCCTACATATTTCTAGCTGGAACCTGAAGGTCAGAGGAATGACTGCCACCATCAAGGCCCTGACACAGGTACTCAGCCCCATCCAGGATGAGCTCCTATCCATGCCACTGTCTTAGAAAGGACCTATATTGAGGATAAATGAATGACCCTCGGGAAAATATGCATGGATTTTGAAACTTTCCTCAACAAGAAGGAGTAGATAAATGCTTTTGAAAAACTCATGTCTTTCAAGATATTCTATGAGAGAACTACTAAACCAATAAACAATCTCCAATCACATTGTTTTTCATTTTCAAATTAGATAATCCCAAATTTATGTTCAAGTAAAGATTCTATTTATATAGGAGATTTTTAAAATTATGTGTGTGTGTGTGTGTGTGTGTGTGTGTGTGTGTGTGTGTGTGTGTGTGTGTTGAGGGGTGGATTCTGGAATCAGACCCAAAGGGATTAAGTCTAATACTTCATAAATTTTTATGCTATGGTCATTCATTCTAAGCACTGGAATTATGCCTATGAATGATTTTTATTTTACTAATACCTACAAGACTTTCTAATATGCATTTGGCTCACAAAACTCTGTGTGGGTAACATGCTATGAAACATGGCCTCATAGTTCACAACAAAAAGATTTAACTACACTAAAGAGGGTGCTTGGGGGCAGCTACTCTTTTCTTGGTTCCTTAGGCATGGGGAAACCATTCTAGCTCAGAGCATTCTAAGGTGCCCTCTTGTGGTTTGGGGTAGGTAATGAGCATCTTAATGACACTGCAGCTGGCTTGAGGTACAAACCCAGATTAAGTTACTGTTCAACAGCCAACAAGAGAAACAAGTTGAACTCCAAGAACAACATTCAGATTCAACATTCTGAAAGAATCATTGATATCCATATTTGACAAGTTCTAACCGCTTTTTAAAAAATAAGCAAATAAAGTAAATGTACAACCTAACTTTTTGTGCCATTTCATTTCCAAACAGAATTTACAAAGCAGAGTTTTTATAAACTGGTGCCCATCATGGAGTAGGAGCTGCTGCTTCCTTTGGGTCAATTTGGCCAGTCAGGTCCTCTACACTGAAGAACAAGCAAACCTAATCATTCTGCAGCCTACTCAAGGAGTCTGGACATAGCACTAACAATTTCAGGTCATGTATTGGTACAATCAACACAGAGAACATTTTCTAGATGATAACTGCTAGCACACTGCTCATTTATCAAACACATGAGAAATGTAAAAGGGTTGACAAACTCAGCCCTACCCCAGGGGAAAAAATAATATACATACCTTTCCAAGGCAGCCAAGAGAAATCATCTTTGTCATAAATGCTGAAATACTATAAACTTGGAAGGCAACAGGTTATGAAAACCCTATAAATTTACATTCAGCCTTCCAAACAATGCTCTCCTTCCATCCTTCAGCCCTCCCTGAATAAACTGAGACACCAAAGTCTAGGATTTAAGAATTACAACTATGATCCTGGCCAAAGTGACCAAATTACAATCAATGCTGAAAACTTTTGGCACCAGAAAATTTCAACAGACAAGCATCAGCTGAACCATCACAGCCTCCCTCCCCCAAAGCACTCAGAGGAAATAGCCAGCATCTCATTAGTTCCTAAGAAATGTCTACTAAAAAGACAGAAGGGAAAGGCAGGCTTATCTACATCTCACAAAAGAGGAAGCAGAGATGATTTATAATTCAAAGTCAGATCACATCGTTTCAAGAGAAGAGGAATATTGGCAGGTAGTGCTGATTCTCAGAAAGTTGTCAGGCAAATATAGAATGCAATTGGAAAGCTTATCAAAGTAGCTACCTTCCTTCACAGAAACCATGAAAAAGACTCTCAGACAATGAACGTAGATTTCTGGATCCTGATCAGGGTACTCACCTGCACAGAAGCAAGTGTAACTTAAGGACAATGTAAATATGGGCATATTGACAGAGGACATTCTTATTTTGTAGTGCAAGGACTGTATATAAACCAACCTGAGATGAACTACTACATGTTGGAGTGCATCATGAAAGGAAGTTGTGAAATTGCTATAGATATTAAAAAATAAGAATGACCTTGAGATCACCATTTGTAAATAGTTTCAGGAATAAACACACTGATAATATTTAAGATCATGAAAACCTCAGGAAGCGATGATGTTCAGGATTTTCTTTCCAAAACTTTCACATTAGTTCATAAACTAAGAGACTACTACAACATCTCAGAAAAGGGATGTTAAAGTGTTTTCATAATGATAATTTTCCTTTATTTTCATAAGTGCCATGTTAAGGAGTTGTAATTCCCAGTTTTGTAGAGAAGAAATTAGTGTGGAAAGATTAAATCAATCCGAAGTTTAGAAAATAGAAAAAAAATAAAAGATAAGTACCAAGTGTTGGTGGTGCCCTCGAGTGCTGACGTTTTCAGCTCTGGTTCTTAACTTGGTTACTGCTGTGTTTGAAGTGACACAGTATTCTAGTGTCACAAATGAGGATGACACCTACCTGGGTATGCAATACAAATTTGTAATAATTAGTGTTTAATTTTTTTGTTATAGCTAATATGTAAAATGGAATCGATAGAGTCAAAGGAAAATACTAGGCTCCAAGTCTTCACATTCCTTGCTGGAGTTACATGTAAAGCACATCTTTTCATTCAAATATTTGTTTTTCTGTTGGAAAACTCTGAAAAACACTCTGGATAATCTTAAAACACAAGAAATACTTTGGACTTGCTCGAGTATAGCTGTGACTTGATGGTCTTGGTAGCAGCTGTTCTCATTCACAAACTTCAAATCAAGCATCCCAGTAAAAGTTGCTACTATCAGAGGTAAGACAAATTACCATTTAACTAACAGGGAAAGGCTGACATATGCTAAGGTTCTTGAAATCCATTGGCTCAATGTTCCTCATTATTAATGTCTTCTCAGGTAAGATGAGAAAACCTCTGGAAGACACTTTGTCTTTCTAGGCCTCAATTTCTAATGTGCCAAATGAGGGAATGGAATTAGATGATGGGGGAAGTTCCTTCTAGCCTTAGACTGCGTGATGTTATGGAGCAGGAGCTCTGCTCAGTTTGAGAATACACACATTTCTGCTTACTTGAAACCAATGCAAGAGGTTGGAAAATTAAACACCATTATAGATCTAGAAAGTAGTATCTGAGTTCAGCAGACTTGACAACTCTTCTCATTCTTTCTGAAATATGAATGTGGAATGTGCAGAGAGATAAAGACCATCTCTATTTAAGGGATGTGCTTGTTTATGTCTCAATGCTGGCTAAGCCCCTACGAGCCAAGATTCAGAATGCTGGATTTTTAAATACACAGTTCTTTCTTCAGTTAAGTCATCAGCATCATCCTAATAAAAACCTTATTTGGCAAATGTTCTCCTGGTCTTCTTGTACAAGAACCATTCTGTGATTAAGCTGAAGAAGTTGGCCTCCAATGCTGAAACTCCTCAGCTGTGCACAGCTCCCCCTCAAATTCCCCCCCCCCCCAAAAAAAACCTTTTTGTTTTCATTTTGAGAAAAAACAAACAAACATCTGACTCTTGAAAGAGACCAAGGAACCCATTTTGATGTTGGAAATCTGGCCACAGGCATAGAGGGAAGACTCATAGGAGGCAGGCTTTAGAATTTTCTGGCACTGATTCAAATCATTATTTGCGTTAAAGCTTAACACCTCATCTCTAAGGTAAGCCACAGAGCTCTCTGAATGCAGCAGCATCCTCACCATAGAACTCCAGCAGACTCCCATTTCTGCCTCCACTTACAGAAAACCAAACACACTGCATGTGCACATCAATTCTAGGGGGTAACCAAACCTCACTATCCAGAAAGTTCAAATGAAGGTATCTGCCCTCTCGGACAGAAACAAGATAAATCATGAAGTACTGACTGCCTTAATTAAAATCCACTGTTGAACAGGCAAACAATTATGAGATATGAAATAAGTGACCAGATATTTTGATATCTTAAAAACAAACATTCATTCACCAAAATGGAAATATTTCATTTTACGGGTGAATAATATGGTACCAGAGAGAAACTAAGGGAGTGACAGCAATCTAAGAAGAAATAGAAAGCACAAGTAAATTTAGTATGGTACTGTATAACATTCAGAACTTTCAGTTAACCAAAGAAGTTTCCCCAAGAGAGGTAAATGGAGGCTGTTTATAGAATGTAAAATTTTTTCCTTTGTGTTTTATGTAGTAACAATAGTCTTCTGTTTCTATAGATGGCATTTTAAAAAGTCAGCCTGACTTCAAGGCACAGATGTACTACATCCTATACAAATCTCCTGGATAGGAATGCACATTACAGTATATCAACTGACTTCTTGCCTGGGACATACTGTTTTATTAGAAAAATTCAAACTATTGCAGGCAACATGTTCTCTTAAAAGATTTGCTCTGCTATCCAACAATTGAGAGTATTTTATCATGGTAATACAATTCTTATGAACTTAAGAAATAAAAAAACTTCATCATGATTTTCACTCATAATTCAAATCAATGGAAAAATCTGATATGACTAGCAGAAAGCTAGTTTTCGCATTTTTTCTCTGTAAGTTGCAATTTCATAATCATAATGTTGCTC
Source organism: Spermophilus citellus (assembly GCF_964194105.1). NCBI lineage: Eukaryota > Metazoa > Chordata > Mammalia > Rodentia > Sciuridae > Spermophilus > Spermophilus citellus. The sequence goes on from NC_138185.1 coordinate 144,148,075, forward strand.
AAGTTATGAACTAATGGATGAACCCCATCATACAATTTAAGAAGGAAATGTTGATGATAGTAACATCATTCGATATTATGCACCTTTTAAAACACTTCCTCAAATTCTCATGGATTTGAATCTTATAACATCCTGAAGGTTTGGGTAGATTTGAATATTGTTAATCATGTTTTAAAGAAGAGGGAAAAATGCAAGGAGGAAGACAACTAGCTCAAAGCTCACATAGAAAATCAACATCAGGCTATTGTGTGGGATAGTTTTCCTGATTTCTCTTTCAACTGATTCATCATTGGTGTATAGGGACACAATTGATTTATGGGTGTTAATTTTGTGAAAAGGCCTTTACAATCAAAACTACAGAACACTAAAGAAAGAAGTTGAAGAAGACCTCAGAAAATGGAAAGATCTCCCATGTTCTTGGATAGGCAGAATTAATATCGTCAAAATAGCCATACCACCAAAAGCGCTATACAGATTTAATGCAATTCCTATTAAAATTCCAGTGATGTTCTTCATAGAAATAGTAAAAGCAATCATAAAATTCATTGGGAAAAAAAAAATAAGAGGCCCAAACAGCCAAAGCAATCCTTAGAGAGAAAAGTGAAGCAGGAGGCATCACAATAACACACCTTAAATTACACTACAGAGCTATAGTAACAAAAAACAGCATGATATTGGCACAAGAAAAACAGGCTTGAAGATCAATGAAACATAATAGAAGACACAGAGAAAAACCTATATAAATACAGTTAACTCGGGGCTGGGGCTCAGCAGTAGCGTACTTGCCTTGCAAGTGTGAGGCACTGGGTTTGATTCTCAGCACCACATAAAAATAAATAAAATAAAGATCTAGCAACAACTAAGGGAAAAATATAAAAATAAATAAATACAGTTAACTCATACTAGACAAAGGCACCATAAACATACATTGGAGAAAAGATAGCCTCTTCAATAATGGTGATGGGAAAACTGGAAATCCATATGTAGTAGAATGAAATTGAACCTCTATCTCTCAACCTGCACAAAACTCAACTCAAAGTGGATCAAGGACTTAGGCACTGGAACTGAGACCCTGCACCTACTAGAAGAAAAGGTAGCCCCAAATTGCTATCATGCCACTTAGGAACTAACTTTCTCAATAAGACTCCTAAAGGGGAAGAAGTAAAATCAAGAATCAATAAATAGGATGGATTCAAATTAAAGAAACAATCAAGAATGGGAGAAAACCTTTGCCACTTACATCTCAGATATAGCATTAATCTCCAGGATATACAAAGAACTCAAAACCTCAACACAAAAAAACAAAATCAATAAATGGGCAAAGGAACTGAACAAGTGTGGAGAGCAAATGAGCTCTGATCAGCAGGTGACAGTGTGGTGTAGGCAAAAGCCAAGCCTGGGAAACATTCCTTACCAAAGGTGAGGATGTGAGCAGCCTTGGTATGGCCTCTGACATGAATAGTTATCAGACGTTCCAGTACAATGGGTTTTCTGGTACAGGAGGATAGCCACAGGAGGCTCCTAACACTGTAATAGCAGAACAGCTACAAAATGTTTCTAGCTCTGAAACTTTTTAGTGCAAAAGAAGCCTCCTGACAACTCACAAGCCTTGAACAATTTACAAAGCTTCTGTAGTTTACCTTTCTGATTATGAGATCCTATATAATAAACATGCTGAGTTAGTTCTGGGTCACTAATTCCTCCATCAGATGACAGTATCCCACCTGGCCCCAGCATTTCTTAAAAATGTCTCGGTGTTTTTCTTTGTCTCTGTGTTTTTCTTAATCTCCTATCGCCCCTACTCAAAATCCTTTGTTCTTGATGCACGGGTCATGGCACACAAGCACTTCACAAAAGAAGAAACATAAATGGTCAAAAATATATGAAAAAATGTTTAACTTCTTTAGCAAAAAGAGAAATGCAAATTAAAACTACACTGAGATTTCATATCTCACTCTAGTCAGAATGGCAATTATCAAGAATACAAGTAACAACAAATATTGGTAAGGACGTGGGAGAAAAGGTTCACTCATATAATGCTGGTAGGACTGTAAATTCATGTAACCACTCTGTAAAGCAGTATGGAGATTCCTCAAAAAACTTGGAATGGAACTATAATTTGACCCAGTTATCCTACTCCAAGCCTTATACTCAAAGGACTTAAAATCGTCATACTACAGTGATGCAGCCACATCAATGTTTATAGCAACTCAATTCACAATAGCTAAACTATGGAACCAACGTAGGTTCCCTTCAACTGATGAATGGATAAAGTAAATGTGGTACATATACACAATGGAACATTACTCAGGCATAAAGAAAAATGAAATTACGGCATTTTCCAGAAAATAGATGGACCTGGAGAATATCATGCTAAGTGAAATAAACCAATCCCAAAAAACCAAAGACCAAATGTTATCTCTGATTTTTGGATGCTAACCCACAACAAGAGAGGGTGAAGAGGGGAAGAATAGGAGTTCAGTGGATTAGACCAAGGGGAATAAAGGGAAGGGAGGGGTGAGAGGAATAGGAAAGACAGTAGAATTAATCATACAAAACTTTCCTATTCTTGTATACTAATACATGACCAGGGTAACTCTACATCCTGTAAAACCACAAGAATAGAATCCTAATTAGAATAAGTTATACTCCAGGTATATATGTCAAAGTATACTCTACTGTCATATATATCCCAAAAGAATAATAATTTTAAAAAAAAGAAAATCAACATCACAACTATTCTATTGTCTTCTTAACATCACCTCTGCTATATCAAAACACCAATACAGAGAAATAGTAGCAGTGGCAAAAATGCCATTAGCTATCATAGGTTGAGGACTGATTGTGTGCCAGGAACTATAATGAACCTAACACACACATTTACTTCATTTAATCATCACTTAGACTAGTAGTATGAGTGGATGTTGTGTTAGCTTTTGTCACTGTAACAAAATACCTGAGATAATTAACTTACAGAAGGAAAAGGTTTACTTTGGCTCACAGTTTTGGAGGTTCAATTAAAAGATCAGGTGGCCCCATTGCTTCAGGCCTCTGTCAAGGGCAGCACATCAGAACAGGGGTGCACAACAGAACTAACTACTCACTTCATGATCAAGAGAGAGAGGAAAAGATTTGAATCCCATATTATCTTTTAAGGGCATACTCCCAATGTCCTAAAGACCTCTTGCTAGGCTCCAGCTCCTAAAGGTCTCACCAACTTCTACTAACAGGAACTTGGGAGCCAAGTCTTTGATACATGGACCTTTGGAGGGGACAATTCCAAACCTCTGCAGACTTCACCTTGTGCTATGGCTCGGGGACTAAGGTACACGAAGTTAAAGGGCCTAGTGCTTTTGATTTAGACCCCACAGACAGTCTGCCTCACGTCTGCCTGACTGCTGGGATGGTAAACTCATTCTCTCAAAGATGACCAGCGGCTCATAGTTCTCGCGTTTGCTGAGAAATCACCTCCTCAGTGAGAACTGCACTTTCTTTAGAATTGAAGACCCCGTCCCCACCTTGCAAAGCTGGCACGCCTCACTCTGCTCCACTTCTCCACAAGGGGACTGACAAGGTTTGTTTTCAATGTTGATGGTTAATATGAGCTCTACAGGCAAGGATCACTAGTTTCATTGCTTTTTTAACCAAAATATTCCAAATACTTAGACAACGTTGTTCATCTGAAATTTCTGTAATCATGGAAATGTTTGATTTCTGCACTATTCCATATGGTAGTCACAAGTCACAAGGATAGTGAAAGTGAATATCTATTTTATTTATTACTTAACTAGCTACATAGTTGTACTGTGCAGTGTAGGCCTAGAACCACCCGGGCACCATAAGATCCCAGTAAATATTCATTAAATGAATAAATTTATAAATAAATCCTGTTTTTCTTTCTTTTTTTTTCTTTTTTGGTACCAGGGATTAAAACCAGGGGTACTTAACTACTGAGCCACATCCTCAGCCCTTTTTAAATATTTTATTTGGAGACACTGAGTTGCTTAAGGCCTCGCTAAGTTGCTAAGGCTGACTTTGAACTTGGTGATCCTCCTGCCTCAGCCTCCTGAGCTGCTGGGATTATAGGCCTGTGCCAATATGCCTGGCTGAACCCTGTTTTTCATATAGCTTACAAGCTACTTTCACTTACAACAAATTAAATATTACATTTTTTTCCCAACAGAATTAATTGTGAAAAAATCCAGGTTAAATTTTGAAAATTCAGAAGATACAACCAAAATAGCAAGCACAGATTTCTTTCATTATTGGCTCCCTTTTGCCATTTATGACTCAAAACCTTCCAAAACGTTTTCTGAAAACAGAGGGAAAGTAAAGCAGCAGTACATAGTATATTCCCACAGAGGCAAAATGTATATGTAATTAAAACCATTACTATAATCACTCAATACCTTTTTGACCTTGTTTTTTTTCTCATAGGTCTCTGACAGAGGTTTTTTCTTCTGTTGAGTTGTGTCTTTGGAGAATAAATACTCAAATTCACTAGTGTCCCGAATATCAGGTTCTTCTAAGGAATCCCATAAGGTCGGTGTAGCATTTTGGCTTAAATGAGAAAATGGCAAGTTAACCTTCAGAACAAAAGCAGAAGAGAATATAATACAATTATATCTCCTTCTAATTCATTTTTATTTAATGTAAAAAATATAAAGCCCTTATAAAGTTTAGAGGAAATCTTTTATGCTATACTTTTAAAGTCAAAATACACCATAAAACATTTAAACACACACAAACACACACTTCCAAAAAAAGTATAGTCATTAGATAATCAGAAAGCTCTAGGGAAACATTTTGGGAATAGAAGTCCTGGGCCTGAGGTTGTGGTCACAAGGTTCTCCTAAATCTGGAACATTTCTATCACATGACAGGCAAAAGTGGGCATCATTGAAGAGATAACCAATTCTGAGACATAGACATTCTTAAAGGACCTGAAAATGGAGTAGTAAGGTAAAGATCTGCCCTATTTGGACTTTTTCTATGGGTTTTAAATATAATTTTCAGGATTAAGTAAACTTAGTTCAAAGTCGTTAGTATGTGTGTAGTCTGTGCCCCTTTAAAAGTATTTGATTAATAATACCCCACCTCCAACAGGGTGCTGTGGTACATGCCTATAATCCCAATGGCTCCAGAGGCTGATACAGAAGGTCTGTCTTTCTCATGAAAGATGACATTTTGGTTCTGGACACATTCCATTTTTCCTTCCACTTTTTTTAATTATAATTTTTCTAATATAATAGTTGAGCCATTTAACAGTATATATAGGACATACTTAAGTTATAAAGTATAACAATATAATAAACACCTGAGAAAGCATGCCTCATCCCAAGAGCTAGAACAGTCCCAATGAGGTGAGTCATCTGTGTTCCTTCCTCAGTCACACCTTCTATGACTCAATTAATTTTGATTTGAAATCTGTTTTTCAAATTATGAAATACCATTATGGATAATATTATGTTAAAGTCTCGTCTCAGCTGCATTGAGGAAAGGGGGATCTTTTTTTGGCAGGGGGGTGAAGGGGCAGTTACCAGGGATTGAATCAGGGGCACTCGAACACTAAACCACACCCCCAGCCCTTTTTATTTTTTATTTTGAGGCAGAGTCTCATTGAAATGCTTAGGGCCTCACTAAGTTGCTGAGGATGGATTTAAACTCGTGATCCTCTTGCCTCAGCCTCCTGAACCACCGTGATTATAGGTGTGCGCCACTGCACCTGCCAGAAAGGGGGATCTTGATTAGGAGAGCGAGCCCTGGTAAGGGCTACTGGTCTGGGCTTCAGGCAGATTCTGGGCAGGTAAGGAGGAGTGCCTGCAAGGAAGTGTTGCTGTAATCAGGCAGACATGTCACACCTATCTTTCCTCTACTGTAACCTGGCTGGTCAGCTCCATTGACACTGGAGTCAGGCCAGTATGGCTAGTGTTATAATTGACTTGATATTCTGGAGCAAATTGAATTTGAGAGTCAAATTGAGCAACTCATTACCATTTATGGCACGGTTTTTGTGGGAAAAGCATTTCCAATTCTAAATAAATGAATTCTGGAACACCTTCTCTGAAGAGTTGTAGGGCAGTAACAAGGACTTGCTCACACAGGATGACCTGCCATAATGGTCAACTGTTTTCTGACCACTGAACATACAATTATAGCTGAAAAGGGAAGAAAATGTGGAAGTGGGCAGGGAAGACCAAACTTACTAGAGTAAGCTGGAAAAGTAATTAGAAGAGGATTTGTTTTTCTTCAAATGTGCCTTTCCTACTCTAGAAATCGAAAGATAGACATCAAAGAAGGAAAAGTGGCAAAAGAAAAAACAAATCAGTTCATGCAAGTGGTGAAAAGGAATTTTGGTTGGTGAGCTGAATTCACATTTTGTTCCCGGTTTCCCAGAAGATCAAGAACAAAATTTATCATGTATCTATTATACAAAGTGCTCGCCCCTCTAGCTGCACAAAATATTAAAATACCATCTCACCTCCCAAGTGATTTTCATTTTACTCATCAGTGAATACTATTCAGACTCTCCAAATCATTTTCACTGGGAAAAAAAAAAAAGCATTTGTGCTCATAGGTACAAAGTATTCTGAGGGACTCAAGATGAAAAGGACTGAAAGTGTGGTGCCTATAGGAAGTGGCCATGCTAGGGTCTTAACATGGTGGAGGGCAGCCCCCACAGCCAGCACTCAGACTCCAGGCTGACACATTCACCAAGTACCAGCTCTCTCAATGTCCCATTCATCACCTTTTCATTTTGCTCAAAAATAAAGCTCTAGATAGATCGAAAAACTAGGAGGAACTGAGTATTCCAAGTATTCAATTGTTTTCTTTCTCAAAATGGTGAACTACAAGGCTGAGGATGTAGCTCAGTGGTAGATCACTTGCCTAGCATACACAAGGTCCTTCTGGGTTCAATGCCCAGTGTAAATAAATAAATGGCAAATGATAAAAGGAATAAAATGTGCAACAACTATTCCCAGCCTGACTTTATCCCACCTTGAGTAGTGGGCACATGGCCCATATCTTCCAGTGAAATTGTTATATGGCTGCTATGGTCTGTGATACTGGTTGTTCATGAAGTCTCTCAGGGAATGAAGTCAGACTAGTGAGACACAGGTGTGGAACAGCTCTGTGTGCTGGCAAACACACTACTCCAGGGCCAACAGGTGGGATTCATCACCCTGGAATGACTGCACACTAATTTGAGAACACTAATAAAGGAACACAACTCAAAATAAATTTTCTGGGAACTCATTTCTCAGGACATACCTGAGTCTCAGATGGGAAAGGAGACTACAAGCATGTTAGTTAATGATAGGAGTTATTTCAAGATGATCTCATTTTTTAAGGCATTCATTTGGGAAATTATAAGAATTGGCATTTAAAAAATAACAAGATAGTCTAAAATAAACTCTTGGTTTATTTTCACATGGTTTTAAGGCATTCTCCATTTCTCCTCCTGCAAGTTCTGGTTGTTTATAATTGTGAGCCACATGTTATTTTGATTAGTGTCCTGCCTTCTCTAAGCAAAATGTTGTATCAACTTAAAAATTCACTACCATATCTTGATTTAGGGAATAAGTTTAGAAATGTGTTCTCTATTAATGTTCTTTGCAAACAAACTCCAAAACTAAAAAAGTGGTCAAGAAATAACTCAACATCTTTCATTGTCTTCCTGACAGGCTCAGAAACTAGGCAGAAGTAACGAGACTCAGATCTGTTTGCAAGGAAGTTTCTGAGCCACCAGATAGTGTTGCCTTTCGGGCCAAATTTAATCACAATACAAATGAAAAGGTGCCATCTGTCTATCCATGTTAGTTATACACACACTAGTGCTTTCTCTGAAGGGAAACAAGGAATAAAGATGCAAGGATGTGAGCAGGTAGATGAACTAGAGTTCAAGCAGAGGGAATTTATATTTTAGGACTTTCTTCTGATCTAAAGAACTAATAAGTCAGCCATGTCTCATTCTTTTAACAAAAACTGAAAAATACACATAACTTAAATATCCAGAACATAAGGCTGGTGATAGCATCTAAAAACAAAACAAAAGAAAAGTATATCATAAAAGATACCCTAAAAGTCTTCAGTGAATATATAGTATAGATTCAGTTTCTTTATGATTACTCATTAGTTACAGGTATACTGGAGAAGTCCCTCGCTTAGACCTGGATTCTTGTAAAATCTACAAAGTGATTATCTTAGAGAAGAATCAGACACTGAACACATGTTTCTCCCAGCATCAATTTGTAGAGTGTACGAGAGGACCTGGTAGAGATGGATCTTCTCCCTAGACATTGCAACCTGATTATTTATCTAAGGAATTCTTGTATCGCATTCAAGTGGACAAAATCCTTAGAATTCACAAGATGAGAACAGACCAGGGAAGAGCTTACCTCTTATCACTTATTTGTATTCTAGTCCAGTACAAAGGCTTCATAGGACAACTGGGCTCAATGGCTGGTTTCCGAGGACATTGGCTAGAAGAAGAGCTGAGTCCAAAGAAGAGTCCAGGAGGAGGTGGGGGTACAAGTCCAGGGGGTGTTGGAGCAGGAGGAGGTCCCCCACTGCTGGGTAGAGCTGGGGAGTTAGGTAGTGGTGGTGGGGGAGGAGGTAGGGGAGGTCCTGCACTTGGAGGTAGTGGAGGTGGTGGAGGGGGCGGAGGAGGAGGTGGTGGTGGCCCAGCAGTCACAGGTGGTGGTGGAGGCGCTGGTGGCAGAGGTCCAAGTCCAGGCGGGAGGGGTGGAGGGGGAGGGATGGTAGGGGGTAGAGGCGGTGGAGGAGGCGGGGGTGATATATTTTGCTGATTTGATGAGATGCCTTCCCCAGTCTGAAGTGGTACATGAATGTCTTTGTTGTCATTTGGGGGAGAAAGCTGACTTAAAGAGGAGATATTCAGCTTTTTGGGTACTATTTGGTTACTTCTGGTTGTCTTGCTTTCACCTTCACAGGGTTTGAGGAAGGTCTCTCTGTCTGTCTGGACACACACATTTCTGTAGGCCTTTGGAGGGCAGCCATCATCGGTGGAGATGCAGACATCTCTCATCTCTTCACCTCCTCCTCGCCATCTGTGTTCTAACTCGTGTTTAAGATTTTCAATGGTTTCTTCTAGTCTCGCTGTTATCACTGCATGCTCACCCCGGATATGAAATGCCTGAAGTTCAAATTGGGCCTGTAGGAAAAATCAGTGGGAAAGGAAAGCATTTATATACATATATATGTATATAAATATAAATATTCATATTTATATATAAATTTTAAATTTTATATATATATATATATAAATTCAAAATAAAAATGATCTCAATACCATCAGTGTGCCACTGTCAAACACCCCACATAAATGCAGTCAAATACAGGAACATTCTTTTGAGAATCCAATAGGGTGTAAATTTCACTTTATGAATTTTCCAGGGACCTACACAGCTGGGACTTGATGGGTAATTTCATCCAATCTGAGCTCATGGGAGATAATTAACTGTGGATTAAGGTTTAGAGTAAATCCGTTACTTAAGAACTTTCACCCAGTTTTCATATCAAATGCAAAACAAAATTTTTAATAAAGGTTTGAATATATCTTTCATAACTTTTGGTTTGGTTTTGGGGGAAAAAAAGAGAACTATAAGAAAAAAAGTGGTTTGGAGATCCTTCTGTTTAGCTTCTATTTTTCCATATTTTTCTTAGAAGGTCTCCTTTATCAGGTTTCCAGGACAGTACAGCAGAAATGGAGGGCATTAAAGCAGCAATGATACATATTTTTTTAAAGAGTTCCCATATCACTACTGTCCAAGATCAGTATTTATGTCTGTTTCATAATAATTTCAACATAAATACGTAGAAAAGGGGGAAACTAAAGTTCACCACTTTGAAAAACACATCAGCATTTTAAACTGTATTTTATGGGTTTCACAAAATTATTTTTCATGCTTATTTCTTCAGCTATTTTAATGCATTGAGTGTGTAGTTTTGTACACAGAGCTGGTGTGCCTCTAAGGATGGAAGAAAACTTAGTTTTCAAAATCCAGTGAAATGGAAATTAAATATTTTTGGTGAGTTTGCATAATTTTTACCTCCCCCATCAGGTTATTAACTCCACAAGTTGAAATCAGTGTCAGTGCTGTCTTTAGTACACAGCACTGATGAGGTACATGGAGGAAGTCACTGTTATATCAACAATCATTGTCTCAAGATCCTTTCTATGGCTAGTTGGGTCTTTCTTCACCAAAATTTTAGCCCACAAAGATCTAAATGCAAAAGTACATATACATTCCCAAAACCTTTGATGGTGAAAAATTAAAGATATACTTCTAATGGCCTAGTTGAGCAAGATAAAGTCATAGGAAGCCTTTTTACTTATTGTCACTTTCAATTATTTGTAATGAGGCTCAACTTCTCTCTAATGTTCATTTTCGCAAGCCAGTCCCTAAATAGCTATAGTGAGTAGAATTTAAAGGTTTTTTTCTAAGGCTGATCTTCTTACCTGTGGACTTGGTAGCCCTAAGCCAACTCAGATGGACTAGGAGAGTTCTAGGCACTGTCTATTTTGGAGTCTGGGTTTGAAATCACACCACCTGGCTCCCACCTTAGCTGAGCCACTTGTCAGCTCTGTGATCTTAGGCAGAGAACACTATGTCCAACAGTCTGAGTTTCCTCACAAGCAAAGTGAGGATAAAAGGGAGTCATCTCCTGGACTTTTATAAAGGTAAAATGAGACATTTGTATAAAACAGTAGGCACTGTGCCAGTAAGTTCTGAATAAGTATTTCTGTTACTGTTAATAATGACAATATTAGAGTGAGCGACTAACAAATTCCCATTATTCTTATAAATTTTCAAATAATGTTACCTTAGTTGAGTCCTAGGCCTGGAACTAGGAAAAGCTTAAGGCATCAAGATGAACAATGTACCACAAATACAAAAGTTTTTCCAAGTTTTCATGGGTTCCACTACCAACTGCCTGAAAGTAAATTTCAAGCTTAATCCAACTATGTGGTCAAGATCATCTCTATTTCAATAATGCACCATCTCCATCTCCATCCTCAACTCCCCAACATCCTACTCTAATTTCCACCCCAAATAATTTGCCAGCATTTAATTTAATTCTCATGACTAGTTCAGGTCAGTCACCACAGACTAACTCTTACTTGGTATTCCCTACTAAACCTTCTTCCAAAAAGGCTAACAGTGAAATAACCTGACAGGGGCATCATTTGACTCAATCTTCAGCTTCTTCACAAGTAAAACAATTGCAAAAACATATACCACGGATATAAGACATCTCTATAATAGACATCTGAACCCTGTGTCTACAGCAAATGCCTGAGACACCACTTCTCAACCAAACCTGTTTTAAATCTGCTGATTTGTATTCCTATGTTGTTTTGGTGGCTCTGATTTAATACATGGGTTCAACATAGTGGGCAAACCACAAATTTGGCAGGTTATTTAACTTATCTGTTATATTTTTCTTGTAAGTAAAACAGGAATGATAATAATAGGATCCACTTCACAGAGCAGCAATAAGAGGCAGACAAATTTCCATATATAAAACATCACACAGAACAGCATTTGGAACATACTGCTGTACAGTTGCTGTCCTTATCATTGTCTTTTTCAGTGCCTGACAGATCAAAGGCCAGCAGCCACATCAACTTGCTAGGGACTTAGCACACTTCTCAGTATCTTGTATCTACCCTGTTCCATGTTCTAAAGCAAAGATAAGGATATCCACATCCTTCTTTCACACAAGTAGTTGTCATGCTCCTTCTCATCCTACCCGGGTTTCTTCACAGCAAAGCTTTTGAAAACTGTATTTGATCTTTGCTTTATGTTTTCTCACCCTTTCCCTTTAAACCAACTGCACTTAGTTTCCATCCTACTGTCCTATTAACACCATGGTTTGATTGTCACCTTCAATCAGCATTTTTCAGTGGTTTTGCCCTCTCCTCTTGGCACTGTTGCATGTCCCTTGAAATTGCCTCTGCTTCCTTGGACGTCTGATTCTACACTCTACTCCTCCCACCCCCCTGGTGTCTGCATTCACCCTCTTCCTCCATTCATGCTTTGAATACTGATCCCCAGGCATCTTCCTTGCCATTTGTTTTCTCTCTCAGTTTCTAGGTGGTTCTATGTCCTTATATGGTAAATAAAATTCATTCACTATACGCTGGTGACTTCTAAATTCATACCTTAAGGCCATAATTCCAACTACCCTTTCAAACCAAAATCTACCTGCATATTTAATCAGCTCCCTCAGACTCAACATGTCTGAAATTGAATTCATTGTTGCTGAATCTCAATTTCTGCCCCCGCCCCATGAAATTCCTCTGGTAGTTAGTGGCATCATCACTCACCAATTACCACATCTAGAGACAGGGTAACATGCTGGGTTCATACTCAATGAACTATTTGTTTTTCAATAAGTTTCAGAGATTTCTCTGATTCATTCCTTTGTTTTCATCTCCACAACCTCAACCTTTCACTAGGTCCTCTTTACCCGGACAGTAGCAAAAGCCACCTAAGTAATGTTTTCTGACCCAAGTTTAGCCAACCCTGGTTCCAGGAACATTTTTCAAAAAAATAAATACATACTTTTTTTCCTTAAAATGCCTTCACCACTTAGCCACTGCTTACACAATGACAATGGGGCATTTTAGCATAGGCAGCATTTCTCACCTGTTTTCTGCCTACTTTCTCCACTTTGGATTCTTACCCCTAACCCAGAGAAGCCCTTGATTCCAGTCTTACGTAACATTACTTCCTGCCTCTCCCAGCACCATGCTCTTCATGCCTGTGGGGCTTTGCAAACACTATATTCACTCAGTACCCTTCTTCTGCTGCAAACACCCAAGAAAAGGGGCAAATTACCAAATATAGAGTCCATGAAAGGGTTCCTCACAAACCATACCCACAGATATGGAGAACAACCAAATAAGGAAAACAGTGCCTTTCCATAGACTCCACACCAATATGCTGAGATGACAGTAAGAAGCCCTGTCGATTGCTAAGATTTAAATATCCCTGTGTCAGACAAAAACAACTTACCTTTGTTCTTTCCTGCTTCATGATCCCCCTTTGATTGTTCCAGTTGTGGTGCATTCATGAGCTCAGCATAACACAGTAATTTGAAGTGATTAAAGTAATAAGACCTTCATTCATTCCATATCTGTCCATATCCTATCAATTATTTCTAATTGTGCCCCTCTGTATGACAAATGAGGTATCACAGGTCCATGCATACCATGAAATAAGCTTTACAGAAAGCTAGTTTTTAACCCTATTTGTCACTCTACTACCTGTTAACTTCAACTTCTCTGCACATACAAACTGTGAGCTACTTCCCCTTCTTTCTCTAGTTTCAGTTTTAGAGACACTGGTAATGATGTGGTGATTCAAACATGGGGCAGAACTTTGTTTGAAAATTATATACTTCCAGACAATACTTGCCCAGCATTCTGGTAACCTTTATGAACTATCCTTGGCCTTGTTTCTGTATTTTTTTTTTATCTCTCCTAGCCCTGGCATTGGCAGACAAAACTAAAAATAAAGGTAGACCAAGGGAACATTAAGACTGCTTTACTTGCACATTAAACACACTTGTAAGCAGCCGACAAGCAATTATAAATCCTCTATACATTTTTAGATAAGTATTCTTTAGGACATATGAGGCCCCACCAGTTTTTCTCTCCTGGACTCTCCCTGCTAAAGGTCCATTGCATTGACCCCAGTACATTATCTGAAAAGAGACAGCTTTGACATATTTCCAGTCTTCCCCAAGTTTTATCTACATTCCTCTACTCATAACTTGTTCCCTTCTATTATTTTCACTTTTGGTCACATCCTTTTCCCACCTGCAACAGTCTGTTGATCTACAGCCATCTCCTAAGCAAGATTCAAACTTTGAGAAGGTAACTATTAAATCATTCTGTTCTCTTTCATTTGTACTATGTCTGTTGGTCTACTGGAGGACCTCTTAGTCCAACTACCCAATAGAATCACCTGGAAAGTTTGGTAGAAGATACTGGCAATCAGACCCATTTCCAGAGATCCTCACTTAATCAGTCCAAGATAATACCTCACACTGGTATCCTTAAAGCTTTTCAGAAGATTTCACTAGGAGCCAGAGTTGAAACCAACAGTAACTTTAGTCTGTTCTAAAACAACAGCTCAGATAGTATGACATCATAGTATCAGTGGGTTCTTTTTGGAAATGACTTTTACTTGCATTATTTCAGAATCTTCATGGGAACATGTGTTATTTTAAAAAGCCCCTTCCTAATTCTGATATGTCCCAATTTGGGGGAGCTATCCCTTCATTACCCATGTTGAGAATAATTATTCTACAAACAGACAAAGCTAAATTCTTTACATGATACTCCTGGCTCTTCAGAACTTGACCCCTATCTACTTTTCCAGACATCTCTATTCTTTCCTTGTTGCCCCATTACAGCTCATAGGTATGATCAACTCCCACATCTTCATGCTTCTGCACATGCTGTTTCCTCTACTTAGCACACCTTTTCTCTCCATTTTCACTTAGTGGAAACCATAAAGAAATATCCAGTAAAGCTCAGCTGAATCTTTTTTTTGATTTTTCTTAATAAGTTTTCCTTTGTCTTTGTTGCCAACAAACTTTCTAGGTTCATACTACATGACAGTCATTTATAAGTTTATCTTCTTCGCAAATCTGAACGCTCCAGGCAGTGGGGGACCACACCTTATTTGTGTTTAAACTTTCAGAACATTACACACTCTTTGGCTAATTAGTGATCCACAACTGCTTACTGAATTGATGATTTCTTCAGCTGAAAATATGAAGACCTCCTTGTTCCTCTGTATTACCCACACAGGGACACTGGAAGCTCCAAAATACAATAAAAAGAGATGAAGTCCCCTTCTATCTTTGATATTCCCATGTACAGCATAAGTGATAAGGCCTCATGGTCATCACTTCCAGACTAATGCAAACTGTTCAGAGCAGTCACACTATTCTGTTTTCTGCCCACTTTTCCCATTTTTGGCCATGAAAATTCAGATGAAACATTTAAGTTTTGTTTTTAAATAAAGGTTCTAAACATTGACGTAAATCATATTTAGTTTTCATAATTCAGAATACTTGATAGACAAGTGTTCTACCACAGCAAGTGCAGAGGATATTCCCATACATATCATAAACTGTCCAGTAGAACTTAACCACATCTGTGATTCTAATCTGATTAGGAAATGGGCTTTGGGTAACTCCCCCAGTCTCCTCTGGGGCTGGCTCTCCTTCACCTACCAAATCCTCATTAATTTTTAATATCCTCCACCTTACCACTGCTTAGAGATAGCATCGAAGGAACACAGGGTACTGAAACCCAAGCAACAGAGGGAAACTTTTGCTTGTCTGGTCTCCACAAGCGTGTCTGTCAAAAAGAAGATGGAAAAGTGCCTACTGATGAAAGACACCGTGTTGGTGCCAAGCACTGCAGAAAAACCACCCTTTGGCGTTTTGTTGTTATGAACATTCTCTCTCAGGGGTACTGCCAGGTCCAGTAAAAAAGAAAAGAAAAATCAGGATATCTGCTACACAACTTAAGTAAGCCAATCTTTTTCAGGGACTGTTCCAAATTCTACATTCATGGGTTGGAGAAAGCTAGATAGCTCCTAGCTTTCTAGCTTCACCACTTCAGAAAAGTGTGGTGTGAGCATACAGAAGGGAAGGAAAGAAAAATAGGGCTGAAGAATACAAAGCACCTCAAAGGGCTGGGATTCCATTCTTACAGAGTGATTGGGCAAGGCAAGAAGGTAGTGGATCTTTGTCTTTGGATATGTGAGCAATGGGGTCCTTTTTGGGTTTTTATTTTTGAAGGCTGCATAAGAACTTCAATAATCCCTTATTTAATTGTTTTATCTTTGCTACTGCAGAAACAAAAGTCTCCACTAATAAAAAGAGTGGCATTGGGTTTGATGAGAACCCCATAAATTAACAATAACTGGTTTTAATTAACTGTTATCAATATTTTTTTCTTATCAGAAATAAAAGCACATCAAGTTACAAGCAAAAGGGCATCTCAGGGACACTCAGAAACATGAGGCACATCTGATATATCACTGTAATTAGAACTTACTAAGAAGGATAAAGAAATAGAGAAACAAGGCAGGAAAAGAAGGGGAAAAGACAATTGATAGGGTAAAATAGCACTAACATTGCCTCGGGAGTAAAACCCAGTGCATGAAATTCTAGAGTACAAAGTGACATTACATCGGTAAAAATAGTTCACTCATCTGCCATGCGGATGCTCAGTGAAGACCAGGGTAAGAATGCAACCATCATGAAATGAGCATGGAGAGCACTGTGCCTGGGACTTTCATTTAGCCCTTACATCTCAGTGAGGCAGACTTGGGCCATAAGGTGGGGGGCCCTGTGTAAATTCCCACAACAGGAAAATGGATAACAAAGAATGCAAATCCGGTGTGAGATTCAAATTCATGTTCTTTCCACTGTGACATGTTGAACTGATTACAAATGACTCCTCAACTTGATAGTGAATAAATTAATCACGATAACTAATAATAATTAATGACTAATAATATTATATATCACCATTATGTAAAAATCTTTGTAATACATTTAGTATTATATCAAAGCATATAATTTTGGCAATCACCTGAGAATTGCTGATCTTTTTCCAGATGAAAAAAGAGGAGCATGAAGTAATTAAGAAAACTGCTTATAAGAAATAGACTTCAAGACTACTGTTCATCTTACCATTCATTCTTGGTATTTTTAATGTTATGAAATCAGGATACTAACACAAAAATAGAAATTTTTAAAAAAATATTTGTCTTCTATCTTTCTGGAAAATAACTGGAGTCATTAAATAAATAATAGATATGAAATTGTTTGGTTCCCAGGTATATAGTGGGGAAAAGCATTGGCTAAGTGTCAAAAGACCTAGCCCCTTCTCTTGGCTACCTCAGTCATTGGCTACCTGCCATTAGCCAACTTTTAAATTTCCTCTTAGCTTCATTTTATTGTCTGAAATTAGAGGTTTAAGACTTAATCACTGTGCTCACGTTAGCAGCACATATACTAAAATTGGAACGACTCAGAGAAGATTAGCATAGCCTCTGTGTAAGGATGACATGCAAATCCCATGAAACATTCCATATGCTAATAAACAAAAAGGACTTAACCTCCAAACTTTCCATTAGTTCTAAAAATTAATAATTTCCACACTCAAGACTTCATCAAATTTCATTCTCTTACAACTTCCTTAAATACAGTTCTATTCATGAAACTGTAAAGCATAGCATTATTTAATTCATATAATAAGAGTCTCAATTCAGATGAAATGGAACACTGGTTTTGAAAGGCAATAATTTTAAGAATCAAGTACAAGCAAATATAACTATGAATAGTCACCCTAGGAAAATAGGAACAAATGTTGGAAATCTGCTCTTAAGTTCTTACTTGGGACCCAGTACAAAAGAAGATTGCCATCAGAGTGTGTTTTGAGAAATTTAAAAAAAAAAAAAGAAAGAAAGAAAGAAATCATTCTTCATGGGGAATTTCTGTAACATTTTATTTCTAAGTTATTACTATCACCAAATATAAGTCACAGAATGGATATACACACTGGAGTAATCCGTGGAAACAACTTTCAGACTTCATTTTTCCAAAATGTAATTCCCAATCTAATGAGTAAACCCAAGACTGCAGATTTTTAGGCAACGAGCCAACACTACTTCCTTCTCTAGTGAGAGGACTAGTAATTTTCTGCTGAATTGCCATTACTAAAGCTAGAGCTGGCCCAGAGCGGTGGGACCCATTGAAGATCACATGCAAGGTCAGAAGCAACAGAGGAGGAACTCTGGCCCTGACAATTATGACAAACTGGATTACACAAGGAATTATGGCAATCATTTTAGTATTTTCCTCTGGGTGACTCATCTTGTATGAGAAAGGATACTATACTGTGGCTCATGCCCCATCTGTCCAATAGCATCATTTTGGAAATATGATGTGGTATCATTTAGAACTCAATTATGTTTGCCTAACATACTCCCAAGTTTGTGTTTTCTTTTTATTTTATTGGAAACTGGTAGGAAGTATAAACTATTTGGTCAGTTATACAGAATTATCAAATGAGGCCAGATCATATCAAAAGGAGCCAGTTGTTGAGGGTTTTTCCCCCTGATATAAAAGTAAAGATGAAACTTATGTGTAAGAATCTAGGATTACTGCCTAGAATAGAGTTTCCATATCTTTACAAATCATGTAGGCTGTTCTGGTAGCAAGAGGAGGCTCGGGGGAGTGGCTGTGACAATTCCTACTCATGGGCTTACTCTTCATGGTGGTATTGTCTGTTCCAGGCTGACTCTAAACACACCTTCATTGTGTCAAAGATGACTTTGCTACCATCTACTCTCCAAACAAGTTTGAATGAATATCTGCTATGTACAAGGGCTTCTGAAAATAAGCTAGCTGTGATTCACACTTTGAGAAGTGTATATTCTAGCTGAAAATAGCAATGTAACCATAAGTTATGTCTGGTCTTCAGGACAGCTGAACTGACATGAGTTTTCCAGTATTATTATTACTAGTGCTATTATTAATATTCAGATGCACTGTTTTCCTTAACAACTGCAGAAAGTTAAAGAGCTACACAAGTCAATTCATTCAGCAAAGGTGTCACAGGTCAACCATGTTGCTTTCATTACACAAGCAATAAGCCATTCTCAGGCCCAAACTCCCATGTACTTCCACTGAGTTTCTGTCCATGAGTAAGCCAAGAGGTATTTGGCTTCCTACCTTCATTATTTGAACAAATGACCAATGATGTGTGCCTAGGCCACAACCACATTCTACTAGCCACTTTGGGTCTTCCCAAGGATTAGTCACATGGTAAATCTGCCACTGAATAGGTTTTAAATTATAGGCCAATCAACAAATAAAACAAGAAAGTTTATGTGTTTTTCATTAGGCTCTGGGTTGCGACCTAAGATGCTTCCCTTAGAGGAGGCTGGGAAAGGAAATGTCTTGAATTTCCAAAAGTGCTCACTAGAGCCAAAAAGCACACTCATTGTATAATACGTAAGTATAGCAGCCAGAAGAGGTTCAGAGAATCAAGAACAGTCTTCATTCCTTCAGTAATGGACCCAAGGAGAAATATTTTCTGCTATACTTTTAGAATCTGGGTCAGGTAACATGAAAAAAACCATTGTGGTCAGAGAACCTGGCTGCAGAGTAAACTTAAATTTGTTTCATATTCTTATTTTCTTCTTTGAAAAGCAAACAAGTCAGAAGATCAGGGGGCTTATACACTAGGTTTTAGGGACTCACAGAGGTGTTTCAGTGATTCTGCAAACACTTAGTTTTCATGAGAAGAGATTTTTTAAAAATTTTAACCTTAAAAGCAACTGTGACTGTAAAAGCTATACTCAGTATGCATACATTTGGATAATGCCAGTGTATCTACACCTACAATGTGTGGGGTTTGCGGGGGTTTTAACATTTTTTTTTTTTTTTATTGTTTGCAGTCTTTGGAATACCAGGTTTCTCCTAACATCTTTCTAGACCTATTTGGATGCCTTGAGTACTGTTTCATTGGTGAGGAAAGTTGTAGCTGCAAGGGTCTCTTTTCTTTCCTTCATTTCCTTTTTCTATTTATGAGCTTCTGGGCTCATATGTACACCACTATAGCATGTGTACCTTCTTAACTAAGCCAAAGGGTGTGCAATGACTAGCAGGTGAACAGGTACTGTGCCAGGTGAACAGCTACCATGCCAGACAACTACAGCAGAATTTCTTACATGGTGCTGTTTGAGAGAGAGATGTTTATGATGAAAAGAAAAGTTCTAGCAGTTCTTATTTCTTTAAAAAAAAACATTTATTTTTTAGTTGTAGGTAAACACAATACCTTTATTTTATTTTTATGTGGTGCTGAGGATTGAACCCAGTGCCTATTACATGCTAGGCAAGCACTCTACCTCTGAGCCACAACCTCAACCCCAGTTCTTAATTCTTACTGGTTCAACTATAAAATAAAATTTTCCTGTGATTCATGTTTTAATCTGAAGGTTTATTTTGAGTAGAATACTGGAATTATAAGGAAAATATATTTTTTAAAAAAACTGTTTCCTTTCATAATTGCATGTTTTGTAAAATGTGATTTTAGAGATTTTTCTGTCAGTAAAGTATACCACAGAAATTAATTGGATGCTGTTACTAATATAAGACTCAACAATAAACATCCCTAAATTCAACTTTGCATTCATCAAAAAGACATCTAAATTAAAACACATGAAAACATGCTTGTGTCCCTGGGTTAGGGAAAGAGTCCTTAAATATACCACCAAAAATGCAATCCTTTTAGGGTATGTTAATCAGCTTGATTTAGCCATTCCACAATGTATACATACATCAAAACATCACATTGTACAACATACATAAATATGTTTGTCAATTAAAAGTTTTTAAAAGAAAAATTTATTTAAAAAATAAATTGCAATTTTTCAAGATTAAAATCATCTGTCTTTTGCAAAACACTATTAAAGCAGAAAATTAAGTCTCTGACCAAGAGATATATTGGAAAACACATATCTGACAAAGGAATTTTTGTTCAGAGCATAGAGAGAATTATTAAAACAAGCTAAGAGAACAAACTATTCCCACCCTCCAAATGGGTAAAAAATTTGAAGAGGAAATTCACCAAAGAAAAGAACATATGTGGCCAGCAAAAAAGCAATAAAGATTCTCAACATCACAGGGAAATGCAAATTAAAATCTTAATATGATTTCATACCACATCTAATGGAAGAAAGAAGGGAAGGAGGAATAGAGGGAAGGAGAGGGAAAGAAAAAAAGAATGGAGACTAACCAACCAAACAACATCAAGTGCCAGTGAGAATATGGAGCAGCTAGAACTCTCAGATCACTGAAGGAATTTGGAAATGGTACAACTGCTTTAGAAAGAAATTTGGCCATCCTTATGAAGTTCAATATACACTTTCTATATGATCTAGCAATCCCATTCCTAAGTAACTGCCAAAGTGAAGAAAAAACATTGGTTAACATGAAAATCCATACATCAATGTCCTCCACAGGTTTAATAATTACCTGCAATGGTTAATAGCATATATCAACTTGACTGGGACATGGGGTATCTAGATATTTGTGAAGTATTTATTATTCTTCATGTGACTGTGAGGGTGTTTTGATGAGATTAACATTTAACATCAGTAGACTGAGTAAAGTAAATTGCCTTTCCTAATGTGGGTGAACTTCATCCAATCAGTTGAAGGCCAGAATAGAAGGAAGAGATTAAACTTTCCCTAAGAGAAAAAAAAATTCCTCTTGCCTTATGACCTTCAAAATGGGACACAAACTTTTTTCCTGTCTTCAGGCTCAAACTAAAACAATGGGTCTCTGGGTCTTGATCTTCCAGCCTTTGGATTGGAACTATACCATTAACTCTCCTGGGGCTTGAGCCTTTGTATTCATACTATAGCTACATCATCAGCCATGATGGATCTCCAGCTGCCAACTATCCTGTACGACTTAGGACATGTCAGCCTCCATAACTGTGTGAGACAATTCCTTATAACAAATCTCTTTACATATGTTTTTAAATATGTCTGTGAGTATACACACGCCCATTCTATTAGTTTCATTTCTCTGGAAAACATCAACCAATACACTGCCCCAAACTGGAAACCATCCAAATCTTCTTCAGCTGATGAAAGGATAAACCAACGGTGGTACATGCACAAAGTAAAATTCTACCCAGGAATGGGTGACTGAATGAATTTGGATGAATCTCAAATGCATTTTATTAAGTGAAAGATGCTGATATCCAAAGCTTACATCCTGCAAAGTTCCATTTATATTACATTCTGCTAAAGTCAAAACTATAAGGACAGAAAACACATCAATGGCTGTCAGCAGTCTGAGGTCAGGAGGAGGGTCATCATCCATGGGACACAGGGGGATTTTTTTATGATAATGAAAACATTCTATATTTTAATCATAGTATTATTATGTGAATACATGTTTGTCAAAGCTCAGGACAATTCACTTAAAAAAGGTTAATTTATTGTATATAAAATCATATCTCAATGAATAAAAAAGTACCCTAAAGATTGACATCATAGTAAGTTAAAGTATACATAAGTACATTTATATAAATTTAAAACAGTGAAAAAAGAAACCTGCCACATATCAATTAGGCTTTTAAACAGAATTTTGTGTGAAATAATCTGTCTGTTGAGAAAACACATTATAATAAAACATCTAAAGAAGTGCCTATGTCTTAAAAAGACCCAGGTTTCTACCTTCTTCAAAGAGAAATGTGACCTTTTTCATCAATACTGCAGCATTTCACACCTATGGCCCACATTCTGGGGATTTCTCTTTCGGGGTCAAGGCTGGGATGGGATCCGTGGGAACTGTCCAAGATGGTGCTGCCACATTCAGCATTAAACACTAGATAATGAGATCATAACCAGGGAGTGAATTAAGGGTCATCAAAAAGCTCAGGGTGTTAGAATGTTACATTGTATTTAGTACTATGATGTCTCATTTCTTTCCTTGTCACAATCTATTTTCATAGCATAATACTCATGATGAGTTGAATTTCTCACAGTAGTTGATCAATAAATGTTGTCAAATAAAGAAGTTCTATTATTCTGCCTCCATAAAGAAACAAACAAAAAGACCTAAGATTTTCCATTTCCAGGCCAACTAGAAGTTTTCTTCATTAGTGTTTTTCTTAAGCCAGCCTCTAATACAAGGATTCAATCTTAGGTTAAGAGTGCCACAGTTTTTTGTTGTTGTTGTTGTTGTTGTTGTTCTTTTAAGCAAAAGATTTCATAGTTTTTTTTCTTTATAGTTATACAGAAATCCACCCATTATGACAGAGTCCGTTTTACAGTACAATTAGAGCAGTTCCCTCCTATGATTTATAGGGTCTCCAAAACAACAGAGGACTACTATTTCACAGTATGCTGCAAATTCTTCCTAAGATCTTTATTCTACAAAAACGAGGATAATGTTACCTGTCTTGCTTCCTAATATATTTTTCATGTGAAGGGAGAGAAATTCAGAAGAAACCTCACAAAAATTTTAAAAATACTCTTCAATAAACATTGCAGGGTTTATATAATATTAAATGCAACTAACAGCAACAAAATGGGGTTAGATACATTGTCAATCAGAAGATAGAGCATAATCCATAGGTCTGGGTTTATATGTATGTTTAGATGGCGATGGCTTTAGAGTAAAGACATTGTGATTAAATGGTTAAATAGAATTCCATCTCTCTTCTACATAAATTGTATTCAGTGGGATCCATATATCATGAGAATGTACATTAAACTAGTATTGTATCATACAATAAAAACTGAGATAACACTTATGTAACACACTGATGAATAAGTTGAGACTTAATCAATTTTTGAGTGTTTTTTGTTTGTTTACAAATTAATTTAAAAAGGAGAACACGTGAATTTGCCTTAACTCTGCCCCTTCATCAAAATAAAATTCCCCATTATATTCACAGACCAGTGTTATTCCAAAAGATTTACAGTTATTTATTGTCTTCACATCTTTACCATTCTCTACTTTAGGTTGCCACAATTGTACTAAAAATGCTCACATAAGTAACTAATGGCTTTGTTGAATTACCCAATTTGGTCAATTTTTCCCCCTTCATTTTCCTTTAGAACTCTGCACAGTTTGACTTGAAAATGGCATCTTGATATCTCTGAAACTGAATGCAAAATCTTGGGCTGGGAATATAGCTCAGTTGGTAGGTACAATGCCCTGGGTTTAATCCCAAGCAAAAAAAAAAAAAAAATCTTTGTCTTCTTGATACCTTTGAGAACATCCTGCCTACTATATGCTTCCTTCTCTTCATCTATAAGTCAACTTCACGAGGTCTTTCATTTTTGTCTTTTGTTCACGTATGTATCCCTGTATCAGGAATTGTTGAATCAATAAAGAATTTTCACTGTCCCAGTCAACTCTTATTAATCTTTAAGATTTTGTGTCTATGACTATTTGGTTCACTTAGTAAAAGGAAAAGAAGGGGAAAGTAACTACCAAGCAGTACCCATATAAGGCCTATTGCATACATGGTAGATGCTCTGATTTGTATGATTACTGCTATTATTTCTCAGTGGGGTCATATTAATTAGCACATAGCTACCTGTGACAATGTTCTTTCCAACAAGCCTCATGAAATCATAGCACTCATAAGTTCAAAGTTTCAGGTCCACCCACACAGAAATGGTAAGTTTGTTTTACTTAATGTTTCTTTCAACTGAATTATTTTATAATATGCAATATGAGGGGGCTGGGGCTGTGGCTCAGCATCAGAGCACTTGCCTACCATGTGTGAGGTACTGGGTTTGATACTCAGCACCATACAAAAACAAACAAATAAAACAAAGGCATTCTGTCCATCTACAACTACAAAAAAAAAATTTTAAATGCAATATGAGAGTCAACAAATTGATCCCAAGCTAGTCAAAATTAAAATTCTACAACAAAGGTGTTAATATTAATATTGTGAATATATACCACAATTTTTGGTAAATAAATTTTATAATCTAACTATATTTCCATTTCAATATCACTGAAGAACCATGAAGATGTTTTATTCCCTAAACAACCAAGCAGTAAGAGTTGTTTTCCACTGGGACAACACTAAAATGATGGGAAGAGGTTCATGGAAATGCCTTGGGCAACAGAAAAGTGCCCTGAAACAGCACCCATGTTAACATGAGTGATGGATTTATTCTGTGTAGTGGCAAGACTTCTTTTTTGAGTTTCTGTAGAAAAGCCATCAAGCTTAACAAACATCTTTGGTTATGGATCTACCCAGGAAGAGGCAAAAACATTTCCAGAGCTATGCTTTTGTCATGTGGAATATTTGCAACTGAGGTTGTACTAGGCAACAGGGTATAAATTATAAAGTGCATCCACAGCACCTAAATTTATGTGCTTGAACAAAACAACAGGATCAAAAATAGTGGTATTTTTTACTAATAATAGAACAAAGAAAGGTACTCTGACCACAAGGCATCAATACCCATCATTTTTAGAAACAGTTTTGGCAAAGTGTCACACCGATTTATTTGAGCTCACAAAGATCTGATGTCCTATTTAAAAACAGAGCTCTTCTTTGTGTAAACATGAATTAAGAACATGTAAATCTCTCATTTAGATTTATTTTTTAAAATAGGGATTTTAATTATATATTTATAAATCTAGGGTGCTCAATGCCTTAAACAGTTAAGATAGTAAGTAGGGTTTGGCAGAACATTTGTTCTGATTACTAGATGTTTAATAATACTTGGAACATCAAGATGCATGTGAAATTACACTCTACTACAATGCAGACAGAATAACTTGGAAAGGATCAGATCTCATTTTGACTTGATTCTTTTCTCCTGGAATATAGACAAACTACATTCCTCTTGTCCTCCCTTCCCCCTTCCATTAAACTATATTACTTTTGATTGATAGTCATCTCCATAATTTGTGCTTTTTGAAAGGATAATTGCTACAAGACCAGTTCTTTTCCAGTAAATGGAAGACATAAATTTAAATCAGTCTTACTTCCTAACTGATCAAATGTAGAATATAATTTATAAAATATTTTCAAAATAAATCTTTATTCTATGCAAAGTTTGTCACTTTAAATTTAGTTTGACAGAGGGATATGGATGGGTATAATTTTTCTCCCTGGCAATCTTTCTATTTTAAATGTTATGGCAGCACATGTTAATAATGTGAAAAGACAGGGGCAATTTTATCTGTAAACTATACATCACTCCTTTAGAAGTCATTTGAAGGTTAATAACTAACTACGTAGGTTAATGATGATGGGAGTGAGCTGCATTATGTTTTATCAAATCACGTGATTTGATACTATTTGATAACTACTAAGCATTTCCTACCAGCAACAAGCTGCTGTTTCATGGAGTGCGTTTGTCAGCTATGAGAGATAACATTCACCAAATTTTGTGCCCAGGCAGCCTTCGTGAAAAAATGAACAGGCTCAAGTATCCATGCCAGTTGTCTACTCTAAATAGTTACAAACTACTTACACTCTAAATATTTAGATCACTAGGAATTTCAACATTGGACAATCACCGTCACCTTTCCTCCACTGCATGTCAGAGCACAGGAAGGCTTTCTGATTGCATGTCCTTGAACATAATATTAATATGACATATGAAACTGATTAGGATGGTTGAGGTGTTTGAAAGAAAGGAATTTTGATTTTTATAAAGATTGGCATAAAAATAATTTTTCTTTATCCAAATTTACTTTGTTAAAATATAACCCTGTCTCAATTATAGCTGTAAAGAAAGAAAGAAAGAAAGAAAGAAAGAAAGAAAGAAAGAAAGAAAGAAAGAAAGAAAGAAAGAAAGAAAGAAAGAAGTTTATATTCTTCTGGGTCTTTATATATATCTATCTATCTTACGGATTTTTAGATTTTCAAATCAATATAAAATAGGTAAGAATAAAAAATAAAATTAAATCTAAACATGACATATATGAGAAAAATACTTCAGAGTCTGCTAAGAAAAATTGGAGCTCATGAAGAGGGAAGCATTTGTCTCTGAGTATGATTGCTTTTAAAAGCTGAGTTTGGAAGCTTCCTACACAAAATTCTCTAGCTTCTTGGTAACAGTGTTTTTAAAAATTCTTTGCTATGGATGGTGCTTGGTTGTAGGTTTGGGGGAAAAAAATGTAAAATCTCTCCAAGAGGGACTACTGACAGCTGGCAGTCTCTCTGTCTCTTCACTGTTTTTAGGTAATTAGGGTGCTAATGAGCAAGGACTGAGTGATGCTGTTGGAGGCCAATGTTTGAGTCTAACTCACCATAGGATGGAGTCAATCTGGACACTGTGACCCATATCTCACAAATCTAGAAAATTTCATCTGAGAATTATAGCCTACCAAGCTCCTATTTATAAACTCTGGTGTAATTCTTAACCTTGCAGAGATAAAGAGTCAGGATATGGAGAAGTAAAGCATTAGGCAAAATTTTGATCTTAAAAAGTATCCAATTTAAAATTGAATTAAATATTTGAAAAATGTGGTCCTATTCTCCTCCAATTGATTTGTACATTCCAACTGAAATGTGTTTGATTTTGTTCATGTATATGAGGATTTTGCTTTCAAATGTTCTACTTGAAACCTCAGGCAGCATATTCACAGTACCAGCCTCTGTTTGGGGCAGTGTGATGGTTTATCTGCCCATCACTTAGATTGTAGACAACACTTTCTCCCTCTTTGGCACAGTGATCTCTGTAGAGCAGAAGTGATAGAGCAATGGATTGAGAAAAGACCTGATGGTCAGTCATGACGTTTCTATCTTCTGTCTATACCACAATGGGCTCTACTAATGCTAATTAATAGTCACCACACCATGACTCTCAATGTGTGGTTGGCTTTTTTTGCACTATAGGATTTTAACAAATCCTGTTCCTAGTGGGAACATGCTAGTGGTTAAATGTACCAAGGAAGGAAAAGGCTGAGAACAAATGAGCTAGATTTTAAAACCAGCTCTTTCAGCTTTCAGTTCCTCATCTGTAAAATGAAAGAATTTACAAATAATCACAAGTTCAAGCAAGTCCATGTTGCATTCACTAGAATGAATGTGAATGATCACTCGCTACAGGCTGATAATTTTTCATGTAGGATGATCAGAAGTCATAAACACCATTCTTCTAGCAGAAAATCATAAACTGCTAAAAATTCCTTTAAAAAAACTTCTGGGAACATAGTTTTTCAGCTACAGTTCCCCTTCGTCTCTGGATTTGAAAAGTAGTACCTATAAAATCACTTTGGTTTAAATCTAATTTCCACTATAGGGGAAAGAAAAAGGAAAATCCAAAGAGTGGTTAATTTACTATAGTAATTTACTATATTAATATAATCCATCAGGTGCATAGTACTGGTAGTGGGTGGCAGGGGGCAGGAATTCTGATTTAATGATTATAACAATGGGAGAAAAAGCCACTTGTGTGCCTCAGTCAGGTATGAAGAGCCCAAGGTTTCAGAGGAGAGAGCCTTGGGAAGCTAGAAATGGTGTCACCTATGACGATGAAGACTTACTGGGCTCAGAGGATTGACCAAAGTAGATGGCAGATTGAGAGAAATCTGAATGAAAAGAAAAGCTTCAGTGATGAGAAAGAATGGGGAAATTGTAGAAGAAAGAATTTAATAGGTTGGAAGCTGATTCTAGAAGGCCCTAAGTACCATACTAAGAAATTAGTTAACTTGTAAGTGAACAGTAAGCCAATAAGAGCTGTCTAAGAAAGAAGAGCAACGATGCATAAGTAACTTATAAGATAGCCTGAGTCTAGGTAAACTAGCAAAGACCTAAATTAGGATGATGGCAGCAGGGTATCAAGGCATTAGTGTGTACAAGGGACCATACACTTAAAATGAATATAATTTGGCAATCAAATAAATCCAGAGGCTGAAGATGCTATAGTTGTCAAGAATGAACTTGACAGTCTGGCTTGGATTTTTACTTTTAGGAGAACAGTGGACTTCAACTACATGGAGCAACTAATAAAAGAGACTGTTTTGTGTTATGTACATCGGGCATAGAACAGGTTAGACAGACACAAGTAGATGAAGATGAAGATCTCATTCAACCTTGGGATTATAAGATTTTTCTGGTGCTCTAGCTTTCAAAATTGTAAGATTGAGATACTGAAACATTTCCCCGCGTAATTTTCCACAAAATGTTGGAAACATGCACCATGAACACAGGGAAAAGTTTGAATCCAAATAAATGAGTTTGAACAGAGAGAAAAACTTGAAGCAATAAGTGAGATCTCTAAGTCACAAGGTTTAAAAAGAAAAACCATGAGACTAAAGGCTAGTTTTTGGAGGGCCATATTTGGGGTGTTACAGAAAACCTGAGAAGGCAGCAAAGATGAATAAGAAGTATACTCAGAGAAAGAGAAAAATAAAGAGGAGAACCCACTGTCCCTGGTGTTGATGGAAATGGAGAGTTTCAACACTGACGTGCTCTAGCACAGAGCCCGACAAAGACTGATGGGGATAACCTACAGCACCTCGTCTGTGGTTTGGAAGCTGCTTCAGTAGAGAATAAATGATAGAAGAATTTGCTACATGTAAATAACGTCTAAGAACTGTGCCAGTGAGTGGCGGATGGAAGCTCAAGGAAGCTGTACGATTGAGGGAAGAGATTTTAATACAAAGGATCACTGAACTTACTACTAGAAAAAGAGGAAGGCACCTGCTCAAAAGGGAACAGCAAATGAGCAAAAGGACAGAAAAGCTTAGTAGAGGATGATGCCAGGAAGACCAGGTAGAAAAATACCAGGTGTCTCATTTTGTTTTTTCCTCTGAGGCAGAGGGATAAAGATAAAACCCCAGCAAAGAAATAAAGGTATAAATAAGCCTCCATTTTCCTCATCTTGGGGGCAGGGCAGGGAGCCCCCTTTTTCTCCCTAGAGCCAATTCGCCTCCTGGATTCCTGATTTCACCATCTTTCACTCTCAGGAACATTTTCTCATCAATTTACTCCTTCCTGGCCAGCTCTCTGCTCTGTGCTCTCAGGTCTCCTGCTCAGACTGGTTTCGTGTTTAATCTACATCCAGCGCACATCCATTCTTTCTTACTGCTTGTGACCTCACCAGATTACCCTACTCATTCTAAACACTGTAGTGAAGGTAGGATCCTCGTTTTTTTGGATGGTCCAAAATCTCAGTCCTAGGAAACATCAGGGCTTCAAGTCAAGACTGGGTCTTCTGATGCGGAAGCCTCGTGTTCTTTCTCCTTATGCAGAGCTGTTTCTTGACAGTGGCGAACATGCAGGCAGTGGACTCTTGTTTCTGTCTAAACATTACAAAGTACCTGGCATGCTGTCAGAGACCCAACTTTAAATGGCTGAAATAGCTTGATAAATGGTGTGAAAATTTTATGGTCCTTCCGTCAGACATCATAATTTATTATCACATAATGCACAGTTAGAAGAACCAAAAGAAACCATCCCACAAGGACAAACAATGTGAAGGCAGTGGCCCTTTGGCACTCTAAGGCCACAGACATTATATGGATCCAATAAGAAAGCTGCTTCTACAAGCAAGAGAGCAACCTCTTGATCTTGCAAAATGTTTTTGGACACCTAAAGGCTCTTTTATTACTGCGGTTGATTAAAATGAAAAGCTTAAACGACTAAAATGTTCTTTTTGATGAGTTTTTGCCATGAACTATGGACCTTATAGTCCAGTGGGATTCGAGCCCTTTGATCCTGGGCACTCACATAAATTTGGAGTCATAAAACAACATTGGATTTGATTTTACTAGTGTGGCTGATGTTGCCAGATTTGTAATGCAATCTTGTTTTCTCCCCTCCTCAGATTTGAGCCCATCCACCATTGTTTTATAGCAAAAGGAAAAAAGTTTCAATTTGTTTTTGGCAATCAAGCTTCAAGATTGAGCCACCTCTCCAGAATGTTGGAGTTTCATAGAAAAACCATTATCCTGTATTATATTTATGAAGACTGCAATCAAGGTTATTTTACGTGCTGAAAATAAAATGTCAAAAAGAAAAACCCTTTCCTGCATTATAATAACCACAGATTTTCACTACTTAAGATGTTTAGAAGATGATGCAGTTGAAAATAGTAATTCAAGTTTGAAGAAGGAAAAACCTTCAGATTTAGAGTTCATAAATTTCCAGCAGGATTAATTGAAAATAAATTAGAAAATCAGTAAATAATAAAGGTTATTTACTAATGAGTGGCAGATCATATATTAGTTTGCAAGTGTTATTTAACTAAAAAATAACTGGTCTCAAGGGAGAAATAAAGGAAATATTCAATGAGACATTTGTTTAATGAAAGGACATGGAATAAATACAACTTAAGATATTTAACTCCTTTCCTTTTCTAATCTCCTAATCATTTTCCAGTATATACATCTATATCATAATATCATACAATTCCCAATTTAAGAAATGGAATTTTTATTATAAAAGATCTATGAGGGAGCAAGAGCATAAGTAATTTTTACAAAGACCTGTATTATAACAACTAAAATAATCAACAACGGATCATAATTAGTTTTGCTTTTAAGGAGTAAAATATCAGTTTGGGCCTAATAAGAAATATTAATGACATATCTAGCTTATTCACCAGGCCAAGGTGAATGAGTAAACAGTTTTCACTGATTTTATTTTCCTTAGACTGCCTGAGGCTGGGAAATTGCTCACCAAGATTGCTCTTTCAGTGAGTGACACAGGACACGAGAGTCATGAGATGCCTCTAATCTAAAAAGACAGTCACCACAGAACACAGGCTTCACTCTCCTAGAGCCAATGCCTCGTGACATTTTCAGTTACAGTCCCAAAGCCCTGCTGGAAGCTCCAGTGAACACTCAGTATGGTCCACCCAGGAGAATGTCATTTGAACACACACTCACCTCCCCGCCTTCTGATGTAAATGTACTAGATAGGGTAAGCCATGTAAATTGCTGTTTTATAAGCCCAGACAGGGTGAATATTAGCAATTTCATATGATTCAACTCATACATTTTCTCAATTAATTCTTTGTTTATTACATGTACTTGTAACAGATAAGGTTTAGCCACAGGTAACATTAAAACAACACAAATAACAGCTATATTACACAGACACACTTACAACAGCTTCCAGAGACATAACATTGTCATTCAAGAAATGTTTAGTGTATACCTCCTAGGAACCAGTTACCAGAGGGAGAATCAAGTTGTTAATGTCTGTAGAGAAGCAATGATGAAAGTTGCAGTAACTCCAGTTCAATGGATCATCAACAACACTGGTAGAAAATGAGTAGCATGGCTCCCCTCCCTCATGCCCTGCCTTAGTAGGGGCCACAAGCACCTCTCACCTGGAGGACTGCAGCCCTCCTCAGTTGTGCTCTCTGCCTTTTCACTTGTCTCTGCCATCAATCCTCTTCAACAGCAGCCAGGGAGAGCTCAGAAAATGCAAATCTGCTCATGTCACATATTCCTCTGCTCACAATGAGGCAGCTGTAGCGCTGTGCTGAGCATGAAATTGGGGAATTTAAAAAGACCTTCAAAGACCTCTTGTCTTCCTCTACTACTACAGTTCTCAAACTATAGGCCATATTAGTGGGATAACAAATTAGTAAAGCAATTTGAGCTGCACCTCTATCATTTCCTTAAGAGCATCTGATGCATCACATACATCACATATACTGTTTTGTTTAATAAAACTTTCCCCTCTGCCTCATGTGTGTGCACACACGCATGTGCACACACACGTCATCTGGGTCTCGAGGTAAAAATGCACTTCCTATTAATTGCACTATAAAAAGTTTGAAAAATGCTATTCAGAACATCACTTCCAACCTTTCTCTTGCTTCGCTGTCACCATGCTCTGGCTACCCAGGCCTCCCTGAGGTCTTTCAAAGAAGCTAAGTTCCTCTTCACTCTGCAGCCTCCTACTTGAATGTCACTCCCTAAGAGTACCCTTCCTGGACCACCAAATTTAAATTATACCCATTCAGAGCATCTCCACAACACTCAGCATATTTCTCGAGTGACTATTTTATCAACATCTGTCTCTCCGGCAGCATTACAAGCTCCAAAGGAGTCAGGGCCATGTCAGCTCTGCTCCCTCCAGCATCTGACACACTGCCTATGCCCAGCAGGTACTCTGTCAATATCCACTGAATGAAAGAATGATAGACCTCTAACTTTCTCCTGATTTTATTCTTAAATGAAACACATGATCAATTTCCTAAGTCATTGTTTAGGTGGCCCTTTATCTTTTATCATGTAGAATGTACATATATACACATACATATATTTGTACATATAGCCATAAACACAGGATGAATACATAAGTATTCTGTAAGTAGGTTAAACATATGTGTATATATATATATATATATATATATGTATATGTGGGTATATGTATATCCACATATACACACTCATAGAAGTACACACATACACACACACACACCCAAACATGCACAAATACATACACTCAAACACGTACACACACACACACACACAGGCATACATACTTTTATGTGTATTTTTTTCTGTGAAAACTAATATGGAGGGATTTTTGCAGTTATTTTCTCATGTGTTTAAATCCAAAATTCTTAGTATAAAACTGGAGTGCTGCTTTAACTATTATTTAAAAAAAAAAAAAATCTACTTGGAGTTTTAGAAGAAAAAGGGTCAAGCTGACCCCCAGTGGTGAGATTGCAAAATGGCTCCTAAAATATTTGGAAAATACCCAGATTACTTGTCACACAGAACCACATAGCCAGCCATGCAATATACATTACTCAACACTTTATTTTTTTTGTATATTTGTAGCAAGTAAGGGTAATTTCATATTTTCATTAATATAAAATAAACAGAATTGTATCACACAGCCAGCTGTAGCAGCTTCCACAGACAGTATAAGAAATTGCCACCCATTTATGGGCAATCAGAAAATTTGAGAAATCTCTTAGTTGAGATTTAAGATCTGAAATTAGCAAATTACATTCAAAGAACAGAATTTAAAAATGCTAACACATAATCTTTCATTTCACTAGTCTGAACAATATTAGGCTCTTAGTTTAATCTGTCTGTTGTTACTTAGCCTTGATGGTATAAATTCTGTTTTTCCAACTAAACAGTAAATCCCCTGAGTACAGAATCTATTTGAGGATTAAATAAAATAATCCATGTGTATGCTAAGTGCAGTGCCTGGCATAGACTGATATGCAATAAACTCTAGCTACTATTATTATCATCATTACCAGTATTATTAAATGACATTTTATTTCTAACACATATCTGACAGGTGCTCAATTAGTGTTACTAATTATAAGAGAGAGAAACTCTAAAAAGCAGAGTTATGCATATGAAATTATATTCTAGGAAATTTGTCTTTATAGCAAAGTTTGGGAACGCAAGAAGACTGAAGATCATGGTGTCTAAAGAAGAAGATGCTACCATCAGCCTCCAACATACACGTGAGTGAGGAACACATTCTTCATTCTGCCTCCTGCCTCCCTCTGCCAGTGAGCACAGCTTGACATAATATCTGAATTTGTGGGGCAAGGCACCATGATGAAGATTGAAACAATGGGCACCTACCTGCTTGATGAGCAAGGAAATTAACTGTTTCATGGTTCTCATCAAAATTAACTCCAGATGTATCTACAGACTTCTAGGTAGCTTATCAATGCCAGTGATAGGCTACTAAACTCATAATATTTCTCAGCCTTTTCCCCCTCTTTTGGCATCTCAGTAACGATGTACATTAAGATGAACACTTAGAAAATCAGGAAGGTTTTTACAAAAATCTTCATCTTTGTGAAAGTTCTGCCTAATGGTCTACAAATTGCTCCTTTTCCCTCACATAATTCTCCAGAAATTAAGAGATTTAAGTGTGTAGAGTTGATAATGACAAATATAACACATGAGAAAAGCTCAGGACTTATGCCTTTATAAACTTAGCTATCGCAATTCAAATCTAGTCTATACTCAATTTTGTTCCAACAGTGGTGTATAGACTCCTAGAAAGGGACCCGAGGAGGACTGGTTGGAGATAGGACAGTCAGGATGTCTGCAGGCCTCTCATAATGGATGCCAACCTGCCATTTGGTTCTTCTGGGGACAAGGTCCAACCCAAGTTAATTTTCCACTTGGCAATCGTGCCTGGATCATTTTGCAGTGGGAGTTACCATAAATGTGACTGTGTTGCACAATGAGCAAGGGCCTGCCAGAGGCCAGTGCTCAGTGACGTTTGCTTTCAGTTAGGAACTGTGTGTGTGATGAATGGGGTAAACGAAAATGGTTCCTGTAAAGGAAATGTCAGTGTTGGCAGGACCCACGACCCAAAGAATATCAGTTAAAAACAGATAAAACAGTCTTGTCATTTTCATGGCACCTGCTTCCAAAGTGCTTAAAGTTCTGGCCCAAAACAATATTCTTAAATTATCCAATTCCTCACAAGGCAGACAAAAGGGCATGCAATATTTTTTCTCCTCCACCTTTAAAAACCAAGGAAGTCGAGAGCTAAAGTCCTATCTATCCCATTCTAATACTTCCCTCCTGTAATAGGGAAGAATAGGACCTCCTACAGAAGGGTTATTGACCACTGTAAGAACTGCATCTCTCCAATGAATGGCACTTCTGATAAGATACCAGAGACTGGAGTGTTTCATTTATTATAGAGCCCAAAACCTGACCAAGTTGCTCCATAGAAGTGCGCAGAATTGAGATGAGCCTACTGGTTAGAAAGGAGAATCTCTAGAAGTAGCTAAATGGTTTTTTGGAAAAAGGGAAAAGGGAAATAATACGGATTTAGAGATTGAGTTAGAAAATCCTAAACTTTATAATCAGACTTTGGGTTTTTGTTGTTGTTGTTATTGTTAATATTCGAGTGGTCTTTTTTTAAAAAGTGGTCAATCATAGCATTCAAAGAAGCAATTAGAGATTATATGTCCTGATCCCTCACTTTAGAAATTAGTAAACTGAGCCCAAAATATCGCCTCAAATTCACAGTGTTCCTAGTGCCAAGCAAGAGAAAAGAAACCAGATCTTCTGATTCAAAATCTTATGTTCTATTAATGCTGCATGTTCAATGGAAAGACTGCTGGCTCTGAATCAGACAGACCCAAAACAGGTTCCCAACTCACTACTCTTAAAACTTTTGCAACTCACAATCTGCTTTGGTTATCTGGAAAATGGGAACAAATCTATTACTTTGCTTGTATTTCTACAGTTACTCAAGTACTGACAACTGTCTAGATCAGAAGTTGGGCACACAGTAGGAATTTGACAAAAGTTAGGCATTATTATTTTTCAATCATAAATTTTAAGAAATATTTGTGTGTCATTGGTGGCCTAAAAGCTTTGCTAGGTGCTATAAAGGACACATACAGAAAAATAAAATCACTGTTCCCTCCAAGGTGCTTCTTATGAGCAGGACCTTTAGAACATAAAAAGGAAAATGAAACTACTTAGGGAATTGAACTTTCAGTCAGGAAGTAGATTATATATTGAGATGATAAGATTATGTGAATATACATAACAGTAGTATTTCATAAAAAATGGGTTTCCTAGGTTAAAAAAAAAAAAGCCTATAATTTTCTCTATTTCAGTTCTTCTCCAAATGGAAAAGCCCTAAGAAGGGAATGCCAGATAGTTCTCAAACTTATTTGACTATGAAACCTTTTTGCCAAGGAGCATTTCAAAGGGTCTTTGTTTGGTAGAATGACCTTTGCAAGACCCTGGTTCAGACCACCCTGATATAGTAAACAGAGGCAGAAGAACAGCTGGAAGATCATGGGAAGATTATCCCTAAAAGCTAAGTCCAAGGTCCCAAAAAGTCCTCCACCAAAAAAGCTTGAGACCCATGCTAAACTCAGGTTGCCTAATTAAAAGGAGATTTGCACAGAGAAGAAGGCATGAGAAATAATATTTACTTGGTATGTGCTACAGAACCAGTACCACCTGAAAACATCAACTGAACATCCTGGGAGAGAGATCTCATCATCACCATCATGATTATTATTGAACAGTTGCCAAAAACTGAGAAAGCTAAATCCCAGACAAGTTGATTAATTCCCAAGGTCACAGACAAGGAATTGGAGTCCTAACTCCAAAACCCAAGTTTCTTTTCTTTTCTTTTTTTAAATGAAGTGCTGAGGATCAAACTCAGTGCCTCACATGTGCAAGTCAAGCGCTTTACCACTGAGCTACAGCCCCAGCCCCCCCCAAGTTTCTTTTCACATTGTCATCAAGTATAAAATAATATGCCACCTCGTCTTCAAACTACAATATGGGGAGAGATCAGCTATAAAAGATCTGTGATAACTATTTTCAAATCTTAGCTCCTAAGCAACCTCAAAGCAATAATTATTTGTACTGTCAGAGAATGAGTTTTATCATAGACCTCAATAGGTTTGATTCTATTTCTACCCAGTAATCATGAACTTGCTGTGCAATGGCTATCCCATGCAAAACCTTCTCAAATAAAAAACTGCAAGGAACTGTTAAACATAAGATGCTGCATTTCCAAAAATGAGGTTAGAAACATGGAATTGAAAAACAAACAAGATGGATGCAGAGTATCATGAAGCAACCATAAACTCAAGGCAATTTGATAAGTAAAGGGCACACTTGGAAAATAAATTAAAGAACTTTATGTGGTTACATTATAAATGACATAAAAAATGCTTGATATACCACCACTTCCCCTCTAGATATTTAAAAAATTGATCAAGTTCAGTGAATTTGCAAAAAGGTAAGATGGCAGAAAATGATTGATTCGTGCTATCAATAAATTTTGCTTCTGAGCTATATGGGGAATACACATGTAATTTGTACACATTTTAAAAAGCCAATCCTGGGTCCAAGCCCTGTGCCTTCTCTCCAGCACTCAACAAACATCAGCTGCAGGGCATACATGATATTAAACATTCTAGGCTCCCCACTCACTAAACTTTCAGACTATGGGCAGATAGTCAGCCATCCAATCAAAATATTTTAGGTGGTAAGGTTTCCATTTTGCTGGTGAATGAACTGAACAACTTCTCTACAAATCCAGATTGGAAGACTAAATTTAGATGCCTTGTTAGGCGAATCATACTGCTTCTTTAACTCCTATGGAAGCATTCCCCAAAACCTAAATGTGATGCAAATCAATTCTTGTATATGGTGACAGAATGAACCACCATTTTGGTGCACTTCAAGAATTAAATCCTTCCTATTCTAGAAAGGCATGTTGAAGAAATCCTGAAATACATATTTGTTAGAAATTCTAACAGGCAATAAAGGCTCTAGTGAATGAATATCATACAAAGAAATGAGCACCGACACAGCAGCTCCCCCACCATTACCTTCCACCAATCCTCTGACAAGAGGGACTTTGTTACTTCATGGAATAAAACAGGTAGGGATGCTATCCCAGTGGGTACCCACAAGGATAGCCAGAAATCCCAGCCTGGCTATGTATTCTCTGACAGGTTGGTGCTGCTGCCAAACTAGCTGTTTCACTGTATTATTATCACTGAGAAATGGGGTTAGTTAAAGCACAGAGGAGTCAAGCAGGTGACCCGGCCGGAATGGACAGTGGCAAACTGGAGAGAAAGTCCTAGTTGAAGTGATGTCTACTACCAACACTAAGAGGCCAAAGTCACACTGAAAAACACTGTCATCAGACTCCTCCCCCTTTTTTTAAGAAGCTGTTAGAAATCCATCTTTTTGTATAAAAATCTCTACATTTAAAAAAATGTTTATTTATTCCTAGAAGTTCAATTTTAAAAGGTTGTGCTTGCAAAGCAATATACTTCTCCAGGTCAGATGAGAGCTAAGAGTGGCCAGTTTCCTACTGAGGGTTGTCTTTCTGTGACTGCTGGAATAGAGACTGCTAGTGCCCCAATGAGAGTAGTGTGCCTTGGCCACAGTGTTTTAGCAATTAGGTGTAAAATCTTAAGTGGGACAGAAAGAAAAAAAAAAACTTTTAAGTTTACTAATAGCATCAAAGAGTAGATAATGCTTTGAGAAATTAACTTTCAAAAATAATCTAAGCTATAGTTACATTTTTTTTTAACTTTTCACTTCAGCGAATCATGCCTTATTAGTCTAACTCGTATTTTAAATGGAGATCATGATCACAATATACTGTCTTTTCTCCACTACCACAGTTTGGATCTGGAATGTCCCCCAAAGGCCCATGTGATAAAGGTTTGGGCCCCAGCCTTTCACACTACTGGAAGCTGGTTGAACCTTTAGGAGTCGGGCTAGTGGAAGGAGTTGGGGTCATAGGGGGCATGCCCTTGAAGGGGCTATCAGGACCTCAGCCCCTTCCTGCTTTTCTCTTTGCTTCCAGCATGCCATGAGGTGAACAGACCTCCTCTGCCACTGGCTCCTGTCATGGCAGACTGCACTACCACAGATGCAAAGCAACAGGGCCAAGTGACCACAGACTGAAACCTCTCAAACCACGAACCAAAATATACCTTTCATCCTTTTAAATTTGATTCTCTCGGGTATTTGCTATAGTAATAGAGAGTTGACTGATATATGAACCTTTTCTTTGGGGCTGGGTTGTAGCTCAGTGATAGAGCACTTGCGCAGCATGTGGGAGGCACTGGGTTTAAACGAAAATCCATCAACAACTAAAAAAAAGATTAAAAAGAACATTTTCTTTGAGTTTGAGATTTAAGATCATAGCATTTGCAGAGATGACATGAAATAATATATGTAATGTGCTTAGAGCAACGCCTACCACAGAGTAAGAACTCAAAAAGTGTAAACATTTAATCCTGCTGTGAATATTATTTAGTGGTCCCAGCTTGACTAGGCTGGATCTACAATTTGGGGAAAACTAGTGTCAACTCTTATACTTGACTGTTAATAAAACTTCTGTTTACAGAATCACTTCTATACCTACCCTCTTCACAAACCTGCATCTTAAATTATCACCCATCAACTTCAAATCCTGAGACAGCTGACAATCTATTCCACACCAGAACAAAGAAAAAGAAAGAGAGGTCTCTGTAGGGCATTCTGCAACAAAGGAGATGAGGATCTTTCTCCCCAGGGGACAGGTACTTTTCAACTCTCTTGTTTCTTCATGAAATGGACTCATTGCCCCCAACTACTTAAACCTGCCTGGGTTAGTTAAATCACACACCATGCTGCTAATATTTTTTTTTTACTTTTTGCTACTGATAATGACTTCATGTATAATGCAGAATACTACCTCAAGTATTTTATAAAGACATATTATCATTTGCTAAAAAGGAGACTATTGCAATACATCTAGTAAGTGGCTACAAAATATATAAAGAACTTGATGGCAAGGCTACAAAATATATAAGTAACTTGATAGCAAGGAAACAAATGAGCTAATTTAAAAGCAAGCAAAGAAACAAATAGACATTTCTCAAGGGGCTGGGGTTGTAGCTCAGTGGTAGGGCACTTAACTAACACATGTGAGGCACTGGGTTCAATCCTCAGCACAACATGAGTAAATAAAATAAAGGTTAAAAAAAAAAAAGAACACACACAAAAGGCCTGCAGGTATTTGAAAATATGCTCAATGTCACTAATCAGGGAATGCAAATTAAAACCACAATGAGATATCACTTCATACTTGTCAGAATGATTAATACTATAAAAAGGTAAAAGAACAAATGTTGACAAGAATGTAGAGAAAAGGTAACCCTTGCCCACTGCTGATGGAAATGTAAACTAGCAAAGCCATTATTAAAAACTGAGATCTACCATATGATTCAGCAATTCCACTACTGGGTATCTATCCAAAGAAAATGAAATCACTATTTCCAAGAGATATATGTACTTCTTTGCTCATTGCAATATTGCTCACAAAATCCAAGACATGATACCATTCTATGTGTCCATCAGTGGATGAGAAGATAAAGAAAATGTGGTAGCCAGACACAATGTAATACAACTCAGCCTTTAAAAAGAGGGGACTCTGTCATTTGCAATCGCATGGATGAAACTAGAAGACATTGGATGAAGTGAAATAAGTCAAGCAGAGAAAGACCAATACTGCACCATCCCATTTAGAAAGCTGAAATCATAGAAACAGAATAGAATGTTGTCTACTAAGGGATAGGGAGTGGGAGATAGAAGAAAAGAGAAGGGAGAGATTGGTCAGAGGACACAAAATTTCAATCAGAAATTAGGAATGAGACTAAGAGATCTACTATGGTAACCATGGTTATGGTTAATAACAATGTATTTTATACTTCAAAATTGCTAAGAAAGTAGAGTCTAAATAATGTCATCACAAATAAATTATACACATGAATTCATGCATGTCAATGAACTCAATTTAGTCACTCTACAATCATCCATATTTTAAAACATGCTATAGGGCCAATACTGAGGTGCTTGAAGGCTGGTTGGGGTGGTGAGACCTGAGGCAGGTTATGGAAAAGATAGATTTGTTTTTTCCAAAGGATAGACTTAAGACTTGTAGGGCTGGGGATATGGCTCAAGTGGTAGCGTGCTCGCCTGGCATGCGTGCGGCCCGGGTTCGATCCTCAGTACCACATACAAAGATGTTGTGTCGGACGGGGAAGATGGCGGGGAAGGGAGTGCATCACCCCAGTGCGCCGCGTCACTGTGCGGGAGAAAGATGAGGTGAAACAGCTGAAGGCTATCTTGTTGGGAATTTCCAGTGAAATTGAGGTGCTCCAGAATCTAGTGGACGGATTTTTATCGCGCGAGGTTCGGCTGCAGGGGCTCGGATGCAGGCGATTTCTCCGCACGGAGGGTCGCATTGCCTGATCGGCGGATCGCCCCGCAGCTGGAGTCTGCAGCGCGCACTGGGAAGCGGCGAGGTCCTGGAGCGGGGGTGCAGCGATGCGGATTCTGGGGGCTCCTGCCAGTGGTGCAATGGCCGTGCTTAGTGCTGAGTTCCGGCTTTGAGACAGAGGAGAGAAGCGGTCCAGTTCGGTTCTCGACACCGGTCGGACCACGGAGAAGGACAGCAGCCGCCATCTCGGAGAGCTGATGTAATCATCCCTGTTTTCTACTGATCTCAGCTCATTCAGCTACGGAACTGGTGATTTCAGGCTGGTATTTGCCTGCGTCTCGCAGACAGATGGCTCAGGCTCGGGGCTGGAGAACCAGTGGAGAATACTCCTAGGGGCTCGCTCCTGGCAAGGCGTGCGCCGGGCTTTGAGCGGCCGGATTCTGGTTCCCGGGGCTGCTTTGGCCCAGGGCTGGGGAACCTGCGGAGACTGCGTGTTGAGGCCAGCTCCA
Organism: Spermophilus citellus; assembly: GCF_964194105.1. Taxonomy (NCBI): domain Eukaryota; kingdom Metazoa; phylum Chordata; class Mammalia; order Rodentia; family Sciuridae; genus Spermophilus; species Spermophilus citellus. The sequence continues at coordinate 144,189,883 of NC_138185.1, forward strand.
AGTGGAGCGTGCGCTGAGCTCGGGGCGGCTGGGTTCTGACTCCCAGAACAGTTTTGGCCCGGGGCTGGGGAGCCCGCGGGGACTGCGTCTTTGAGCCTGCTCCCAGCGGAGCGTGCACCGAGCTCGGAGAGCTTGGAGCGGCCGGGCTCTGCCTCCCGGAGCTGCTTTGGCCTGGGGCAGGGGAACCCGCGGGGGTCGCTCCTTGGAGCCTGCTCCTAGCGGAGCGTGAGCCAGGATCGGAAAGGCCAGGTCCTGGCTCCCGAAGCTGATTTGGCCCAGGGTTGGGGAACCTGCGGTGACTGCTTCTCGGTCTGGGCCCTGCTGGGTGCTGTGGGGGCCAGGGGGGGCAGAGTGGAGCTGCCGCCTGCGCCCAGAGCAGGCCAAGTGACCTGCCGGCGTGGTATCACGACACCCCAACTGCAGCTGGGGCCGAAGAGAGTAGCTGCCCACGCCTAGAACAGGACCAGTGACCCGACGGTGCGGTAGCCAAGTCACCCTATTTGGAGTAGGGGCTGTGCAGAGCCGCCGTCTGAGCCTGCACGGTAGGCAGACCTGCAACCCACTGGCAGGACAGGCCCGGTAGCCTGCCAGCGTGGTGGACACGTAGCACCGAGGCAGTCACGTCACACCGGTTGGAGTGGGGGTGGAGCAGAGCCGCCGCCCGTGTCCGGAAAAGGCCCAGCGACCCGTTGGAGAGGAAGTCAGGTACCCCCATTTGGAGTGGGGGCTGAGTAGAACTGCCGCCCGAGCCCGCAAGGTAGGCAGACCGGCGACCCACTGGCGGAACAGGCCTAGAGGCCTGCCAGCGTGGTAGACACGTCACACCAATTGGAGTAGGGGCCAAGCAGAGCCACCGCCCACATCCGGATGAGGACCAACGACCCAAGGGCGTGGTAGTTACGTCACCACAATTGGAGTGCGGGCAGAGCAGAGTTGCCACCCGCGCCCGCAGGGTGGGCAGACCTGCGACCGACCAGCGTGGTAGACAGATCACCCTAATTAGAGAAGGAGCACAGCCACTACCCGCCCTGCAAGGGAGATTTTCCAACTATACAAGAGCAATATAAATAAATAGGGGGAAAATTTCAAAAACACAACTGTTTCACCAAGCAGAAAGAAACGCGAGCAGTATGAAAAGACAAGGAAAGAAAGGACCACAAGCAATGCAGGTCAACTCAACTTTAGAAGAGGTAATAGCTGCAGCAGATGGAATGTCAGAAAAAGAGTTCAGGATATACATGCTTCAGATGATCTGGAGTCTCAAGGAAGACATGAGACAGCAAAATCAGACAATGAAAGATCACTTTGACAAGGAACTACATAAACAAATCCAGGAAGTAAAAGATCAATTACACAGGGAGATAGAGGTAATAAAAAACAAACAAATAGAAATCCTAGAAATGCAGGAAGCAATAAACCAACTTAAAAACTCAATTGAGAATACTACCAGGAGAGTAGATCACTTAGAAGATAGAACATCAGACAATGAAGACAAAGTATTTCAACTTGAAAAGAACATAGACAGCTCAGCAAGACTGTTAAGAACATCCAAGAACATCCAAGAAATATGGGATAACATTAAAAGACCAAACTTAAGAGTCATTGGGATACAGGAAGGCACAGAGCTCCAAACCAAAGGAATAAACAATCTATTCAATGAAATAATACGAGAAAACTTCCCAGACTTGAAGAATGAGACAGAATCCCAAATCCTAGAAGCCTACAGGACGCCGAATGTGCAAAATCATAAGAGATCCAGACCTAGACAAATTATAATGAAGATGCCCAACATACAGAATAAGGAGAGAATTTTAAAAGCTACAAGAGAAAGGAAGCAGATTACATTTAGGGGAAAACCAATCAGGATAACAGCTGATCTCTCGACACAGACTCTGAAAGCTAGAAGATCCTGGAATAACATATTTCAAACACTGAAAGAAAATGGGTTCCAACCAAGAATCGTGTATCCTGCGAAATTAAGCTTCAGGATGGAAGATGAAATTAAAACCTTCCATGATAAACAAAAGTTAAAAGAATTCACAGCTAGAAAACCATCTCTTCAAAAAATCCTTGGCAAAACATTACAGGAAGAGGAAATGGAAAATAACAATGAAAACCAACAGTGGGAGGTAGGACAGTAAAGGGGGGAAAGTAATCAAAGAGGAAAACAAATCAGGTTTAGTAACATTAATGAACAAATATGGCTGGAAGAACAAACCATATCTCAATAATAACACTAAATGTTAATGGCTTAAACTCACCAATTAAGAGACACAGGCTAGTTGAATGGATCACAAAACAAGACCCAACAATATGCTGCCTACAGGAGACGCATTTGATAGGAAAAGATATACATAGACTGAAGGTGAAAGGTTGGGAAAAATCATACCACTCATATGGACTGCGGAAACAAGCAGGAGTGTCCATACTCATATCTAATAAAATAGATTTCAAGCCAAAATTAATCAAAAGGGATAAAGAGGGACACTACATACTGCTCAAGGGAACCATACACCAACAAGACATAACAATCATAAATATATATGCCCCAAACAATGGTGCAGCTATGTTCGTCAAGCAAACTCTTCTCAAGTTCAAGAGTCTAATAGACCACCATACAATAATCATGGGAGACTTCAACACACCTCTCTCACCACTGGACAGATCTTCCAAACAAAAGTTAAATAAGGAAACTATAGAACTCAATAACACAATTAACAACCTAGACTTAATTGACATATATAGAATATACCACCCAACATCAAGCAGTTACACTTTTTTCTCAGCAGCACATGGATACTTCTCAAAAATAGATCATATATTATGTCACAGGGCAACTCTTAGACAATATAAAGGAGTAGAGATAATACCATGCATCTTATCTGATCATAATGGAATGAAACTGCAAATCAACGATAAAAAAGGAAGGAAAAATCATGCATCACTTGGAGAATGAACAATAGGTTACTGAATGATCAATGGGTTTTAGAAGACATCAAGGAGGAAATTAAAAACTTCTTAGAGTTAAACAAAAACACAGACACAACATATCGGAATCTATGGGACACATTGAAAGCAGTTCTAAGAGGAAAATTCATTGCTTGGAGTTCATTCCTTAAAAAAAGAAAAAACCAACAAATAAATGATCTCATACTTCATCTCAAAATCCTAGAAAAAGAAGAGCAAAACAACAGCAAAAGAAGTAGAAGGCAAGAAATAATTAAAATCAGAGCTGAAATTAATGAAATTGAAACAAAAGAAACAATTGAAAAAATTGACAAAACTAAAAGTTGGTTCTTTGAAAAAATAAATAAAATCGACAGACCCTTAGCCATGCTAACGAAGAGAAGAAGAGAGAGAACTCAAATTACTAGCATACGGGATGAAAAAGGCAATATCACAACAGACACTTCAGAAATACAGAAGATAATCAGAAATTATTTTGAATCCTTATACTCCAATAAAATAGAAGATAGTGAAGGCATAGATAAATTTCTTAAGTCATATGATCTGCCCAGATTGAGTCAGGAGGATATAGACAACCTAAACAGACCAATAACAATAGAGGAAATAGAAGAAACCATCAAAAGACTACCAACTAAGAAAAGCCCAGGACCAGATGGGTATACAGCAGAGTTTTACAAAACCTTTAAAGAGGAACTAACACCAATACTTTTCAAGCTATTTCAGGAAATAGAAAAAGAGGGAGAACTTCCAAATACATTCTACGAGGCCAACATCACCCTGATGCCTAAACCAGACAAAGACACTTCAAAGAAAGAAAACTACAGACCAATATCTCTAATGAACCTAGATGCAAAAATCCTCAATAAAATTCTGGCGAATTGGATTCAAAAACATATCAAAAAAATTATACACCATGATCAAGTAGGATTCATCCCTGGGATGCAAGGCTGGTTCAATATACAGAAATCAATAAATGTTATTCACCACATCAATAGACTTAAAAATAAGAACCATATGATCATCTCGATAGATGCAGAAAAAGCATTCGACAAAGTACAGCATCCCTTTATGTTCAAAACTCTAGAAAAATTAGGGATAACAGGATCATACCTCAACATTGTAAAAGAAATCTATGATAAGCCACAGGCCAGCATCATTCTGAATGGAGAAAAATTGAAGGCATTCCCTCTAAGATCTGGTACAAGACAGGGATGCCCTCTCTCACCACTTCTGTTCAACATAGTCCTCGAAACACTGGCCAGAGCAATTAGACAGACAAAAGAAATTAAAGGCATAAAAATAGGAAAAGAAGAACTTAAATTATCACTATTTGCAGATGACATGATTCTATACCTAGCAGACCCAAAAGGGTCTACAAAGAAACTATTAGAGCTAATAAATGAATTCAGCAAAGTGGCAGGATATAAAATCAACACGCATAAATCAAATGCATTCCTGTATATCAGCGACAAATCCTCTGAAACGGAAATGAGGACAACTACTCCATTCACAATATCCCCCCCAAAAATAAAATACTTGGGAATCAACCTAACAAAAGAGGTGAAAGATTTATACAATGAAAACTACAGAACCCTAAAGAGAGATATAGAAGAAGACATTAGAAGATGGAAAAATATACCCTGTTCATGGATAGGCAGAACTAACATCATCAAAATGGCGATATTACCAAAAGTTCTCTATGAGTTCAATGCAATGCCAATCAAAATCCCAACAGCATTTCTTGTAGAAATAGATAAAACAATCATGAAATTCATATGGAATAATAAAAGACCCAGAATAGCAAAAACAATGCTAAGCAGGAAGTGTGAATCAGGTGTTATAGCGATACCAGACTTCAAACTATACTACAGAGCAATAGTAACAAAAACAGCATGGTACTGGTACCAAAACAGGCGGGTGGACCAATGGTACAGAATAGAGGACACAGTAACCATTCCACAAAACTACAACTATCTTATATTTGATAAAGGGGCTAAAAGCATGCAATGGAGGAAGGATAGCATCTTCAACAAATGGTGCTGGGAAAACTGGAAATCCATTTGCATCAAAATGAAACTGAATCCCTTTCTCTCGCCATGCACAAAAGTTAACTCAAAATGGATCAAGGAGCCTGATTTTAAATCAGAGACACGGCGTCTGATAGAAGAAAAAGTTGGCTATGATCTACATACTGTGGGGTCGGGCTCCAAATTCCTCAATAGGACACCCATAGCGCAAGAGTTAACAACTAGAATCAACAAATGGGACTTACTCAAACTAAAAAGTTTTTTCTCAGCAAAAGAAACAATAAGAGAGGTAAATAGGGAGCCTACATCCTGGGAACAAATCTTTACTCCACACACTTCAGATAGAGCCCTAATATGCAGAGTATACAAAGAACTCAAAAAATTAGACAATAAGATAACAAATAACCCAATCAACAAATGGGCCAAGGACCTGAACAGACACTTCTCAGAGAAGGACATACAATCAATCAATAAGTACATGAAAAAATGCTCACCATCGCTAGCAGTCAGAGAAATGCAAATCAAAACCACCCTAAGATACCATCTCACTCCAGTAAGATTGGCAGCCATTATGAAGTCCAACAACAGCAAGTGATGGAGAGGATGCGGGGAAAAGGGTACACTTGTTCATTGTTGGTGGGACTGCAAATTGGTGCAGCCAATTTGGAAAGCAGTATGGAGATTTCCTGGAAAGCTGGGAATGGAACCACCATTTGACCCAGCTATTCCCCTTCTCGGTCTATTCCCTAAAGACCTAATAAGAGCATGCTACAGGGACACTGCTACATCGATGTTCATAGCAGCACAATTCACGATAGCAAGATTGTGGAACCAACCTAGATGCCCTTCAATAGATGAATGGATAAAAAAAAAATGTGGCATTTATACACAATGGAGTATTACTCTGCATTAAAAAATGACAAAATCATAGAATTTGGAGGGAAATGGATGGCATTAGAGCAGATTATGCTAAGTGAAGCTAGCCAATCCTTAAAAAACAAATGCCAAATGACTGCTTTGATATAAGGGGAGTAACCAAGGAGAGGGTAGGGACGAAGAGCATGAGAAGAAGATTAACATTAAACAGGGATGAGAGGTGGGAGGGAAAGGGAGTGAGAAGGGAAACAGCATGGAAATGGAAGGTGATCCTCAGGGTTTTACAAAATTACATATAAGAGGAAATGAGGGGTAAGAGAAGAATAATACAAGTGGAAGAAATGATTTACAGTAGAGGGGGTAGAGAGAGAAAAGGGGAGTGGTGGGGAGGGGAGGGGAGGGGGGATAGTAGAGAATAGGATAGACAGCAGAATACATCAGACACTAGAATGGCAATATGTAAATCAATGGAAGTGTAACTGATGTGATACAGCAATCTGTATACGGGGTAAAAATGGGAGTTCATAACCCACTTGAATCAAACTGTGAAATATGATATATTAAGAACTATGTAATGTTTTGAACGACCAACAATAAATTAAAAAAAAACATGCTATATACCACACATACATATAATTTCTATTTGTCAATAAAATCAAATTGAAAAAAAAGAGAAGAAGAATATAAGATCCATGAATTCATTAAATTAGCAAGCAATGAGTTAGCATTAAATGAACATAAAGCTTATTTAAATTTTGCTATTATTTTTTCCTGAAGTATGGGGTTACCCCAGCCATCAATAGACTAGACTGCAGGTCTGATTCACTATCTAGTTACTTGAAGCTAACATTCTAAACTCCCTGCTGTAAGCAATGCAAGCAAAAGCCAACAACAGGACACGAGGATTAGATGGCAAGACAAGGGAAATGATCCCTGTGTTATGCTGGGCTTCACATGTAAGGAGGGAGATGGTAACTTCCCAGCACTTCCTGTGGATATGGATGACTCACATACCTCTTACTCCTACCAGCTCCTTTTCCTCAAGGGCCTTAATTTGCAAGACATCACAGTGCAGGATGTGCTGAGACAGGTGGACATGAACTCATGCTTGGGAGCAAGACCAACACAAATAATCTACACTGTGCATAGGAAAACCTTTAAAATAAAATTCATACAATGAAAGTCTAAATACTCTGTCTTCTTCCCTGCTTTAAAAAAATTATTTTTTCTAATAAAAGTCTTTTATGTTTCTCCCCCTGCCAAAAAAAAAAAAATTAAGAACTGAATTCAATTAAACATAGAGTCCAAGACTTACATAGCCAGGATAAGCTTGTGCCCACTGGCAGGTGCAAGCTACAGATACTGGCAGGTGCAAGCTACAGATACTGACTAGTTCAATACTTCACACCAGAAGAATATTTACTTCAGCACATGACAAAACTAAATATCAGATAACCAGTTCAGTAGAATCAAAGAGATATACCTGCAGGTTTTCAATTTCTTCTTTGTGTTCCCTCTTCAAGTGTAAAATAGCAGCTTGGTATTCTGTAAGATCACAAAAGAAGCCAGGTTACAAAGAAGCACACAATGAGGCACAAAGTTCAAGTGAGCATCTCCTAGGTCCCAGAGTCCTTTCTACAAATAAGCTGAGACAACAGAAGACACAAATGACATTAACCTGATGAGAGATGTTAGCCTTTGGGCCCAAAGATTACAAGTAGCTAGGGGTAAAGGAGAAATTCCTTCCTCTGAAAAACTCTGAATTATTTTTAAAAAGTCCCAAATTAAGCAGATAGGATAGGATTAAAAAGGCAAAAAAAAAAAAAAAAAAAAAAAAAAGCAAGATGAGTGTGTTTCAGATAAAGACCTGGTCAGGTGTTTATCTTGAAGGAGGAGTTGGAAGCTAGGGCCCCACAGAGAACAAACACAGATGTGTTAAGAGCAGGAAATCAAAGAAAACTTTCTATGTGAGATCAGAGAACTCTATTTTTAACTGTTTCCAAAAAAGAAAAATCTCCATTTGAATACAAGGCTAAGTAAGCCCACAAGGGCTGGTTTCAGTCTTCAAATCTCTCAGGAAGACCAGACTATTTGTCATTTGAATGAGAGATTCTAGAGCAAATTGAGGTTGAAAGGAGGACAAAAATAAATTTCTGGTCCAATTTTCATCTGTGTCCAATAATATTCCAACAATAAGTCCCCTGTGCACATGGGAACTCCAGCCAACCACTAAAACTCTGCTGGCTACAGATGAAGCAGCCAAGGCAACTTATTTCTACTCCTAGGAGAGCAGCTGAGCATGTGGGGTCACAGAACAACACATGCTGCAGAGAACTACAAAGCAAAATGCTATGAGGATGTATTTTTGTGGAATAAGCCAGTTCTTTTGCCTTTCTTTTTTTTAACAAATGTATTCAGGAATTATATGAGTAGGAAAGAAATCCATCCCTCATTTAAAAATGTGCAGAAGACAGTTTCTCTATGTGGACTTCATAGAGTAGACAAAGCTGAGGTTCCACTTCAAAAGTGGAGGAGGAAAACCTCTGGTACAGCCCCACCGGGCAGGAGTGTTGCTGTTGGCAATCACAGCCAGCCACACCGATGCTCCTATGAGGAAGGGGCTTCCTTCTCAGAGCTGTGAATTGGTTAGCAAGCTCTTGGTTCTACAACCACACCATACCTCCAGTCAAAACACCTGTCAGCTTCCTCCCACAACAACTGCTATAATCCACCCACTACTCCTCCCCAGCCTTCTAGGAGGAAGCCTGCTCTCTCTCTTAAAAACACCATGATTGACTCTCTTCACATCAGCCTGAGTAATCTATTAAAAACACGAACTAGCTCATGTCTCATCCCCAGCTTTCCATTGCAACTGCAATCCAATCAAAGCTCCTTGCACCAGCCCATGAGGCTCTTGGTTCCTGCATACTTCCTCTCCCTGTCCTCTGGTACTCCTGCTCCTCCTTGCATATTACAAAACCAAGACACCAGCTAGTCCTTGAACCTATCAAGTTCTTTTCTACCTCAAAATCTCTGTTAATATTGGAGAGCAAAATAATAATGGGCTGTGTACTCCGAAACAAGCATTATTCTAAGTATGCATAGAGCACTGATTCAGGACCCCTCAAGGATTCCAAAATCCACAGGTGCAAGACCCTTATATAAAATGTCAAAGTAGATGCATATAATCTATGCACATCTTTCCACATAATTTAATTCATCTCTAGATTGTTTATAATACTAATGCAAGGGAAATGGTATGTAAATAGTTATTATACTGCATTAAGGAAAAATGGCAAGAAAAATATCTTCACTATAGACACAATTATTTTCCTTTAAGTATTACTGTGGTAGATTGAATCCACAGATGGGGAACCCAAAAAATATGGAGAACTGGCTACTTCATATGTGTTAACATACTCATCCCCATAATAACCTATTAGGTAGGTACCATTATTATCACCACTGTCAACGAAGAAACTGATACACAAGAGGTCAAGTAGTTCATCCAAGAAACTGGAGTAATTTGAAGAGTCAAAAAATAATAACAACAACATAATTAATTTAATGGATGAATAGATAAACTTTGGTATGTCTGTAGAATGGAACACTATTTAGCAATAAAAAGGAATGTATGCATTGACATGGATGAATGTCAAAATCACTGTGTAAAGTAAAAGAAGTTGGTCTCGGAAAGTCGACACTGCCTAACTCCATGTATATGATATCTGGAAAACACAAAGCTAGAGGGAAAAGAACAGATCAGAGCAGCAGTTGCCAGATAATGAATATGGGAGGGGGTCTGACTATGTAGCCAAAGCACACAAAGGAATTTTAGGGAATGATAAGCCCATTCCCTATCCTGATTATGGCAGCACTTACATACATCCATACATGTGTTAAAATGCAAAGTACTATACATCAAAATGAAAAATTCTATAGTAAGCTAATTTTTTTTAAATTGCACAAATATTATACTTCAAATCTGTGAGTTTAACAGAGTTAGTACAAATGAACAAAAATATGCAAAACCATCAAACTAGCAATAAATAATTTACAAATCTAAAAGATAACATTTATAATATCTCCGAGAATACAAAGTATCTAGGAGAAAAACTTAAAAAAACATGTAAAGTCTTCAGATGAGAAAATAACAACATTATTAAAATAGTTTACCAAGAAAGGCAGAAAGACAGCCAGTGAGGAAGCTGGTCTTGACTTACAGGACTCAGTATTGTCGGGTGCCGACTTTCCTAAACTGACTTACAGATCTAAAATTTCTTGAGAGCTTTGCTGGGTTTGAACCTAAGGAGCTGATGCTAAAGTATATATGGAAGCATAAATTGCCAATGAAGGCCAAGAAGTTCTTGAAAATATAGATTAACACTATATAACTTGTCTAACAAGAATTATTATTAATACAATGTCAGAATTGTGGGACTAACACAGGAATAATGACTAGTTAGAAATATACCATGAATTTATGGTTATTCGTGACAAAACTAGCACTGAAGATCCTTTGCTTACACAAAGAATAGCATTTCAAGAACTAAGGGCTGGGGAAAATGGGTATTCTTAAGAAAAAAACATGAAATTGGACCCCAACTTTATAATAATCTATTTCAAGTTAATTAAGAGCTAACCTTAGGCTAGGAAAAGGTTCTTTAAGATGCAAAAAAGCACTATATATAAAAGGGAGAAAAACCTGGTAGACATATGACTACATTAAAATTTTAAAAATCTTTTTTTCCCCTAAAAATACAACATAACAAAGACAAGCCACGGAGTGGCAGAATCTAATTGAAACACACAGTCAACCAATATCTAGTACAAATATATAAATAAATTGTACAAGACATGAAGAAAATGGAAAACATGTTTTTAAAACTCCACAGGTACTATTAAAAGATATCCATATAAAATATAAACACACACACACACACACACACACACACACACAATGATTCTCAATAGTAACCAGGAATATAGTCATCACTTGGTATCCACACAGGATTGGTTTTCCAAAATCTGCAGATGCTCAAGTCCCTTATATAAAATGGCATAGTAATTGTATATAATCTACACAATCCTCCCGTATACTTTATATCATCCTTCAGTTACTTACAATACCTAATAGAATGTAAAAGCCATGTAAATAGTTGGCATACCATATTGTTTATGGAATAATGATAGGAAAGAATCTGCATATATTTAGTGCAGGGGCAATTTTTTAAAAATATTTGCAATCCAAGATTGGTAGATCTGCAGATGCAGAATTTTCAGATGTGGAGTGCCAACTATATTTAAAGTCTGAATAAAATTAGTGTTGGTGAAGAAAAAGAGCACTGAGAACACTCATACCTTGATAACAGGAGCGCACACGAGTATAGTCACTAACAAAATGTATAACATTTTTTAATAAAGTTAGAGATACTCATAACTACCCACCTCAAAATCCTTTTTTGCAAGGGGGATGGTTACCAGGGGCTAAACTCAGGGGCACTCAAACACTGAGCCACATCCCCAGTCCAATTTTTTTTTTTAAGAGAGAGTGAGAGAGGAGAGAGAGAGAGAGAGAGAGAGAGAGAGAGAGAGAGAGAGAGAGAGAGAGAGAATTTTTAATATTTATTTTCTAGTTCTCAGCGGACACAACATCTTTGTTGGTATGTGGTGCTGAGGATCGAACCCGGGCCGCACGCATGCCAGGCGAGCGCGCTACTGCTTGAGCCACATCCCCAGCCCTCCCCAGTCCAATTTTTGTATTTTATTAGAGACAGAGTCTCACTGAATTACTTAGCGCCTCGCCATTGTTGAGGCTGGCTTTGAACTTGTGATCCTCTGGTCTCAACCTCCCCAGCTGCTGGGATTACAGGCGTGTGCCACTGCACCCGGCCCCAAAATCCTACCTCTTGTTGTTTAGATCCTAGGTGTCACCCAAAGTCCCATGTGTTAAAGACTTGATTCCCCAGAGTGGTAGCATGGGGAGGGGGTGGAACCTTTAAGAGATAGGACCTAATGGGAGATCTTAGGTCCAGGGAGCAAGCCCCCAAAAGAGAGGGTGGGAATCCAGGCTCCTCTTCCTTTTTTCATGCCCTGATCATGAGGTGAATGGGTCTTCTCTGCCACATACTCCCACAGTCCCAGAGCAATGGGACCAATAAGTCTCTAGATTGATGAACTAAAATCTCCTAAACTGTGAGCCAGAATAAACTTTGCCTCTTTTTAGGTTAGTCAACTTAGTTGTTTTGTTACAGGAACAGAAAGTTCACTAACACGCTAATTCTAGGCACTTATAAATGACAAAAAACTATAAAGGAAAACAAGTAATAATATTAAAAAGTCTGGAGAAAGATGTCTCTGGGAGAAGAGGAATTGAACTGGGTTGTGCTGGAGCAATATGGTCTTACATGGGTGTTCAAAGAATGATATTTAACCTTATAAGTTTTATATAAGTATCTCAATAGCTAAAATTAAAACAGGAAAGTCTGCTTTTCTTTACAAAGGTACATTAGTTTTCTCATATATCAAATACAGAATATTATATAGGCACAAAAGGATCTCTAGATTGATGGAATAAGAAGCATAGAACAATTTAGAAAGTTTATAAATATTGTATCTTATTTGATAATAAATATCTGAACCCTAATCAATGTCAAGCTTCTACAAAGTAGTCAAAGAAAGCCTAGTTAAAACACACTTCTTACAAAATTGAAGCCCCTTGGGAATAACATCTACCTTCCAAATAGAAAATACACAGACTATATTTTGAAATCATTCATTCTATGTAAATTATACATATAAGGGTGTGACAGAGTTATGACTAATTCATTAACACAATGACAAAGGAGATAATTGCAAAGCCAACACCCAGCCAGGCATGCTTCATCTCCTCCTTAAACAAATGTTTTTGCCAACAGTACCATCGTTACAGGTGGCAGGAAAACGCCCTCTCCCAACAAGCACGATAAATAGAATCCCTGGGCGGCATGCAGAAGGAGGTCAATGCCTACACTAGTGGAGAGTTCATTCTGAGGGCTTGCAAGGGAATGTAACAGAAGATAAGGGTTTCAGAATAAGGTCCAGGAGTCAAGGCTAAGCTGGGGTTCCCAAGGGTGTGCTAGGGACAGTCCTCCTCAGTTAAAAGCAAAACTGAGGGGTGAGGATGGTGAGACCGAGATGTGAACTCAAGGCCAAAGATGTTTGTAATTGTTAAAAAGAGAACTTGACTCTGGTATCCAATAGCTCCAGGACTCTATAATCCTGTGAAAAAGAGAAAGAGATTTGGGACCTAAGGGCTTGAAAAGGGCAGGTCCCTTTGAAGTCATCTGGGTCCCAGTGGAAGTTACTGAATGAATTAAAATGATCTAACCCACACACACACAAAAAAGCAGCCTGAGGTATGTCCTTTAATAAAAGACCAAACATAAAATACAAAAGGCTCCTAATGCAGAATTCAACATTTTGGGGGAAAAATAGGAGAGAACTTCCCCCCATAAAAATAAAGTTCTTTCCAGCCAAGTGTTTAATATATTGGTCCCTTCTTTTTGTGGTACACAAACCTTCCTTTGTGATCAGTTCATAATATCAAAACATCCTTTTGGCCAGAGGTCTGGTTTGTGTTCTCCAACTTGCCAAAAGCATAATTAAAACTTATCTCATAACATGGAAGGTAGGGATCTGCCATCACTGATCAAATCATTGTGTCTCAGTTACATTTGAGCGCAGGTCATATTACTGAGCGCTGTTTCTCAAAAACAGTTCTAAGAACTTCACATACAATAACTCAGGCTATTGTCATATCAAACTTCCATGACAGGCCTGTTGTGTCAAGGCTCATTTGGTAGATGAGGAAACCGAGGTGCTTAGGTCGAACGACTTTCCCCAAAGCCCAGGTAGTTAAGTATCAGACTTTTCCCAAAGCCCAGGTAGTTACGTGTCAATGATGATATTCACACCTGCTGACTTTTTGTTTGTCTGTTTGTTTTTGATTACGTGTTTGTTATTGCTGTTCCTTTGGTTGGGAAACACGAGGTACAAACAGAACGTAAAATCCCTAGAAAGTTAAAAGTTGCTAGCTTTATCCAAATATGAGAATCAATCATAGACTTGGGAAGACTTTTCCATAACATACACACATTTATTCATATACTTATAATGGGGATTGAACCCAGGGGCACTTTACCACTGAGTCACATCCTCAGCCCGTTTTATTTTTTATTTTGAGACAGAGTCTCACAAAGGTGTTGAGGCTGGCCTTGGATTTGCAATCCTCCTGCATCAGCTACCAAAGTCACTGGGACTATGAGCATGCACCAAAGTGACAAGTTCCATAAATTTTTAAAAAGAGTATTGTGTATTTGTGATCCCATGGAGGTTTAAGTCACCTGGGGTCAATGTGACAGTTATGTCTAGTGCCATCAAACTATGAGGTTAGGGGCTGGGGATGTGGCTCAAGCGGTAGAGCGCTCGCCTGGCATGCACGGGGCGCTGGGTTCGATCCTCAGCACCACATAAAAATAAAATAAAGATGTTGTGTCCACCGAAAACTGAAAAACTAATATTTTTTTTAAAAAATCATTCTCTCTCTCTCTCTCTCTCTCTCTCTCTCTCTCTCTCAAAAAAAAAAAAAACTATGAGGTTAAAATTTTTTCATGTTCTCAAAGAGACTCCCAGGCCTATACTCACAGTGATTAATTTTGATTTTATTTATATACTCTTTCTCCTACTTATATGTGCTAGACTTTCCCCATCACACACTCATATAACACTGGCAAACCCGGATCATGCACACTGTTGGGGAATTAGAACCACAGCACTATTCCTGCCCATGGATTCTGATTTGTGCCGCTTCTTCTCTCAATAGCCTCACCCCTGTCCCACATTTATAGTATTTTCAAGTTGTTCAAACTTCAATCTGAAAAGGAAGGAATTCTTCCTCAGAATTATAATAAAAGAATATTCAGTGCTTCCAGAGTTATAAATCCATGTCAGAAAGTTTTTTTGTTTTTGTTTTTGTTTTGGCGGGGGGGAGTAATAGATATCTGGACTTTGACCACTGAATAGTTGAATATTTGTATTAATGTTCACTAAAAAAAAAAAATCAAACTAGCACAGAAAACCCATGACTGCATGAATATCACTACTTTAAGACGATGTAGATCAGAGTTTGGTCCCTAGACTAGAAACATCAGCATCACCTGCAATTATTTAGAAATGCAAATCCTCATTCCTGTCCTAGACCTGTTGCCTCAGAAACTCCAGGTGTTATAACAAGCCCCCAAGTGGCTATATTACAACACAGTTTGAGAACAATCCCTTTAAAATAACTTTCATTTTATTTAAGAAAAAATTTATTAAAAGAACAAATTAAATGAGAGTAAAGGGATCACAAATACATTCCAAAAATAAAGAAGCTGGCACTTGAAGGATGACATTTGGGGAAATGTGCTAATTATTAACGGATGCGTACAAGTTAAACAAATTCATCCATGAGTGAATGGAGATACTTTCTCTAATCATAACACTGATGAATGGACACAGCCATGAAAGGCAAACTCACAAACCATTTGCTCCAAAATCTATGAGTGAAATACAATTTGAGCTCTTATATTTAATGAGATTAGGAAGACAAATTGTGAAGCCTGATCTTGGTACACCATATATCCATCCACAGTAACTCTATTTGGAAAGAACATGACTACCTTTATGTCTGTCATAAATGCTGGAGGATTCAAAGTCAGTGACACCAAAAGTAGAAAATCTAGTGTGAATGCGACATCTTTTATTTGTAGTCCTTCAAGAATCTGAGGTATGGTATACCTCAGATTGGTGCAGAATTTAACTCCATTTTTTGATGTTTGGCTGCTGAGAGCTTTTAACTTCTCTCTTCCCCTGGGCCACATTTCTGGGCAACATGATAAGCAAGCACTGGCAGGGTCAAGTCATGCAAGCTGCCACCTGTAAGTGTGGACCTCAGCCAGGCATAATCTCTGCACACCGTGGAAACCCCAAATCAGTCTTGTGCTCTTACTCTCCCTCAAGTCACTTCAGGGCCAGCTTGGGGGAGCCTGCCCTTCTCTCCCTAGAAGTCTCATTATATGAATAATAAACCTTTGCATGTCCGTGTGTGTGTGTGTGTGTGTGTGTGTGTGTGTGTGTTCAGTTCAGTTAAGAGTCCATCTTGCCTCTTCAAAAATGAAGAGACCATGTAGAGGCTAAATGAATAATTCATGAGTGAACCTCTTACATTGTTTTATATGGGTACAGAAAAGGGGACAGGTTTTTTATGTTTGAAAAATACAAGATTGGTTAATAGCTGAAAGAAATAGTATGAATTTAGGAATTATAACTCTCAACATCACTCCTTGTTCAAGAACATTTAGGATTTTCTTGGCAGAAATATAAAAAGTTCAATATTAACCCCCCCCCCCCATCCCTGCAACCCAATCCCAAGTCTCCAAGTCCACTAGCTCCTTATTGTTATGGTCTGAATGCTTATGCCTCCCCAATTCTTATGTCAAAATCCTACCCCCAAGGTGGTGGAATTAGGAGATGGGGGGGAGGTCTTTGAGAAGTGATTAGGTCACTAAAGCAAAGCTATCATGAATGAAATTAGTGTCTTTACCGGAGATTTCAAAGAGCTAGCTTATTCCCTCTATCATGTGAGGACACAACAGAGATCATCCACCCACTAGGAACACACCATTGATGAACAAGGAAATGGGCCCAAACCAGACACTGAATCTGTTTACATCTTGATCTTGGATTTCCCAGCCTCTAGAACTACAAGAACCAAATTTCTGTTGTTTAAAAACACCCCAGTTTGTGACATTTTGTTATAGCAGCATGAAGACACTAAGACACTCTCCATAATTGGTAGTCTCTTTCATTTTGCCAGGTATTCAACGAAGTATTCAGTGCATAAAAATTAACAGCACCCATGTCTAACTCAAAAGCCTTCTCAGGGTATACATCTTTGAAATGTCTAAGAAGCTTTCAGCATTTATACTCCAATGTTAACTCATGAAGTTTGTTTTCTTAAAAAGACTTTTATTTCATCTAATTATTTTATATATGGTGTGAAAAGCTGGAGCATTGTTAAGCAAATATTCATCCACTTCCACCTCCCCTTTCCAATGGGAGGTAGAATACTTCCCATGGCTTTTGGCTTGACCATGGGACTTGCTTTGACTATGAGCTAAAATGGTGTAAGAGGAGATTTAAATTTGATTGCAGAGTTTGGCTTGCCTCCTCTACTCCTGGTATTTCATATAAGAACACGTCCTGTGTAGCTACTTACTACACACTCAGCCTGGGTCCCAGAGAGAAAGATGTACCAACCCACACCCTACCCAAAATGAACAGTCAAGCCTAGCCTGGAAGAGCCCAAACTCAGCTGAAGCACTATTGATCCTTAATACTCATACAAAGAATTTTTCTTACTGGAAGCTATTAAATTTTAGCATGGGTTGTTACACAGTGACATTGTGGCAATGGCCAATGAATACATATAGTAAGTTTCTTGCCAAATGTACTATTTAGAGGCACATATCACTTTGGAGACTTGAGATAAATGGGATGACATCTAACCAAATAAAACAGAGAAAAATGGGTTAAAGAGAAGAAGATAAACATATTTGCATTGTTTAATATTTTGAAAAATGAATTCAAAATAGCAATTGGGCCTTTATGTTCTAGAATGGTGATATAAAATAGGTACAAAGATAAATGAACTCATGGCTATGTCCCATGGACTTTTACTTGTGTTCCAAAAGTAAGAATTTGGGGCCATTTATGGACATAATACCATGGAGAAAACAGTCATTAAGTCAAATTCTATCTGCCAATCCTTGGCTACTTTGCCTTTTCATTTTGTCCTCTTGCTCTTATTTTCTGTAGCTTTAAAAATCATAGTCAACCATTAATGACTAAGAAACAGCTTCTAGAAAGTCACACATTTACATTAGAATAGAATGTAGGAAACAACTGAAAGTACCTGATTCCTGCCACTAGGTGGCAGTCACAATACTCCATATTTAAAGGAAACCTGCTACCAAGTGCCACAGCAACCCCTGAAGGATTTGATTCGGGTGGAAGGGTATAGTAGGGGAGAGATGAGGTGAGCCAAACTTGTGAGACCACCACTTTTCTTTTACTTGAAGGGTGGATGTGTGTGGATATGGTAAGCATCTGAGAAAGATTAGAAGAGTACATATTTATTTTCAATAAAGTGACCCAAAAGACTTCCAGTGTTAGAGGTTCATATTTGTTAGCACACTTCCAAGCCTACATAGCAGTGAAGTCTAAAATATAAAGCAAGAAAGTTAAAAGTCAAAATTGGGTAGCAAAACAATATGTAATACGTTGGAGAAACAGAAACGGGACAACAAAGCAAAGAGTGCTCAGGGCCTGGAGCTCTGGGCCTGCTGTGCCCCAATTCCAGAAGCAGACAGGCAGGATGGCCTGGAGTTAAGTTACTTCAGAGTGACAGGGACCCAAAGTACCCTGTAGAGCAGGAAATCAGGGCCATGCTTGCTGCTTAGAAAAGGGAGTGAGCAGCCATAAAGAAGAATGAAATCATGGCTGGTAAATGGAGGTAACTGGAGGCTACCATGCTAAGTGAAATAAGCCAGTCCCCCAAAACCAAAGGCCTAGTGTTCTCTCTGATATGCAGATGCCGACTCACAATAGGTGGGGGAAGAGAGGGAAGATGGGAAAGGAAAGATAGCAGAATAAACTGGACATAACTTCCCTATGTTCAAATCTCTAATCCAGTCCCATCCCTGAGGGCGTAGACAACAACCACACCATTAACTCAAGTGAAGAGCCCTGAAACACTATTATAAGACTAATTTCTGGCCTGGATGGCTTACAAGGTCAGGTAGAAAAATTACAAACATAAATCATCCTACAGATCATGAGCCTTCAGTCCAAACTTCTAAAACATGGAAGAAATCTGTCAAGACAGGCAACAAAGCCAACTGAAACACAAAAACCACTGAATAAAAAAACTTTTTTTTTTTTTTTTTTGGTACCAGGGATTGAACTCAGGGGCACTCGACCACTTAGCCACATCCCCAGACCTATTTTGTATTTTATTTAGAGACAGGGTCTCACTGAGTTGCTTAGCACCTCACTTTTGCTGAGGCTGGCTTTAAACTTGAAATTCTCCTGCCTCAGCCTCCCAAGCTGCTGGAATTACAGGCATGCACCACCACACCAAGCCTGAATACAAATTTTAAATACTAAACATATTGGAAATATTTATGTTCAGAATCCTTATCAAGGTAAATGAAAAATAATAATTATTATAAGGAATAATGACAAATCACACAAAAAGGAACAAAAAGAAACAATAGGAGGGGATTATAAATGTTTGAAATATTTGAAACACAGTCATTGAAATGTAAAGCTGAAAAGCTGGATAAACTCTGACACAAATACTTTTTTAGTAAAAGCTACTGAATAATTAACTAAAAACACAGCATGGGACAAGGAAAGGTGGCATTAATACGGGGATATCAAAATAGATCATATACTAAGAACAGAAAAGCAAGGATGGAAATAGAATAAGCATAGGAAACTTGACATATGATCTGAGGCTACACTGAAATTTGTAGGGAGAGGATAGACTATTCTTAAAAATCCAACTTCAAGAAAAATATTCATACTTCAAACCATACACAGGAACATTTTCAGGAGATTAAAAACCTAAACGTGATTGGGCTAGGGTTGTGGCTCAGCGGTAGAGCGCTCGCCTAGCACGTGTGAGGCCCTGGGTTCCATCCTCAGCACCACATAAAAACAAACAAACAAAATAAAGGTATTGTGTACAACTAAAAAATAAATATTAAAAAAAACCTAAATGTGAATACAACAGAAAAAGCCTGGATGAAAAGACAACAATAAATTCATGGAAGAAGAACTCCAAATGATTAATAAATATATAAAAAACAATTTTTACTTGTCATTAAGACAATGTAAATTTCGAAGACAGATTTTTATAACTCATGGAGACCATGAGGGGGATTTTATATGTGCATGAGATTAATAACAGTTTCATGTAAAGGGAAGGTGGAAGTCACATAGAAAGCTTCAAATGTATTTATAATGTTTTATTTCTTAAATTAGGTAGTGGTTGAAATCATGAAGCTGAATGTGGCTAACATCATGGTCTTAAAATAAAATAAAAGCTGGCCAAAATATAAAAACAAATTAATAATTGAAATGCTCAGAGATAAATAATACACATCTATCAGAAATAATAAATCAAACAAATAAAACCATAGCATCTGACAATAATTATAATTTTATATATATATATATGTATATATATATATACATATATATATATATCTCATATATATAAAAATCTCCTAGAACTTAGCAAGTCAATAAGATGCATCTTTTACAGGTACCAGAAATATATTTGCAAAACATTGTGATTCATAAAAGAAAACCTCCCAAAATATTTTCAAAGAACTATAGCCATGTGAACTACGATCTCTTTCTAGAATGTAAATAAATTAAAATCAACAATAAAAGAAAAGGAAAATACCTAAAATCAGCAAATCAAATTCAGCAGTTCATGAAAACAAACCAACCATGTAACTATGCAGGGCTATTTTTAAGAACACAATAAGTACAAATTTATCTATGATATCTACCATATTAATATACTAACAAAAACCCTTTATCTGAAAGTGATACAGAATAATATAAAATATCTTGATAAAGCTTAACTATATTCTTGATTTAAAAAAGAAAAAGAAAAAAGAAAGAAAGAAAGAAAGAAAGAAACTCTCCTAGCTCATTTAGAAGAGAAAGAAATCAGATTCAGGATATTTATCTAGAATTTTGAGCAAACTTCAAATGTAATGGTGAAATTTAAGATTAAGAATGCCCATCATCACTCATGTTTTCCTACCTTATACACGAGTTCTGAGATAATGAGGTAAGTAAAGAAGAACCAGAGAGAAAGAGACAGAACTAGTATTTTTTTTTTCAGCTGTAAAAACATACACAGTTGTAGCACCTGTACAGGTCTAGCAGATCCACACTCTCCATCTTCAGAAACACTTTTGCAGGTAGGCTGTGAATGACCCCATGCAGTTCTGCAAGACCCTAGTTGCACACAAATGCTGGAGGAGTTAGCCAGCTCTGGGGAAAGTGGCAAAGGAAGTGGGCAAAGGAGGAGAACAAAAGGGGCTTCGACCCTGCTTTATAAATTTAAAGATAATATGATGAAATGTTTCCATATAGATGGTTAATATACATAGTGCTATCCTCTTCCATAAGCAATAAGAGCTGTGCCCAAAATTTTATTCATATATTCTACTTAAGACTAGGTTTAGCCTTATAGTGAGAAAAAAAAAAAAATCACCTGCCTCAAACACAGTGAATATACAAAGCACTAGAAGAAAAACTACATTTTTCATGTGGCATATTTAAGTATTAATTGATTTGACTGAAAACTTTAGAAGCTCTCTGCTCTTTCACTTGTGCCTTGAATGAATCTCTGACAAAGCCCTTTATTTAAGCCTGACAAAATGAACCTCAGGAGAGAGATTTGAAGGTCAGTCTCTGGAGAGGCAGGTGAAAGTCAGCCAGATTTAACTGGAATGAGAGTGGAATTTTCTCGTAAACCAGGCCAGACAAGTACCCAGGAGTTCAGGCCACCTGCCCAGGTTTCTAAGGGAGACAAGCCCTGTGTCTCCCACATGGTGGAAAAGTACTCCAAAATATAATATATTGCACTTGCCACTGGGCTTACTGCCTGGAAGGATAAGAGCTTAATGGTATCACTTCTTCCATTCAGTATTTAAGAACTGAAGTGTGTATGTGCATGAGCACGTATGTATGCAATTTTAAAGCCTGTCCCTCTCATTCTTAACACCAAACACAAGAAATCCTAAACACATACAGGCAAAAATAGCAAAAGTGAGAGTTTAGAGTAGAAATTCAAGTGGCAGCTTATCTGCAGAAAAGTGGGGTGAGTTGGGATCTCATCATGGACACTGAGCCCACAAACAATGGCCAGGGGTCCAGTCCTCTAGTCTAGCCTGCATCCACAGGGTTGCCAGATTTATAAAGTAAAAATATAAAATGCTCAGTCTTGTGCAGAAAGTGAACTTGCAGATAAGTGATATAATATTTAGTATAAATATGTCCCATGCAATATTTAAAACATATTAAATATTATTTGGGGTTACCTATAAACTTCAAATCATGGATTTTATCTGGTAACTCTAGGATCTCTAAGGATACTTAGTAAAAATTATATACAACAGGTTAAAAAAATTACAGGAAGGGAGGACTGCACATGCACATGGGTAAAAACAGAGGCAACTAGAATCTTTGCATTCAAATTCTGGTTCTAAACATTTCAGCTTCACTTGTCTTGTTTTAAAAAAGTAATAAATCTGGTTTGTTGTTGCTTATAGTAGTTGTTTTAATTCTTTTCTTTTCTAACTAATCTGATCTTTCCAGATAAACGACTTTGTTGTAGGTGATTCAGTGAGAAATTTTCAATTTTCCAAGTGAACAGGATGAACATTAAGACACTAAATGGAGACAAAACACACACACACACACACACACACACACACACACACACACTAATATACACAGCACCCCTTTGCCTCCTTGTCTGGGGTTAGGAATACCATGGACAAGAGCATATGAAGAGAAAAGCTGTCACTGATTCTGATGGAAATACAGTGGAAAATCAAGTTGCCTCCAGAGCTGTAATAACACACTTTTGAAGATCAGTCATGCACAGCTGCCATTTCGACCTTGCTCCAGAGTCAGTAACCAGGGACTCAGGAATCTAAAATGGAGATTCAATCAGCTCTCTTGTGCAAACCTGAGTTTTCCTTCAGTCAGACCGATTCCTCATAAAGCCTTTATTCCAGCACATTCAGCATCAGCCACATATTAGAATGACCTAAGGAGGTTTAAAAAACATTCAAGCTTCATCCCAGCCACAGAGATAGACCCAACTGGTTTGAGATGCACGTTAGGCACCAGGATTTTTTAAAGTTCTCCAGGTGATTCTGATATGCAACGGAAGTGGGCATTTGTTAGTTACCCCCAAACAATGACTTCTGGGGATAACTCAGACAACTCACATCTAAATTGTAAAAGGCATGTCCCTTGATATGCTGCCAACCCCAAGCTCTCTTGCCTTCCAACTTGATGAAGCCCTAAAGTGAATTTTGCACTGAGCCTTGAGCTAAGATAAAGAAAAAAATTGGGTTCTTCCTTGCCCTACTGCAGTTCCCCTGAAATTCTAGCATCTACAAATAATGCTTGAATGTTAGAAAAGCATAGAAAGGACCACGAATGGGAAAAAATTAAAATAAAAAAGGCAACTCCATCCATTTACCTGAAAATGCCATAATTTTATTCTCTCTTAATGCTGAGTAATATTCCATTGTGTGTATATATATATATCATGGTTTCTTTATCCATTCATCTACTGAAGGGCATCTAAGTTGCTTCCACAGTTCAGCTACTGTGAATTAAGCTTCTAGGTACACCCACTTTATTGGCAAATCCCAAATTAATCTGTCAAATTATCATTTTTTAAACTAACCAAGTGGAAAGCATGCAAAGGACATCAGTTCATCTCACAGAAATGTTCAGTTTGGTCTGGTAACAAAGCACAAGTTGCTATTGATGGACTGGCCCCTCCCAATCTTCAGTGCAAAACCAGCTCAGGAAACACCCTATACAGGAGAAACGCCGGTTAGAGGTTCAAGACAAAGTCTAGATTAACTCTATTATAGAAACAAGCACTTCTTAAATTTCTTCAAATGTTTCCTTCTTCATATTGATATAATGATAGGCCAAACCATAAAGTTAATTTCACTAGTTTTTAATAATTTCATATTAAAAGTAATATGATAGAAATAAAGAATGTGACTTCCTGATTTCTGTGGCACATAAGAATTTTCCTGTCTTATCTAGGAAACGGCATTGCCAAAAGTAATCTCCATCTGTAAATAAGTTTGAAGAAACATACAAAATTTAAATGAAATCTTAAAAATGATACAATCTTAAGAGAGTGGATCTCAGAGGCCACTTATGCCAGCCCTCCTCCCTCAAAATACATAGGAAGAAACTAATTCCCAAATAAACTGACTCATTTGATTTATAGGAAAGAGAATCTCAGATCCTTATGCAGATGGAATCACACTTTATGGCCACACAGAGGAAAAAAAAAAAAATCACATGGCTCTTCAACAGAGGCAGGTTTCCCGAACCTCCAGTTTAATATATCTCTACCATACTTTGAAGCCTTTCATGGCTTTTAAATGAGATCAGATGTTCAGAGTATGAGAGAAGGAGAGAACGAGGTATTCTGAGGAAAGTGGAAAACATCTGACATGGTAGCTGCTGGGGACAGAGTACAGACTGGGAAAACACGTGAGAGCAGGTGGGCAGCATGCACGGCCCACTTGTAACTGGAGACCTTGTACCCATAGTGGCACAACCTTGGCAGTGTATGCTTTTTTTCTAGCAGTTTTTGTAGTCCAGATGAAGGTAGGAAGAGATACACACTTGGATCTGTCCAGGGCTGCGGCTGGGGCAGCTGCCTGCTGCGAAGGCAATGGGTTAGGCAATCAAGGACAACACTGAGAATGTGACATCACAGGAAGGGCTGCCAGACATAGGGGAAGAGGTACAGAGTTGGGTTCCTAAAGAGGAGCAAGGGTCTGTGTTTTGGGAGAACTAGGGTGGGGGAGCTGGAATGACAGAAGGTGGTTGACAGAAACTGAAATGTTATAGTTTATCATTTCAAAAATAAAGACCTCTTAAGTAAACATAAGGTCCAGGATATAGACAGATAGTATTAGCTGACTGAAGCAGAAAAGAATACCACTGGAAGTGAGGAGAAGCCAGGATGTGAAATGGGTTATCCACATAACCCATTGTGAATGTGGTCAGCACAGGAAAGTAGAGATGCCAGAGACCTGGGAGGTCCAAAGAAGAGTATAATAAGAAGGGTTGCCTTCAAAGTCACATAATACATCCCTAAAGCCCCTAGGATACAAAAAGATCACATGACTCTCCAAAGGCTCCATGTTCTGATTCCTTATTGGATTTTTATTTTGCTTTTAAGAGTTCTCACAGTACAATGATAGGAGCTTTTGAAAAGTACATCCCTCATAAGTTAGTGAGGTCATCAGGATCTAATAATGCTTATAAAATCAAGTGATAACTGTCACTTGCATAGCATTTTACATTACCAACCCACGTTGTGATGCTTTATAAATGCCATTATTTCCTCAAATACAAAATGCCTCTGATGCTAAGATGCCTCAGCATTTACGTGGCACAAAGAAGTAGTGCTGCTATTTATAATTGTAAAATATTCTAATTTCAGATGTGGAAAATGTGCAGCATTCATTCAATAAATTATTTGCTCATTTAATCATCATAACAACTTTATGTAGGAGATATGATTATTGCCTCCATAGGGAAATCGAGACACAGAGAGATTAAATAGTTGGCCAAGCTCACCACAGGTCACATGCAGCACAGCCTGTATTTGAACCCAGAAAGCCTAGCTCCAAAAGCTATATTTGCTGAGGAGGAGAAAAGAATTGTGTATTACAATACACACACCTAAACACAGGTATCAGCAGAAGAAGCCAGAGTCATAGAGTCTGCTGCTGATGCAGGGTGTGGACAATATCCAAGACTCCTTGCATTCCACGGGACAGATTCAACTCAGGCCTAGTACTCTCCAGAGGACCAATTAGCAATTTCCTGAAGTAGCCCTCATGACAGCATGAGTCAGTGCCAACTCACCTCCCCCCACCCATCCACAGGGTTGTTTTTTTCTTTTTTTTTCCATTTGGCCATTACACCTTTAGCGATATGTACTCTTCCCCTTCTTCCAGTTATCATGTTTTATTTCAGGATGGTAAATCCTATAGCACCATTTACAACTGCCCCCAACAGAGAAGCCACAGCTGAATATGCACCAGATGTATTCAGCATCTGATTGCACAGCCTCAGGCTGCTCCATCCTCTCTGGCATTCCTAACTAGTAAGCTGGAGGCCAGGCTCATGAAATTTATGCACTTCCTTTATAGCTTACCACCTTGGTTACTGTGGCAACGGTGTCATAAAAATAGAAAGTCACAGTCATCATTTATATATTAGTTCCTATGTTAATTATTAACATAGGAACTAATATTCAAACATACTGGTAATCAAAAAATAATAGTAAAGCAATAAGACATTGTTATTGTCTCTCTCTTTAGAAAACATAAATCATACAACTCCATGTCTAAATATCAATAAATATAATCATTAAGAGTTATCAACAGGGCTGGGGTTGTGGCTCAGTGATAGAGCACTCACCTAGCATGTGTGAGGCCCTGGTTTCGATCCTCAGCACCACAAACAAATAAATAAAATAAATATATTGTGTCCAACTACAACTAAAAGATAAATATTAAAAAGAAGTTATCATCATTATTGACAACAACAAAATTAATACTCAGTGATACTAGAATTACTGCTACTATTAACACTGGTTGATTGTGCTTTAGGAACCAGGCATTATGCTGAGCATTTTATATGACTTGCTTTCTTTAATCTATAGAGGAAGGCTCCATAGTAGTCCACTCAGGAGGACACTCAGTCACTGGCTTAAAAAGAGAAGTAGGTGCTACTTTTTGAGAAGCTAATTTGGCAATTGGTATCAAAGATAGAACAGGTGCATGATGGTGGTAATGATGTTTTCATTAATTCACCCCTCACAGAAAATATAGAATATATTCTGAGATTTAACTAAGAATTCATTACAATGTTATAATGTCAAAAATAAATATTAATTTATTATGTTTAATAAATTCAACTGAGGAGGGGAAAAGAATTGTGCATTATAATACACATATCTAAACATAGTATCAGCAGAAGAAGCCAGAGTCATAGAGTCTTATGACTTTTTAACTTATCTACCAACAGTATAATACTCCATAACTATTAAAATAGTTGATTAAGGATTTTTGTTTTCTTCTGTTTGTGTATATATTTTCTAATTTGTCTACAATAAGTTTAAATTATTCATCTAATTAAAGTATTTTAAAGTGTTCCTTCTGGGTTTATAAGTGCAGCTCTGGTTCCAGTCAAGCATTGAAGAGTTGCTGTCAATCAATGGCTGGATCATACTACTCCAAACAAATTCACAGATGTGAGGCAGGATGGCATCAGGATTGAGAGAGCAGACTTTGTACTGAGAAGCCCTGGTTAACATTAGAGCTCTGCCATCTACAAGCAGTGGGACCTGGGTGTTATTTTACCCCTGTGTCTCAGGTTTCCTCATCGGTGAATGGCAATAATGATGACTCCCATCTCACAAGGTCTTTGTAAAGCTTACAGATAATATCTATATAAAGCTCACTGCAGTGCCTGGCACCTATACATATTACTAACTGTTATTATTACTATTATTGTTCTGTATTCACTCTAAACTGAAAGCTTTGCTTCCTATTGCATTGACAAAACTGAAGCAGCCCAAAGAATTTCCACATCCTCCCACCTACCAGCTGCCCTGGGACCTATTACTAGAGATGGTTTTCCTTGTTCCTACCAAAGCCAACCCCCTTCCTACACAACAGCACACTTCTTCTCTCCATCTTAAGGGCATTACCATCTTAAGGCATTACATGTCTTCCATCTTCCTCCATCAAATTCTTTATCTCTACTAGAACCTTCTCTCTGGCACACAAAAATACACTATTTTATTTATTAGTAAAAAAATGAAATATTTTTTTTGCTCCCACTTGTCCCACCAGCTACCACCTTATCTGTTGTTGTTTGTGTCCCTTTGGCAGCCAAACCCTTAAAAACTTACCTACATACTAGTTCTAACTGTCATTCTCTTAAGCCACTCCAAATGAGACCTTTATCCTGACACCTCCACAACATCCTGCAGTGTGAAAATCACTAGTGTCCATCAGGCTTCTCAATGCAGTGGTTAATTCTGTCCTGACTTCACTTGCTCTACCAAGCAGCACTCTCTCTTCCTTGAGATACTTTCTTCACTTAGCACTCAGGACTCCACACGCTCTTGGTTTTCCTCCTGACTCACTTTAGACTCCTTCTCATCTTCATCTCTTCCTGTTGGAGTCCTCGTGTCAGGCCTGCTTCCTCTTCTCTATCTACATCCACCATTGTACCCAGACTCCAAGTTTTAAACACCAACTTTCATATGTGTAAATGACCCCCCAATACACATCTACAGCTTAAGAGCCTGCTTCTCCAACTCCATACTCACATAACTGAGTGCTTGCTCAATGCTCTCTCACATCTGTCAAACCAACATCTCAGCATTCAATCCTCCCCCTTCACATTGCCTACCTGGTCTTTTCCTTCCCCAATTCATGGCAATTCCACACTACCATTGCTCGGGTCAAAATCCTGACACTGTCTCTGATTCTTCTCCCTCACATTCAGTCTTTCAGAAAATCCTGATGTCTCTATCTTCCCAATAAATTCTGAATCCAATGACTCCTTACTCACTCCTTTACTACAACACAATTTACAACACCACCATCTCCTGGGAAAATACAACCTCTTACCTGGATTACCACAAATACTCTCTGAATAACTGGTTTCCCTGTGACCCTGGACCCACTTATCTCCACTACCTGCTGCCCCTAATCTCTAGTTCAACATAGAAATAGGGAGCCTTTCCAAGCACAAGGAAGATCACGTCACACCTCTGCTCAAGGATCTCTGTATGTCTCTATTAGGGATTCACATCTGATTTTTAAAATGACCTTAAATTCTTCAGTCATTGATTTCTTTCATTTCTGATTCTTATTAAAATTGACAAGAAAAATGAGACAGAAAACACATTCCTATCTGGCTGACCTCCCAGAGACCAGTCAAAGTTCTGAAAGATGGGCTCACCTAAGAAACAGACTGGGTGATTCTTGAGTACACCACTGTGGAACAGATCCTCTTGTTCCTTGGCAGAGAGACCTGCATTCCTACTCTCCTGCAGAGCTTCAGCCCTTCAAGCACTCCTTAGCTGATCTGAATTTGGGTCAGGAGTGAGGAAGGAGTGTTGGTTGGAGGACAGATTATGGAATCTTGTCTAAGACAGCTGCTGCATAGGCTGGGCTGACTCCAAGGGTATCCAGTGGAGTGGGTGGGGGAGTCTCTGAGCAGGTTCATACCTGAGGGAATTGGCTGTGTCCTTTATAACCTTAGACTGCAGTTATAACCACTGAAAACCAGTAGCAAGCCATGTTGAAAGGAACTTTGCCATGCCCTTGGGAAAGATCAACAGTATTGACACTTTTGTAGAAAGAAATCTGCCACTTTCATTTGCTTTGACTCACAGAACTGACTCAATAAATGTCTTCCATCGCTGTGCATATTCTCACTCCTGGAAGGTGTCTGCATTTTTAACATTGTGGCAGGTGATTTCAGTACAGTGCTTTTCAACATGTAATCCAGAACAGTGCTTTTCAAACTCTTTTCTTCATGCCACCACTAAGATATTTCTAAAAAATAATATTCCTTACACATAAGGAAACTGACTCCTAAAACTTTTTAAGTTTAAATGTTTGTAAAGAACAAATTTTGAGAAATTTATGAATGGTGCTCTTTTTTTTTTCAATATTTATTTTTTAGTAGTAATTGGACACAATACCTTTGTTTATTTATTTTTATGTGGTGCTGAGGATCGAACCCAGGGCCTTGTGTGTGCTAGGTGAGTGCCCTACTGCTGAGTCACAACCTCAGCCCTGAATGTTGCTATCTTAAAACTACTATATCACTCTTTCAAATGTAGCTAATGGAATCTAACAATGCTGCAACTTGCCACCCAGCATCACCCATTTAAAAAGGGTGTGGACCAATTCCACTTTAACATTCAAAACTTTTAAATGGTTCTTTTCTTAATCCCTTAAAACACTTCAAATTTTTCACAGAATTTATCAAAAATAATACAATTTTGTGCTTGAATGTTTTTATTAATAATTTCCATGAGGATACAAACAAAAATAACTTGATTTTTTGACATTCCTGCTATCCCAAGAATTTTAGTTTTAGGTTTACTTCTATGATATCATATTTTTACTAGCACCTTCTATAAAAATAATTTCTATTAAAATTGGAAAATTATTAAACATAAAAATTAAAATTTTATTGAAAATATACATGTATTGGAATGGGTAGGACAGGCTTTTAGGTAGACTGTTTAATACAGAAAGTCTTTCAGATTCATTATTTGGAATTGTTCTTACTTCAACGACCTGGGGGTTTTTAAATTTGAGCGAGGTATCCCAGAAAGATTTGGAATGGCTGAGACTTGGGTCTTTCCTTGGAAAATGGGATAAATAATCCATTTAAATTAAAAATACTAATGGAAGTTGAAATTCTGGGAAGTAAATTATTCAAAATTATCCATACCTCTACTCTACCCCTTATAAGGTCCTCCTGTGCTCCTGTTTCAGGATTGGTCTTCATATCAACAGTGCCCAGACATCTTGTTAAAAAGTCAGATTCAGGGACCCCATTCCAGATATCTAAATTATAATAGCTCCCCAGAGCAATTTTTCCCACTGAAAACTGAGAAAGACTGAATTGGAAGGTAAAACAAACACATAAAATGTTAAACAGTATAAAATTTAAATAAAAATTCAACAATAAAGGAGCTATCCTAGACAGTATCTGATACCCTAGGGCTTTAGAAAAAGTCATGGGAGGGTGGTTATTAAAAGGCTTTATAGAGGAAGCAAAACTAGAACTGAGAGATGGGTAGAATTTGAAAGATAAAGTAGCAGAGATAAATAATTTACCAAAGTCTGAAAAGTATTAGACAGTGATGTTGTTGGCTGATGGAAAAAACAGTTTTGCCTTCAGAAAGTGTGTGGCTTATCATAGAGATCCTGGTGGGATGGCAGAGGGTTATTTTGTCTGAGTGTTACAAATAATTTGCTGTTAAAAATAATATAAGTTATTAATAAAATTAGTTTTCAGGTAAACTGGTTTTGAACAACTTCTTTATGAGTTCCTTTCAAGAAAATCAACCTAGAGCTGAATGTATATTTTATCCAAGAACTGAGTAACCTATAAATGCAATAAAGACTAATATGTATTACTATTAAGTCTCACATTCATCCCAAATTAAGATCTACTAATTTTCATTATCTCTGATCACATTAACACTACAAGTCATGAGCAATGAAGGTTTTTAGCATAACTGTTCATAATCCTTGATGGTCTCTATCCTTAATCACCTAGGCTACTACAAAGAACTCCAAACTGGTCTTCTCCCCCTCAACCCCCACCCCACCTCTCTCCCAGACTCATATTCATCCTTAATACTCCCAAAGGATCTTACAAACCCATATTGGGTTCTGTTATTCTCCTTCCCCACTGTCTACAGCCCAAGGTCCCCAGCATGTTATGCCACACTATTCTCTCCCCAACAAGACCTGGTCTCCTCCAGGTCTACAGGGTTAAAACTCTCACTTACCATTCCCTTTGTCCCTTATGTATCAATCCTGGAAAACCCAAGCAAGTGCTGCTGCTTTCTCTACGTGTGTGCTCTGCCTTAGCTGTTTTACCCTGACCTTTGTCTTCCAAGTTGGCTCAGGAGGCCTATGCTACCTGCTCTAGGTAGGATTGATGGCATTTCTCCTCTGGATCCAACTATGTGCTATACATTCTCCCATAAGAGCATTTAGAATGTTTACTGTGTTTATTTGTATACATTTCACCTCTCCCCACTCTACTTTCTGTCACCTACTCACTCTGGCCAAAAAAAAAAAAAAAAAACCTAAACTAGATTAAACAAAACCATAAGCTGCTTGAGGACAAGGATCTTGTCATATTCGTCTTTGTATTCTAGGCACTTGCCAAACTTACCAGTACATAGCAGATGCTCAGTAAATATTTGCCAAATGAATGAATGCATCATTATTTGCAACAGTAAACTTAAAACAGCTCCAATGAATTAGACACTAATAATATGCTGATAAGAGTTAGATATGATCTGGGAGCATCAGCGACTCTGATGTCACAGCTACTTACTGCAACTTCTAAGATTACACCATGGGATAGGATATGTGTTCTAACCAAATCAAGGGAAATCCCCTAGGAGCCACCCTAGTCTCGCCATGTAGCTCAACACAAAACAGCTTTTCATCACAGTTCACTTCTGCCTATCTGGAATAGTGGTGCACAGAAGGAGACCTAATGTTCAGAAAAAAGTAGCATCAGAGAATAGCACAGAGGACAGATCTGAAAACCACTCAGTTTCTATTTTAACAAATCCAGTGCTCTACTATGGAGTCATCATATGCTTTCCTACTTACAATACAGAAAAACATCTTGCTAGTTTCCCATATCTTGAAGTCCCAAGGTTGATTATTTTGGGTGAGGATTTTTCTTTACTTAAAATGACCTAAAAATCAGTAACTCAAATTCAGCATTTTATCACAATTAGATAAACTTTTCTAAAGAAGATAGAAAAATGGTTCCACATTAACAAATCTAAAATGTAAATCACGAATCACATTGAAGAAAATCACACATGCTGCATGATTGTTGAAATAAATATATCCCAATGTATTAAATTCAAACTACTTTCTCAGATAAAAACATTTAGATTCCTAGGTCTATAATAAAGACTGTTGATGCTGAATCACTAATGTAATTCTCAGCTGGAAAATATTATAAAGAAGCCTTTAAAATCAGGAATAACCTGAAGTCTGCTGTTCATTATATTCCCAGCCTTGTTTTGGAGGTCCTAGCCAGTAGAAAAGGGTTGAGAAAAAATAATTGATTTGTGTTTTATTTTCTAATATTAAAAATACAATTTAAAATAAAGGACTTGAATGGGCATTTCTCTAAAGCAGAGGTACACATGGCCAATAAGCACATAAAGAGATGCTCAACATCACCTATCATTAGGAAAATGCATATCAAAAGCACAATAGGAGCTGGGTATCCACTAAACCGGGTACTGTTGGGAAAAAAATAGGATGTGGAAAAGATAGAGCTGGTTCACTGCTGATGGGAATGTAAAATGGTACCACTGTTGTGAAAGACATTATGGAGGTTCCTCAAAATATTAAGGTAGAACTACCACACGATCCAGCAATTCCACTTTGGGATCTGTATAAAGGCACACACGCAACACACACACATACACACACACACACACACACACACAAACACATACACACAAATTGAAATCAGGATCTTGATCCTGCATTTTCATGTTCGTAGCAGCATTATTCATAATAAGCAAGAAGTGAAGCAATCTATTCCATAGCTGAATGGATAAACAAAATGTGGCAAGATACATTCAATGGAATGTTATTCAGCTTTAAAAAGAAAAGAAATCCTGTCACGTGCTACGAGATGGATGAACTTTGAGGACATTATACTAAGTGTAATGAACCAATCACTAAAAGACAAATACTGTATGATTCCAGTTTTATGAAGTTCAAATTCATAGGAACAGAAAGTAGAACTGTGATTGCCAGGATCATGGGAGAGGAGAGGGTTTCACTTTGAATGAATGTAACTCCAGTTTTGTAAGATGGAAAAGTTCTAGAGAGTCATTGTACAGCAATGTAAATATCCTTACACCAGTAAACTATACACTTAAAAGGAGTTAAGACGGTAAATTTTATGTCTTGTGTATAGTTTACCCACATCTGTGAATAATTGCTTCAATCTCTTGGCTATTATTTTATAACATTAAAAACAAATGAAACACAAATTATCATGGTCTGTCTACATAAAGACATCCCAAGTTAGCAACTAAAAAAGTAAAAAAAACTAATAAGAATACAGAGTCAAAATTAATAGAAACATAAGAAAATCAATAGCTTTATTCTATTAACAACACCAGTTGGAGAAAACAATGGGGAGAAAGTCCCATTTATAATCAAACACCCAGAAATAAATTTAAGTGTACAAGAGCTATAAGAAGAATACTGCACAAATTTACTAAAGAGCATTAACAAAATCCTGAATTGCTAGAGAAATAAATTATGCACCTGGATGGGAAGACATGATATTGAAAGACTCTATCACACACTAATATATAGAGAAAAAAGGTCAACCCAAATCCCAGTGGGATAATTCACAAATTTGAGAAATATACTTTAAAGTTCACATACAAGAGTGCATGTGCATAAGTTCCTGGAGGAAAAAGATCAAGTGGAGGTGATTTGCACAAGGTCTAGATAAATATATCAACAAAGATTAATAAAGGGTCTAGAAAAAGATCAATATATGAAAGGAATTTATATATGAGAGTTGGCACTCCTTGTAAGAATGAAGTATTTGTTAGATGGTGCTGGGGCAAAAGGTTATCAGTTTGGAAAAAAACAAAGCTAATAACAGCAGCTTCCATTATTTTGATTTAACAATGACACAACTACTCTGATAAGATCTTTAAATGAATTATTTCATTGAAGCCTAAAAAACAAAAATTTTTAAAAAGTCTGTTTTTACAAATAAAGAATGTTAAGTATAAAATGTTAACTTACCCAGAGTTACACAGCCACTAGCTGCTGGAGCCCCTAAATTTGAATCTATAGCCCAAGTTCCCTAATCATTACAGCACACCATCACCCCTGACCATACCCTTATCTATACCACACACAAAATCAAACGTTCAGTAGAATGAAAATCTAAACATAGATGCATATTAGTTAAGATATACATATTATTAATCTTTACATTGAGGAGGGCTTCTGTAAGACCATAAATTACAAAAAACAAACACAGAAAAGATTTAACTATAAAAATTCTGGCACAGTGAAAGATACCATGAAATAAAAAGACATAGCAACTTAGAGACTAAAACTATAATATATGCAACAATCAAAAGACTTAATATAAAAAGAAGTTTCTTCAAGTCACTAAGTCACAAAAAGAAGAAATCTAAATAGTAACAGTCTTCTGAAAAGATGTCCAACCTTGCTTATATAAGAGAATTACCTATTAAAATTATAGTTAAAAATTTTAACCCACATTAAATGGATATTGGAGATTATGAGTGACAGGCATTCTTGTTATGGTTTAGTATTAATAGGGTCATTATTTTTGTGAGGCCAAGGAAGTAACATGGACCAGTAGGTGAAGTGACCAGAACTCAACACAGCAATTCTGCTTCTCCCTATCACAGGACTCTGCCCAAAATAGATGAACAAAAAATTTATTGCATCACTGTTGGCAACAGTGAAAGATTCTAAGTGAATAAAAGGTTCAGGATAAGGGAATGGCTCAATACGTCACTTATTATTCTATTGAATACTATGCAGCCATTAAGAATGTGAGGGAGAATGTTTCTTACTTTTCCGACAGGAAAAGTTCTCTAACATATGGTAGAAAGAAGATGATCTTAGAAGTTTGTACAGTATAATCCCTCTTACATGGAAATGGTTTGTCTGCTGTGTCACTCTGTGTGTACACAGATGCATGTGACAGTGTCTGATAAGCTATATTTTAAAAACCCTCTAAGAAGTCTGAGAGATCAGGGGGTGCAGTGTGAAGGGAAAGTTTTGCCTTTTCCATGATAGATTTAGCATTGTCTGAATTATGTATAATCACTATGGAAGGGGTATTTTGAAATTTTTAGACCATTCCCTTCCTCCTCTGTCCTTCTTGAAAACCAAATATGTCCTTTTTAATTAGGATGAATGAAACAATCTGGGAGAAAGGCTGACGTAAAGTAGGACTGGACTAAAAGAAAAGGGGGGCTACATTGCAAATGGAAAGAAAAAACATAAACACTGGAAGTCAGAAGACCTAATTTGCATTTGTTTCTATTTCTGGTCAGCAAGCAGGACAGTCTTTGAGAACATCCATTCCTTCACCTGAACAAGAAGAGAGATAAATAGACATTCTCTGAGTGCCTTTCAATTCAACTTGTGACCTGCCTCAAGATTCAAGTTTCCCAGCCCCAAAATACTTATTTTATAAAAATCATCATCAGTATTTACCCACTAAATGTGGTGATTATGAAGACTGTGGGAAAGCACAGAAAATGTTCAGAAGAAACTCAGTAGAATGCTGACTCGGAATGGTT
The DNA here is from genome assembly GCF_964194105.1 of Spermophilus citellus. Taxonomy (NCBI): domain Eukaryota; kingdom Metazoa; phylum Chordata; class Mammalia; order Rodentia; family Sciuridae; genus Spermophilus; species Spermophilus citellus. The sequence goes on from NC_138185.1 coordinate 144,225,841, forward strand.
ACAAACACGCCAAGTACACATGCACAGAATTGAGGACCACAACAAATATACAAAAAGAAAATTAGTTCCTTCACCATGTGATACTATTGTCTGATAGCCTCCAGTTCTCCAACAGCCATGCTGATTCTATGACACCAATACTATTCTGACACCACTACCAGACTTAGCTTGTAGACTCCATAGGCTTATGGGCTCAGTCCCACAAGACTGCCCCACGTAAGAGGCCTCTTCCAAGAACTGGGTCTGCAGGTCACCCACCTACACCTCTGTAACAACTTGGCTACAAATGTGGAAGCTCCTAACTTGCTGGAAGGACTCATTTTTACAAATGAGGATACAGACCCAGAGTAGTCAAATTTCTTGTCCTAGGTCAAAGTTAGTACATGACAGAGCCAAGCTTCAAATACAAGTCTAGATGATGCTCAAATCCACGAAACCTGTGGTAAAGGTAATGCTAAACTTGATGATGTCCTTGGGATTTCCCTGGTTCTATTTTCCTTTCCCTCTCAGATAGTTTTCCCTCTCTCATCTCTTATTCTCACTTCTTCAGCCAATGCTCCCCTGTATTTTGTGGGGAAATCCTTGAGCATTTACAATTAACACTTTAGATTTGGATAGTTCTCAGAAATAATTTGTTCTTTCTATAGATGAAGAAAAGATTTTTATGTTATTTGAAAATTGTTATTTCCCCATTGCTGTCTATGGAGAAGAAGGGACCCATAGGAATGCTGTTTGATGAGTGTTGAAGGCTATAAGCATATGAAGGGCAGACTGAGATGAAGGAATGAAATTATAAAGATAAGGCATGGTAAGGGCTGGTGGTGGAGAGAGCTGAAGCCAGAATGTGGAGAGGTTGCTAGGTGGAAGATCTGGGAAACAACCCTTAGTGGCTGGTAACAGACAATAATTTACAGAATAAAAGAAAAATGGAGTCACTGCAGAGAAAGTTTGAGAAAGAAGACAACTAGTGAAAGGAGATGTTTATAAAAATGTGAGCTACTTGGGAGGCTGAGGCAGGAGAATTGTAAATTCTAGGCCAGCCTCAGTAACCTAAAAAAAAACCTGCCTCAAAATAAAAAATAAAATTCAAAAAAAGGTTGGGGATATAGATCAGTAGCTGAGCAGCTATCTAGCATCCATGAGGCCCAAGGTCAATCTCCAGTATCACCAAAATAAACAACAACAACAAAAAGGAGGCACAGGATAATTAAAATATTGGTTCATATACCTCCTAAAATCAAGTACATGTACAATATGCATTTTACCACACAAATTGTGGCTCAATGAATATTAACTGAATGAGCCTCACCTGAACTTTGCAAGAATATACAATAACTAGACTCATTTTTATTCTCTTTAAATTGCTTAGGTGAGCTTCTTTGACTAAACACCCTTCTTTGATATTATACAAGGAATCAAAAAAGCAGTGTGAAATGACAAGTCAATTTCTGCAGACGTCTAGTGAGCCAGTGGGGCCCTCACATGCTCTTTTCTAATTATTCAGAATGACTCACTTTAAGTCCCATATTTTTTTTTTATTAACAGCCATGATTTTTAAATGTTTTACTACGACTGTGTTTTCCTTGTTGGATCTTTAAATACAGGTATGTTGTCAAAAAAACAGAAACAAAACCAAACAAGAACAAAACCATCGATCTCCACCCTCTCCCTGACTTGGGGCTGTCATTCTTTCCAAATTACAATTTCAGCCCATTATTAGTTACAGCAAGTCACACTCTCACTGGCTGTCATCTGTAAAATAAATAGGATCTCTAAGATGCCTACAGCTATAAGTTTTTAATATTTAAAAGCTGAAATTCTACATTTCAATCTCTTGCTTTGGCTCCATTTTGAGCCAAAGTTCTTTACTGATATTCCTTGAACACGATATATGAATTCTAAGTCACTGGACCACACTCTGGCATCCCCTTCCTAAATCCCATTAATGTTAGGGAGTCTGTCTCTGCAGCTCCCAGGTCTAGAGTAAGTGGAAGCTTAACACCTTGGCTTCACCTCCAGTTTCCCAGTATACCCTTCTTTTTCTTTTTTTGGGGGGTGGGGGGTATTGAACCGAGGGCCTTATATATACAAAGCAAGCACTGTACCAACTGAGCAATATCCCCAGCCCACACCGTTCTTCCTATACCCCAAAAATGCAAGGCCTTCCTAGCCTTTAGTCTGTATGGCTTCTGATTTCTATGCTATCATAATCACTATTTGCAAGTGGTGCCACAAAAGCCTATGAATATAGGATGAAAAAAACCTTCGCCTAAATGGTGAAAGAGTACATATGTGATCATTTGTCAGGACACATGATTTTAAAGGAGTGTCATTCATGGCTAATTCAGTCTGCTAGCTATGAATGAAGAAATTTAAACTTCAACTACATTGGTTAATAAAATTTTCCAAGATATTTATAGCTCTCCCTGGCTGATGAAGCAACGGCAGCTGACTCACCAGGAAGAATGACGAGCAGTTTTATCACTTTACAAGGAAGCAAACTCTAACTAGTAACACACCAGAAAGTAGGCAGAAAGAATGAGTTGATCCAAAATACTCAGAAACATTTCTGAGCTGCCCCAAGGGTCTGGGATGCCACCTGCATCAACAGCTTGCTCACAATGACCTCAATACCCTGTGCTAAGTTCTCTTTTCTACAAAAGCCATGGTCCTCACACTAAGCAGGGCAGTACATATGCCATCCCCCAGCCCAGCCCAGTCTGGAGGCACCACCAGTGGAGAGAGAGAGCTTTTCCAGATGCACACTGGAAGAGAAACCAAATTCGCACAGTTCCTGTTGAGAACATGAGTGTTTTTCTTTCTTCCTTGCTCTGTGGGTCATTAAGTTCCTGACAGATTCCCAAAAGGTACCATCTTCGTTCCACAAACATCAACTTCATTTCTACTTAGAACTTTGAGATATCTGCCGTAATATATTTTTAAAATTTCTTAATATTGAGACATTCCCAGCAATCCTTCACAATACAGAATAGGAGAATAGATGGCAAAGGAAGCCAAGTTTGGGCTGACTGAATAAAAGCTTCCTCCTCTGAACTTGGGGCATACACAGATGGCCAGGGTAGGGGAAATAGATGTTAAATTAACTGCAGGGCTTCCTTCTGGGGCTTTCTATCATCACTAGATTTTTAAAGTAGTCTCAAAATATTAAGACTCACTGACCATGGTAAGACTGAAGGGGCAATTTATATAAACGTGTCCCTCACCTGAAAAGCCCTGGGCTTGGGAGGAAAATCATCTGCAGAAACTGTCATGCTTAAGTCATTAGATTCTTATGGATACATCAGACTTTTGGAACAGGAAGCAAATCTGCTAAACAAATTCATACTGTACATTTGTTTTTTCAAGATAATATGCCTGGGAACATAGTTAGAAAAAATATGTAAGATATGCTCATATACATATATGTAAATATGTGTTTATGTACAAGCACATATTGTATAATTTATTGAAAGGCATAAAAACCTTTGAACATGTAATTTTATAAGATGTGATTCTGGATGGAAATATTAATTCTCATTCCTACCTCACATTAATTTATAAAGTAATGTAATAAAAATTCCATAAGGATCCTTTTAAAACTTAGCAAGTAAATGGTAGGTCTTTCTTGAAGAATGAATATATTCTCTTGCTTACTTTTTAAAAAGTATGCAAGAGAACTCGAACTGCAAGATTCTGATATGCACTGTAATGTTACAATAATGAAGATTCTGGTATAATACACAAACACATCAAGGAGAGAGAACAGAGGCCAAAGCAGGCCTAAACTTTGGGAAAATAATTTCAAAGCCTGCTGTAAAATTAGTTCACAATTTAGATCTCTACCAGATTGTGCACCAAATTTAAATTCTGATATGAAATAGAAGGAGAAAAAGAAGAGCAGCAGAAAGAAACAACTTAAGAAATATGAAAATATAGGTGATCTTAAGAACAGAAAAAGTTTTCTAAGCCAAATGAAATACATAAAATTCTACAATAAAGGAGGACAGATTTGACTGCAAAAGTATTTAAAACTTCTACACATTAAAAAAAACACAGTAAATGAAATTAAAAGCAAATGGTAAGGAAAAATATTTAACAGTTTCAAACAATACTAATTTTTCTTCTAATCCTAGCTACTCATGAGGCTGAGGCAGGAGAATTGCAAATTCAAAGACAGCCTGGGCAACTTAGGGAGCCTCTGTCTCAAAAAAATTTTTGAAAAAAAGCTGAGGCTGTGGTAGAGCACTCACCTCGCCTGCCCAGTGCTCTGGGTTCAATTCTCAGTACCACAAATAAGAACTGTATTATTTTTACATAAAGACACTCGGTAAGAAAAAACAACTATGGCAATTTGATAATATGCATCAATCCCTTTAAAAAGGCATTTAACTTTAATGGCCAATAATCCTATTACCAGGAGTTTATCCTAATTGAAACACTGACTTTCTAAAATATTGATAATATTTAGTAAAAATCACTTGTGTTCAAATGAGAAAACCAGTCTATAATATTGCCCAAAATTTCTTTTTTATTTCTTAGTGTTGAGTTCAATAGGCTTTCCATATTTCATAATTTTGACAATGGTTTCTCTGAAATAGAATCATAGAAAGTTTCTTTTGTTTGTAATTTTCTGGATATTTCCAATTTTTATTTTATTTTGTAATATACAGAACATTTAAAAACTTTTTAGATCAGTAAACAAACCCTGTACATTAAGAGGAAGTAATTATCCACACAGCAAGGGCCTAAAGAATAGCAATTATATTTTCTAGGAAACAATGGGAATAAAAAATACAACTCCCCCATAGTGTGACAAAACAGGATTTTACCTTTGTGCTAGGAGCCACAAGCATATATACGATGTATGGCACCTTTGGTTGTAAAGTGACGCCAGCTAGCCACTGAGATGATTATGTTAAAATTTACATTCATATGCAAACTGGACTCCCGCTGTTCACCTTGGCCTGCTACCGGACTCAAGTTACGGGACTTTACGGGACTGCTGGAGAGTTCCCATTGGTTGGGGAAGGATAGTAGGAGGGAATTCCGGAGGAGGTGGGAGGAGACGGGGGGGTTCCGGTCGGCGCGCGGTTCCGGTCGGACACCCTCGTGGGAGGACCGGTTTTTTGACTTGCTGGCGCTGAGAGTGTTAGCGGCTTTTTCAAAATAAAGTTTTGTTCCTGCTTGATTGGCTCGTGATTCTGTGCCCAGCCAAGACTGCGGCATTTGGCGGCCCGTACGGGGAACGCCTGAAGCTTAGAGGTGAGTAAATTGCTTGCCCCTGAGGGAAGGCGACAGGATGGATGACCTTCTCAGAAAACAATGTGTTCTTGTTTTGATTTATTTTGTTTTCATTTCGAGCTCCCTAGCCCTAGAATTTTCTCAGGCGAACTGGAAAAAATGGTTGGCTCAAGGTTTGAAGTTATTCAGCCCTGAGAAAGAGAAAATTGATACAACCATTGTCTGCTCCGTCTTTGTTTCATTCTGCTTCGGCTTTGTTTTATCCTACCTTATTGGGTTAGGTTATAGTAGATTAGAATCCAATAAAAAACAAACCGAAAAACTGTTAAGTAAATTGTTAGAGGTCCAGACTATGGTAGAAAAAACGCTAGGTCAAGCAAAAGAGAAGGTCTCTCAAGCTAGTCAGACAGAGGAGAATTTAAAGAAAGCAAGCTTAGAGGACAAGCAGCCATCAGGTGGAGAATTACAACAGGAGGTTGCTACCAACTCCGTTCTATCACCAGAGGGCGTAACTCAGCCAACAGCTCCATCTACCGCTGAGCGGCCCTCAACTACCGTAGTTGATGGACGGAATTCTGAGGCAGGACCCCAAAGATTAGCATGCCCTGTACTTGAGCAGGCAGGAGGGCAACGAATTCACCGTGCTTTAGATTTCAAAACAATAAAGCAATTAAAGGAGGCTGTAACGACCTATGGGCCGCAAGCTCCCTTCACAATAAGCATGGTTGAATCTGTTACCAACTTGGACATGACACCAGCAGATTGGGCTAACATGTGTCGATCTGTGCTAAACGGAGGACAATATTTGTTATGGAAGGTTGCCAATGAGGAATTTTGCATGGAGACAGCTAGGCGAAATGCAGAAGCTGGGTACCCTCAAAGAAATATGGACATGCTTTTGGGGAAGGGACCTTATGAGGGTCAAAGACAACAAATTGAATATGACCCTGGTGTGTACGCACAAATTGCTGTAGATGCAGTTAGGGCATGGAAAACTTTACAGGGGCATGGAGACTTACAAGGTCAATTATCTAAGGTAATACAAGGAACTAATGAACCTTATGCTGAATTTGTAGATAGACTTATTCAGTCAGCCTCTAGGATATTTGGAAATACAGAACAGGTAATGCCATTTATAAAACAACTGGCTTATGACCAAGCAAATCGTTGCTGCAGAGAGGTCATTAGACCATGGAGACATGAGGATTTAAACACATATATTAAATTATGTAGAGACATTAATGAACAGGGGCAAGTCTTAGCAGCAGTACAACAGGCTTTAGATGCCAGGCCAAGAACATGCTATAATTGTAATCAAACAGGACATTTTAAAAGGAGTTGCCCCATAAGAGGAGGGTTTAACAAAGCTGGATATCAAAGGAATAGAATACCAGGTATTTGCCCACGATGCCGTAGAGGGAGACATTGGGCTAATGAATGCCGTTCTCAAACCACCATAGAGGGTATTCCGTTATCAAAAAACGGACAAGGACCAAGTGTTTACCCACGATATCGTGGAGAAAGGTATCAAGCTCCATTGCCAAAAAACGGACTAGAGGGCCCAATGCCCCGGGGCCCCAAACCACAAATATATGGGGCAATGGAGGAACCCAACAGCCCCATCAAGGTAGTGCCCAGGACGCATTATCCATTAAATCCCTCATCAGACAAACTAGAGGGAGCGCAGGGCTGGACATCTGCGCCTCTGCCAGAGCAGTACTAACCCCAGAGATGGGAATTCAAATCATTCCCACAGGAGTAAAAGGACCTCTTCCCCAGGGAACAGTAGGCTTATTATTGGGACGCAGTTCTTCTACACTAAAAGGACTTATGATAAGTCCTGGGGTAATTGATCCCGATTATGAAGGTGAAATAAAAATTATAGCTAGTTCTCCAAGAGGTATATCAGTAATTTCACCAGGAGATAGAATAGCACAGTTATTAATAATACCCAGCCTGCATGATAAATTTTCCAGTTGTAATGTAGAAAGAGGTTCCAAGGGATTAGGCTCCACAGGTGTAGATTGGGCTATGCTGTCTTTAAATTTAGATTCTCGCCCAATGCTAAAATTAAAAATTCAAGGACATGACTTTAATGGGCTGCTGGACACAGGAGCTGACCTCAGCATCATATCTCGTCAAGAATGGCCAAAACATTGGCCATTACAACAAGCCACTCAAACGCTTCGAGGCCTAGGAGTGGCAACAAATCCCCATAGAAGTGCTATGGTATTAGATTGGAGGGATCCTGAAGGATGTGAAGGAACTATACAGCCCTATGTATTGGATCATCTTCCTGTAAATTTATGGGGACGAGATGTCCTAGATCAATTAGGATTGACATTAACAAATAACATCAATCCTAACGCGCCCACTACTAGGGCTAAACAAGGCTTTAGGAAAGAAAAAAGATTAAGAGAACAAGAACAAGGTATGACAGCACCTATTCAAATAGATCAAGAAATAAATAGACATGAATTGGGTTTTCAGAAAGGGCCACTGAGACAATCAAAATTACTTGGAAATCAGAAAGACCAGTGTGGGTTCCTCAGTGGCCCTTGACTAAAGAAAAGATACAAGTAGCCCATGACTTGGTCAGACAACAGTTAGCGGAAGGACATATACAACCTTCCGTATCCCCCTATAATACTCCCATTTTTGTCATTAAAAAGAAATCTGGTAAATGGAGATTATTACAAGATTTAAGAGCCATTAATAATGAGATGGTTATTATGGGACCTGCTCAATCAGGGATTCCTCAATTGTCTGCTTTACCAAAAACCTGGCATGTTTTAGTTATAGATATTAAAGATTGTTTCTTTTCAATTCCAATTCATCCCGAGGATAGTCCACATTTTGCATTTACTATCCCTGCACTGAATCATGAAGGTCCTGATCAGAGATATGAATGGAAAGTACTCCCTCAAGGGATGGCTAACAGCCCAACTATGTGTCAAATTTATGTTAATAAAGCAATCCAGCCACTTAGAAACCAAAATCCTGAACTACAAATATTTCACTATATGGATGATGTGTTACTGGCACATAAAGATAAAAACACATTACTAGAATGTTATGCCACACTTACAAATTTATTGAAAAATTATAATCTAGAGATAGCAATAGATAAAGTACAATTAAATCTTCCAATTAATTATTTAGGAGTTCTATTATCCTCAACCATGGTCCGTCCACCAAAAATTCAAATACGAGTAGATCAACTCAAATCACTTAATGACTTTCAAAAGTTATTGGGAGACATAAATTGGATAAGGCCTTATCTAGGCATACCAACAGGAGAGTTAGGACCTTTATTTGATATTCTAAAAGGTCCATCAGATCCAAATTCACCCCGCATGTTAACGCCTGAAGCAAGAAAAGTATTAAAAATCATTGAAACATATATGGAAAATATGCATTTGGATAGAATTGATATAAGTTTGCCTTTATTATTTATTGTACTACCAACAAAAAATATTCCTACAGGAGTATTTTGGCAAGAAGGTCCATTATTGTGGATACATTTATCTTATTCCCCTAACACTATTCTTACTAGATATCCTGAGGCTGTAGGACAATTAATACTCAAAGGAATAAAAGCAGCTAAGGGAGTGTTTGGGATTTCTCCCAATAAAATTATTACTCCATATACTATGGATCAAATTGATGAGTTAGCTAATGAGTTAAATACTTGGGCAATAATCCTGTGTAAAACTAGTGTTTCATTTGATAATCACTTACCATCTAATCCTTTGTTGTCTTTTTGGTCTAAGCATCCTGTAGTTTTTCCAAAAATGACAAGAAAAACCCCTATCATAAATGCTCCAAATATATTCACTGATGGGTCAAACAATGGTACAGCAGCAGTAGTTACTCCTGATCAAACTTTTACATTTTTAGTACCCAAACAATCAGCTCAAAAGGTAGAGCTTAATGCAGTATTACAAGCTTTTATGATGTTTAAAGATTCTGTATTTAATTTATTTTCTGATAGTCAGTATGTAGTTAATGCTATTAATTCCCTTGAAGATGCTGGTAGGATTTCCCCTTCCTCTACTGTTTTCTCTTTGTTTTCCGCTATACAAAGTCTAATCTGGGACCGAAAAGATCCATTCTTCATAGGTCATATCAGGGCACATACAGGATTGCCTGGAGCCCTTAGTATGGGCAATGAACTAGCAGATAAATCTACACATGACATACATATTTTCTCCACAATAGAAGAAGCTATAAATTTTCATAAAAGGTTCCATGTCAATGCTAATACTTTACAAAAGCGTTTTAAAATAACTAAAGAACAGGCCAGACATATAATAAAACAATGTCAAAATTGTGTGACATTTTTACCACAAGTTAATCTTGGAGTCAATCCTAGAGGACTAATACCTAACCATATTTGGCAGATGGACGTCACACACTTGCCAGAATTTGGAAAATTAAAATATTTACATGTTACAGTTGATACCTCTTCCGGATTTTTGATGGGCTCCCTTCATGCCGGAGAAAAAACTAAAGATGTTATAGCTCATTGCTTACAAAATTTTGCCACTGTGGGCGTTCCAAAACAGTTAAAAACGGACAACGGTCCTGGTTATACTTCCTCCTCTTTTAAACAATTTTGCTCATCATTTGGTATTACTCACATAACAGGAATTCCTTACAATCCACAAGGACAAGGCATAGTTGAAAGAGCTCATCAAACTATTAAAATGTACTTATTAAAACAAAAGGAGGGAATTGGAAAGGGGTATATATCCCCCAAAGATAAACTTAAAATAACCCTTTTTACTCTAAACTTTTTAAATTTAGATTCATCGGGACTTAGTGCTGCGGAAAGACATTTGTACCCCAAAAATGTACATAAGCCTAAGGTACTTTGGAAAGATATTCTAACAGGACAATGGAAAGGCCCGGATCCAGTGATAGTCTGGAATCGGGGCGCTGTCTGTGTTTTCCCACAGGATGAACAGCAACCGATTTGGATTCCAGAGAGATTAACTAAAACAATTTCTACAGAAAAAGAAGATGATTTGACTCAAATCCATAACAGCTGACATCCAGAGCTCCAGCTTGGCTATTCTTACATCTGCGACAGTGATTAACCAAGGTTTTTTTTTTTCAGTATCTATTTTATTATTGCATTTTTCCACATCATAAAGTTCTATTTTATTTTTGAGCTCATACAAACCTAGGTTAATGTTTTTCTGATCAGTTTTATTTTTTGACTGTGTTTTATTTTTTATTTATTTATTTATTTATTTATTTATTTATTTTTTTTTTTTTTTTGACTGTGGAGTTTTTAAACATTGCAATGGAGATTTCACCTAAGTATAGTTACAAGGCCTTTATTTACTATTGTCTTATGTGTTGTATGTTGTGTGCACACTTCTGTTTTGTGTTGTATGTCTGTATGTGTGTATGTCCATATTTCTTATATGAGGAGCGCTCATGAAAAAATGGATCCGAATTTTTTCTTTATTCACGTGATTTATATGGTTTAATTTAAATTAGGTGAACAGCTGTTTATGATTGTTGTTAAAGATGGTTAACAGATCTGTTTGTTTACTAATTTAAATTTGGTAAACGGCTGTTAAGGATTGTTTTTAAAGGAGTTTAACAGATCTGTTTGTTTACTTTCACCTTTTCTTTTTATTATATTTAATAATTCTGTTCAGGATAATGTCTCTTTACCATCATTGCCAGAATTTCCATCTCCATCCCAATTCCAGTGAAGACTGAGATAAAACCAAACTACAGCTTCTATGATAGCTATCACAGTAAACTGTATAAACTGATGCATCAATGAATATAACTCAACAAGTAATGCTATCAAGGACTTGATTTACTTTGGGAGGATATGGACATATTGATAGACTCCTCCAATTTGAACTGCTTGCAGAACTTGCCTGGACTATATATCAGTTCCATACATTGTGAAATATCATCTGGTGCACCGAATTGTGGTACTGCTGGCATATTTTTGCTGATGGTGTCACCAGTGATGCAATTTCCTTGCCAGCTCACCCCATGTTTATTGTGGTAATACTGGCATATCTTTGCTGATGGTGTCACCAGTGACGCAATTTTTCCAAAGGAGCCGTCAATTGGCTTGGTGTCGTGGCATTTCTGTATCCTCCTCCCTTCTACTAGTGATGGTCTAAATTTGGGGGCCAACAGAGGTGAGGCAAAGAACCTCACCCCCCCACTGGCACCAAGGCTAAATTTGGGGGCCAACAGAGGTGAGGCAAGAACCTCACCCCCCCACTGGTGCATAGGCCTATCCACAAGCATGGCTGAATGCTGGACCGGTAGTCAGCGACGGGTTGCTCTGATTACAGTGGATTCAACCTAAGACAGGAAGCTGACGCCTAAAGGTCAGTTCTCCCATGACGGGTAAGAACCATATGTTAAATTGGACAACCTACCAGGCACGGTCCCTAGCCACATTGCTTGTTGCTTAATTAAACAGAAGGGGGCAGATGCTAGGAGCCACAAGCATATATACGATGTATGGCACCTTTGGTTGTAAAGTGACGCCAGCTAGCCACTGAGATGATTATGTTAAAATTTACATTCATATGCAAACTGGACTCCCGCTGTTCACCTTGGCCTGCTACCGGACTCAAGTTACGGGACTTTACGGGACTGCTGGAGAGTTCCCATTGGTTGGGGAAGGATAGTAGGAGGGAATTCCGGAGGAGGTGGGAGGAGACGGGGGGGTTCCGGTCGGCGCGCGGTTCCGGTCGGACACCCTCGTGGGAGGACCGGTTTTTTGACTTGCTGGCGCTGAGAGTGTTAGCGGCTTTTTCAAAATAAAGTTTTGTTCCTGCTTGATTGGCTCGTGATTCTGTGCCCAGCCAAGACTGCGGCACCTTTGTGCCCTTGCATTAGAAGCCTGTGTTGTGAGGTATATCAAGGCAGGTAACATGTGCCAGCTCTCCTCCATGCAGGCTTTGGAAGCTTCCATCACCAGGGTCCTGTTGGCTGCCCCTGGCTGGCAGTGTATGCAGGGATAATTCACTTGCCTTTCTAGATCTATTCTTTCCCTTCTGCACCCTATTTTAGGTCCTTTCTGCTACCCTAAAAAGCTGGCACCATAAGGTTCCTACTCCCCTGGCTTCTCTTCGGATTGGCTGATGGGAATGACAACAGATCATAGAGTGGTGAAGAGGGTCAGGCTGTTTCTCCCCAGCTCCCACCTGGCATGTCACAGTGGCCTGGGTGCACCTCTTTACCAAAGGACACAGCACCTCTCCAGCAGCCCTCTCCAGACCACTCATCCTCCCTTGAAAATCTTGGTGTCCCCACAGTCACTCTTACTCTTGCCTCTCCACATGAAGGTGTGGCAAAACTCCTCATTGTTATTAGCCTCAGAGTACCTCTCTACCTACATCACTTTTCAAAACAATGCCCCATCTTTGTGAACAGGGTCTGATAAATTCTCAAATAACCCAACTTGAGTATTACCTAATTCCTGATAGGACCTGAGTTGATGGAGTTTATAAAGTTATATATGTATTTTTCCAAACCAAATTTCCAGATCACTCTTTTCCTTTGTTTAGTATGAATGCACTTACATTTATTTTTTCTTGGAGTATGTGTGTGTACGTGTATGTGTGTGTGTATAATATGGTTTGGAAAATATTTTCAAGTTTAGGATGAACAAAAGTTTGGCCTTATGCTAACTTTATATTTCAATTACCTAGAATATCTTATGCTTTCTAGTCAATGTTTTTAAAAGAATACAGGCAAGTTTCTTTCATACAACCTCATTAGATACAACAAAGTGGCTCTTGGATGTATAGAAGAAAACATAGATTATATTGCTTCTGTTCTACCAAATTTAAAGGTAAATTTTTTCTTCTGGGTCCACTTTGTGTGATATCACAAAACACCTTTTCACTTTGTTTCATTTGAGCAAAGCACTTCAGGCACAGTGTGAATTAGTACGAAAGTACCCCCTCGCCCCCAATCAGCAGTAGAGGTCAACTACAACTCAAGTGGCAGTCCCTTGAGTAACAGATCTGGAGGGAGCTAAGGCTTCTTTCATATATCACATCACCAAGGCTCCTAAAAGCTCAGGACTGGCAATAGAAGTGCCCTTGACATGGGTACAGTTTCATGGCAATCCCACCAGAGAGGCTGCAATAGGAGCCAAAGGCTTCAACTTTGGGGGGGTTGGCAGGCAGGAAGGGGGATTGTCACAGTGCTATCAGCTGCAGATGCCAATGGCTTTGGGAGTGGGAGGAGAGAGCAAACCTGGCAGTGGGTACCAGCAATAGTGTTGAGCCACCTTTACATAAGCTAAGAGGACTCTAGAAGCCATAAAGAGTAGTATCTCTGCCTTCTTATCTTGAACAAAAGTGATTTTTCAGGTATTGAGATGTAAGTTCTGAGAAGAAAATCAAAGCAGTGACAAATCTGAAGTGGCCAGGGGAAGCACAAGGACAGTGGGGGGCTCATGGTGAAAACACCACCTCTCTCCCAGCTCTGCCAGGAGATGACTGGGCAGGGATGTCAGCAGCACATAACTCAACAGTTCATGAGAAACAGCAACAGTGGCATCTTAATCTTCCATTTCATTAGATTAATAAACAAGTAATGCACTCTAGGAATAAAGGAGATGTAAAAGCATAAGACTTGAACAACTTGGACTCTCTGGACCTAATTTCTGTCTCTGTGTTCCCTATATTTTTTTAGTTGTTGATAGACCTTTATTTTATTTATTTATGCGCAGTGCTGAGAATCAAACTCAGTGCCTCACACACGCCAGGCAAGTGTGCTGCCACTGAGCCCCAGCCCCAGCCACCTCTGTGTACCCTACTGAGTGGCAAATTTTTCATGTTTCTCTAAGAGAGGAAAAGCCAATGAGGATACCACAAAATGTGTTCAATTATATACTCATAAGATTCCTGTTCACTTGAAAAACAGAGCTTAAGAAATCACAGGGGAAAATGTCACCCTTCTCGAAGTTAGCAATAAATGACAAGGCAACCTCATACAGATAAACAGTTAATGGGGCAAAAGATAAATTTCCTTTAGGCATGGAATATCTCATGCTTCTTTGGGAATTCCCCTCCCCTAAAGTATGTCAGCTGATTAATGAGAACCAAGAAGGCTCTCAAAATGCTCAGCACTAGACCCTGGAGCCCAGTTGGAGAGCCACAGTACTGAGGGGGCCGGCTGGGGCCTGCACACCTCTGCAGACTATGTCAGCCCTCCCCGCCTCACTGTGCAGCAGAGACCACCTATTGGAACTATCAGCCCCTCCCTGTCACTTTTCCTTATCTCATGTAAGATGTTCAATAGGACACATTACATGAAAACAGGTAGGGAAATCATCACAAAGGTAGATTGAAATGCTCCTGTGAAAGAAATAGAAAAGGACAGAAAGCAAAGACTAAGGACATACATACTCTAAAATAGTACTCACGGTGGATTTAAAAACATTTGCGGTATTTTGGTGCCGGCAAAACTGGAAATCCATATGTAGCAAAATGAAATTAAACCTCTATCTCTCACCCTCACAAAAAATCAACTAAAAGTGGATCAAAGACTTAGGCACTCAAACAGAGAGCCTGCACCCAACAGAAGAAAATATAGGCCTAAATCTTCACCACGTTGGCCTAGGATCTGACTTCCTTAACAAGATTCCTAAAGTGCAAGAAGTAAAATCAAGAATCAATAAATGGGATGGATTCAAATTAAAAAGCTTCTTCTCAGCAAAGGAAATAATCAATAACCTGAGGAGAGAGCCTACAGATTGGGAGAAAATCTGTATCATATTCACCTCTGATAAAGCATTAATCTCTAGGATATATAAAGAACTCAAAGACTTAACACCAAAAAAAACCAAATAACCCAATCAACAAATGGGCTAAGGAATTAACAGACACTTCACAGAAGAAGAAATACAATCTATCAATAAATATATGAATGTGTTATACATGTTCAATATCTCTAGCAATTAGAGAAATGCAAATCCAAACTACTCTAAGATTTAATCTCACTCCTGTCAGAATGGCAATCATCAAGAATACAGGAACAATAAATGTTGGTAAGGATGTGGGGAAAAAGGTACACTCATACATTGCTGGTAGGACTTGCAAATTGGTGCAACCACTATGGAAAGCAGTGTGAAGATTCCTTAGAAAACTGGGAATAGAACCACTGTTTGACCCAGCTATCCCACTTCTCACATTATACCCAAAGGACTTAAAATCAGCATACTTCAGTAATTCAGCCATATCAATGTTTATAGCAGCTCAATTCACAATAGCTAAACTATTGAACCAACCTAGGTGTCCTTCAATAGATGAATGGATAAAGAAAATGTGGTATATATCCTCAAGGGAATATTACTCACTTTAAAGAAGAGTGAAATTATGGCATTTGCCAGTATATGGATGTAGTTGCAGAATATCATGCTAAGCGAAATAAGCCAATCCTCATAAAACAAAGACCAAATATTTTCTATAATATGTAGATGCTAATTCACAATATGGCAGGGGGCACTAGAGAAGAATAGTGTTACCTTAGATTAGGTAGAGGGAAGTAATGGGAGGGAAGGGGAGAGGATGTATGGATAAGAAAGATAGTAGAATGAAACAGACATTATCCTTTATGTAGATATGTGACTGCATGACCAATATGATTCTACAACCCGTACATTCAGAAAAATGAGAAATTATATCCCATCTATGTATATCAAAGTACATAAATGAATTCTACTGTTATGTCTAACTAATTAAAACAAATTTAAAAATTAATTTAAAAAATTGTGGTATTTATTTCCTTTTCTACTCAACAAATGCCCATTATCGCAAGCAAGACTGCCACACTGTTTGGGACAAAACTGTAAAAGACTAAAACCAACAACATAAAGTAGGAATGAGAGCTCATAGTATTCTGAATTTTTATTTGTTTTGTTTTGTTTTGTTTTACACAATACCTTTTGTTTTCATGTGGTGCTGAGGATCAAACCCAGTGCCTCACATATGTCAGGTAAGTGCTCTACTACTAAGCTACAACTACAACGCCTGGGTTTTGTTTTTATTAAAGAAACCTTGGTACATCACATTGTGCCACATGATGACAAAAAAGAATGTGGCAGGTGCTTCAATATTGTACTCATAATAGTCCAAGTCTAGAAAACCATAGGTGTGCAGGCCAGCTGAAATGGCTATGTATACTTTCATTGAAGACACTGGAACTTTTCATTCTATACAAGAAGCACTACAGAAAAATAAAATGCTAAGAATCACAAGTCTGCAGTTGTTACCTACAGTAGAGGTTAGAAATGACTTAAGGATTCACCTGCCAGTATGCTCTCAAGCACTAAAGATATTTGATATTAAAAGAAAAACCTACTGAACCACCCAGATGTTGATCCACTTACAAAAAATATTTTTCTATAACCATGTATAATGATCTTAATATACACATCTACGTAAGACAACCAACAAAATGTAAGTCATATACAGTGTAGAGATGAAAAGAAAGGCTTTTTTTACCCTCTAAAGGGTCACTAGAATGAACTGACAGTAAATGGATGAGATGGGAGAAAAGCACAGTAAGACTGTGCACGTGAAGGCAGTGAGCCCACAGCCCAGCAGGTTCTGAAGCCCATGCATTTTTATTTCACAGGGGGAGGGGAAATGGGAAATTTAGACAAGTTTTAGAGGAATAGTACATGATTTTTAGGGACCTCTGAGAGCCTGAAAAAACATTTGGTAGATTGGGACAAAGTCATTGGGTCCCTGAGTAGGTAAAGAATTGCAAATGATTCTCTTTACAGAAGAATCTTAATTCCCTCCCCACACCAATACTGACTGGGGTTGAAATAGAAGACAATGGTGTTTAGCAAAAGTCCACCCAGGTATGTTAACAGACTTTGGACTTTTTTCCTGCCATATGAATTTAGTTAAAAGAAAACTCAGCAAAAACCCCAGAGATGATTGCTTTCTTCCTTAGTGGATACAGACTTTAAACAGATAAGGAGGTATCACAGTAACATCTCTTCTAGCATCTGCTGGTTTTTGTTGTTGTTGTTATTGTTGTTTTGGGAGGGGGGTGCACTAGGGACTGAACCCCAGGGTGCTTACCCATAGAGCTACACTCCAGCCCCTTTTCTTATTTTTTATTTTGATATTTTTGAGACAGGGCCTCACTAAGTTGCTTAAGGCCTCACTAAGTCGCTGAGGTCAGTCTCAAGCTTGCGATCCTCCTGCCTCAGCCTCTCAAGTCACTGTGCCTAGTGCATCTGCTACTTTTTAAGTTCCTTTAAAGTAAAATTAAAGTGTACCAGGGCACCACATTTTGGAGTGACAGTCCCTAGACTCCTTCAATAGGTAATTCCCAAGTATCAGAAAGAAGGCAAAGAGGTTTCATCAGAGATACACACACACACTGGATAGATATATTAAAATATATCCATCTGTAACTTTTCAGTTAAAGAATAAAAATATCTAGATTCCTATTCCATTTAAATAGACCCAAGAAAATTTCCTGGGAAGTTTTCCAGAGAGTTAGATTGCTTTTAAATTGGCCATGCATTAAATAAATCTTTGTTTAACGAAAGTGAACGAGTAACTGATACGATACGGTATCTGTACATTCACTCTGCACAAGGTGCCTTTATCTCAAAAGCATTACTCAAGAGACAAACAAGAAATCAGATTACAGCTCTGGAGAACCATACTCTGCATCTTCCAACAACACTGCCCACTCATACATTATATGAGCACCAGCCACCTGCTGCTTCCCAAGAAATGTGCAATCTACCTTCCCCATTTGCTCCCCAAAGGCTCTCCTACTTGACACAAGTGCCCCCTTTCCATTCATTCCACAGCATTCACCTTTCATCTCACTAGCAGTAAATGTGCAAAGAGGTTTTCTTTAACAGCAGAACCAAAGAGAAGCATTCAGCATTACATTTTATAATGAAACAAAACCCCAAATCCTGAGAGTCTACTGAACTAGTGCTAAAAGCTATTGCAGGAAGAGATTTGTTCCTGGGTGCCTGACTTCCTTTCACATTACCTGCTTCAGTGTACTTCAGTCCCACTTTTTCTTCTGTGTCTTTTGTCTTTGGGGGTGGCCAGACAGCTTGGAGTCTGCCAGGAGTCCTGTCGTCCTGCTCTGTAGGGCTCTGATCAGGCTGTTGAAAAGCAGGAAAAAAAAAAAAAAAATCAGTAAAATGAAATGTGGCCAGAGCCCATTAATTATTGAAAACAAACATGCTAACACTAATTCTAATATTAATTTTAATGGCCAGATGCACACTGCTCTCATTCATTACAGTCAAGACATCCTACTAAGGTACAACTCTTTTCCAGAAGTATAAATGATCAGTTGGGGTGAAAATTAAGGCCAAGTACTACACAACCCTTAATAGCTTTTTTTTAAAGGCTATTTTTTAAAAGCACAAATAAACTTTGAGTTGAAGAAACAGACACAAACGTACTATTTCGGTACATTTATAGACTATTTACAATCATATTCCAAACAACTCCAGGACTAACAAGGATTAATTTTGCATTTTCCATGAACATTAGCACAGGCCAAGATACACTTCTTTATATGTTCCACACTTCTTAATTCTTTCTTTCCTATTAAAAAAATGAATGAGATTGCCTTCACATTCAAGTTATTTTTATAGGAATTGATTTTTACATCTATAAGAATGCTATTTTTTGTTTAGTTTCTAACCACAACCTGAGAACATTTTTCTAATGACTTGAATTTTTGATTCAAAAGAGCATAGTAAATATACAGGAAGGAGTGGTAATCACATTCTGAATTGATCTTAAGAAATAAATTCTATTAATTGTTTTTATGAACATTTAATATCTACCAGACAGGTGCTTCCTAGTCTTTATACATACATTATCTGAAGTTATTTTCTTTGAATAACTGTTTTCATGAATTAGATACATTTTATGCAGAGCTTAATTTAATCTTCATGATAACCACATAAAGTAAGGGTTATTTTCCTTATTTTGCACATTGAGATTGAGACTCAGAAATTATCAAGGTCACTCAGCCGGTAAATGGCAGAGTTAGAATTAAAACCCAGTTCTCACTCTAAATTCAGTGCTCAATCAGGAAGCCCCACAGCCAACATGGAACATTTCAATTACATCAGAAACACATATTTTGCTAAATGGCAGACTTTCAAAGGAAATCATAGTTTTCACAGAGGGGTAATTAAGCAGTGAGGAAATCCCTATAAACGCAGGCTATACCTCCATATGCATCGCTTCCCATGCTGCTAAATCTTTATAAGTATTTACTATTGATGTTTAAACTCAGAGCAAGGGTTTCCCCCTTCCTACTCACACATCTCTACATATATCCCTCTTATTACACTCCAAGAAATATTTGAAAGAGAGAAAAGCACTCCTCTCCAACTCAATACTCCTTACAAGGATGATTTGATTTCATTAAAATCATTTTTCACCCATGCAAGAACACTAATGATAGGCAACTGGAATTCGCTTTGTCGGCAAACCTGAAAACAAATAATGTGGCATCACATTTTATGATAAAATGCAAAACCAAACTCTACATACGCTTTTGGAATCAGACGGGCTATCTGCTGGTTTGGACTTGGACCTTTCAAACACAGCTCTTAGTGACTCCTTTTCATGTCTCATCTTGCGCTTAAGAGCTTCCAGCTCAGAGGTGTCAGCTGTAGTCCCCTTTTTGGGGGGACGGATGAATAAGGCTTTAAAAGCCTCCAGAGCAGTCTCTGGTGGTTTTGGCTTGACCTCGCCACTCTGGGTTTGGACATCTTCAGAGTCCCTCTGGCTCTCCTGATCAGCACTACAGCCCATCTCTCCTCCCCCAGGCGACTTGGGGTCTGCTCCCTTCAGTTCAGTTTTGGGCATGTCAATGTTGAGTAGCTGAGAGAGCTGCTCCAGGAGAGTGGGAGTGGCCTTCGGATCACTTGCTCTCTCCCTGCTCTTCACAGTCTGTGGCCCTGTCTGCACCAGAGACTTCTGAACAGGCTGGGTCAACTTGAGCAAAGCCAGGTCCCCATCCTTTGGTTTAATTTCAGTGATGGTCTCCTCTCCTTCTGCTGTGGTCCCTTTCTTCAGTACACGAAGCCCACTGAAAAAAGCTGGAAGCTGGAACGACTTCTCTCCAGGGACTTCTCCTTTGAGAGAGACACTTGCAGTGACATCGGCGCTGGAGTTCTTGCCTGTTGCTACAGGTGGGACTTGGGACCCTTCTTCTCCAGCCTGGCCTTGGCTGGAGCTATGCTCTGTCTGAAGGCCATCATCGCCAGGTTCCAATTTGCTGCTTATCTCAGATGGACTCCTTTGAGGATTTTCTGCACAGAGCTCTGCATCATCCATTTCCCCAGTGCTAGCATTTTCTCTAGAACCTCCTGGGTTTTCTTTGGGCTCCTGAGATGGCTCAGATAAGTTAACACTAAAGGACTTTGGGTCATTGGTGCTGCTTCCCTCTTCTGGCTCTTGGCCTCCATCATCAGAGTCAGAATCACTGGTGGTATGCACAAGGGTCCCGCGGACGCAGATGACATCATCTCTGCCCACATTCAAAGTAGCAAGTGGAAGAAGCTCTTGACCACAGGGAGAACTCCCTGCTTCTGCTTTTCCCTGACTTCCCTCCGATTCTCTCTCCACACTTTCAGTCTTCCCTTCATTTCTTAGATCAGGTGGCACCTGAGCCTCTGCCTCCAGCTCATCTGAGCCTTTGCTGGGATCATCCTGCTGAGGTGTGGGATCCACATCTAAACTGCGGAATGCTTTCAGCACAGCATCCTCCTCTTCAGGCTTCACAGATTCCAACTTGTTTGTAAATCCAAAGAGGGATTTCATAGAAAACTTACTCAGGATCGACTGAGCCATTTCAAGTCCAGCTTCGGATTTTTCTGGTTCCGACACATCACTGCCATTTAGAGAGTTCCCAACCTCCTCCATGCCTCCACAGGCCCTTAGAGGAAGTTCTGACTTGTGCTACCCTCGCTGTGCTCTCTCAATTTATCCACTCCATCTGCCCTGAAATTACAGGGCAGGGAGCAACAGGACCCGGGAGGGAGCCAGGCTCTCTGCCGCTCAGAGAATGCACTTGGTCTCCCTCGGGTCACTGCGCCCTCCCTTCCGGTTTACTCGATGACGGAGGCGTGCTCGGGGCAACCGTAAAAAGCCTGTGGAGCTCTATGCCCAGGAGCAGCTGAGGCTGCGCACCTTTACTACACGCGGACAGGAGGCTGCTCTTCTTGGACTTCCGTATTTATTCCCCTGGACAAAAGACTTTTTGTCATAGGAAAGTCAGCCTGCCCGTAGTCTCAGTCAGGACTTCTGGAGGAGCTCCGCCCCAGTGCCTGCGGTTCTCCTGGTTGCATTCAACTTCCTCATTGGTGAGCAAGTTGAGGTTCCTGAAAGTGCTGAGGCGGCAAGCTGATCTTGACAGTCCTTAACCACCCCCTGGAGCAGCCTAAGGGATTCAGAAGTGAATCAGCAGAAAATGTTTGAACTACTCCTTACATGAGCCCTCTTTTCCATCTGGAATATGATTAGAGGCCTGGGCCTGCCAAGCCAAAACAACAACAACAACTACACTAGTAGGGCACCCACATCAACAGCCACTTACAAGCCCTAATCAAAAGGGAAAAAGTAAAGATCATCTTAAAGTACCCAGAACTTTCAAAGCAGTCAATTTACTGCGCTTGAAGTCTTTTTTTTTTTTTTTTTAAATGCTTTCTTCCGCTTCTCCGCAGGTTGCATCTGGAATGCAGATTTCAGCTGCCGGCTGGAGAAGGAAAACCAACACTACTGGTTTCAAATTACTGCTGTTTTAGCTCTGCCCTAGCTGCCTGAGTTCTACAAACAGGTACTTAGGAAAGTACGCCCACCACACCCAGTGTCTGTCAACCATTAGGTGGCAGAGTAAACAGCTCAGCAGGAATAATTACCAGCTGCACTCCTGTGCCAACATCAAGCTTTGACTTCCTGGCTTCCTTAGGAATCCTGGTAGCAGAAGAAGGCAGAGCATCCCTCTCTGCTTTAGTGCTCCAAACACCTAAACGAACCTGGCACACAGCACAAAGAAACACATGCTCTGCCTTGTTAGGCAAAGTAATTCATCAAAGATCCCTGAGAATCCACATTCCCCTACTGGGCAAAACATCTGAAGTCTTTGTCAGACCCATTTTGCCTTTAAAAAAAAAAAAAAAAAGAGGGGCTGGGGATGTGGCTCAAGCAGTAGCGCGCTCGCCTGGCATGTGTGCGGCCCGGGTTGGATCCTCAGCGCCACGTACAAACAAAGATGTTGTGTCCGCCAAAAACTAAAAAATAAATATTAAAAAATTCTCTCTCTCTCTCTCTCTCTCTCTCTCTCTCTCTCTCTCTATCTATCTATCTATCTTTAAAATAAAAAAAAAAGACACACAAAACAACCTCTAAACATCAGCTTAATGTAATATCTACCACTCTGTTACATG
Source organism: Spermophilus citellus (assembly GCF_964194105.1). NCBI lineage: Eukaryota > Metazoa > Chordata > Mammalia > Rodentia > Sciuridae > Spermophilus > Spermophilus citellus. Next base: position 144,248,555 of record NC_138185.1, read on the forward strand.
CTGGGAACCTGGCAACTTAAGGACAGGGGGAAAATTGAAGCACTGTTTCCTAGCTGCCTACCTGCCTCTTGGGACACCTTCCTGTTGTACCTGAAAGTCTCAATGTTTTTCAAATCTAGTTCAGTGAGCAGACACATAGTGAGCCGCTGGAATGGACAGGGCATTGTGCTGGATTGAGAGAAGAGTCAAACTGGCTTAATGGATATTGGCAAATCTCTTTGAGCAAACCTCCAAGAAGATTGCAGCCAAGTATTAAACACAAACAGCAATTTCTTCTGCAAAACAGAAGCCATAGCAACCAGCAAAATGACAGTCTTGCTTTATCTGAAGTGGGGAATGGCTGCAAGTCACCCTTGGATAACTTGAGTCACATTCTCTAATACTAAAGATAATGCTCATTAATACTGAGAAATGCTGATTGCAACAATGTTTTTTTTTCCAATATATTCAAAAGGAACCCTCACACATTTTTTTTTAAAAGGTACATATCATTATAACCCACCAACACCTATCAGGAAAATAAGAGACCACCTTCTAAACCTTGATTTGATCTTGTGTCTAAATGGGTACTTTCCTCTTTGCATCTGATTCTAACTTATTTGGGGATTATTAACTGAAGTAAAAGTTAAATCAAAAATCACCAGCACACTAGAGGAAAAAAAATCAATGGTGTCATTTAAGTCTCAGCACAAGCTTGCTGTCTAGAGGAAATGCCTTTTGATAAAAGTCAGACTTCTGCTTCTTCAAGATTATGAGAAAAAATTATCTCACCAGATCATAGATCATTCTTCTTAAGAGACACATATGCAAAGATGGGTGAGGGGTGGAGATACCACATATACTTGGTGAGAACCTTTCATTTTCTGCAACACAACTAATGACTGATTTCCAAAATAAGTTTCCAGGCCCCTCAACAGACAAAAATAGGACCTAAACTGGAAGGGTGTGTTAGTTCTTCCACACTGTGGAACTGAAATTATAAGGTTCAGCATCCTTTCAATACCCACCAATTTCATGAAAAGTGGGGCAAGTCTTTGGTCCAAGGAGATTTTTCTTTGGCCCTAACAATGTAAGGTGCTTTGAGGCTCATTTTAAAAGTTAAGAAACCAAGAATTAAAAAATTAAAATAAATAAATAAAACCAAAACCAAAAGAAGGTAACTAACTAAGCTAGTGAATGGGGAATAATGATGTAAATAATACCTAACATTTGAATATTTACTATGTTCCAAGCTGGTTTTGGTGCTCCACATACATTAACCATTTGATATAAATCTCAACTATATAAAGTCAGTATTATTATTCTCTTCCTGCTAGGAAATTGAGGCACAGAAATATTAAACAGCTTGCACATGTTTAGAGATCCACAGAATGGTAGGACTAGAATCTGAATCCAGACAGACAGGTTCTAGAATCCATATTCTTAACCACTCCTCTACAGCCCAGGGCTACACTTCCTGCCCTCATAGGATGCCACACACAGCTGAGACTTGAAGTACACAGGGGCTTCAGTCCAGCTTGTTGGTGGACTCTAAGATGCAAGATGCACTTCTCCTCCAGGATGATACTGAAGTATAAATGAGTTCATGAAAACTTACCCTGAGGATGCCCATTATGCTATTAGTTCAGAAGAAGTCTAGAGATGCTTCTTAGGGGGAGAAAAATCAAGCAAAAACTCCAGTAACACCTAGCAGGTTTGTTTATTGGCCATAGACAAGATAGAATCTGCTGGAATTGAGCACATCAAGAGGTTTTCCAGCTTCCTCCTACTATTCCCTTCATTTATGAAGCACAACTTCAATTGCAAAGACTCACTCATCCAGTGTCATTAATGAGCACCAATTAGGTCTGGTGTACAGAGATGAAGACACTCCACCCTGCCACCATCATGAAATGTGTAGTTGGGAGGGACATCAGCCAAGAAAGAGGAAATTCTTTGCTCAGAAAAGGTAGCCAAGTACTCTATACCCAGGACTCAGTCTGAATAGCAGCAGCTGAGCTGAAACAATTTTGAATGAAAGCAAGCAGTGACCATTTAAATATGAGGAGGAGTGAAGAGCAGAAGCCTGGTAATTTGGAAATCTGAAAACTTACTCTTCCAGGCCACTAGTTCCCATGACCAGAAGACATTCTGGGATTTGAAAAGTGTTTCAGACTATAATATTCAAATAAGCAACTCACAAATGTGATCTAAGTGGGTTGGTCTTGAAAAATGAGTCTATTTAAAGTTTAAATACTTCCAGGAGTGGAGATAATCACCTTTCTTGGACATTATTTATCTCAGTGTCATATCACATTGTGATAAATACTTGGGAAGCACCTGCTATGCAAAACCAGTGGAAGCCAAAACTTTCATTCTTTACAACCCACTATAACCTCAACTGGTTCTCTTTGAGTTGTAATGAGACACATAAACTGTCCAATAGCCACATCCGTGCAAAAGGCCAAATGCAAATGGTCCACCTCAGGCAACTAAGTCAGAATATAGGATAAATAACTAAGCAGGGGGCTGGGGATGTGGCTCAAGCGGTAGCGCGCTCACCTGGCATGCGTGTGGCCCAGGTTCGATCCTCAGCACCACACATACACAAAGATGTTGTGTCCACCGAAAACTAAAAAAATAATAAATAAATAAAATACAAAAAAATTCTCTCTCTCTCTCTCTCTCTCTCTCTCTCTCTCTCTCTCTCTCTCTCTCTCTCTCTCTCTCCTCTCTTTGAAAAAATATAACTAAGCAGCATTTGATCCACATGATACTCTTCATAACTATTTGTTAGAGAGTTCCTATTTAAAATCTGAACATAGGGGGCTGGGGATGTGGCTCAGTGGCAGAGCCCTTGCCTCATACATGTGAGGCACTGGGTTTGAGTCTCAGCACCACATAAAAATAAATAAATAAAAATAAAGATATCATGTCCATCTACAACTAAAAAAAATTTTTAAAAATCTTTACTTAATATTTGTGGGGAAAATGTCCTACCAGTGAACCCTCCTACCATTTCACCATCCTCTCAAACTAGATAGAAGGTGGAATTAGTTCTACTTCAGGACAACATATGGGCATCAGTCCAGCCAGTGGATACTGTTGAGATAAGACTGAAAGAACTACAACAGAAGGCACATCACCACCTACAGGCTGTAGTGCTTAGCTCTGTGACCTTCATGTATTAAAGAAATCAGCATTAAAAACTATTTTTATATCACTTTGTGCAAGTTGTACACTGCCTAGAAAGAAAACTTCTGAAAGCCCCCATCCTCTATGGAGCCCTTTCCCATGTTTTTCAAGTTAGATTTATTTACTCCACAATCTCAAAGAGCCCCCAGAAAGGCAAAGGAGATTGCTTCCATTGTCAGGCTAATTGTCCTGTTTCTCCTTGACCAGTTTATTTCAAACTCTGGGACTGATTTTAATGATTAATTGCTTCTAACCTCTCAAAATTATTTTCATAGGTTCATGTGGCAATTGCTTGAAACAAGTAGAAAGTGGAATTAAAATTAGTAAGGATAAATAAGAGTGTAGAAAGTATGTGGGGAGGGGCTGGGTTTGTAGCTCAGCGGTAGAGCACTGGTCTACCACATACGAGGCCCTGGGTTTGATCCTCAGCACCACTTAAAAATAATAAAATAAAGATATTGTGTCCAGTTATAACTAAAAAATAAATATTAATTTTTTTAAAAGGGTGTGGGGGAAAAAATTAAGAGCAAGGGATTTGGTAAAATAAGTACACTATGAATAGGAGGAATAGGATCACAGGTAAAGATGGACCTTTGTTCTTGTTGTTCAGAAATATATTTCAACTTAACGAACGATGTCTGGTACGAAAGGGAAGGGCTGAGGAAATTATAATGTCAGGATTATCCAAAAAAACCTGTTGAGGGCTGGGGTTGTGGCTCAGTAGTAGAGCGCTTGCCTGGCACGTGTGAGGCCCTAGATTCGATCCTCAGCAACACATAAAAATAAATAAAGTAAAGGTGTTGTGTCTGTCTACAACTAAAAAAATATTTTTTAAAAAAAAATCTGTTGATTGGATGAAGTGTCATACAAAAGACATAAAATTATGGAAGAATTTGGGTAGAAATGAATTGTTGGGAAGCTGACTGGGTCTTTAGAAATATTAGAAATCATCTAGCCGGACCTTATTTTAAAGATGAACATAGTTAAAGTCAGGAGAGTGCTGAGCCTGCCATGCTGTTCAAGTGCAGCATCTCCATGGGGAACGAGGCTTCCCATCTCCCACTCCTCCCATCACGCCACCCTCCAATAGGCCCTGTGATCCTACCCTCTTCCTCAGCAGCATCCTCCACAGGCCCATTTTCCACATCTTTGAAATGGAGAGGACACTCTGCTTCTACCTGATGCACAGGACTGTGATGAGACCAAACCAGTGACTTCTTCAGACTCCTCCTAGTTTCGCAGCACTCATTCTGCCTTCTTGGTGTGGAGTTCCCCACCAACTAACCTAGCCCCTCTGCACAGCCTATCAAAAGCTGCAATTGTTTCTCCTAATTGGTTAAAAAGAAAACAGGCAACACCTGCCTGTTTCGAGGAATGGATCTCAGTGATTAAGGGTTTTTTGTTGTTGTTGTTGTTATTGCTGAACAGTCGGTGTAAAATATTTCTAAGACTGGTTCCCCCTGACGGTATCAATGTTTCTATGAAAATGGGTTGAGAGCAAACTAGAAGAGTCTAAAAAGGAAGAGGAGAGGCTGGGCATGTTATGAAACTGGAAAAAAAGGAGAGAAGAGGGTGTGTGATCATTTAGAGATCAAGAAATAAGGGCACTGGGAAGAGCTAAGAGCACCGTCCTGGGCTCAGATCATGTTCTGCCCCTATAAGAAGCTTGACCGTGGGCAAGTTACACAGATGCCCTGTGCTGCAGCTTCCTCACTTGGAAACTGAATAATCCCCTACACCCCCCCGCCCCAAGCTCCCTCCACTGTGTACCAGGACAGTCAGACAAATGCAATGCCATCCTAGACCACGGCCCCATTGTGCCACAAGTGAATTAAGTCCCAAAGAAAAATCTTCCAAGGCATCCCTCTGGGTTTTTCAGGGCCAGTGCTTTCTGGGTTGGTTTTTTCCATCTGTTTCACCTGAGGAGAGTAATTAGCCTAACATGGTCTCAGGAGGCACTGCAGAAGGTTACAGAGTTTTCCCTGTTCTTTATATTTCCTGAGCTCCAAGGTGATTTTTTAAGCCACCTCAATCATTTCAGAAATCATTTTTTAAGCCACCTCAATCATTTCTTTTCATTCTTTTCTCAAACCTCAACTGAAGCATACTGATAATGACACTGCCATTCTAGTCCTTTGGGGAAGGGCTGTTCCCAAGCAGTGCCTGGCCTGGGAGGAACACAGGTCCTGGACAGCAGAGCACTGACCATTTTCTTTTCCCTTTGTTGTTTGTTTGCATGTCTGTTTTTAGGTCAGTTCCTTAGACTTGAAAGGTGCTGCTTTGTTTTAAATTTCCTTACTCTTACAAATATAAAAACCAAATTCAAAGTTGTTAATACATTACTGGTTAGGGTCCCACTGGAAAATATTTCTAAGACTGGACTCCACCAACCAATCTCAAAGGTTCGATGAAAATGGATGTAGTGTAGATGACAAAATAAAATAATGTTAAAAATAATAAGAAAGGCTATAACTGAACTTGTGAAGCTAATGGGACACGGAGCAGGTAAGTGGGAGCTCTCTCTCGTGGGACAGGTTTCGGAAGGGCTTTGAGCTTTTCAAAAGTGAAGAAAATATTATGATTGGCCCACTTGGATAACGACAATAGAAGGCACAAAGTCTGTGGAGAAAGCATCTCATTGTGGTTAAATTGTTCCTTATCAAAGGTAGAGATGAAGACCTGGCATCTAATAAGCTATTTAAGCCCATTACTGCCTATAACTCCTCTCCTTCTCAATTAGTAAAACTAGACCCCTCTTGGGTACTGCCATTACTAGTTATTTTTTTTACTTTTCTTTCTTAATTTTCTTTTTAAGAGAAAGCTATTCTGGGAGTTAGTTCAAACTCTAAAGATTCAGCTATCATTTAAAAATATTTTTAAATTTAGAGGAGTCAGTAGAAAATTTAGAGAAGGCGGAGACTTAACTAAAACAAAGTAGAGGTGGATGAGAAGAGGTGGATGAGGGTAGAATAGGAAGAAAACCAACAATTTTTTAGGATGTCATTGTTGTTCTCAGTAAGCATCATGCTAGGTTTTTTATGTAAGTTTTCTTGCACCCTAGTTCCTTCCATACGTCTATGAGAAAGCTCTCATTAATGCTATTTAGATTAGTGTGGTCCAGTGCAAGGTTCTGCAATAAGGGAAACATTTCTGTGTCATTCTGTGTGGTAAATACCAACCACAGAGGCCTCCAAGAACTGAAAATATGGTTAGTATGACTGAGGAACCAAGTTTTTAATTTGACTTAATTAAATAACCACATGTGGTGAGGAGCCACTGCATTGGGCACTACTATAAATTAATACTGAGGTTCAAAGAAGTTAAGTCAATTCTAAGATTACATACTCAGGAATGGCAAAGCCAGGATATGTATAGAATCCCTCTGATTATAAATGTTTGTTATTTTTGTTACAATGAGAAGAAGGAGAAGGAGAAGGAGCCATGATATTTTATAACATTTTTCTTTCCTATTGAAATATAGACAGGGATGAAAAACAGATCATGCAGTTACCCAAGCCAACTGCCTACTGAAGTCAGAAGAAGTTTGTGGAGAGTAGAAAGAGTCACAAAGATTGTGAATTCAAAATCAGTAATAATTCCTTGAACTTAATACCCATATAAGAAGTCATTTTAAGACAAAAAATGTGGAAACAGATATCACTGCATTAAGGTTACAAGGAGAAAGAAATGAGGAACTGCCATGGATCCTATTTTTAAATATAGTTAAAGAGAGAGCAGAGAAAAAAATAGTAGAAGAGGCCAAGGCTGTGGTTTTGAAATGGGGTGCACTTGGGTTCATTATGAAGTATTCAGTAATGATCATACACTAGCTGTGTCACTTTAGGCAAGAAGGTAAGCTTCTTTAAATTCTTTAAGCCAATGTCCACATGTATCAAATGGAAAAATAATAACTCAGAATTGTTCAAGAATTAAATGTGCTACAATTCCTAATCCACAGATGGCCAGTGTGACTACTCGTACTCTGAAGCACGTATGGTTGCAGGGATCCATGGATGGCGAGGAAAAATCACATTTCCCCAGTTTTGAAATGTATTGCCTGTTGGTACCATTTGGCACACCACTTTAATTGGAGATTTAATAAGACAAATATATATAACACTGTGGTCATTTTCAACACTGGAAAAAGTATCATGAAATACTCTAAAGAAATGTTCCCAGAACCAAGGTCATATATTTTCTATAGCTGGAGAGGGAGGTTTATGATATTCATATACAAGACATGTCTGTAGTAACTGCAGTCCTTAATATAATTTAGAAATAATGATATTAATAAACCAGAATGACTTAATTAAACTCAGAAAAACCCTAAGGGCAATAGACAAATACTTAGGCCATAAAAATTGAAACTTTATGTTAACATAGGCGTGTTCTCTAATGGCCTCTGTTCAACAGCTACTGCAGTTCAAATTCTCAATGGGCCATATGGGATTATAATTTTAACCACAAATTCCCACCCCATCCCCCATCTTGGAGGAGAAAGAGACCAGGGTTTAAAGAGACTATGTGAGAATCACAGTACCCTAAGTCCAATGAACAGAGAAGGGAAACTTTGGGGACAAAAAAAAAAAAGGAGGTCAAAAACAACCACATGAATTTCAGAGAAACTGAATAAAATATTTCCACAGCAATATGCCATCTTGCTTACCTAAAATTCCCATAGAAATTTCTCATTTTAAAAAAAATAAAAATCAGTTCTATACTGTGTTCTTTCAGGTTCTGAAAGTATACTACAAAGTTTTCTCTGTGTATACAATCGAGAGTAGAAATTTCATATGAATCACTATTTCATGTCAGAATATATAAAGAGGAAATAAGAACAAGGAGTGTTATAAAGATCAAAGAAAAATGAATTTAACAGCTACATTAACCATTAAGTTGGTTCAGTGTTTAAGTTTATTGTTCTTTTTGTTTTACAAAGAAATGTGGTATGTTACCAGATTTATCATTACCATGCAATTTGTGGGGAATACAGGTGGATGTCATAGAATTGTGGAAATGGCATGTTGACACAAAAGAGGATTTTTATTGAAGTGTAGTACCAAACCATCACACCAATTCCAAAATTGGAACTAATTTGAGAGAGCAATTAAATTTTATGTGGATTTGGAATCATATCAGCTTGTTTTTTTCCAACTGCTTTATTATGACTTCAAGAGACAAGATTTTTTTTAAAGAATCCATTAAAAATTCATCAATTGCAATTGTTCTTTTTACCTTGCTAATTCCTTGATCGTTTACTGTACCACATATGTCTCTCTCTTTCTCACACTGTCAGACACACACACACACACACACACTCACACACACACACACACACACTCACATATATACCCACTCCTTCAAGAAACAAGCTACTTTGATATTTCTGAATTCGTTTCACTTGCAGTACTAGCCCCATTTGCCCTGAATATTCTAATCCTAATGATTTGGGCAAGTCAATCCTGTGGCTTTAGTGGGAGGGTGATTCTCATTGGCTTTCAAAAAAGCAATACAAAGATGTGGGCCCTTTCCATGTCATGCGAAGGCACCATATCAGAGAGCAATTTGTTATTGATGTGCTGTCTAGTTAACGCTGTGAGGATTGCCATTTAAGAGTGAAGGAAAGTGGGGTAACTGACATCTGCTTATATCCTCACCTATATGCGACTGGTACATGATGAGGGATATAGTGCCCCGGATTAGCAGCTGCAGTATTTTCACTAGTTGAGTTATGTGTGCTAATACTTCCTTTAGTTCTAACTACCTAATTCTGAGCCTGGTCCTCCATCATCATCACTGATTATGGAGTTAACATCTACCCATTAAATGAATGTCTTTTGTTCTTAAATTAAAACAAAACAAACAGCCAACAACAATAACAACACACACACACACACACACACACACACACAACACAAAAAACAGAAGTATCCAAGTAGTGAAGAGATAGAGGGGATTAACATTTAAACACTTTATACTCAGACCTGGGTTCAAGTATTGCTGCTGTCTTCACTGAACCCCTTGTCTGATTTGCACAGTAGACTCAATAATACTGCAGAGAACTGAACTTGGCATTAGAAAGTGATCAGTACCTCTAGATTCTTGTTACTGGCTTAGAGAATTCAAGGTTGCATGTGGAATTGATGATTATATCCTCCAGTTCATAAAGTGCAATTTATTTGATTCTGATGCTGTGTTTTCCCCAGACAATTAAGCCAATTCACTAAGGAGCATTCACAAATAAAGAGACTGATGATCCTTGTAAACTAGAAACACCAATATGAATTCAAAGTTTGTATCTTAACAGCTGGCATGCCAAGTCCTACTTTCAAAGTTTCCTGCAACCAATAAGTAACTCTGATGACTGTTCACCTCCTCTGCTTTTCATAGCTCTGTTTTCAATCTCAGGCCACACCTTCCTAGTACCTTTTCTCCCTACCCATGTGCCTTATTTATAGACATTTTACAAACTATCCTTCAGCATTCCCCTCATGGAAGCTTCAGGAAACTGCCCTTGGTGTAAGGAGTTTGGTCACTTGGGCTCTTTAGTCTCTCACCACATTCAGTTGCCTGGTTCAAGGTACAGCGCAAACTGAGGTGCACAGTTAATAGTAGCTCCTAGTTTGCTGGAACATGGAAACTTCACTTTAAGGCTAAGTTCTTAATGTTTATGCTCTAAATGGCTCTCTGGGATTACTGAGGTGGTATCATACATAGATGCTGTCCTAGGACAACTCATACATTTGGTGGTTTTGAACGTTGTCCCAAAAGTGACACCCAGGGTTGCTAGATTTAGTCAACAAAATGCAGGACACACAATTAAATTTGAATTTCAGACAAGAATTGTTTTTTAGTATAAGGCTATTTTATACAATATTTGGTAATCGCATAATACAAAAGTGGAGGTGACAGACCATAGGGTACAGTCCTCTAGAGCTTTGTCATTTGCACAGGATCCTCTGCAAATATGCTGAAGGAGCACTACAGGATAATCAGCCTGCAGAGCCTCTCCTTACAGCAACCTCCACAGCCACAAGACCACAGTTCTGGTTGCTTAGGAATTGAAATACACACTGGCTGTTTGATATGGTGACATAAGAAGACATATGGATCTGGCCTTCATCTTTGGTGTCTGGCCAGAGCTCTTAAAATTATTTTATGTGATAAGTGATAGGAGCATCTTTTGTAATAATATTTGGGTTTTGGCCCCAGCTCCTAAAACAGCTCAGGAGTGATATAATGAAAGGAGCAAGTCCCTTTTAATGACACCTGAGTTTATATTAATGAGGGGATTTTTGGAAAGCCTCTAAGGATAGGAGATTGGTTTCCAGGGAAACTAACTATGTGACTGGAGGACTAGAGGTTGCAGCCTCACCCCTGACCTCCAGGGAAGGTAAAGGGGCTGAGGTTGAGTTCATCACCAATAGCTAATTACTTGACCAATCATGCCTACATGATAAGGTCTCTACAGAAAAAAAAAAAATGGAAGGAGTTCTGTGTCCACAGGGACCCTTCCAGACCTCACCTGTGTGTCTCTTCTCCCTGAAATTCATTTTTATTCTTTAAAAATATCATTTATAATAGATAGGTCATGGTAAGTAAACAAAGTCCAAGTGTTAACAATCCAAAGAAACTACTCCCTCCAATTTTTAAAAATTATAACTAATGGAAAACTAAGAAACATAAATGCACATTTATTTTTATTGTATATTAAACAAACTTACATATTTAGCATATAAAGACATATGTATACATGTATTACACATGCATTGTATATGTATAGATAATGCAAACTTACAATGTGATATATGACATATATAATAATAATAATAATAATAATAATAATAATAATAGGCTTTTATGTAGTAATATGTATCAAAAGCCTAAAAATATTTATACAAAATCATTTGCCTCCAGAAATTTATTATAAGGAAATAGTTTAAATATTGAAGAAAGTGTGGCTATAGTATTTGTTTACAAACAGTAGTACTACTCTAGAATTGAAACAACTTCAACGTCCAATAATGAAAAACATGATTAAATTTTGGCACACCATTAAGTGGAATATTATTCAATCACTTAAATAACATCTATAAAGATGTTATAAATCATGGGTAGGCAATGTAAAAGTAACTGGTTATAAAAGAAAAAAAGTTATAAAATAGTAGACTTATATTTTTAAAAAGCTTCATTGAAAATACATTATCCAAATGTATCAAATTTTCAGCTGTGGAGACTATGGGTTAATTTCTTTTTTCTAATGTATGTACATGTTTCTAATTGTCTATAAGGATTGTGTATGATTTTTAGAATTGTAAGAAATTTAGTAAAGTTAAAAAATAATTTCATTCACAAGAATAAAAACTAGGAATACATAGTTTTTTCTTTAAAAAGAAAAGAAACAACAAATAAGAAAAAGAAAGTAGCCTTTCTGTATTCTAGGGCCTCCTTCTCTTTGTCACCAGCTCAATTTAAAGTAATTCACCAATAGATGTCACTGTTACACTTCTTTCTTTAAACACATCTCAAGATGTACAACTTGACTTTTCAGGTAGGGAGGACAAAGACAAGACTTTACAAATCCCCATCACCTGAAGAACTATCAATCTGTCATCTTCCAGCTTTATTCTAAACATCTGGTTATAAAAATTAATATCAACTGCTTTTCTAAAATAATGTGCAGTGACTATGGTTTTATGGTTATGAAAAATACAAGGTTTTCCTATTCACTGGTTATCACCTACATGATGCACCTAACCCAAGAATTTGAAAACCCATGTTGCTGCCTATGTGATCATAAGTCTAACCCGTGCTCATCCTTGCATAGTTCCAGGTTGGAAAGTAATAAACCCGAGAACAAGATTATCAGCAGGGCATTGAAGCTAACAGCAGAAAAAGAAAAACTAAAATGCTTCTTGGATTCCCAGTGTTCACCCCCTCTGCCATAGGAAACTGGGTTGGGGAAAGGAGAGTGGTGAGAACCATGACAGTCTGGTCTATTCTATCAGGCCATCTAAATGTGAAAGTAGCTAAACCCCAGCCCGATGCTTTGTATTAGGGAGTCAATGCTTCTGTGTCAATGAACATACAAGTGAATGAGAAAGGAGAAGGCTATGTTTTTTAAATGGGTCATCCTGTATTCGACAGATTTCCTGCCAACCTGTTCACCTGTTATTTGAGCAGCTGGAGAGAAAGAAAGATTTATGGATGTGCGGGAAGACAGGCTACTTGGGTTTCACTGGAGAATGCAGGGCATACCAGTCAGCTGTCAAGTGTTATTCATAAATTTTTAGTAAAATGATATTAAATGACCATCAGCAAATAAATTTTCCCACAATGAAGTTTAGGCAGCAAAGCTAATGTGAGTACTCTGAAAAAAACATTCAGTTAGATTATAAACACAGTCACTTTCTAGTGTACACATTTCAGATCCAAGATACAACTTGGTTTTCTACAGCCCAGTGATTCATCAAAATACTGGTCCACCCACAAAATGCAGCTTTGAGAGATTTATATGCAAAATTAATATTAAATGAATGTTAGATGAACTTGTGTTGACCACAAAGAACCACAACACAAACAAAGATTTCTACTTACATTGAGATCCAAGTGCAATTCGCTTCTGTTTGACTTCTCTCTTTCCTCGTGAAGAAGGAATGGACAGGGTGGGCCTGCGCTGTAGCCCAGGACCCATGCACTTCCATCCCTGGAGGGAAGGTCTTTAGTTGTCTGCTCATTGAAGCAGTCCCAAGAAAAGCTCTCGGAGGAGTTACCTAAACAAACAGAGAAGATGATCATTGACACAGCCGCTGAAATGAAATGGGGAACTCCTATCCATCCTTCCATATTTGGGGAACTTCTACAAGGACCTTTTAAGACTCTCTCTCTCTTCTCTTTCTAATTTTAGAATTTGCTGTCCTCCAAAAGTGCTACTACCAATTACTCTTTCTGGACTAACACCAACAGAAAGTTAAAACATATGCCCTCACCACAACTTAAAAGGATAAATCTATTAGCTGTCCTCTATGCTTACCAACCTGGGCTTCATGATTCATGCTAGGTCAGAATGAAATCAGGAGGAGATGCTGTTAACAGAAATCAGAAGGCCTGGGCTATTGGCTTTACTACTAATTGGTGTCACCTGAACCAAGTCACTAGTGCATCTGTTCTTCAGGAGCAGAAACTGTGCCTTGCTTTATGTTTCTGGGGACAGAATCATCATGCATGGTTTGTTGAAAGAGTGAGTGCTGTATGAGTAACCTGTTTGGGACTCACTTCAGTTGTCTCTCAAATTGAGGGTACTAAGTTGGCTCATTCTTACCAAAACTGTCAGAGTGATAATAGTACCAGGCATTGTTCTTAGCCCTATTCTTCAATTTTTAAAATAACCTATAGTTATGTATCATTAGTATTCCCATTTTAGATGGGGAAACTGAAGTACAAAGAAGTTAAACAATGTGCTCCAGATCATAAAATCAGTAAATGGTGAAGCTAGGATTTGAACCCAGACTATTAAACACTAGAGGACATGCTCTTAGTGACTACACTACATGGCCTCTGACTGACATTCTCAAGTTGGCAACGTCTGTTCTGCACTAGAAGGACTGTGTGGTCAGAAAAGCCACATGCTGTATCCCTTGGAGAGCAGGATTCATGTTTGCATACTGAAGACCTTGAGAAGTCCTTTGGTAAAGAAACAAAACTCTGTATAACAAAGTTTTCCAAACTTATTTGGCCACAGGATTCATTTAAAGGGACATCTGCATAATATGTTGCAGGCCATTTGTATTTTACTGGAACACGGTTGGGAGAATATTAGATTAGATCGGATCATCTCTAAAGTCCCAGATAGCACAGAAATTCCTAGACCTCTTTTAATGCCTGTGTTCAACCTTGGCAAAATATTAAATAATTAGGTGGAAGTTAAAGATTTAGGCTCAGTGTACTTTTTTTGTAGGAAAGATCATTGTTGGACATATGATAGGGTGTTTATTACACATACTTCTGTAAGAGTCTCTTTGGCAGTGACCCAAAGACAACCAACAGCTTCCACCACACTGAGTACCTGACTTACAAGTAACCTGAGCTGAGAATAAGTCAGCATACAAAGGGACTGTGGAATAATATGCTTCTCCCTTTATATTAGAGTAGCATTCTAGAAGAAAGAAAATTTGAAACTAGTAAGGCTTTACTTTTTGTTTTCTTGTTTGGTTCATTGGTTTTTAATCACATTTTCAAGTGAAAGTGATGCAGGTCATAATGTTTCTACAGGTGCCCTGGGAAGCTCTCCACTAACCACTTTGTTGCAGTCACTGAGAAAAATGAGAGTACAGGATCTCATAAGTCTATTCTCACCTCTATGACATAGGGTGTCTAGAAGGTGAGACCTCTAGAGGGCCACATGCTCTAGAATGAGTGCATTTTCAGCCATGCGCCTTGCTACCTACTGTCTGCAGACAGACGGTTTCCTAAGCTTTCATTTAGGAAGCCACATGTTTTGGAGCAACCCTGCTCCAAAGACAGAAAAAGACTACTGCTTAAAATTATCTCGGGAAGGGGGCAGACTGCTAAGTACCTTCACTTTTTCCTGAAAGGAAGTCAGTGCCAGATGTACTTCAATAGATGAAGAAATTAAAGGTCATACCCCTTTAACATCTATGTATATGATTCATCCCCCTCCTAGGGTATTTCAGTCCATGATTGGCAAGAAAAGAGGAGATACACCTTTTTTGATGTATGATGTGCTTTGACCACACTCACTCACTTCCAAAACATTTAATTACTAATCAGACTCCTCATTTTAAATCCCTTCACTTTTTATTATTTGCTGGTTTTGGACAAGTTCACACATACTAATAAAACAATATAAAACATGATATATACATCACAAAACACAGTGTACAACACCTAAGGTAAGACATCTATATCATCAGAGGCACATTGTCTGGTGGTTAAGTTCATCATTCAGGTTTGAGAAAGTGGTAAATTCCCATGATAACAAGGGCTTAGATAAACACATGTGCACACACGCAAACACACGCATGCCTCCAGTGGCTATCCAATACTGCAGTAATCAGGGGAGGCATACAATCCAATTCACTCTTCATGCACAGCCAAAACAACGGAAAGTTTAAGAGGAAACAATAAAAACTAACTTGGCCAGGTGCGTGGCACACACCTGTAATCCCAGAGGCTCGGGATAATGAGCAGAACGACTGAAAGTTCAAAGCCAGCCTCAGCAATTTAGTGAGGCCCTAAGCAACTTGGCAAGATCCTGTTTCAAAAAAAAAAAAAAAAAAGAAAAGAAAAAAAAAGGGCTCGGAATGTGGTTCAGTGGTTAAGCACCCCTGGGTCCAATTCCTAGCACCAAAACAAACAACAACAAAATTAACTTGGATTCTAGAGATGGCCTCAGTTTTAAAGAGCCAATTTCTAATTGCCTAATATTTAACCAGACAATATCCCTATGAAGAAAACATGCAAGGTAAAACCAAGATGCGGAACAATTTTGATAAGGATATTTAGGACAGGAAAGGGCCAAGGGAAGAAACAAGTAACATGAAGGCCATTATTCTCCAAAGTCAGACAAAATCAGTTAGGACACAGGACAAATTCACCTTTCCAAAAATCATTTGTAAAGTCATTTTTTGAATGCAGAGTTTTAATAATGAAAACACAAATATTTTAGTTAAAAATAATGTGTGTCTGTAATTATTGAAATAAGTAGTATCCATGTTTCTCTCTTCAGCTGAGTAAACTTGAAAGAGAAAAATTACCTGAAATTAGATAAATATATTCAAAACAGTTAATTGCCATTTAGGTTCTATTACAGATTTTAGAGTGTTAGATTTACAGGAACCCTTTATAAAAAGCTGAAAGTGTCTTTTTTGATTTAATCATGTTTTCTCCTTTAATGTGCAAATTACAAATCTGCTTTATTCAATATTTGTTGTTTTGTTCCTCAAAGACATTTCAACAGCTTGATCAATCACACATACACACACAGGTTAATTCAACAGCCAACCATGGTTAATACAACATACAGCACAGATACACAACAGATACACAACAGACTTACCTTGTGACCACTCTGAAAGTCTGTGCTCTTTCCAACCATTCAAATGATGAGCTGCACTTCCTGGTGCTAACCTATAACACCAGTCTGGGGTTTGGCTGTCAATTATCAAAGCAATAAAAGCAGACAGAAAGAAAAGGTAATATGCCATTCAAAACAGAGGCAGTATCTATAAACCATCTTTCCAAAATGGAATCAAGCTCTCTACCTGTGGTACACTGGATTACTGCTCAACTTCTTCCCTCCCTCCCTACATTACCATTACGGACTCAAGGCCTTTTCTATTGCCTCTGTAGCTCCTTGCATTGGAGTGAAAGTTGTAGATTTCCCCATATCATGGAAGTTGAGTCTGGTCATATGACTTGTTTTGGTCAACTGAATGTGGGCAATGTGACAGGGCACCAAAGTCATAAAAGGGTGTTTTGACACCCTGCTTTGTGCTTCTGCTATCACCATGAGACAGGCATGCCCAGGGGATCCTGGAATTAGAAATGTGCCTAGATACAAATGCAGCCTAGAACCAAGTTCAGCTAAACTCACATTAAGATCAAGTGAACCTCAGTCAATGCTTGGGCCAATAAATGGGAGCAAAAAATAGCTGTTGTAAGCCATTGAGAATTGGGGCCTATTTGTTAAAATAGTTGCCTCATATACTCTATGATCTGCCCCTAACAGCAGATCTATAACTTAAAAACTTTTAACTTTTTCACTGAGGGCTTGAAGACTATAGAATTTTTATTTTGTAATTTTGTACTCAAACCAATTAATGCATGAGTTTTTGAAAAGTGAAAACTCATGGCACACCCATTTCCTCATTCATACCAAGACTGTGTACATTTCATTAAAAAACTAATTAACCTTATTTACCAGGCATTACCCTTAATATCTCTCTCTCTCTCTCTCTCTCTCTCTCTCTCTCACACACACACACACACACACACACAAACACATCTCTAAGAGAAGTTTCAAAACACAGCATAAAATCAGAAGATCTAGACAAAGTCTCTAAGGCATAAAATTAGAGTGCCTTTCAGGCTTTCTCTTCTAATTTTCTTGTCATGCAAAGCCCTAACTTGACAGAAATGATAAAGTGGTTATGCCTCCAAAAAAAGAGGGGAAAAACACCCCTCAGCTTGAAACCCTCATGAGTTTTCATTCCTATGCTGTAGTTCCTGAGGCCATCCATCATTCTTGACTTAAAATAAACCTAAAGAGGTGAAGTTTTCTCAACCGCAAACATCAGAACTGACATGTAAAGGTAGACAGGTTGACTTCCATTATGCTATTCAAACATGTTCTTACAAGGCAGAGAGACAGCAATCTGGACACACAACTAATAGAAAGTGACATTGTTAAGTACTGGTAGAGAGGGAGTGTGCCCATATGCATGATCGTTCACATCTATGTCCAGAGCACTGGCAGTAATGGTTTCTATCCATTAGAAATCAATACTTGCCAAAGCCACTGCCCCCATTTTCATTCTCAGTGGTACCAGGTAACCAAACTAGCTATGTAGATATAATTCTGAGAAAGTATCTTATCTACCCATCCCAGCCCCTAATTGTCCTCACGAGAAGCACTGAGGAGCAAAATTATGAGCTGGGACCGACAGGTGGAGGGTGTGCTGCTAGGTAGAAGGAGGCTGTCATGGATGGAGAAGTAGAAAGGACTGGGGAGTAGGCTTCGGCAGCTGGAGAATCTATGAGGAAGTATCACAGCCATCAAACAAGATATTGCCAGAAATTTACACTCAAATTAAGTAAAGCAGAATTCAGAATTGGAAGTGTTCTTGTAAGTCGCACCTGCTCATTTTAAAGTTGAGGGAACCGAAACCCAAGAAGACTGCAACATTCCCAGCACTTCCAGTTAGTGGTAAAGACAGAATGAAAATCCTGGTTCTAGGGACATCTCTTAATGCTACTTAGAGAAGGACACTATTGTCCTGCACAGAGGAGAATGATGAGGTCTAGTACGCATGAAGGCTTGACAGCCTGGGCACAAGGCTTTGATAGGTGGCTCAGTTGTTGGCTGTGACTTTTACTAATTGTTTGACCTTGGTGAATTTACCAAACCTCCCTGAGTCTTTATTTCTTCATTAATAAAGTGAAGATAGTAAGAGCATACCTGATATTGAACCAGGCTCAATTTTTTTTTTTAGGAAACTTTTTCTGGGCTGAGGGTGAGTGGATTTGGTGGGGAATATAAACAAGTCCCTGTTTTAAATAAACTAACTCGTATTCGATGAGGGCATATTAACTATCACACATTCATGTGAAGGAACAGCTTTTGTCAAATAAAATAAAGAGAATAATTAAGCTCATAAGAATTCATGGAAGCACTGCAGTGCAGCAGATCCCAAATCTGTTCAAATTCTAAGAATAGAACTCACGTCATCAAGTGGAATAGCTCCAAGGAAGTGGCTGATCATCTCGAGAAACAACTGCTCCTCAGGGTCCTTCACAGACACCCTGCATTTCTTCCCTGAAGGTCAAACACATAAGCCTCGGGCCATGAATAAAACTATTTACAGGCACAGTTTTAAATGAAATAGCATGTTACAGAGGCATATAAACACATGCTATTGTGATTATAACATTCACCTTCTCCCATGGTCTTTTCCCATGAAGAATACAGATGTTAATTGAGGGGCAAATAATACTCAAGCCAAGAAACTCATTTGTGGCTGTACTTTTGCAGAATATTTTAACACCTGGAAAAGGGGGCACGTATTTGAAGAAAGGAGCAGTATTGATGCTGAAAGTGGACTGAAAGCAGGTGCAGCTCGGCAAGGTCTGGTTCAGAAAAGACCAGGAAAGCACTGAATTTAGAAGGCTGTAGGGTGCACTGAGAAAGTAGGAGCCTCTGTCTATTCTCAGATAACAAACATTCAAGAAATCAGATGTTGGTATTTCAAATTCCTAAATTATCAAAAAATTTGGTATATCTGATTATAAGGAATACACTTCTTTAAAAGTATTATTGAAGTGAAGAACAATGATACCGAAAACCTGTCATGTAGCATTCATTACAAGTAAATTTGAATAACATTTCTCCTTTAATGTCGAATTATTCCAATTATTATCTGAATAGTAGCACCAGTGGGAATCCTGAGTTTTAAAGAGATATGATGTGATTATTAATTAAAGAGATATGGTAAAGAAAAAACTTCAAAATACCAAGCCTTTAATTATAAAATATATTATGAATGTTTTTTTAAACTCCAAAATGAAAGGACCTTAAGAGACTCATAAAAATATGAATATACATGACAAGCATAACAAAGAAAAAAAAGGTAAATTTATTAATATTAATGGTAAACATGTAAGAGCTAAGAATAAAATTTGACTCTGAGCACCCTTGCAAACAAAGCAACAAAATGTATTCCATTGTTTCACTGCTGTTATCAAAAAGAAGAAAAATACTGGTCCTTCCGATGATTTTTCTGATTTGAAATTCTAAGAGAAATAGCTGTATAGCTGTGTTCTTACCTGAACTTTAGCTCCATCCCAGGTGTTTTGGCCAATTATCTTTACAGAGCCTTGTTACCAGCACAGGAGATAATAAGGCTGATCTAGTTGTCTATCAATAACTTTTGTTTTGCTAATCATAAAACTGTGAGCATTTTCTTGAGTGGCCAATAATGTAGAACTGAAGTGATACACTGCCCAACAGTGGACTCTACGGAACATTCAGATTCCCAAATTACCCTCTTTGGCCAAAGTGTCTTAGGTACCAGAATTTTACTATTTTCCACTAGGCATTAGTGCTTTCCTAGGAAGAGCCCTATCCTTTGCCCCCAAAAAACCTTAATTAAGGACTGACACTCACTTTACCTTTCAACAAATTCTTTTGCTTAAGGGTAAGTAATGTCTGATGCTTGGGACATTTACTGTATGTCACATACTTTATAAACATTATACATTATTGAGGATCTTCTCAATAATCCTGCAAGACATAGTAACCCCATTTCAAAGATGGCAAAATAATAAAATAGGAAGTGAATTTTTGCTCATGATCTAATTGCAAGTGGTAGAACTGAGTTCTGAACCCAGAACCCAGAATTAAACTGCTGCCATAAACAGCTAAAAACTAAATACATATAGGAAGAAACTATATTTACATGTTCAAGCACAAGCAGTCTAATACTATAATCCTTGGGAGAGGTAAAACAAATGAGGTGAGCCACTGCCGAAAAGCGATTTCTGGACTGGAAAAAATTAACAGGGCACCAGTGACCTACAGGACATTGCCATGCATTCTAACACATATGTCATTAGAAGCAGGGGGCTAGGACAGAAAAAAAAATATTTAAAGAAATATTGTCTTCTATTTTCCAAATACAATGAAAATTCTAATCCCATAGGACAAAGAAGCTCAATTAATCTAAAGCAAGATAAACACAAAAACACCATAATAAATAAAATTGCTGATAACCAGTTATAAAAGGAAGATTATGAAAGGAAAGAGGAAAAATTGATATTATGTATTGAAAATTAAAGAAAAGAATTACAAACTTCCTATCAGAATTTGAAACCTAGAAGACAGAAGAAGTACTGACAGCACTTTGGGGGAGGAAAGGATGGGATAAAGAGTGAAATTCCACATTGAAAAAGGAGACAATTCATCAAAAAGATATAACAGCTCTAAATTTGTATTATTTGTACCTAGTAACAGAAGTGCAAAATACATGAAGAAAAACTATCACAACTGAACGGAAAAATATATAAATTCAAAATTGTATTTGGAGACTTCAACATTGCTCTCTCCATAATTGATACAAAGGTTGACCACAAAAATCAGTGGGGTTTTAGGGAGATAAAAGAATTCAGAAACATTAGCCATCAATTTCATTTGATATTTATGATATTCTATTCAATAATTGCAAAATACATATTCTTTTCAAGAGCATATGGAATTTATTCTCAAATATTTGGAAATTAGACAACCCACTTTAACTCATAAATCAAAGAAGAATCACAGGGAAAATTAGAAAATATTTGGAATGAAGCCAATGAAGTGAGTCTTACTTAACATCCAGTGACTTCCCCTCCCGTACTCTGGTCAACAGCATTTGTTCTCTGGACTGTGGGATGTAAGGCCCAGCTGATGCATAGAAACAGAGGAATTGGTGCTTCCTAAATGCTAAATGAGGCCTTAGCTTTTCTCCCCCTCGAGGGTCCCAGAATACTTTTAGTTCTAGGGTTAGGCAATTACTAAGACATTATTTTGGAAGAAACTTGATCAGCTCAAAAGAAAAAACCTGGATGTAATGTCTTTGGAGGTTCCTCAAAAGGCAACCACCCCAGATCATGCTGCATGAAGTTCAAAGCCAATATCCTTACAGAGGCACTCGGAATAGCTTTGCAGGCCCCAGACCTGAAGCAGGCACACTGTCAAATTACAAGACAGCAGAGGAGAATTTCCAACATGAGGAACAGAGACAGGAGAGCAACAGGAGAAAGAGACTATGCCACTCTATCCACACTTGCTGGACCAAGAATTTGGAGGAGGCTACTTTCTTCTACAAACATAATTTACTACATGGCCCTTTTCCATGCTTCCAGCCTTACACAATACTGGTCCCTTCTTTCCCCTTCAGACCTGGGCTTGAAAGGGCTTTCTGCTGTTGCTAGCTCTGGGAACCTCATAAACCTTTGCTTGTTTTCTTAAGTCTGTCATTTGGTCACAATCTCTAGTTGTTTTCAGTTTATACCCTTTGAATGTACCATCTATTTTCTGTCAGGCTCTGACAAATATAATAATTAGAATCAGAAATGGTGTTTATTTCTTGCCCTCCAGCATGTTTGTATTTACTAAAGCATCTAGGTACTTGCTACCTGAAGCTCACTGTAGTCAACTAGAATGATAGTAGCAAGGTAATGAATGAGTTTATATAATCTTCCGTGAGCTTGAAAATGATCAAACTCCTTTCAGATTATATCATGGAATAGGAAATTTATCATGTCCCTAAAGCAAAGCAGTTATGGTTCCTTCCAGATAAAGATGAAATGATTAGTATAAAAATGAAGCATTTTTAAAAACAAAGGTGTATTAGGTCCAAGGAGCTGTGTTGATACATTTGGTATGGATATCACATCTGACATAACATTTATAATTGGCATCTCCATATAATTAAGTGTATAATATTACTGTTATTCTCCAAAAGCCATCTAGTTTTTTCACTAACCAAAAGGAATTTAAGCAGAAATATGGTATGAATCACCATCTCTGAATCTTTCCAATCTTTGATGTTGGCAAAAATCTGCAATTTCTCCAGGGTTAAGCATATGCCTCCAACTAGCAGGAAAAAATATGGCCTGTTTCTCCTAGAACACACTTCCTAAGAACCACTATTACATCTAATAAATACTTCCAGAATTTTCTCTGTCTATCAATGCAAACTTGGATGTGGAGGTGTTGGGGTCTTTGTGCCTAAAAGAGGTAAACTTCCAGTAGGGAACACAGCCAT
This sequence comes from Spermophilus citellus, assembly GCF_964194105.1. Lineage (NCBI taxonomy): Eukaryota > Metazoa > Chordata > Mammalia > Rodentia > Sciuridae > Spermophilus > Spermophilus citellus. The sequence continues at coordinate 144,271,273 of NC_138185.1, forward strand.
GGGTTCACTAATCGGGAACTGACGATACTCCTACTTAGAGGTGTTCTTATTGGGTTTCAGTGCCTAAAAAGGAACATCTTCAGAGGAATATTTTCAATTGTGTCTAGAGTCTTAAATTTCTGAGGTGAAAAAAATAAAAACTAAAAATAGCAAAAAAGGTAAAACTTTACATTTTGAATAATGGTATAGTATAAGAATGAGTCGTTGAATGGAAGTCCTTTATATCAATATTAAGATAATGAATAATCTTGAAGATTACCAATAAAAGAGTAAATTGGTCTATAACCTTGAAAAGTTATTTGGTAATATATCTCTGAAACAGGGTTGGCAACTACAGCACTGGGGCCAAATACAGCCCGCAACCTTGTTTATTTATTTATTTATTATTAACACTTTTAAAGGAGGAGAAGAAGAAGAGGGAGGAAAGTAGAGGACAAAGAAAGTGGCAGCAGCAGCAGAGACCAAATAGACCACAATGTCAAAAATATTTACTATTTGACTCTATGGAACAAGTTTGCCAATTCCTGTTCTAAAATATTAAAACATGTTCTTATCCTTTGACCTATAAAATTCCATTTGTTTGAATCTTTCCTAGACTAATTATCTTTGTTTTCAAGATCTGTATATATAAGATGTCCATCAAAATAAGATACATGATAGAAAAAAAGTGAGAAACTAAATGTCATAAGTTATAATAAAGCCAACATTGTGGAATATTATCAAGTTATTTAATTTTCAAAGAATATTTACGTGTAGAAAAGTATCCAAGGTATGATATGAGGTACAAAGTACAATTTTTACTTTAATTTAATGTGTGCAAGGAAAGATAGCAAAATGTTAGCACAAGTTTCATTTTATTTACATTTTTCTGTACTCTCTACACTTTTTCCAATGGACCTTTCAAATTTTATTCAGTAAGCAAGTATTACTTTATAATAAAAAAATAAGTAAAAAAGGTAAGAAATGCATTTAAATAAGCCTGACCACCAAAGAAAGGTATAGCATCGAAAATTCTTTAGTGAATTAATGCTGCATTGTGAATCAAATCTGGCAGGTCAGTCCAAACCACTGACTGTGATGTATTTTTTTCAAGATGTGTAAATTCAGAAAAGTTCAGAAGGTTGCCAATGTGTTAGAGTATTCTAATTTAAAAACTATATAATTCTGTAATACTTCAAAGTAACCCCTGCCTGATACTTCGTATACACATCCAAAGTGCAAAATAAATTCTATTTTAAACAAAGCTATATTTACCTGATATTCTTTGCTAATATGAGATCTAATGAGACTTTGTGTAGTTGTTTTTAAGTCCTATCCCCCCAGTCCATGATGACATTTCCCTTCTTATAAACCTTCAATGACCCTTCTTATAAACTCCCTGATGGGATAGGAGGCCCTTTGATGCTTGGTCTCAATGCACTTTTCAAATCCCCCTCTAAGACCTGGCACATGGATACACACAGTCTCACTGGGCTGCTTTCCATTCCCATACCACACAGTATTACCTGACCATCTACCTGTATCTGAAAGACAAACCACTGTCCATCCTTCAGGGCCCTCCTTAAACCTCAGTTCCTCTAACAAATTTATTTGTGTCTTTCCAGACAACACTAATCTCCACTTTTACTTTGGCATACTCTGTACTCATGCGCAAACTCTATCATGTTGTAGTTTGTCATGTGCGAGTTTATTTTGTGTGTCTGCTTCACCAAGAGGCTGTGAGACTTCAGAGCCTTTTCCCAATGCTGTGTCTTCATAAGCCACCTAGAACAAGCCTCAGAAGCATTTATTCTTTTATTAGAGATGCAGTTTCCTCCTTAATTTCCAGTGAAAGAATGCTATCTGTACGAGAAGTGAAAATGTGCTGGAATGGGTGTGTAACTAGAGGAGTAAAACTTTAGGGGGCAGGAGAATGAAAACTCTCTTTCAGGCTCCATAGCTGCATTATTTTCATAAGACTAAAATTTAAGCAAACAGAAACTAGTGCCAACAGGTAGAAGGTAAATGCAGTCTTAAGTCACCCCTAAGTTCCTCCTTCCCTCCCTCCTTTCTTGTTTTCCTCCCTTCTTCCTTATTACTGTTTTCTCTCTCTTCTTGACAAAGAACATATTCCACCATAAAATTTAAATGCTATTGGGTATCACTGAGACCAACATTATAAGATGAACCCCAAAAGTTTGCTTCATCAGGCATAACCCATGAGAAAACCCAAATGAAATGACGCCCTGCTGCTTTTTGCCCCTTCCATATGCCTTCTGAAGTTGGAGACAGAATGTGGAAACACTGTCTGACTTCAGTTTTATTCAATTTCCATTATAGGGAAATTTATGATAAAATCTTCACATATGAGTATGCAATATTTATATATTTTTCCCAAAATTTTAAAGCAGGAAACTAATTAGGCCTTCTCTGATCTCCTTGTTTAAAATTGATGACTCTAGAGTTTATTTTCACAGCCATCTAAGTTTTTCTTTACAGAATATATTTATATACTTGTTAATTTTGTCTCTGAGGTCCAGGGGAAAGTTTTATGGGGAGGTAGAACTTTACCTGGTTCATTCTTCAGCTTCTAATATAATGACTGTTTTTAGAAGTGTATAATGATACTTATTGAATGAATTTTGCAAACATTGCATGAACAGTGTATGTATAGAAGAACACCCAGAAATAAGTCCCATTCCTTTTTATCAGTTGTAGTGAGCACCTACTTTTAAATTTGATGTGGACCTTGGAATAGAACAACCTGAGTTTGTGTCTCAGTTCCAACCTCTGACTAGCCAAAGGAACTTGGGATATTTACTCAAACCTCTCTACATTCCAGTGTACTCTGTGAAAGGATAGTTCCTGTCTTCTAGAGTTGCTATAAAGATAAAAGAGTTAACATGTGCAATGCACTCAGAGCAGGGTACTACATAAATTTTTGCTGTTAGAATTATTACTTGTTGCCAAGTGCTGAATTAGATGGTATTGAAGCCAAAAAGATAGATTGGGACAGAACTACATTTTTCCTTAAAGTTCATATTCAAGTTAAAATAAATGGTTCAATGAATACATTCTCAAATTTTATTTTACTCACTTTGAAATATTTCTGTTGTTCATCAGCCTCCCTTCTAAGTACAGTATGACAAAGGTGGGGAAAACCACTAAGGCAGCAAAGTGAGTTTCATGTTTTCATGCGTAGAGGAGTCTTTTCAGAAGTCTTATTCAGCTAAGTTATCATGTACTTTTTCCATTTACACTTTAAATCTATTCAGTCAAACATAAAAATAACCTTAATCACCTTCAATTTACTAACTTGTTTTTAGCATTTTATCACTATTCTGGAAATTGCCATTTTCTTCCTGAGGGGATATTACAATCTCCAATGTGATTTTGTCATGCCTTTGGGCTGTAATCCTACTAGAAAACACAACTCCAATTTAAAATACATGTCAGCATAAAAAATCAATTTGCTAAAAGAAAATTAACTTCATAAGCAAAATTTTCAGGAAAATAACTGATCCATAAAGTGAGTTAAATCTATACTAAGAATAAAATGGAATTCATCATATAGTTTTCAGCCAATAAGAACTTATCAATATATTCAAGATTATGATAAACTTTCCTAGGACCAATTCCACAAAGTAAGAGTCTAGTGTTGTTGAGAAATTGTAAGTGCAAAGATAGTCAATAATGGCTTCAGAACTGCTAAGATGATTAGACTGAATTGTGTTGCACTGACAAGTATTTCAGGGGTCAAGTCTTTACTATCAGCTTACATTTTACAATTTAAAATAAGAATGCAGGTCACAAAGAAAGACAGTGGAATGAGTTTGATATGACTCTCCTATATACATATACAAACATACCACAGTGAATCTTACCATCATGTACATCCACAAGATTGGGATACTAAATAGAAAAATATATATTTCATGCTTGTATAAATATATCAAACTAGATTCTACTGCTATGTATAACTAAAAAGAACCAATAAAAAATAAAAAGAATACGGGTCACAATAGTTACTCATTGCTAGTGAATGACAGCACCAAATGTTTTATCTTTTCTTCCTTTATTTGCAATGATGATCATATATTAAAGATAGGAATGCAGAAAATTCCTTGGGACAGCCACCCCCCCCCAGCCCGCTTCATATGAGAAAATGACAAATAAGAGAACTTAGCACACCCAAGACAGCTCCAGCTCTTGGGAACCAAATCAGCTGAAGGAAAAGAAAACATCATTACTAGGGACACTGGAAATAGGCATCTATTCCTGCAGCAATGTCTTCAAGCCAATTTAATTCTAAAACAGTTCTGTAATTTGCTAAGGAATCAAGGACAGTGTGAATTAACTAAAAAGAGAAAATAGTAAAGGAAGAATTGAATAATTAGATGTAAATTAGAAAAGAAGTTACTTTGCTGAAGGGACTTGACACGATTTTCTTTGCAGATTTTTTAACTCTATTTTTAAAACAACAGTAATATGAGTCTTAATATTTGTACCAATTTTTTAAAGAAGTCATGAGAAGGTTTTAATTTCATTTATGGTGTCTGTAGTAAAAGAAGATAGAATGTTCCTCTTCCAAGGCCTCAGAAGGGTGGTAGAAGTACCCTGGGATTCAACACTTTGTAAACTGAGGAATTACAAAGAAAATTTCTTGGGAAAGTCACAAACACCCTAACATGAAGTTAGGGAAAATGACATATCAGAGACTCAGAACATCCAAGATGGCTCCAGTCACTGAGAACCGAATCCCCTATGAGCAGGGGAGTTTTCTTTAGTAGGAAGGACATGCTCTGGCCTGAAAACCAATACACAATACTCTCTCTTCCACTGCTTAGATCCAGGGGATCAGAATGGGAAGGGCTAGTATTAAATAGTTTTATTCTGGCTCTATTGATTCTATGTCATATGCTAGGATGCTCTGGACGTTTTATTACTAAATGGAGGCATGTTCTCAGAGAGCAAGAGTCATCCCTCACCATTAGAAACAAAGATTCTCTCTGGGACATTCTGAGTTCCTTCTATCAGGAAAAGAACAGGCAGAAACAAATAAACAAACAAAAAATCAGCTAGCATGAGTTATGAAAGGGAAATATTCTGGGCAACTGAAATAATCTCCATCTCTTCTCCCTTCTACTACTTCTGCCCCTCCTACCACATAATATTCTCCACAAAGCACACAATTGATCTTTTAAACAGTCACACCATTCCTCAGATCAAAATCCTCTAATGACTTCCCATCATAGTTAAAACACAAAGCAAAACCCTGGCCTTGAGGAGCATCCCCTACCCTGCTCCTTACTCAATTCTTGCCACCTCGACCTTCTTGTTCTGGGAACATAGCAACCTCACTCTCATCTCTGGCATTTATACTTGGTGCTTCCTCTGCTGGAATTCAATCCCTACCCCGCTCCGAGATTTCTTAACGTCATTCAGACTCCTGCCCAAATATTCTTCCAGCTGAATGGCCTTGGTGTAACAGCCTTTTTGTCATCAATTTTCTCTCTCAAGTAATTTATTCATAGCACTTACCACCTCACTCTATGAGCCTCAGAGTTAGCTATAGCAATCAAAGGAATCAAACCCATTTCCATCTACTTAGATGGCTTTCTGTTTGTCCCTCTTTTTAGAAAAAGAAAAGGGAAATGACATTATATTTCAGATATTTCATGTAGGCCACTCATCATGGAACTCAAGTTAACTTTTGAAGCCCAAGAGATGTGTTGTAGATGGATCCAGAAAAGAACATAGGTTTCAGATTGGATGCCATGTTGATGAGAATGAGTGGCTAGAACACAATGTGGCAAGAACTCTGAGGCCATGTTCAGGATCCATGGAAGGGTCTGTGACTTGGTAGTGATGCCTTCCCTGGCACAGGAGAGAAGAGTGTCAGGGTGTGTGCCATGTTGTGACCACCCTTCCACGAAGCCCTAGGTTCTCATTTCTGTGTGCTTACACTTTAGCAGTTTTTTTCTCATGGGCATCTCTGTCAGCCTAACAAGAAATCAGAAGCAATATTAAACTCAGTCAGAAAACTTAACAAAATACTTGCTACTTTGGTAAAAAGTTTTCATGAAAGGGGAAAGAACACAAAGGTAAGTAACATGCTGAAATAATCAGTGGGTGTGAATCTTCTATATATCTCTTACCCTCATGAATAGAGAACAAAGAAAATAAAATAATCCCAAATGGAATTATCCTGCTTCTCTTAAACTTAAGGAAAACAGATCAAATTATGAAAGTACAAGAGTGCAATGTGGAGGACCCATGAAGAGTCTCTGGTATTAGCAAGACATTACTTTTATTTTCTGATCATTTAACTGCTACTGAATAACTGAGCAAGGATGGGCCCAGAGAAATTTAAGATGGAGACCAAAAAAGGGGAAAAAAGTGAAAGGATAAAAAGAAAAGGTCACTGTTATCATAAAAACTACCCAATCATCCAAATTCCTCTCTCTGCTCTTAAGAAAGGTCAACAGATAGCCCTTGGCTCCTGATATGTAATTGTATCCGATTCCTCTTTTGATGTTCTCACTGAGAGGGATTTAACTGCGGTTTTCTTGATTCATTAGATGGCCACTTCAAAGAGACCCTAAAAAGACAATATTTGCCCAAACAACTCCCTTGTCTTAGTAAATCCAGACAAACCCCCCAAAGCAATTCATCCTAAATTTCACACATTATTGCCTTTGGCCCCTGTCAGTGACCTCAGCCTACAATATTGATTACTACTCTGCTTCCCAATATGAATCCTTCAGATGATCAGTTTGTAGAACAGGGAGTTATCCAGTCTAATACCAAAAATGGCCCGATGTCCACGTTAACCCAAGAAGAAACCAAACAACTTAGCAAACTTGCCAGAACTTTATCTCAAAACCAAGGAAGAAATTGGTCCAAATTGGACTGGAGCATTCCTCAAGATTCTAACCAACATGAAGATGGGTACTTGGTTTAGTCACAAATAAACTAAAATATTTTATTAAATTAACACATGTCTTTATTCTATCACGCAAATAACACTTGGGAGGTACCTGTGCAAAGTCACCATGCAAATCCATGATAGTTTCTATATTTTTGTTAACACTTTAATAGATAATCGGCAAAGTACAAATAAGGATAAATGACCAATCAGTATGGGGAAATTTTCACTATCACTAGTAATGGAAGTAATATAGTTTAAAAGAACAATAAAATATAACACTCCCCCATCAAATCAGAATGGCTAAAACTACAAAACCATGCAATGTTAGTAACAGATTAGTGGCTTAGCCCCTGTCTACCAAGAAAGCAGGGCAGAGCCCATCATGTGTGCTAGTCCTAGTCTTCACGCAGCACCTGGACATAGAAATTCCTGATAAGCTTTGTCAAATAAATACATGAATAGATGTATAAATACTCTTTAGGTAATAATATATGGAATACAATTTGGATGAACAATTTGATAATAAATATGAAAAGGCAAATAAAATTCATTTTGATAATATACTACTTCTCCTAGGAATCTACCATAAACAAATTTTCTAAAATGCATGTCCTATGTTTATCACATTTTTAAAACACTAAAAAATTATAAATAAGCCAAATTAGGAAATTATAGTAAATGGATAGCTTATTCTCTCAAGAGAAGAATTCACAACATTAAAACAATGTGTTGAAAGATTTGAAAATATGTGATAATGTTTATAACAGGCTGAGCTAAAAACATTATATATTCAAGTACAGAGATTCTTTAAATGTATTTTGAGAAAATGGATGGAAATATAATTGTAACAGTAATTTTTCTGTGAGTGATGATGAGAGAAAATATTTTCTTTATCCCGCTGATGCATTTTTTCCATAATGGTCATAAAATGTTTTTATAATGACCAAAAAAAAAAAAAAGAATAAAATTCTGTACTAGTAAAGTGGGAAGAGCCCTTTTTGAGGAAAGTTATTTTGTTGCACCCTTCAAATTACATCAATAGAGGATCATACACTTTGCATGGGAGTTTCTCTTTTCTCTGTCTTTTAATGTCTGACTACATTCAAGATGGATTTCTATGTATGCAACTCAATAAAGCATTTTTGATATAAGACATTTTAAAATAACAAATATTTATTTTAAAATGTATTAAATCTCAATTAAAATCATTCTGCTATCCAGTAGACATTTTCTTCTTGGTAGTATATACAACTTGTCAGTATTCTTAGCTCATTAAAATTTTTCCACACAAAAATAAGTTTTAATGCCTTTGCATGTAATATATTTTTATTAATCTTAATGAAGATTCAAACACAGTCCTTTACATTTTTTAAAGTTGCCTTTGGATAACACTTAAGATGATAATTATTCAGAGTAAATGAGTTAATATATATGTGCTATGTAGTTATAAAATGCTAGTTGTTTTTTTTAATGCTATTTCTGATCTTATATTTATTTCTGATGGCACATTTCTCTCACAGTCTTTAAGCTGATTCATTTCTGTTGTTCTCCATATGCTTTGCATATTCATTCTATAGATTATATTGATTTTAAAAACATTTTTAAAATGTTAAGTATTTTAAAAGCATTTAAAAAATGCTTTCAACTCTACCCAGGTAATTTAAAATATGAAAAAGTTTTTAAAAATCCTGTGAAATGCACATCAATAAAATACCACTGTATACCTAGTAGAGTGGCTATAATCAAAAAGATGATAACAGGGCTGGAGATACAGCTCAGTTGGTAGAGTGCTTCCCTCACATGCACAAGACCCTGGGGTAAATCCCCAGCACCACACACACACACAAAAGGCAGATAATAAGTGTAGGTATGGATGTAAAGAAATTGGACCCCTTATACATTGTAGGTGGGGAGATAAAGTGGTGCAGCAGCTCTGGAAAACAATCTGGCATTTCCACAAAAGATTAAACATAGATAGAGCAGACTCTTCACCACGCGAGTGAGCTGCCGAGTTAAATGAAACAGCGGATAAGATGAGTGACAATTTAAAATCCAAGTGATCCGAGAACATGCACTGAGCCCTGATCGGCTGAATTCAAACTCCCGGTCACCTGCTTCCCGCAGACAAACAGCTATGACTCAGCATTAATCCATCCGGCTGAAACAACTGGTCAGCCCTTCTCATCCTACGAAGGTAAATGCCTACCGAGCCTTCATAAGTAGTGGCCACAGGTTTGAAACGGGGCTTGGGAGAGACAGTAAGGACCCACCCGTTGCATTGGTCACCCAGCAAAGGGAAACGAACTGTCGCCATTTGCAAGAGACACCACTATGGCAGACAACTGACGTCATCAGACTGCTGCGCGGGGGAGATAACTTCATTGAAACCTGCAGCTACAGGTGTGTGATCCCCTAGCCTTCCCTCTCCACACATTGGGGAAACCTTAAGGGCCCCTCCCAGCTCTCCCGTAAGGGCCCCTCCCAGCTCTCCCGTGAGTGCTACAGCCAGCCCGAGGGAATCAGAGGTGGTGCGGGACCCGCGGCGCGGAACTGCCGCTCCCACCAGGGCTGACTGCTGAGGTCTCTTGCACCAGCTACGGGGAAGTGGATACCGGAGGGCAAGTAAAATCCGCTGAGGATTCTCAGCCCCAAGCTCTACAAACTTAGGGTTTGAGGGAATGGCAAACTGGAAGAGTGTGCCCAGTCATTCATGAAAACAGGGTTCCCAGGAGCAGCAGACCTGGTGTGTAGCCAGTATTGTGGTGAGAGGGGCCTGGCTAGAGGAAAAGTGGGAAGTGACTAGACACAAGAGGAGGCCCTAGACACTCAGGACTGGAGACTCGCCCAGTCTGGGAGGAGCTGCTGCACAGTGATTGGTTCGCGTATTGACAGGAGAAACTTGGCCTGGTGGGCACAGCGCCACCTACTGGAAGAGAAGTTAATCAAACTCTAAGACAGCATTTATTAGGTTTTTTTTTTTTCTTTTTCTTTTCTTTTTTTTGATTTGGGTTTTTCTTTCATTTTCATTTTTCTTTCTTGTTGTTTTACTAATTTTTTTTTACAAAATATTTTTTTAATTTTTTTTCCTACTAATTTTAATTTTAATTTTTTTTAATTATTATTATTTTTTAATTTTTTTCTTTTTTTAATTCCTATTTTTTTCTTCTTTAGTCTTTTCATTTTTCTTATCCCCCTTTCCTTGAATTCTACCTGCCTACTCTCATTCTCTTTAGTGACTTCTTCCCTTCCCTTCAAATATCTTTCCTCCCAAGCATCAAATTAATTTATAGGAGTAAACAGTAACGCAGCAGTCAAACAAAACAAGAAGTAACATGAGCAGCTTCAAAAAACAAGGAAGAAAAGGAGTACAAACAATGCAGGACAGCCTAAATATTCAGGATGACCTAGAGTCATCAGAAAAATGGTCATATAAAGAACTCAAGGAACACCTTAGACAGATGGAATGGAACCTTAAAGAGGATACAAGACAGCAAATTCAAGCAGTGAAAGAACACATTGAGAATGAATTTCATAAACAGATAAAAGAAGAAGTTAAGCATCTTTATCAGGAGATAGAGATTATAAAAAATAATCAAACAATAATTCTAGAAATGAAGGAAACGATAAACCAAATTAAAAACTCAATTATCACTAACAGAGTGGAGCAAGTAGAAGCCAGAACGTCAGATAATGAAGACAAAATATATCATCTTGAAAAGAGTCTAGCCAACTCAGAAAGGCTGGTAAAAAATCATGAGAAAAACATCCAAGAGTTATGGGATAACATAAAAAAAACAAACTTACGAGTCATTGGGATAGAAGAAGGTACAGAGATTCAAACCAAGGGAATGAGTAACCTGCTGAATGAAATAATTACAGAAAACTTTCCAGAAATAAAAAAGGAAACAGATATACAAATTGAAGATGCATACAGGACACCGAGCACACAAAATCACAGTAGACCAACGCCAAGACACATTGTTATGAAGATATCCAATATACAGAACAAAGAGAAAATATTAAAAGCTACAAGAGAAAGGAGACAGATTACATTCAGGGGTAAACCAATAAGGTTAACAACGGATTTTTCATCACAGACACTGAAAGCAAGAAGGTCATGGAACAATGTATTTCAAACACTGAAAGACAATGGATGCCAACCAAGAATTCTGTATCCAGCAAAATTAAGCTTCAGGTATGACAACGAAATAAAAATCTTTCATGATAAACAAAAGTTAAAAGAATTTGCAGCCAGAAAACCAGCATTGCAAAGCATTTTGAGCAAAACACTACACGAGGAAGAAATGAAAAACAATAACCAAAACCATCAGTGGGAAGTGCCTCAGTAAAGACAGAGGGCGAGGAGAAAGACAATCATGGAGAAACAAACTAAAATTTTTTTAAAAAAAGGATAAACAATCAAACATGGATGGAAGTTCAAACCATATATCAATAGTAACTCTGAATGTTAATGGCTTAAACTCTCCAATAAAGCGACATAGGCTGGTATCATGGATTAAAAAAACAAATCCAACAATATGCTGCCTCCAGGAGACACATCTGATTGGAAAAGACATACACAGGCTGAAGGTGAAAGGATGGGAAATAATATACCACGCACACGGTCCTCGTAAGCAAGCAGGGGTGGCCATCCTCATATCGAATAAAATCGACTTCAAGACTAAGTTAATCAAAAGGGATAAAGAAGGTCATTATATACTGTTAAAAGGAACCATTCACCAACAAGACATAACAATTATCAATATTTACGCACCAAATAATGGTGCTGCGACATTCATAAAACAAATTCTCCTCAAGTTCAAGAATCAAATAGACCACAACACAATAATTATGGGAGACTTCAACACACCTCTCTCACCACTGGACAGATCCTCCAAACAAAAGTTGAATAAAGAAACTATAGAACTCAATACCACAATCAATAACCTAGACTTAACTGACTTATATAGAATATATCAACCATCATCAAATGGCTATACTTTTTTCTCAGCAGCACATGGATCCTTCTCAAAAATAGACCATATATTATGCCATAGGGCAACCCTCAGTAAATATAAAGGGGTGGAGATAATACCATGCATTTTATCTGATCATAATGGAATGAAACTGGAAATCAATGATAAAAGAAGGAAGGAAAAATCCTACATCACATGGAAAATGAACAATATGTTACTGAATGATCAATGGGTTACAGAAGACATAAAGGAGGAAATCAAAAAATTCTTAGAGATAAACGAAAATACAGACACAACATATCGGAATCTATGGGACACAATGAAAGCAGTTTTAAGAGGAAAATTCATCGCCTGGTGGTCATTCCTCAAAAAAAGAAAAAACCAACAAATAAATGAGCTCACACTCCAACTCAAAGCCCTAGAAAAGGAAGAGCAAAACAACAGCAAATGTAGCAGAAGGCAAGAAATAATTAAAATCAGAGCGGAAATCAATGAAATTGAAACAAAAGAAACTATTGAAAAAATTAACAAAACTAAAAGTTGGTTCTTCGAAAAAATAAATAAGATCGACAGACCTTTAGCCATGCTAACGAAGAGAAGAAGAGAGAGAACTCAAATTACTAACATACGGGATGAAAAAGGCAATATCACAACAGATGCTACAGAAATACAGAAGACAATTAGAAATTATTTTGAAAACCTATATTCCAATAAAATAGAGGATAGTGAAGACATCGATAAATTTCTTAAGTCATATGATTTGCCCAGACTGAGTCAGGAGGATACACACAATCTGAACAGACCAATATCAATGGATGAAATTGAAGAAGCCATCAAAAGACTACCAACAAAGAAAAGCCCAGGACCGGATGGGTATACAGCGGAGTTTTACAAAACCTCTAAAGAAGAATTAATACCAATACTTTTCAAGTTATTTCAGGAAATAGAAAAAGAGGGAGCTCTTCCAAATTCATTCTATGAGGCCAACATCACCCTGATTCCGAAACCAGACAAAGACACCTAAAAGAAAGAAAACTACAGACCAATATCTCTAATGAACCTAGATGCAAAAATCCTCAATAAAAGTCTGGCGAATCGAATACAAAAACACATCAAAAAAATAGTGCACCATGATCAAGTAGGATTCATCCCTAGGATGCAAGGATGGTTCAACATACGGAAATCAATAAATGTTATTCACCACATCAATAGACTTAAAGATAAGAACCATATGATCATCTCGATAGATGCAGAGAAAGCATTTGACAAAGTAAAGCATCCCTTTATGTTCAAAACATTAGAAAAACTAGGGATAACAGGAACTTACCTTGACATTGTAAAAGCTATCTATGCTAAGCCTCAGGCTAGCATCATTCTGAATGGACAAAAGTTGAAGGCATTCCCTCTAAAATCCGGAACAAGACAGGGATGCTCTCTATCTCCACTTCTATTCAATATAGTTCTCGAAACACTGGCCAGAGCAATTAGACAGACGAAAGAAATTAAAGGCATAAAAATTGGAAAAGAAAAACTTAAATTATCACTATTTGCAGATGACATGATTCTATACCTAGAAGACCCAAAAGGGTCTACAAAGAAACTACTAGAACTAATAAATGAATTCAGCAAAGTGGCAGGATATAAAATCAACACGCATAAATCAAAGGCATTTCTGTATATCAGCGACAAAACTTCTGAAATGGAAATGAGGAAAAACACTCCATTCACAATATCCTCAAAAAAAAATAAAATACTTGGGAATCAACCTAACAAAAGAGGTGAAAGATTTATACAATGAAAACTACAGAACCCTAAAGAGAGAAGTAGAAGAAGATCTTAGAAGATGGAAAAATATACCCTGTTCATGGATAGGCAGAACTAACATCATCAAAATGGCGATATTACCAAAAGTTCTCTATAGATTTAATGCAATGCCAATCAAAATCCCAATGGCATTTCTTGTAGAAATAGATAAAGCAATCATGAAATTCATATGGAAAAATAAAAGACCCAGAATAGCAAAAGCAATTCTAAGCAGGAAGTGTGAATCAGGCGGTATAGCGATACCAGATTTCAAACTATATTACAGAGCAATAGTGACAAAAACAGCATGGTACTGGTACCAAAACAGGCGGGTGGACCGATGGTATAGAATAGAGGACACAGAGACTAATCCACAAAGTTACAACTATCTTATATTTGATAAAGGGGCTAAAAGCATGCAATGGAGGAAGGGTAGCATCTTCAACAAATGGTGTTGGCAAAACTGGAAATCCATATGCAACAAAATGAAACTGAATCCCTTTCTCTCGCCATGCACAAAAGTTAACTCAAAATGGATCAAGGAGCTTGATATCAAATCAGAAACTCTGTGTCTGATAGAAGAAAAAGTTGGCTCCGATCTATAGATTGTAGGGTCAGGCTCCAAATTCCTTAATAGGACACCCATAGCACAAGAGTTAACAACTAGAATCAACAAATGGGACTTAATTAAACTGAAAAGTTTTTTCTCAGCAAAAGAAACAATAAGAGAGGTAAATAGGGACCCTACATCCTGGGAACAAATTTTTACTCCTCACACTTCAGATAGAGCTCTAATATCCAGAGTATACAAAGAACTCAAAAAATTAGACAATAAGATAACAAATAACCCAATCAACAAATGGGCCAAGGACCTGAACAGACACTTCTCAGAGGAGGACATACAATCAATCAACAAGTACATGAAAAAATGCTCTCCATCTCTAGCAGTCAGAGAAATGCAAATCAAAACCACCCTAAGATACCATCTCACTCCAGTAAGATTGGCAGCCATGACGAAGTCCAACAACAATGAGTGCTGGCGAGGATGTGGAGAAAAGGGTACACTTGTACATTGCTGGTGGGACTGCAAATTGGTGCGGCCAATTTGGAAAGCAGTTTGGAGATTCCTGGGAAAGCTGGGAATGGAACCACCATTTGACCCTGCTATTGCCCTTCTTGGACTATTCCCTGAAGACCTTAAAAGAGCATGCTACAGGGATACTGCCACATCGATGTTCATAGCAGCACAATTCACAATAGCTAGACTGTGGAACCAACCCAGATGCCCTTCAATAGATGAATGGATAAAAAAAATGTGGCATCTATACACAATGGAGTACTATGCAGCAATAAAAAAATGACAAAATCATAGAATTTGCAGGGAAATGGATGGCACTAGAGCAGATTATGCTTAGTGAAGCTAGCCAATCCCTAAAAAACAAATACCAAATGTCTTCTTTGATATAATGAGAGCAACTATGAACAGAGCAGGGAGGAAGAGCAAGAAGAAAAGATTAACATTAAACAGAGACATGAGATGGGAGGGAAAGGGAGAGAAAAGGGAAATTGCATGGAAATGAAGGGAGACCCTCATTGCTATACAAAATTACATATAAGAGGTTGTGAGGGGAATGGGAAAATAAACAAGGAGAGAAATGAATTACAGTAGATGGGGTAGAGAGAGAAGTTGGGAGGGGAGGGGAGGGGGGATAGTAGGGGATAGGAAAGGTAGCAGAATACAACAATTACTAATAGGGCATTATGTAAAATTGTGGATGTGTAACCGACGTGATTCTGCAATCTGCATTTGGGGTAAAATTGGGGGTTCATAACCCACTTCAATCTAATGTATGAAATATGATATGTCAAGAGCTTTGTAATGTTGTGAACAACCAATAAAAAAAAAAAGATTAAACATAGAATTACAATATGACCTAGCAATTCTACTCCTTTGTATATACCCAAGAGAAAGGAAAGCATATGTCTATACACAGATGTTCATAGCAGCATTATTCATTACCACTAAAAGATAGAAACAACCTAAATGTCCACCTGCTTATGAATGGATAAACATAAGGAGCTATATCCATACAATGGAATATTTCTTTATGTATATATTATATTATTATATATTATTTATATTATATTATATATTATATATAATGATTCCATTTATTTGAAATGTTCAGAATAGGCAAATCTACAGAGGCAGAAAATAGTGCTTTCCAGGGCTGTAGAGAATTGTGGGGAAACGGTGAGTACTACTGCTAATGGATATGGGGTTTTAGAGGGGGAAGATAAAGAAAATGTTCTAGAATTGTAATGATGGTTGCACAATCCTCTGAATATATTAAAACCTACTGAATTTTACTTTTTAAATGGGTTAATTGGATGGCATGTGTATTATATCTCCATAAAGCTGCTTAAAATAAAGACTGTAATTACCATTTTATTTGTATTGATAGTGTTATGTATTAGGATAATTCTTTGGAAGAAAGCATAGTATTAATAAAATATATCATTTTATTACTTATATTTCTATAAATTTGCTTTAAGGAAATAATCTAATAGAAACAAAAAGCTATGTGAATAAAGATATCAACCATGGTATTTTCTATTAATTTCAAGTCAGAAATAACCTAAATGTTTAATAATAGATTTAGTACCATGGTTCATCTAAATGATAAAATATTATCATCCATTATAATTTAAGAAGCTATAATTAACAAGATTACATAGAGATATTAAAGGTTTGAAGTAACCTTAGGAAGTAGTATAAAAATATAAAATAGATGGACCTTATCTGCCTTTATGAAAAGAGTTGAGGCAGTTGGGTTATGGAAGATTTTATTTTTTGTTGCCTTTTTGTTTCCTATAGTAGTTTTCTTATATAATTCTTTTAATTAAGAAAAATATTGAAATTGTTATTGTTCCATTTAACTAGTAGTAAGCATAGCAATCCAAAAACATTCTAAAAATCCTTGGAGGTGCCTAATGAAAAGGCTACACATGGGAAGAATTTCAGACACCAGGGGGTTTAAACTCACAAAAACTCTCCAGTGACAGTAGAGGTGAGAAGGTGGTTACCAAAGACCCCAATGCATTAGGTGACTGGCATATGCTCTACTTCATTGCCGCTCCATCAACAGAAGTTTAAGATGTCGTCTCTGTGCTCCAAGAGCCCACAACTTAGAGTTAAGGAATGGCAATCAATGTGCGATACAGATAATGGGATGGGAGTCTTCTGGCAAGTGATGTGTGCAGACGGGAAGAAATGGAGGGTACAGCACAAAGTTACACAACTCTGAAGTCCTAGAGCTACTGAGCTTATATTGTCAAAAAGGTGTAGCTGCCAGGTCACAACCGCACTCTGTAGTATCAGTGTGCAGAAATGAAAAGAAGGTAGGAAGAAGTTCACAGAACCTTTGCTCTCACACACGTTGACAATTGAGTAAAGGCTTCTCTGTTTTCTTCACAATGGCTTCAGTGTGGAGGGAACAAGGGAATAAAATACTTATGGCCAAAGCACAAACAAAATGTTTGACACCCCAAGGCATATTAACCTCTAAATTGGCTACGTCTCCAATGTCTGCATTTCTTGGTATAATTTGGAGCCCTGTGTCCAAACCTTGACCCATGTACTCTGTGGTCATTTGTTCTAACGTATACTTCCCAAAAGTCGACTGACTACTTGATGTGAATCCAGTCAACTTCGAGGTAGGAATTAAACAAAATTAGTATTTCTATGTATTTGTGATTTGGAATGATCCATTGTTTTGAACCATCCAAGCCTCTTATACCTTCAATTAGGAGTTAATTAAAATAAAGCACAAGCTGCAGTTATACCTCAGATGTAGAACATTTGCCTGGCATATGCAAGGTCCTCGGTTGAATCTCCAGTACTGAAAAATATTAATTGATTTTTTAAAAAATGAAGCAAAGCTGCATAGCTGGTGACATTTGTTTCAAGAGCCCTTCTATCTGTCCCTTTAAAAATTTATTATTAAGGTAGAATTTGCTTTTAGTGAAGATACAGATGAATACAAGGAAAAAAGTCAACCTTAGCTCCAATATCGAGGATGACTATTACAGTATTTTAGTGGATTTCTTCTAGTCTTTCTTTCTATACACAAGTTCTGCTCTTGTTCAATATTGTTTTTTACATAAAAGCTGTGAACATAGAGTAGGGTATACCCAATTATGAAGCCATCTTCTCCAATGACAGTTTGCTCCTCCATGAAGCATGGCCCTTTCAGTCAATAGCTGGATTCCTATAGAACACACAAAACTCACCAAGCATCAGTACATGAAGGTACAGTCTACCCCAACCTTATATTAAATAACACCCACCATTATTACAGTCCTCTTTCTAGATGGGAGCCCCTTGAATAATAATACCAGCCACAATAAAGCACACATTTCCCTCATCACTTTGAACACTTTGTGATTTTTAGTGCTCCATCTCTGAGCCAGCTTCATGGCCATGGCGGTGAGTACTTTTAGCTTTCACTCCTTCTAGACCATCTCCTCAATTATAAGTAGTACCATCACCACCTTTTCAACGCAGATGGTTCTCCCACAGGCCACAGCCACAAAGCAGCCAGCACCTACTTCAAAGCAGAGATCTCTTTAACAGTGAAATCAATCCTGGCTGAAAATTGCTTCATTAATTAGTTATGCAGAATTAGTTACCCTACCCTTTAATTATTCTTACCAAGTTTTTACACACAACTGTGGGAAACCAGATAAAGAGCCATTTGCTGTTCTTTAGCTCAGGAATTTCTCCAGGCTTGGCTCCCTGAGGTCTAAGTCAAGTCTCCACCCTTGGCAGCTCTCCAGGGTCTCCCCAGCTAGTTTCCTACTGTCTCTTCTGTATAGAATGTCAACTTGATTTCCTTCTGAATCTGCTGTGTCCTAAAGGCCCTATAGGATAATACTGCTAGTACCTGCACTTCATCTTTAACTTCTGCAAGAATGGACAGCCCAGGCCTGTGGAGTATTGCTCCTGTTTGTCCAAGGAGGAACAACCAAGCAGCCCAGGACTCTGAGCAAAGCACCCTAAGGGCCTAACCTCAGGGCAATGATATAATTAGAAATAATTGGCCTAGTGCTTCCTGAACATTGAGACCTAATCATACATATATAGAAATCATGAAAATCTGAATATTTTCCGAGACATTTTTTTCAGGAAAGACTTGAACGTGCAATGTATGGTCACTGGATTGCCAGAAGCCTGTCTGTGTCTCGTCTGTTCCTTTACTGGAACATGTCATTGTTGTTTCAACCACTTGAATCATCCAGCTGCTTGTTTGCAGTCACCACAAGAACATCATGCAAACATCAGTCTCTCTTTGTCTCATGACAAAAGCACTTAGGATTTCCTTCCTCTGCTGCATGACCAACAATGCACCTTTATTGGAGAGAGCCAGTAAGTAAATACAGAGTAATGGCTGCTGCAGTGTCTCATGGGAGCTGTAAAGTCTGTGTTTTCCACCTCCTGATTACAGACAAAACCCCAAAGCCTGTAAAGCACCGTAATTTTAAAAATGAAAATGACTATTTTAGCTGATAAGATCATTGACTCCTGGAAGTTTTCTTCCTTCCTAATTTTGCCTATCTACGTTTGAAAAGTTGCAAACATCTCTATCTTTACCATTCAACCAACTGCTCAGCAGGCCTCAGAAGATGAACTATGACCTTTGCTCATTTTTAGTTCAATATATGATCAGTGTATCAATTTTACAAGCAATATTTACATGGTCATCAAAACTTCATTTGTCCATTCAGTCAATGCTGGTTAAGCACCTAGTACACTGGGTACTGCATTATGTGATGCAAAGAGAGCTAAGACAAGTCCTTGCTTCCAAGGAGTCAGTCTCCCACAAGGAAAATGAAGAACTAAATGAGTTCTTAGAACCTAAGTGCTAAAGGAGAGTGCTAATGTGACCCAGAGTAGAGACATCTAAGGCAGTGCTAAGTGAGAGGGGCAGGGCAGGACCATTCTCACAGGAAATAATACTTGATGCTTGCAGAATACATACAATTTACCTGGGCAAAGCTGAAGGGACACATATGGAATGCACAAGGAATGTGCATGTTCAGAAGATGTTTCAACAGACTGGATCATAGGCTGCTCAGGAAAGAGATATGTAAGGCCCAAGTCCTTAAGGGCCTGTGCTCAGCTCTGATAAGGAGATCAGATTCATCCTCAACTCACAAAGATATCTTGATCAGAGACAGACTTGCTGTCTTGCCAGCCTCCCTCACATCCACCCCCCACCCCCACCCCCACCTCCCTCATCACCACCTTTTCAAGGCAGATGGTTCTCCCACAGGCCACAGCCACAAAGCAGCCAGCACCTGAGGCTCAGCTGTGGTCAGCACCTGCATCAATCAGGTGATTGGCACTGCTAACCTGTTTCCACTAGACCTGTGGTTCTTCCTCACCTGTCTGGCCTTCATGTTCCTAAACCTGCTCTCAGACTCCTGCTTCTGCTTTTCTTGGCCAGATTTCAGTTACCACTTAAGGAGTTCTCTTTCTACACCACTGCTTGACTCTTAACTCTTTGTAGTCAGGAGGTTTCATAAACCTTAGTGGTTTCAGGTGACAACATTCCCCACCACCTTAACTTCTCCCAGCAGAGCCATTTGCATCATTATATTTCACTAGATTCTCTCACATGCCTGCTTGTAACAACCATCACAATGTTTCTCAGGTAGCTCTGGGCAGGTAAGAGTCAAAGAGTCTAGTTGAGGTGGACAGTGGTTGGAGTCTCTCATCTTAAAGGAATATACAAGGTCTAACTATAAAAAGGGGATCCCCAGCAGCTCTGGAGGCTGAGGCATGAAGTTTGCAAGTTCTAGGCCAGCTTCAGCAATTTAGTGATAGCCTGTCTCAAGATAAATAGTAAAAAGAACTGGGGATGTGGCTCAGTGGTTAAACATCTCTGGGTACAGTCCCCAGTTAAAACAAAACAAAACAAAAACAAAAAAATGGGTACCAAATTTTAGCTATTACCCTGACATTTGGTTAGTGCTATGATTTTCCTTAGCCCTAAAAGCAAGTACATGAATTCCCATTTTACTGAGGAAATACTGTTAAAATGGTCATATTACCAAAAGCAGTCTACAGATTCAATGTAACTGCTCTAAGCAATCAAAGATTCAATGCAACCCCTCTCAAAATACCAATGACATTCTTCACAGAACTAAAACGAACAGCTTGAAAATTCTAAACAAAACAAGGAATGCTGGAGGCATCACAATCCTTAACTTCAAAATATACTACAGAGCTATAGTAACAAGACTGGTGTGGTCTGGTACTGGCATAAAAACAGACTCGTAGAAAACGGAACAGGATAGAAAACACAGACAAACCCACAGAGATACAATCATCTGACCCTTAACAAAGGCACCCAAATCACACATTGGAGAAAAGACAGCTATTTTTAGATTGAGTTTTTCACTGGAGTTGACCTAATAGAGTTGACCTATAGACCAGAAAGCCTAATTTTATTCTTTATAACTGATTAGAAAAAAATTCCCTATTTTAAAGTGTTCTTTTTTAAAAAAATAAATAAAGTGTTTTTGTTTTTTTTAAATACTAATTCTTGCTTTGTTCAGGGACATAACTTGGAAAAAATCTTCTTGTGCATTCAACCTCCTGGCATTAGATTCCTTCTGCTCACGATTAGCTACCCCATTCCTCTCTCAAACTGCCTGCAGAAGGGAACTCCAAACACAATAATAAATTGCAAAAATAAATAATACAAGATACAAAATTTTTTTTTTCCATGAGAAAATCTAGGCCTTGGATTCAGAATGGTTACTATCCACCTGACTTTTGGCAGTTTTTTTTTTTTCTCATGTATAAAATAGAACAGAGATTTCCCAAACTTCTTGTGAGAATTAAACAAGGTGAGATCCTGAAGCACTTTTTATAGCACTCAATAAATGGTTGTTATCATTATTACCACCAACACTATTTACTACCACAACCAATTAAGCACAGCAATGAAGTCAATGACCCAGAGTTAATATGAGGTATGGATTATCCCACAGGGGCTGAGAATATCTGGCTTGAAATTAAACTCACTCTCAGGTCCAGGTTTATCACTTATCGAGAACTCAAGAACAATGGGGGAGAAAACAAAAGGTCCAGTTTTCGGTCTGTGCCAGTAGTAAAAGGACACAGGTCTTTGCTAGCAGTTTCTGGATGATTAATGTAGGAAATAATGTTTTGACTGTTGAGTGTTGACAAAGAAATCACACCCTTCCAACAGCGCTCACAACCCCCCAGCCCCCATTTCAAAAGAGAGAGAAAGAAAACAAACCCAGGTGCCACTGCTGGAAGCTATACATCCTCAGATTCTGGCAATAGCAATGAAAGCATTTGTAATTTCCTGCCATAGAGAGGACAATGCAGATATTCGAAATTTACCTGAGAGTAATTTAAAATCTGGAGTGAAAGGAAGCCATAGCTACATTTTGATTACTAGCATTCTGGGAAATACAGGAGCTATGAGATTTACTAGGTAGCATTCATTTCTTGGAGTATTCTTATTTAACTCAGATATGCTCTTTAACAATTTCCCCCCCCCAAACAAATAATTTTACTGTAATAATTGCTATTGAAAAAAAATCTCAACTATATGGATTAAGCTACATATGTTCTTGTACTCCAATAAATTTATAAAGTCCACTTCAGAGATAAAAATTTATAGAGGTGGGGATATAGCTCAGTTTGGGGATATAGCTCACCACCAAAAACAAAAAAACAAAACCATGAATTTATAGAGACATGGAATAACAAATGTAAAATAACAAATGTTTTGCAGTGATTCTGATAATAAACATTAATCTGTGCTATGTGCTTCACCCACATCTACTAACAATTAGCACTCATTATACAGCAAACATGTTTGTATAATCCCAATTAAGACAGAAAGGACACAAAGAGGACTATCTTCTTAAAGGAAGAACCATGAAAGCAAAACATTGGTTATAAAAAAAATGTACTCAGGGCCATGGAGCAAATTAGTTTTTGGACTAGGAATAGAATTCAGATTAACCCTGCATTTCAATGCCTACTGTTCTTTTATCGTAGGTTAGTGGTAATGGGATGGTAATAGGGAAGAGGAATAACAACCTTCTCTATGTTCCTAGAAAGAAAATCTTTGATATCCCAAATAAAATAGTGATACAATATGTTCTGAATTTGCTCAAACTTTTTCTTAAACTGATTCTGATTTATTTTCATCAGATGAAACTTGTGTCAATTCTAAGCAAATGTGAGCCTGCATGTATCTCTAAGTAATGCTAAAAGTTCACAAAATATAGTCTGGAAACTTAAAATTATCTTACTCATTGTCTACACATCTCTATAAAAATCTTCAGCTTTTTCTGTTTTAATTACTAGTCTCCACTACGCAATTATAACCTAAGGAATATTCTCATTTGTTTTATCAATAAGTTTTCTCATGGTTTAAAATCCACTCCACTTGTAACCATTGGAAATGGCTGATTTCCTCTCCAAATGAAGATTCTCAGGGGTATATTAAGAAGCCCATCTAAAAGATTAGAACAAACTAGAAAAAAGAGAAAATATAGACGGCCTCAAATAAGCACCAGGAAACAGAAATAGGAAAGTAAAAAATGTCAACTTTTCCCTTAAGACTGAAATTAATATATTTTACATAATTTATTTCTCCTAAGTAATTTCTCTAACTTGAACATAAAGTGAAACAGGTTTGATAGGGATGAGAGACAGTTCTTACAGGTAAAAAGAAATAGAAAAATCTCTTTCTCTTACATTCTAAAAATGCCCACATTAACTATTAAATGCAAAGAATATTATTTAAATATTAGACACAAAATGTTTTTGCATACTTTGGCTAAATAATCTAGATAAACTATCTGTCAATATTGACATAGCATTTTATTACATCAACCTGTCTTTAAAGTGTGGTATAGAGCCTTTGTATTTAAAAAGAAAGTCACGTTCATACTCCAAAGACCTTATGATGAAAACAATCTCTCCAGAGAAAGATTACTTCAAAACTTTCCTTTACAAATTAAACATACTAATCCTTAGTTTTGTGCAATGGAATATAAGAAAAATATTAATATTCAGATGATATGATTTTTAATTGAAATCAAAAGCTCTACAGGCTATGATTGCAGGACATCTAAATTAACTTATGTGCCAGACAATGACCTTTCACCAAGAATTTTTCTTTCACAGTACAGTTCATAAAAACTAGAAAAGTAAAGAGGAAGTTCAACTCTTATAATCTAGACTTATCTCCATTTCAAATAAAACTCTTCTTTCCCCACCTGCAAGTAAGAGCAGGATTCTGCTTTCAGGCTTACCTTCCTCTGGGGTTACTGACCTCCTGAGTCGGCACTTCCAAGCCTTGGGAACTGAAATCGGCTGTCTGTACCTTGGACTATAGTGGTAGCGCGCACTCACAGTGCCAAAGGGTGGGGAGCCTGCAGTAAACATGCTGGGCTCTCAGGACAGCCTGAGAAGGAGGAATGTAGGGAGAGGACGTGCGTCCTGTGCTCCATCACAGGAGCAACTGGTACAGTGCCACCTGGGAAGAGACTGCCAAGCAGCGGTGAGTCAACCTTCCGTATGCACCGTGGGTCAGACAGGTTTCACCACTTCACCAGCATATTAATGATAAAACTTTATAAATAGCAATGATATTCTTGAAGAGCTTCCTTTTATTTTTTCCTCTTTCAGGAGATGGGAGAGATCATCTCATTTACAAAAGATGTTTTCAGCTAAACATAGAACTTAAAATAATTTTGTACTTTCACATTTTGAAACATCTCTCAAAACTAAGCTGTCTTTTTCTAAAAACCAATATTTCTACTATATCTACCCTCAGCATGTGTTAGGAATTTTATTTTCAGATTTGGAAAGACAATCTCCATCCCTGCTCTCCTAGGATGACCTCCATCATTGCATTCAGCCTTGGATATAAACCCTAAATGTGAAAAATCACTGTATAATTATCCTAATGTGATTTTGTGTTTATATTGTGTCTTTTATCTAAAGAGCTCAAAGCATTTTGCCAACATGATCTTATTAAGCATCACAACACCCCACTCAGGAATGTGATGTTAAGGATTATTATTATCAATTTTAACAGGTGGAGGAAACAAGAGATCAGCAATTAAGTGACTCAATTTGAGGTCACAATGCTAACTGAAGGCACAGTTTGATTCAGGACTCTGACCTCTAATTCTAAGGACATACACAACTGACCGAGAGCTTCAAGTTAGAGGACAAGTGTTTTGTATTTCTCATAAAGAATCTGTTCTTTTGCTCTAAGACTTTAAAGAACATTTTTTTAAAAAAAGACAGATAAAAATATTTTATGTTTGCAATTTATGTCACACCTGCTAAAGATAGCACAAGTGCTAACTCTACTCAGTGTATTTTCCGCCTTACCTTTCCCAAGGGCCACCACCATCTTCTGTGTTATGAGTCAGACCACAGACTGTGCTCATACTGTGTATACAGGGTGGTTAGCCAGGATGCTTTTCCATGCACCAGGGGGGAAAAAAAAAGATTTTCAAAGTTGATCATCTTGTGCATGTTCATTGGGGAACACTAATCAATTTGGAATGAATGGAAAGATCCAAAAATGAAAAAAAAAATTCTCATGTTCCCTTCCTTAGAGATTACTATTGTTTTATGAGGGGTATATAAACATATCCATGTAGTGAGAAAAACATACAGCTCTCCAGGTTGATCTAGCTGTCTTTTCATTTTCCAGTATTTCTTGGTCATTATTCTTTGTTGGTTCATATATGGCTACATCATTTTTTAAAAATAGGTGACTACATACACATTTCATGGATACAGGTACAGGAATTTATGCAAATTTATTTTACCCATTCCCTCTTTACTGGATGCATCTTTTTCTCTTCTGTGAATTACAATAAACATCCTCATATATTTAACTTTATGTGTTTTTTTAAAGTATTTTTTTTTCATCTACTTCCCATTTTTGACAATCTCTAAGATTCTTGCTTCTGAAAATGTGTGGACAAACATCTGTTGCTCTATACACTGAGCTGCTTATAGTACTATGAACCTACAGTCTGGGATGAAAATCAGGTCACCTCCTTCTTCCCATTACTTCAATGGAAATTTGGGCTTTTTCTGTAGGGTACTATACATATACATCTATATGTCCCCAGATATGTGAACTGGAGAACATTCTACATAGGACAGATGGAAGGATGGCTAGAAGATATTATAAGAAGAATAGTATATAAAACCAACCATCTATGATTTACAGTCCACTTTCTCCAAAGGCTTAGTTCAACAACAACAAAAATTAACTTGCCCTTTGTCAATAAGCAGAGTCTACTTTGTATTTCGGCTCCCTCAGGCCACATGGGAGACTAAGGGGGCATATTCAATTCAATGCCAATATTGTTTGCAATGTTCTCGACTGTCTATAGATCAAAGCTCAAAGGAAGTACCATATTCTCTCATCTCCAGTAGAGTTTGCCACAGTATCACATTTATTTTCCCATGATATAAAAGTGGAGATCCTCTATTATCTCACTTCCCAATAACAACATTGCCGACAAGAATTACTTCTCAGTTTTAAGAACCTAAGAAGCAAAACAAATAGAGTTAGGGCCACAAGAAAGAAATCTAGAATATAACTAGGTCTCCATCATTGTTTTTCCTATTAATTAATTGGTTTAGGTACTTACTAAACATGTACTTCAAACAGTGTGGATGAAGCACAGTCTCTGATTTTAAGGGGCTGATGGTGCAGTCAGAGCAGTGGACTAAGGAATCCACAAACGAGGAACAACAACCCCCAAGCACAGCAGAGGATTCCTGGGAATTATCACCACTAACAAACAGTGAAACAAATCCTCCCTTGCTGGCAGGATGAAGCACTATGTTCTTAGTCAGCTGAAGCCTAAAAGATTTTGAAAACCCTAAGCTATACTCACCCCAAACAACTAAGTCAAGGGGACTTATTTGTGCTCATGATACTCTAATTCTATTAGTTTTTATTCTTCCTTAAAACATTCTTGTGCTTTCTGAACGTAAGTAACTATATAATTGCACTTTTAAATAAAAATTCGCCATAGGAAAGTAAGGTAGTTCAGAATTGGCTTTATAAAATTAATACTGATTCTAGGAAGTATACATCAGACTCACCCTTTCAATGCTTAGCCCTCAGTAAATTTCATGCATGCCCTCTACGTGCCTTGAGTGTATAAAATACAACAAAATAAACAACCAGGCTGATATCCTGACATGGCCTTTTAAACAGCCCCACTGGATGATGCAGCAATATTCACATCTAAGGGCTGCTGGTGACCCGTGCAATGTGAGAGAACAGTCTTGGTGCCTGTGTCAAAGCTGTGAATGCCAAGCTGACCCATGCTGGCCTATCTACTCTGAGCTTGTTTCTACAAAGAGCTAAGAGTCAGGGTCTTTGTTCAGAGGGCTGCTATGACCTTGCTTCATAATCTGACAGGAGAGGAAACTGGTTATATTTCTTATATGTAGGAACAGTGGGAGATTGGCACAGTGCAGAGTCAAGTACTAACGTTAATTTAGCATGTACCAGGTGCCAGACATTGAGGTAAAAGCTATTACATAGCTATATCTCTATCCATCCTCATAATCACCTGCTAAGTAATTACTCATAGTTATAATTAATGCCTCATAAATGAACAGACAGTCCACGAGAGCTTAAATAGTTTGGCTACATTCAAATGGGTTTATGGCATATCCATATTCTTATCACTGAAGCTCGAATTTTAGAATTATTTAGAATCCCTTTCTTTCCTTCAATTGCAGATTATCAAGCCCTGGATCTATTTGTACAATGGTTTTCATATCCTTCACTTTCTTTCCAGCCCCCATTTGAGTTCTCAATTGCAACAATCACAAATTGACCTTTTTTCTAAACTCTTGCCACTGTTCACTCTGCTGTCTGGTTACTCTTTCTGAACCAAGGTTGGGGACATCACTCTTCTGCTCAAAGGCCTTCCCTGGCTTTTCTTCACCTGTTGGATTAGGTAAACATCCCTGAACCTGGCATCCAGGTCCTTTGCACTGTTAGTGTATTGTAGTGAGCCGTTTCTGCGGACTGCGGTCGCCATTACAAGATGGCGCTGGCTCGACTGTGGTTTGTGACAAACAACTCCTTAATTGGGAGAGTTGGTGCGTGGTTTTCTAACACCCTATGAGAAAGCTCCACGTGGCAGCTTCGCATTGGGGCTTGAGATGCTTTATTAAGGCTGGTAGGAGCATTCGGGGAAGAAGATGAAGAAGAGGAAGATGAAGAAGAGAGTAGAGTGGAAGAGATCTCGAGAACCTGAATAAACGACTGGAAGAAGATTCCCGGTGTTGCGTCTTCCTTGCGGGCAAGGGGGTCGCGACAAATGGTGCCGAGACCCGGGAAAATCAGAACTTTCAGTCGTCAGGAGTGGTGCACCAATCGTCCCGTGAGTGGACCCCTCGTCCCTGAGTGGACCCCTCGTCCCGTGAGTGGACCCCTCGTCCCGTGAGTGGACCCCTCGTCCCTGAGTGGACCCCTCGTCCCCGAGAGCGGGACCCCGTAGGCCTCATATTTTATTGCAGCTGCTATGTGTACTTTCACTTTTGTTTTCTGTGTTCTTTTTTTGTCGTCTGTATCTTTCGTTTTCTGTGTTCCTTCTGTTGCTGTGCCATGGGTGCCGCAGCAGCAAATTAATTATGACCCTGGGATCTATGCCCAGGGACGCCCACTGCAGCCGGGAAAAGGGAACAGGAGCCCGCCCCGGCCCGGAAGCCGGAGTGTGCGGGGATGGTCCAGAAACAGAGCAGGCTGCTGCCGCAGTAAGAGCTTGGCCAGGCGGGGAAAAATGCAAACAAAATCAGGCAAGGTGCAGTCGGCTAGGAAATCTTGGGGAACTTTTGCCCCGAGGGTGAGCGACGGACTCCGTGTTGCTTGCATCACCATGGTAACCATGGGCTGCCTGGCGGAAGAGCGACTTCCTGGTCCCACCTCCCACACTCTTGGGGGCTACCGATTGGTTCTTCCACAGTCACTCAGACAGGACTTCTAGTCCCGCCTTCCAGCCACTAACCTGTACTGCTGCGTTTCGGATTTCTACCGGAGCTACTCAGAAACTGTATTTTTAAAAATGCCTACCTGTAAATGCTAACGGAAGATATCTTTTTCAGACAAAATTTGATTCCACAGGTTTCTATGTTAAACTCATAAGATGATAAATTGAAGACCCTGGCGGAGTCTGTGCGCACTTATGGAGTGGATGCCGCCTTCACACTAACTCAGGTGGAAAGCATTTTTAATCAATCTCAAGTTAATCTCACAGGAGTTTCTTGTTTTGGCTTCGGGAACGCTCATTGTATTAGCCTTAAGACCAAGAATTTGATTAACTGGAAGGACCCATTGCGGTCCAGTCAGGTCTCAGGGAGTATTCTCAGTGCTGTATTGAGCTAAGTAGCCTCAGGGGAACAATCAGGCTCAGGAACCCCCGTAAATAGCTCTGCTTTGAACATAACTACCTTGGCTATTATCTCCGAAGTACTAATCCCAGTGCCTCCTTCTTCTAATAGTCTTTATAATGCCACTCATTTTAAGGCCTCTCCTTACTGTACCCCTAATCTTGGTTTCCCCCCAACATTTACGCCTTGTCAGGATCATTTTTGGGAGAAACGTCAAGTTGCTAAAGGTTTCTCCCTTTCCCCCTCTCTTAAGAGGTATGTTTATAACTTTGACAACAGTGCCAACTCCTCTCTTTCCAGGAACTTAAGCCTCTGTATGATCTCCTCCAAGGAGACCCTTCCCCCAGCTCAGCCAGGAATCCCACACCTGAGGCTCTACAATCATTAAGACTGATAGAGAAGGCCCTACAAGAGAATCCCACACCTGAGGCTCTACAATCATTAAGACTGATAGAGAAGGCCCTACAAGATATGCAGGTTACCCAGATAAACTATTCTATACCCCTATCATTTATAATCCTGCCATCAAAATTAACTCCTACTACAGTGTTTTGACAAATAGGTCCCATCTATTGGGTCCATTTACCTGCTTCTAACTCTCGGGTAATAACTCCCTTTTATGAACTGGTGATGAATCTGATCTGGAAGGCCAAATATTTGGGTGATGCACTGTTTGGAAAGACTTTTGACATTCTCATTCAACCTTATACCCAGGATATGATTTTAAATTTCCAACAAGAACATGATCTTTGGTGTCTCTTCCCTTGCAATTTTAAAGGTCAAATTGATAATCACTCTCCCCGACATAAACTTCTAGAAGACCTTAAAAAATGTCCTATTATTTCTCCTAAAATTATTAAAGGGGAATCTATCCCGGGAGCTCAGACTGTTTATACAGACGGAGCAAGAGGGGGGTTTGCTGTTGTTTTTGATGGATCTCAAGTAATTCGACACCCTGTTCCTAGACTGTCTGCCCAAATATCAGAAGTTGAGGCTCTAATTATGGCCCTTAAACTATACAATTCCATCCCACTTGATGTGTATACTGATAGTCTCTATGTTGCTAATTTAGCCTCAGTTATTGAGGCAACCCCTTATATTGGCAGACAATTTACTATCATGGAACAATTACAAACGGATCAACTCCTTAGCTCCATGCTAAATTCCATCTAAATGCACAATCCTTACGCTTCCGTACGGGGTGCTCACGTGATCAGACTCTACAAATTGTTTTCTTATGCCCAGTGTGTGCTCCATTCATTCATTCCCCTAGTCTAAGTGTTAATCCTAGAGGCTTACACACCAATGATGTCTGGCAAACTGATGTTACCCACTTCTGGCAAACAATAGAGGGAGAATCAGATATTACTATTCAGTTTACTTCCAATGGAAAACAGCAGCCAGATTGGACTTAAGGATATCTCTGGGGGCTGCGTATTTACACCCCCGGACAGTACAATCCTGGCCTGCTTTTTCGGCTTAAATTGACCACAGAACAGCCTACTGGAAGTTTAATAGGACCCAATCAGGTGCTCGGAGATCAAAAGGCCCCATCTGGACCCAAACAGCCTATAGCCCCAGCAGTGATATCTTCCCCCAGCGGTCGAACAATAACTGTGGGCTATCAAACCTTTGATTGTGCCCCTGGGCCCATACACCCTGGAACTGGAGATCGTCTTTTTGATTTGATCCAAGGAGCCTTTTTCGCTCTCAATGCCACTAGTCCTAACAGGACCCAAGATTGCTGGCTGTGCTTGACCTCCAGGCCGCCCTATTGTGAAGGGGTAGTAATACTGTCTAGATTGTCCTCTAATACCGCTGTAGATCTTAAATGTTATTCTCTACCCAGCTATAAGATTTAACAGCCATGGCCAAGTCAATTGCTGCTTTGGAAGGGTCCCTCGCCTCCCTCTCAGAAGTTGTGTTACAAAATAGGAGGGGACTAGATTTATTATTCCTAAGGGAAGGAGGACTATGTGTAGCCTTAAAGGAACAGTGTTGTTTTTATGTAGATCATACTGGGGTAATCCGTGAAACTATGGAAAAGGTCACGGAAAGATTGGCTAAAAGACAAAAGGAGTTTGAAGCACAACAAGGATGGTTTGAACAATGGTTTAAAAATACCCCATGGTTAACTCCTTTGATATCCACTGTAATGGGACCGCTTTTCGGTCTCCTCCTTATAGCTGCTGTAGGCCCCTGCCTAGGTAAGAGAATGACACAATTTATTAAAGACCAAATTAACATTCTGACTTCTAAGCCAATACAGATCCATTATCAACGCCTGCAGACCAAGGATGATCTTGCTGAAGTTTGTCTCCGACCAATTCGAAGATGATTTTTCTACAATGATCCCTGCTTCATGCCTTCCTCCTTTTGCCCCCTTTTTCTTCTTTATTTTTACTCTATGCCTTGTTGAACCGGAACCAATTAAAGACCCAATAATGACTGGCTGAATAGATACCACTGAACGCCTTGGCAACAACAAGCTGATCTTGTAGTACCCAGAGACGGGCAACTTTCACGCTTGCACTGCAACCTAAGACAGGGGAATGGGGCCTCCCCAAAGACGGGTAAGCAGTGTAGGGGCAGTGAACGACCTAAGACAGGGGCTACTTGATTCCCTTTGACGTACAACAAACAAAAGGGGGGGAACTGCTGGCACGGATTCCCCCCGGCCCCCAGGGCTTGGATCCAGCCCTGATTTTTGTGCATGTCAAAGAGGCCAGCTCACAAGACCTTGAAGGAGCTCACAAGGCCTTGAAAGATTTGTGGTGTCTGTTTTCATATTCAGCCAATAACGGTCATGTGGGAACGTCCTGACCTGTTTGGGTCTGATAAGGTTCCTGGTTGAAGGCTTAGTATGAGTAATGGCATTTCACCTCAAGTCTGGCTTGCACAGATTACCCGTGCCTTTCTTTTAGGGTGTTACCAACTTGTTTGTCGTTGTGTTTCTAAACAGCCACAGTTCAGCCTCGGCTATCCCCCTTCGTCCATCACGATACAGGATGCGAGGCAAGGCACTGCACTTGAGTGATCCTTGAAGTGGACCTCAAGGAGAGCATGTCCTATTGCATGCGGGTTAGACGCGTCCACGCCCCGTCCCACGAGAAAAGCGTCGGCTGATATGGTCTCAGATCTGGGGAAGGGCCCTCCTTGGGGCTGAGCCATACTATGCAGCCACTTCTGCACAGTGGGATAGGACCTCTACTCTCGCCTGTATTGTTTTTAGAAAACAAAAGGGGGAACTGTAGTGAGCCGTTTCTGCGGACTGCGGTCGCCATTACAAGATGGCGCTGGCTCGACTGTGGTTTGTGACAAACAACTCCTTAATTGGGAGAGTTGGTGCGTGGTTTTCTAACACCCTATGAGAAAGCTCCACGTGGCAGCTTCGCATTGGGGCTTGAGATGCTTTATTAAGGCTGGTAGGAGCATTCGGGGAAGAAGATGAAGAAGAGGAAGATGAAGAAGAGAGTAGAGTGGAAGAGATCTCGAGAACCTGAATAAACGACTGGAAGAAGATTCCCGGTGTTGCGTCTTCCTTGCGGGCAAGGGGGTCGCGACAGTGTATGTCCTTGATTCAACCCTGCCTGTGACTTAACACATGGCACACAGCTGAGCCTCTCTCCATGTGGCCATGGTTCCCAAAAGTAGTGTTATAGCATATTAAGTACTAAATTAATTTTCAGGGGACAAATAACAAGGCCTAGTCTCTGTTTAGTCCTAAACCAAGCGTATCCAGAAAAGGAAACCCTGAAAGTAGTAGGTGGGGGTAGATGATATGGAAAGGGTTGTTGGTCAGACAGACCTAGTGCTTTGGGGTGGGGGGTGTTCTAACAGAAACTTAGACTTCCCAGAAGGGTATGTTCCTGTCATGATTCTTCAGCCCAATAGCAACACATCATTTCCTTTGTTTGGTGTCTTGGCCCCACTGAGAAGAGTTAGTTCTAACTCTTTATATATATATATATATTTTTTTTTTTAAAAAAAAAGAGAGAGTGAGAGAGGAGAGAGAGAGAGAGAGAGAGAGAGAGAGAGAGAGAGAGAGAGAGAGAGAAAGAATTCTTTTTAATATTTTTTTTTTAGTTCTCGGCGGACACAACATCTTTGTTGGTATGTGGTGCTGAGGATCGAACCCGGGCCGCACGCATGCCAGGAGAGCGCACTACCGCTTGAGCCACATCCCCAGCCCCTAACTCTTTATATTTCAAATGACAGAAATCTAACCAAACTGGCTTCAGTAAAATGGAATTCAGGAGCTCATTTAACCCAAAGGTCCAGGATTATGGACATGGTTCAATCCAGGTGCTCAAACGCTATCATAAGGCGTCTCTCTGCACCTCTTGATTCTACCTTCCCCTTGTGGGGTCAGAATTGTTATTACAGCCTCATTACCCATTTAGCTTGGTAAACAGTTATTAAAGAAGTGTGCCAACTGGTCCAGCAAAAGAGTGGGCAGTAACTCTTCAAAGCTTAACTTGGAAAATGTGCCCATCCCTGAGCCTGTCACAGTGATCAGGTGATATAAATTTGCATTGGCCACCTGTGTCACATGATCACCTCTAGTTCCAGAGACTAGCTTCATTCTAACCACACAAAGAGATAAGGGTGCGATGCAGATCCTCAAAGAAAAAGAGGGGTGCTAGCTTCAGAAAAAAAGGAGAAATAAATATGGCGTGGGTAAAAGAAAACATAGGCATTCACTGTGGAAAAGTTCCAAAACATAAAAATGAGGTGGAAGTGGTCAACTTTTTGCTATGCTGGTCATAGTACTGTGCCACTCACCACTTCTGACCATGTATGTCATCCACCTGTGCTTATCAGAAATGTTTCCTATGTCCCTACCATTAAGCAGAATGTATGGGGTCTTCTTTTTGGATTACTGCTTAGGATTGAGCATTGGAATTTCTTTAAAGTTCTCTTAGTTGGTCCTGATGTGTATGCAGCCAGGGTTGAGAATCAAGGGAATAGAAAATAGTTTTTATTTACCATAAACACATAAAATATTGCTTTAATCTTATAGCATCTATTTTTTCTAACTTGGTACTATATATATATATATATATATATATATATATAAAATGGTCATTTATGAATACATGACCTGTGTAACTCCACATCAGTACAACCACAAGAATGGGAAGTTATATTCCATGTATGTATGATATGTCAAAATACATTATATATTAGTTGTAGTTGGACACAATATCTTTATTTTTATGTGGTACTCAGGATTGAACCCAGTGCCTCACACATGCGAGGTGAGCGCTCTACCACTGAGCTACAGTCCCAGTACTAATATGTGTTCTTCTAAAAGAGGAATCTAAGAAGGTTTGATTTTATTTTCAAAAACTGACCCACAAAATTTGGAAAGAGAAGGAGTAAAAATCCATAAACCAAAACTCAAGAGGATCAAGGACCTAGGCATAAGACCCTGTGCCTACCAGAAGAAAAAGTAGGCCCAAATCTCCATCGTGTCGGTTTAGAAACTGAATTC
Source organism: Spermophilus citellus (assembly GCF_964194105.1). Lineage (NCBI taxonomy): Eukaryota > Metazoa > Chordata > Mammalia > Rodentia > Sciuridae > Spermophilus > Spermophilus citellus. Next base: position 144,305,967 of record NC_138185.1, read on the forward strand.
CTCAACAGGACTCCTAAAAGCGCAAGAAGTAAAACCAAAAATCAATAAAAGAGATGGTATCAAACTAAAAGCTTCTTCACAAAAAAGGAAACAATCAAAAACATGAATAGAGAGCCTACAGAATGGAAGAAAATCTTTGCCATCGATACCTAAGATAGAGTATTAATGTCTGGGTTGTATAAAGAACTCAAAAAACATAACACCATAAAAACAAATAATCCAATCAATAAATGGGCAAAGGAACTGAACAGATACTTCACAGAAGAAGAAATACAATGGTTAACAAATATATGAAGAAATATTCAATATAACTAACAATCAGAGAAACACAAATTAAAACTACATTGAGATTTCATCTCACTCCAGTCAGAATAGCAATGATCAATAACACAAATAACAATAAATGTTGGCAAGAATGTGGGGGAAAAGGTTCACTCATACATTGCTGGTGGGATTGCAAATTGGTGCAACCATTCTGGAAAGCAGTATGGAGATTCCTCAGAAAACTTGAAATGGAACCACCAAGTGACCTAGTTATCCCACTCCTCGACATATACCCAAAGGACTAAAAATCAGCATGCTATGTAGTAACACGGTCACATGAATGTTCGTAGCAGCTCAATTCATGATAGCTAATCTATGGAATCAACCTAGGTACCCTTCAACAGATGACTGGATAAATGTGGTACATACACATAATGGAATGTTACTCAGCCATAAAGAAGTATGAAATTATGACATTTGCTGGTAAATGGATGGAACTGGAGGCTAACATGCTAAATGAAATAAGCCAATCCCAAAAAACCAAAGGCCGAATATTCTTTCTGATATGCAGATGTTGACACAATAGGTATGTGTAGGGGGTTCCACTGGATTGGAGGGAGGTGGTATATGGAAGAGGAGGAGGATGGGAACGGGAAAGATAGTAGAATGAACCAGACGTAACTTGCTTATGTTCATATATGAATACATGACCTGTGTAACTCCACATCAGTACAACCACAAGAATGGGAAGTTTTATTCCATGTATGTATGATATGTCAAAATACATTCTACCGTCATGTGTAACTAAAAAGAACAAATAAAAAATCCATAAATCAGACACTGGATGCCACAGCATTCTTTCATTCCCTGTATTACATTCTTTGCACAGGATTAATTAACACTAATTTTTAAAAAAAGGGGAGGAGATTTGTTTTTATTTTTCTTCACTTTTTTTTTTTTTTTTTAATTTGGAAGGTCACAGAGACTTGCTTGCCATAAGGACAACTCTTAAAGACATAATGTGTCACTGTCTTTTGTTGGGGCCTTGAAGTCTTTGACATCAGCAGAAACTCACTGAGGTTCTTCCCTGGGATACATGAAAGCCCTTTGCAAGCTCACTGCCCCCCTATTGTGAAATTCTGAAATAACTGAAAGGGGCTGAATTTCTCCTTATCACCCCGTTCTCAAAAATAGCATGATATCTTATAATAAGATTACATCCGGGGAAGGCTCGTGAAGCAGTCAAACACAGAAGCTGATCCCTGTCCAGTTCCCACTAGCTGTGAGCAATCAGCTAAGAAGGTCACCTTTCATCCTCTATACACTAGAGGGAACAACCTCTCTCAAAATCTCTGGTAAGGTTTGGAGATAATACATAGAAAGTTCTGACATCTAGTAAGCTGTAAATAAATGTTAGCTATTATCACCTGGTAAAATAATTTTGTTTTAAAATTTGGTCTTGAAGATTAGTTTTAACTACAGAAAATTAGACTCTTCCTGGATTGCAAGTGCCAAAGCACTCAGACAGTACCTATGAATACTTAGTTACTTAAAGGAAATATCTAGTGGGGTTTACAAATTGTGGTTTGGCTTTTCAAATCTGGATATCTGGATTACAGCTTTAAAAGGCAAATTTTATGTGGTGAAATTTTTGTAAAAGTACACACATCTCCAGTGACTGAGGACGTCTTATTTTCATGCAAGTTTGTACAGAAAGAATTTCGGTATTATGCCTCTAAACACCTAAATGTTTAACTTCCTACGCATGATTGATTGGCTATTTACAGACCATTTTAAAAATGCCAAATTTCCCATTAAAAACCATCTCTTTTAATGATTAAATGCTATTCTTTGCAATAAGTCACTCAGTTGAAACAGTAGCTTCTAAAAATCTAAATACAAGCTGATGATGATAATACCGACCTCACAGTGCAGTTGTGAAAACCAGACAAGATTATACAGATGAAAGGGCTTCACAAATGACAGAGCACTGTGTAAACGTGCAGGTGTGGCTGCCACTGCACACACTGTAGTTGTTGACCACAAGGAGTTTTCCCTGGTCAGGAGCAATGTACATCCTCATCAGAGACCCAGTGTATTATTAAGCACCGTGTACAGAGACACAGAATGTTCTCCTGGACTCTGGAGGAATACACGGGCAAAGTGACTAAGGAAGTGTCACCAAGATGGGGACAGGATGCCAGGTGAATGGGGAGGAAAATGAAGGGCATGGTGGGCAGTTCAGCAAAGCAGCACGCAGTGCTCAGAAGAATGAAGTGCCTTGAGGCACACAGTTTGTGTGCAGGGAAGCAGCCTGTGAGATAAGAGCTGATAGGAAGGTGGGGCAGATAGATGGTGGGGAGTCGGGGCCTCTAATGTCCAGAGATTTGAGAGAGACCAACTCTACATCTACTCTCATTACTCAGGAGTACCTCCAAAACTCACAGAAGAAGTGTCATAGCTTTAGCTGAGGGTTCTCAGCACTTCGGTTTTTTCTGCAGGAAATGTGCTGAAATGAAAGAGCCGTGAATCCTGGCCCCAAGCCTGGATGGAACCGATTCAGCAGACAAGAAGAGGAGGCAATAAAAGGGCAATGCAGGCTGCAGGCAGGTTGGAGCAGAAACCAGGGAAAGGGAGGAAGGCAAATTACTGCCCTGGCCAACATGCAGGATCATGAAACCTGAACTCCTCTGGATCCGCCTTCCCAGTGAGTCCTCTGGCCCTGAAACCTGGGGAAGGAAAACTGATACCCGTAAATAACTGTGGCTGTGTCACTGCAATGTGGGACAGAGGCTACATGTTGATTAAAGGCAAGGTGATTCCTGACAAAGAAAGAACTGTGGTTTCGAGGTCTGCGGAGAGTTTGCAAGATGCCATCATGGTGCTATGTGGGAGTTAGAGAAAACTGCAAGAGGCATGTTGCAAAAAGCTATGTTGAACTCGTACTGTTTTCCAGGCACTGTATTAGGAGCTGGCTGGCTAGGGAAGTGATGAATGAGACAGTCTTGTTGACAAGGATCGAGGAAGAGGTTTCACATCTTAGGTTCCTTCCAACGGAGAGGCGGTCGGGCCAGTCTGTTTCCCTTCAAAAAAATCATCTCAAAAAGGACCACATGGGGGCTGGGGATGTGGCTCAAGCGGTAGCGCACTCGCCTGGCATGTGCAGGGCGCTGGGTTCAATCCTCAGCACCATATAAAAATAAAATAAAGATGTTGTGTCTACCGAAAACTAAAAAATAAATATTAAAAAACTCTCTCTCTCTCTCTCTCTCTCTCTCCCCCTTCCCTCCCTCCCTCCCTCTGTCTTAAAAAAAAAAAGGATCACATGGTTGCCTGAATCATCATTAATCAATCACAGATCCTCTTGCTCAATAAATTTCAGAATAAGAACCACTCAAATAAGTAATGCTATGATTAATGCTCCCCCAGGATCACATTAGGTCCTGAGACCCTCTAACAAACTGGATTCTGACCAGACAGAGACCTCTCACTTAACCACTGTCTCAAGAAATGGACAAGAATTAATATGTTAACAGGTGAGCCTAGATCTAATTCCAACTAAAATAAATAAAAAGAGATCACTATTACTAAATGAAATACAAGTATATCTGCCTTTTTTTTTTTTTTTTGGTACCAGAGATTGAATCCAGGGGCACTTAACCACTGAGCCATAGCCCCAGCCCTTTTTATATTTTATTTAGAGACAGGGTCTCTCTGAGTTTCTTAGGACCTTGCTAAGTTGCTGAGGCTGGCTTTGAACTCTTGATCCTTCTGCCTCAGCTTCCTGAGCCACTGAGATTACAGGTGTGCATCACCACACCTGGCTAGTAACCTACTTTATAAACTGAAAACTCAATAAAGATTTTTCACACACTGATGAAACTTTTAAGATAGAAACCAAATCTGAAAGTGTCCTAAAGCTACTCAACTAGTATAACAGTTAAAATACAAATATTTTCAGGTCAAACACAACTCCATCCCAAGTGAACCTCCTACTTGGGATTGTGGGCTGTGAAACACCCTCTGGGGTGTAGGCTGTGCTGAAATTTCAGGGGTGTTGCATGAAGCAATGGTTTTAAGGACACCAAAGTCACATCCACTTGCCATGTTGGAGAATGAGAGGCCACATATCCAAGACCCTATTCCAGGTCTCCTTGAGGAACTCCTGAGTAGGAGAAAGGGAAGTGAGGATGGGGCGGTGGCTGTGCTTCTGAGGATCTCACACCTCTGCCTCTCTACAGGATGTGGAGAGAGAGCGGAGGAAGGAGCAGCAACAGGACAGGAGAGCGAGGGACAGAGAGCAGACCATGCAGAATGCCCAGATGTGGAGGCCCACCAGGAGACAGGAAGAAAAGGGAGCAAGGGCTGGAAGGGAAGCCAGGAATGAGGCAGGAGGAAGAAGGAAGAGTAGAGAGCTCAAGAGAAGTAGAAAGGAGAAGCAGAGGTGAACAACTTGTCCTGGAAAGAAAATTTTTAAAAAAATGGAGCAAACAACTATAATTTCTAACATCCTCAGAGGGAGGCAATGAGAAGCTGGTAAATTAAAAGTTTGGTCATGGTGCTGCTTAGACCAGAAGGTCAATAAAGGGTCTGACTGGTCTGCTGACTCTTATAGGACTCCCCAGCTCCCCAGCCACTCTTTGGACTCTGATCAAGTGTCATTTGCTCAACAAAAACAATCTTTCCATCTCCCATAAAAAGAATTTGTATTCACATGACATTTCAGAGTCCATTTGTAAAAAGCCTCACCAAAGGCATCCGTCATTACGCTGAGGATGAGACAACATGATATTTTATGTAAAGATATATTTTAAGGCCCATTAACATAACTCTCAGGGAAAACAGCAATTAGGCAACACTACCATGTGATTACCTACCAGAATCTGGAGATGAGAAATGTAATCACTCAGTGAAATCTACAAATGATAGGTTATAAACAAGTGTCTTAAATATAAAAATTTATTGTGTATTTTTTTTTCCAAAAGGGATAAACCACCAAACTTAAATAAATCTGGAGCTGAAAGAGCAGCAGGCATGAATAGCCATGGTGAGATTACCAAAACACTGTTGAATCTGGGTGTCTTTTGGAGCTGTCAGCACCTGCACTCTCCTCATCTGCAAATTGAAATTCTTCTTATTTCTAACATACCTTTCAACTGACAGTTTAAACTGGTGTTTTCTGATGTCTACTTCATGGTATGCCCTGTGCCAGACACCCCCATATGTATGACTTCAGAGAGTCTCACAGACGTCTACTGTGGTAGGTGTGATTACCCCAATTCCACAGATGGGAGACTGAAGCCAGAGGTGGTTCAGGTCACAGAGTTGGTTACTGGAGCCAGGACATGAACCCAGGGCTCTGACTCTATGTCTGACACAATTTATAAAATATGAGACTGATTCCATTGTTCATACCTCTGACAAGAAAGGAGTTGATTAGTATCTAGATAGGCAGGATGCTGGAAGGTAAAGATTATCTTTTTATTCATCTATGAGCATGTCAAATATTTCACAATAAAAATATTTATGGAATACTGGTATAGGCTGAATTATGTTCCTCCCAAATTCCTACATTGAAGCCTAAACCTCCAGTACTTCAGAATGTGATCATTTTTTGGAGATAGAGCTTTTAAAGAAGTAATCAAGTTGTAATGAGGTCTTTAGAGTGGGCCTGACTCCAGTCTGACTCGTGTCCTTACAATAAGAGGAGACTGAGGTTGACAGAGACTCCAGGGGCACATGTACTCAGAGGGATGATGGTGTGAGAAGGCACCAGAGGGGCCTCAGAGGATGCTAACCCTGTGGCCTCTTGATCCTGGACTCCCAGCCTCTGTAACCATGAGGAAATAAATCCTGTTGTTTAAGATGCCCCTCCGTGTTATTCTGTTATGGCAGCTCTAGCTGACGACTACAAGTACCTACAATGTTCCAGGCACCATGCTGACTGCTATGAATGTGATGAGTCCCTTTTCTCAGGAGGTCGAAGTTTTGTTGGAGCCACTGGAAATGAACAGGCAGGAAGAATGTGGCAAGTTTGGTGCTTAAAGGGACGAGTAGAGAGTGCCATGCAATTATGTAGGAAGACTGTGTGATCTGATACTTGATATGTACACCACAGGGATGTCTGGAAACGTTTTAAGGGAAATAATATCTAAGCAGTGATTTAGAGAGTTCTGTCCCATATGCCTGGAAGAGCCTCCAATTTCCATTGACCAAATATCTTTCCAGTCTTGATCCCTCTATGCCAGTCATGTAAGACTGCTCTGCTGGCATTTTGTTTCTATGCCTGTTATTTATAGTAACTATGTTATTAAGAAACTCATCATGTTAGGAAGACTGTACAGAACCCAAAACATGGCCCTACCTGTGAATAAAAGTGAACATACATTTCAAACACTAAACATGTAAACATGCTTCAAATTCTTTAAGTCTGGGAATCAGTTTTTATGAAACTACTTTGAAATATCAACAAATGTTTAGAGAAAAGTTGTGAACTGTACAGTAGTTTATGCTAACAAAGATTAACACAATCTAAGAAAGCAATAAGAAGCTTTTAAAAGTTATGATGAGGGGCTGGGGATGTGGCTCAAGCGGTAACACACTCGCCTGGCATGTGTGGGGCACTGGGTTCGATCCTCAGCACCACATAAAAATAAAATAAAGATGTTGTGTCCACCAAAAACTAAAAGATAAATATTAAAAAATTCTCTCTCTCTCTCTCTCTTAAAATAAATTATGATGAATTTAAACACTAGAATATATACAAACATTAGAATTGATTTTAAGTAATTTTGACAAGATAAAAATGCTGGTCTATTACGTAAAACAATTTTATTAATATTTATTTAAAAAATCTAAATTATTAAGTGGTAACTTCAGATTTTTAAGATTTCAAGTAGTTTTTATGCATATGTTTATAAAGAATAACTTATGAATCTCCAATATGCATACAAAGCCACACTATACTCTTCCGGTTTTAGAGTCAAAAATACCCACTCTGTCTTACATTTGAATCTCATAATTTAAAAAATTTGCACTGAATAATCAAGATCTGAGTCTGGGCTCTGTTTCTGACTAGCTGAGCTCTTTTAGAGTTTACTTCTGCCCTGGGCCTCAGTTTCTTCATATGTAAAACCAACAGTGATGCCTGTCATGGCCGTCATGCCTGATGGGAGGATCCAGCAGGAAAGTCTGTGAAAGTGCACTGCAAACCATAAAGAGCTGTATTAACATGAGGGTGAGTGTGCTTATTGTTTTTATTGGCTTTAGTGGCACTCTTCCTGAACAAGTCAGTGTCGGCTGAACATGGAAACAAGTTTTGAAAAAAAACTCTCTATGACTAGTCACCAATATATTTGCTCATTGTGTGTCAGTGTGGTTCGGACCACTTTGGGGTGGGCTCTTGTGGAGCAGGGATCACATCTCATAAACTGTGAAGCCAAGAGCTTCCCTCAGGGAGTATCTTTCACAAGCACCACTACCCACCGAGAGGTTCGTAGAGACAGAAAATGACGTCACTGTAGGCCACCAGCCTGAGCAGACACAGGACAAGCATCAGGAAATTAAAGAGGATGGCAGGTCAGAGCACTAGACAAGGGAAGAGTGAAAAAGGTAGTCAACACTTACTAAGTAGATGCCCTCGGGGTGATCAGGCTCAAGTGACTGAAACACTCACACCTTGCCATTACATGCTATTTAAATAGATGTGAGAAAAACACTCCAAGAGCCCTGCAGAAAGCAGTGATCAGATAGTGTGCAGCACTACTTTCCCACACCTGCTGTGACCCTCTCTATATGAAAGGAAAACAAAGATAAAGGCAACCAAGGCCTAGGAAGTGCCCTGAAGTGACCTCTGCCTTCCTCCCCATCCAGGGCCATCTTTCAGGCAAAGGGCCTGAAACAGTATTTTCCACAGCTAATCAAGATCTGAGTCTGGGCTCTGTCTCTGACTAGCTGAGCTCTTTTGGAGGTTACTTCTGTCCTGGGCCTCAGCTGGATCAGAAGAGTCAAGAATTTCCTTTTCCTTCCATCTGCACCAGTAACTGTCCAACTCTTGAACGTGTCCATTTTTTTCCTCTTCCCCTCCTTCTTTCCTGACCATAAAGGCTAGTCTCAATTCTGACTGTATGAAATATGAGCAGTGGGATATTTTTAATATGACAGCTCTTCTCCTAATCTACGCTACAGCTTCAGCATTTCTAAAACTGTACATCTCCCTCCTGCTCTCTTCCATACTCACACAAGAGATCTGGCCTCCTGGGACTCTGTCTTGATCCACTGTGGCCTCCCCCTGAACTAAAGGAGAAAGAACTGGCTGTCATTTCCCAGACCTCAACTCACAGGCTTCAGGTAAGAAGATGCCACCTTTGTAAAAACTGGATGCTGGAAGATATGAATTGTTTACAACAACCTCCAACCACCTCCTACTCCAAGCGACTATTTCTTCTACTTTGCTGCTACCTCTGTGATTATTAAACTGCCATTTGTAAAGACAAAATAAATAAATACTGGGTGCCAAACAGAGACATTATATTTCTTCCTAATGTGCCCACATTATGTCATTTGGAAAAGGAACCTCAGACCAGAACTGGCACGACACGAGGCAGAGCTCTGGGGGTCATAGATAAGTGCCAGCCATTTGCTGAATTACTATTATAAGCATATGTGACACCCAGGACTCTCACCATGCCTAAGAGCAGAGGGAAGTATGGCAACAGGAACATCCAAGCCTGCAGCTTCCCAGCCTGTCGTTCTTCTTGGTGTGGCCTTAACCTAAAAGGAACTTTGAGGGCCCTGGTGATTTGTTTCCTAGGCATACTTTCAATTTCCTTTGCTAATGGCATACATTACAGCCACTTGAACTCTTCCACCACTGTTTCCAACCCCAGCCTCCCCAAGTCCTGCCTGGGCTTGTCTCTTAACCACACCCTGGGGGCATCTCCACAAGGATCCAACCTGGAGGAGCACAGAGGGGCTGTCAGTCTATGAGCACATACCCCCCTCTACTGGGCAAAACACGAGACACAAACACCTCTGGAAAAGGATAGCAGAATTCTAAAACATAAAGGGACAACTACACCTCCCTGCCCTCTCACTGTAGACAAGAAAGCTGAGGCCCACAGGAGGGCCAGGAGTCACGGACTCACAAAGGGAGATGGACGCAGAGCATCACATCTCTCAGCCTCCCATGTCAGGCACCATCATCACATGGAACTGTGTGTCCTTCCACAGTTCAGCGCACCAGCAAGAGGACTCGGCACCTGAGTTCCTGTGAGTCTTGTTTGTGAGTTAAAACCCTCTCCAGGTACATCCATCAGCAAAGCAGCAGTGTTGTATGTCAGAACTACATGCTGGAGTCAGGGGCTGGTCTAGTCCTGGTTCCAGCACCCGCAGCCTTCGTGAGTCTAGGCAAGATGGGGGTCTCTGGGCTTTCATTTCCTCTCTGTGAGTAAAGGATCTAGAGCATGTGGTCTCAAAGGGGTCTCACAGTTAGAAACCCATGTGGCCTACGAGCACAGTCAGCTTCCCATCTGTACATGACTCTAAGTGACGGGGCCTAAGAGCACCACAGTCACAGCACTGTAGAGGAATGAACATGAACTGGAATGCTGTGTCCTCATCCTGGCTCTGAGACTAATGAGCCCCTTGGCCAGAGAAGAGTCAATTCCTCTCTCTGGAACTCTGGCTTAGGAACAGAGATGAGGCTGGAAAGTCTTCCCAAAATATATAAAATCATGAGTAATGATAACTGTGAGTACTGATGCTCTCTTTAAAGGGTCTAAACAGCCACAAGGACAAGCTAGTGCACCTACAAGATAAAGTATGGAGTATTAACCTCTCTACTGTCAGAGTTCAGAAGAACATAACAGAATGTGCTTACTTCCACCCCTCGTTATAGGTGAGATGTGTGCCCAGGGCATCGCCATCAAGCTACAAAGCCCTGTGGACCATGCCACAAAACAGCCAGAAAACCTCTGCCTCCTATGAAATGATAAGTAATCCTAACAAATTTAAAAATCAGATAATTAATCCCAGTGATTTTTAGGACTGATGCAAAATTTAAAAGAAGGGACAAAATATGGTAAGGATGCCACTAGATGGCTCACAGATGGCTCAAGAAGCAGTGGAACAAGGGGTTCCTGAACTAAAAGTTCCACCTCACCCCACCGCAAACTACCCAGTAAAAGTAATCTAAATAAAAAGAGGGTGTTCTTCAATCAAATGCAGTTTCAAAGCAAGTTCCCCATCTGGCTGCATCGATACCTCACTTTGCACCCGGCTGCAGGCTGTAGCTGTCCAGTCATTCTGGATCTGCCACAAGGGGAAACAGCAGTGGATTGTGACAGCTTCAACACAAGGTCAAGTGCAAGAGCACTGGATGGAGAGGAAATGAGAAAACTGAGACCCAAACAGAGAGGCTTAACCCCCATGAGATTCACCTCTTCTGAAATATTTAAAAATACATTTGAGTCACAATGTTTTGCAACATAAATAAAGGAAGCCTACACATGCAAAATTTTATTCCTCAAGGAAAATTCCTCAAGGAACTTTTTAAGTGTTAAAATTCAAATGAAGTTGCTGTTTGACTTGCACACCAAGACCAATAAGCACTTCAAATGTTCTGAGACCTTGTCCCAGAAGTTTTGCTGTATAAATGATCTTTTCAAAAGGGCCAATATAAGAGTCTTTAGAATCTCACCCCCTCTCTTAAGTCTTCTTTTGTAAAGACAAATCCCTGAAAATAATGAGAATATCTATTTTAAACTTATATGCAAACTGAACAACAGCAGGAAAATTTCAAAGTAGATGAGTCTCAGCACAGAGTAGCCCAGTCAGAGAGGAGGAGAGGGTTGCTGTGTCCGATGCTTACTCCAGAGCAGATAGCTTTGTGCTCACAGTTTGGAGCAAAGGGGCAGACAGGTGACTTAAGGACAGTCTTCCCCCCGCCATTTCTTTAGCAAGTTGCCCTCTGACTTGCTTCCCACTCAAGCAGAGTTGACATTATCTCTCAAAGATAGTGCCGCAGTCTTGGCTGGGCACAGAATCACGAGCCACTCAAGCAGGAACAAAACTTTATTTTGAAAAAGCCGCCAAGACTCTGTAGGCGCCGGCAAGCCAAACCCGGTCCTCCCACGCGGGCCTCCACCGGAACCGCACGTTCCCCGGAACCGGGGGTCCCCCGGACCTCCCCCAGAATTCCCTCCTACTATCCTTCCCCAACCAATGGGAACTCCCCATGAGTCCCCGTAACATGAGTCCGGTAGCAGGCCAAGGTGAACAGCGGGAGTCCAATTTCCATATGAATGTAAATCTCAACATAATCATCTCAGTGGCTAGCTGGCGTCACTTTACAACCAAAGGTGCCATACATCGTATATTTGCTTGTGGCTCCTAGCAGATAGGGTGGTTAAGAGTCTCACAAAAAGTACAAGATCTTGAAGAGGCTTAAATCTCTTGAGAGAATATGAAGAATACACATTTTTATGCATATATACCACCTACTCACAAGGAGAGAAGCATAAGTAGAAACAGTGACAGAAAGAAGTGTTTGGAGACAGCTTCAAATTGAAAAGTAAGCATTCAGCTCCTAGGTCTGCAAAAGAGTTCTTACACTCTGCTTCCCAACATTATAATATACTTCAGGTTGAAAATATCCAAGCAAGTGCTTTTCTTGGCAAAAGATGTTATAGCTACTTCTTTCTGAAAACTGAGGCAAAGGTCGCAGTAAGGGTTCCATAGAGTTTGACTCTCAAATATATCATCAATCTCAACAATTCATGCTGGTCAGTATTACCTATTGCTTTCTTCTCTAGTTTTTATCACCTGTTTAAAATACATTTTATTTGCTTTGTTGGATGCAGGTCCCTTCATCCTTTCTGGAACAAACCAAGTGAATTATACAAAAGCAAACAGAAATATACACACCCGCCTCACAGGGATTTTGTGAGAATCTGTTGACAGTGCATGTGAAACTTCTATGTAAGGTGCCCACAGAGGTCCCTGAGTTGGCCGCTATTCTTTACAGCTATCTTCAGTCAATGCCACCCTGACTCTGTTCCAGGTTGCAGTGAGACCTTCACTTCTGCCACCAGATGCAGCTGGGTATCTCTTCCACATTTGTCTCTTCTACTTGAGAGTTTTAGCAGCATTTTGGAGTTCCCCCTGCCTACCTTGAATGAGAGGGGTAGCTATATTTCTAAGGACAGGAAAAAAAAAAAAAACACCTGCATGATTTTGAATTAACATAGTCTCCAAAGAATGGATATGACAAGAATGAGCAATTAAGCCCTAGATTGATGAGCCCAAAGAACAATGCTTAATGTTGTCACCAAGGAAGTGTCCTGGCAGCTACAATGTTCCCAAGAAAGATTCTTTTTAAAAGATTTTTGTTCAGATTCCGTTCAAGAAATTACTTTTCCTTAGGCCCAAATCTTCACCATGCTGACTTAGAAACCAAATTCCTCAACTGAACTCCTAAAGCGCAAGAAGTAAAATCAAGAATTAAATGGGGGTACTGAGGTTGTGGCTTAGCAGTGGAGCACTTGCCTAGCATGTGTGGGGCCCTGGGTTCGATCCTCAGCACCACTTAAAAAAATAAATAGATAAAATACAGACATTGTGTCCAACTACAACTAAAAAATAAATATTTTTTAAAAAAAGAATCAAATGGGATGATATCAAACTAAAAAGCTTCATCACAGCAAAGGAAACAATGAAAACCATGAAGAGAGAGAATATCAAATGGCAGAAAAATCTTTTCCACCTGCACCTAAGACAGAACATTAATCTCTAGGGTATCTAAAGAACTAAAAAACTTAACACCAAAAAATCCCAAACAACCCAATCAATAAACAGGCAAAAGAACTTAACAGAAGCTTCACAGAAGAAGAAATACGAACAGTCAACAAATATGTGAAAAAAATGTTCAATATCACTAGCAATCAGAGAAATGCAAATTAAAACTACACTGAGATTTCATCTCACTCCAGTCAGAATGGCAATGATCAAGAATAACAAGTAACAATAAATGTTGGACAGGATGTGGGGAGAAAGGTACACTCATACATTGCTGGTGGAACTGCAAATTGGTGCAACCATTCTGGAAAGCAGTATGAAGATTCCTCAGAAAACTTGGAATGGAACCACCATTTGATCCAGTTTCCCCACTCCTCAGCATATACCCAAAGGACTTAAATCAGTATACTATAGTGATGTAGCCACATTGATGTTCATAGGAGCTCAAATCACAATAGCTGAGCTATAGAACCAACCTAAGTGCCCTTCAATAGATGAATGGGGACTGGGGTTGTAGCTCAGTGGTAGAGTGCCTGCCTAGCACATGTAAGGCAGTGGGTTTGATTCTCAGTACCACATAAAAATAAATAAATAAAACTAAGGTATTGTGTCCATCTACTAAAAAATTTTTTTTAAATAGATAAATGGATAAGAAATGTGGTACATATACATAATGGAATATTACTCAGCCATAAAGAAGAATGAAATTATAGCATTTGCTGGTAAATGGATGGAACTGGAGACCATCATGCTAAGTGAAATAAGTGGATCCCAAAAACCAAAGGCTGAATGTGGTTCCATTCCAAGTGGATGCTGACTGACAATAGGTGGTGGGGGGGGTTGGGGGGTTTCACCAGATTGGGCAGGGGTAATGGCGGGGAGAGAGAGGAGATGAGAATGGGAAAGTTAGACATAACCTTCCTATGTTCATATATGAATACACAATGAGTATAACTCCAAATCATGTACAACCACAAAAATGGGAAGTTATACTCCATGTATATATGATATGTCAAAATATTTCTACTGTCATATATAACTAAAAAAAATGAAAATTTTTTAGAAAAAGAGTTACTTCTCCTCCCCAAAATGATCAACATATTTCCTTTCAACATACTACATGAAATGCTTGCACATTTTTTTAATAATTTGTCCTAAAAATTATAATTATAATTTTTTATAATTTGTAGTAATACATGGTAGTAGAATGCATTTTGACATATTATACATAATGGAATATAACATCTCATTCTTCTGGTTGTACATGTGGAATTACATTGGTCATGCAATCGTATCTGCATATAGGATAGCAATGTCCAAAGTCATTCTACTATCTTGCACATTTCTTTTTACTGGAGTATGGCTTCTCTACATGATTCTGAGCCTTAGGGAAATTAGGAGAGTATCAGGCACTGCAGCTCTTTAAAGAGCCCTCCACCAATGGGGAAAGAGGAAATACCAGGGAATGATATTGGCCAAATTATACGGTTATATAATTATATTGTGTGGATGTACAGATATATAACAACAAATCCCACCATTACGTACAATTACAGTTGTACTAATAAAAATATGGAAAAAATCAAATTAAATTAAATAGGGCTCAATGGATTGGCTCAATCCCGTGTCACCAGTGAACAAGAGACTGAAATTGCAGTTGGTTGGACCTAGGTTGACTCTGGGTGCTGCCACTCCTTAGCTGGGGGACCTGGGAAATTTACTTCACTTCTATGACTTTGAGTTTCTGCCTCTGTAAAGTGACAGTAATCATAACTATGGTGTAGTTCATGGTTCCAATGACAGAATATTTATCAAGTGCTCAGTTCAGCACCTGGCACCTAAGAGGTGCTGCTCAGTAAATGACTGCTGTTGTTGTCACCCATTGGATGTCAGCCAGAAGCCGCAGCCACGGCCTATTTATTATGGCAAGGGCAGAGCAAAGCCTATGTAGGAAAGGGAAGAGATGAAGGAACACGGGAAGAGAAATAAACAGGTGGCTGTGCTGGGAAAGGCCTCCAGGAAGGGCTCAGTCAGTGGGAACAGTCATCGATTGCCACACTCCTGGGGATTAGATTCCTATCAGGAAGCCTACAGACAGTGGGTTGAGATGCATCGCCAGCTCCTGGCCCCACGCTCTGCAGCTGCTGCTCTCTATGCCCACCAGCTACCCACTGTTCCATTCTCTTCCGTCTTGCCAATGAGATGTGGCCAAAGCAGGTGTCCTCCTCTACCATCCCCTCTTCAAGCACAGCCTGCGTGTCCCTCAATGCCTCTCCTCAGTGAGACGCTGCCTTTTTCTTGTCTCACCCTTCACAGTGGACATATGGAGGTTTGTACTAGCCTAGCAGTTCTGCATTTTCCTGGTTATTAGATAGCCCTCATCTTTCTAGAGGTGAGGAGACTATTGCTTTCCTTATGAAATGAGGTACATGGTTTTGAAATACAGATTTGATGACTCTAATTAGTAGGGTTCTCTAGGTGTGAGAGCTACAAATGAGGGCTCCTATACCCACTCAGAATCAGAGTTCACACCATCACTGCATGGCCCCCTTGGCCTGAGGAGATGGGGGCCCTTGCAGTGGCAGAGGCCAGAGAAAGGGTTCAGGGCACACACCAGGAGCAGCACTGGCCCAGAATCTGGGCCTTTGTCAATTCTGATCTATGAGAAATAAGGACTCTCTGATCCCAAGTCCCTGGAGAGCTTCACGAAGTTCACACCACATCTGCTCTGTGCAGGATGCTGTGCCCTGGCTTCAGTCACCCCAGGACATGCTGCTGCATTTCACAGGTAAGAAGAACAAGGCTCCAGGAAACTCACCACTCAAGACCATGGGGCTGGTGAGTGACAGAGCCAGGAGCAAACCCAGGTCTTGGAGTCTCGGGCTTCTAAACTGGAAGCTTTCATAAAATAAAAAATCAAGTATTTGTTTGTTTTATTTCTTTTGTTGAAGGATTCCTCCTTATTTTTCTAAAGCATTATATGATTTCCAGTTTTTTTGTAATGACTATTTTCAAACATACACAAAAATAGACAACCACATAATAAAGCCATGCATACCAAATACCCCAACTCAATTATCAATTTCACTACACTTGCGTCATCAAATCCTTCCCTTATTTGCACTAAGTATTTTAAAACTATTGCTGTGTTTAAGATCTTGCATTCTTTCACCTCTACTTACTACCCATGCACCCCTTTGGAAATACAGATAGCTTCTTACACCAGTGATTCTCTCCTTCCTTTCTGGGCCCACTCTAGAGTTTCTTATTCAGAAGGTTTGGGGTGGGGCCAGGAATACTCATTTCTATAGTATCCCAAGAGATGCTGTTGAAGCTGGCAAGCGGCCACACTTGGAGAGATACTGTCCTTACATAATCACAATGCATTATCAAATGGCAAAAGAAAACTTAACAGTAAGTCCTTAGTATCATATAATACTAATATAAGGTCCACACTCAATTTCCCTAATTGTCTCGAAAATGCCATTTTACAGACAGCTTATTCCAAAATCTACACATTACATTTGCTTGCTATGCCTTTTAAGTTTCCTCTGTACTCTTTCCAGATAAATCAGTCTTCCTCTCCTCCCCAACCTGTCTCATTTAATACCTTACCTTCTTAAAGAAACCTAATCCCACATCATGGACTTCTATGGTTTGAATTTTGAATGTCCCCTTCAAGTCCCATGTGTTAAAGGCTTGGACTACTGAGTGGTGCTATTGGGAGGTAGGGGAATCTTTAAGAAGCAGGGCCTTAGAGGTGGTCTTGGGGGCTGGGGTCTTGCCTTTGTAGGGGATTGTTGAAATTCTGTGCCCTCCTCACTCTCTTTTGCTTCCTGATCCTGGAATAAATAGCTTTGCTCTGCCACATGAACCCCACCATTGACATCTGGTACCCTCACCACAGCCTTAAATCAGTGAGTCTACTGAATCATCAACTGGAACCTTTGAAACCATGAGCCAAAATAAACCTTTCCTCTCTATATTAATTATCTCAGGTATATTGGTGTTTTTTTTTTTAAGAGAGAGTGAGAAAGGAGAGAGAGGGAGAGAGAGAGAGAGAGAGAGAGAGAGAGAATTCTTAATATTTATTTTTTAGTTCTCGGCGGACACAACATCTTTGTTTGTATGCGGTGCTGAGGATCGAACCCGGGCCGCACGCATGCCAGGCGAGCGCACTACCACTTGAGCCACATCCCCAGCCCCTCAGGTATATTGTTATAGTTAAGGAAATCTAACTAACACATGGACTTATAACACATGGACTTGTTTATTTGCTCATAGCATTGCTTAACTTATTCCTTTATCTTCCATATTTCCTGTAAACTGGAAGTTAGTTGTATATTTCTAATTACCTATATATTGCAGTTTTAGGGCAAAAAATATTCCACAAGTGGAGCTGTGCATGGTAAAATCAAGGTTTCAAGCTCCTCTGAGGGAAATGTTTGGGACGTATATTTTAAAATAATACCTATTTTTAGTCTGCTTAAAAATAATTCATGCCCTTTATGCTAAAGCACTCTGGAAACTTATGGATTCCTCTTTTTTCCCTAAGAAATTTTTTCTCAGATGCTTCATTAAGCCACATATCTGAGACCCATTTCTTGGTTATACTGAGTCATTTTATACACTCAGCCCTATAAAAGCTAACATTTGTCCCGTGAAATGCCTGCAATCTGATGAGGAAATGATTTGGTTTTTAAATAATGAAGGATGCTATCTGCAGAGACTACTGTCTTGAAACCCACATCTGTCTAAGCTACTCCAACCCCAGCAGTTCTGTCCTCCAATGTGCGCAGCCCCTCTCCCCCGCCCCAAAGTGGCAGGGTACTGTCCTGACTTGTACCTTCGAGCTAAGGAAAAGCAAACAAGCTATTTAGGGATGAAATGTTATCTAGTGGATAAAAGTGATGAGAATTCACTGAGGAAGCAGAATTCTTGGGAATCAATTCCAATTCCTGTGATCTAAAAAGCATGGGTGGCATTTTAAGTTCCTAAATCATAGACGATAGATTAGACTTTCAAGAAAAGGGTCTATATTAACAAAATGACCTGCTCGGCAATAAAAGAATATTTACCTAATGGAATTTTTTTTTTAATCAGAGTATAAAAATGCAAGAAGCCAAGACTAAAACCACTATACTACACAAGAGTCCTCCTTCAGAGGGTCTCATTTCTGAGCACGGAGGACGTGACATGATGGTAGAGAGCGCACAGACTCCTGAGGGTTAAATTAATTCCATGTGATTAGCCCCACACAGTCAGGGACACTGTAGTAAATGTCAACCCCTCATTCACTCTGGTTTTTCTATGCTTAGGCAAGGGAGAAAAGAGGAACTGGGCTCTGGCAGTCAATTAATTAATGATGAATAGATTCTTCTAATCTCTTCTCAGTAAATTAGAGGAACAGGAGAGGATGAAACACACATTTGTAAGTGTGGGCAGAAATATTTTAAATTGTATACTAGAGGAAAATTTTGCAGCAATTTAAAAAAACAACTTCTGGTTGTAATAATGTACTCTAAGCAGCACCAGGTCATTGATCAAAAAACTTAATTTTAGATAAGAATTTTCATGGACAAGAATAAAATGCTTTAGCAATGCAGTCATATTTGTCAGACCAGTACTTAAATAAACAGCACTGCTGGAAAAAAAATTATTTTGTTGTCAGCACATTTTAAATTCTTATACTCACTGTTTTTTTTTAAATTGGCACTAGTATAATGCATAACCCACTGGGCTAGAAATATTCTTAATAAAGCAGCATTCTCTTAAGAGCTATTGTTTATTCTAGTTTCACTTATTCTGGGAATCAAAATCTTGTTTATAATAATTAGGCAAGGCCTTTAAATCTGTTATAACAATATTCAGCAAGGGACTATCTTTAACTTATGACTTCACAAGGACAAGAGAATTATTTGACAATGAAGAACTATATACGATCACTGCACATTATCCTGAGCAAAATACATGCAAAAAAATTGTAAGTAATATATGGTATAGTCAATTTGGATACAGACTGCTAGATTCTCTTTATGAAAAACCAATTGAAACACCACTGCTTGTGTGTTTATGAGAACAGTCTTGGTTGAGGTCAAGTCTGGCAGGGAATCTAGTTCTTCAGTCACTGTTTAGATGTTGTGCTCATCCCCTGCTGATGGTCTCTTGCCAGTCTTCACTGGTCTTTGTTACTCCTTTGTTTCAGAAATATTATGAATATGGGCCACAAATGATCAGTTGCTTCATATGGAATTGATTAAAGTTCCTTCTAAATTCCAAATCTTTACAATCACAATTTGGAAGAAAGTTCCTTCCATCTCATATGCCCTACAAAATGCTCCTTATTCATGCTGGTTAGATGCTGGGGGTGCACACATGAAAAAGACTCGATTCTACAGTAAAGAAATTCACAAGTTACCTACTCCAGCTTCCATGGAAATTTCCTGTTTGGTCTTTCTGAACACTAGCAGAAAGCTAGAAATCCTTTTGTTTTGCTATTTCTTTAGGAAGGAAAGCAGAGGGAGTATTGTGAAGATCAGAAACATATTCCCCTCTTCACCAGTTCTTTCAATTTTTGACATTTGTCTTGAACATGCAATCAATAAGTTCTGTGAATCCCAGTGGCTCAGAAGGCTAAGGCAGGAGGATCGTGAGTTTAAAGCCAGCCTCAGCAACTTAGCGAGGTCCTAAGAAATTCAGTGAGACCTTGTTTCTAAATAAAATATAAAGAAGGGCTGGGGATGTGGCTCAGTGATTAAGCACCCGTGGGTTCAATCCCCAGTACAAAAAAAAAAAAAAAAAAAAATCTGTGAAAACACATATGCTAGGACAGCAACAGAAAAGTACTCAATGCTTCAATGAAATCAGTAGGAGAACACCGTCAGCACCAAAACCAGAAATGTTGCTGGCAGTTATTCCACTGGGCACATCCTAATGGTGTGACTGAAGACAGTGTGACACTGCGTGGCATCTCGTTTACTTTGCATAAGAACTCTATAAAAGTACATTTTGTTATTCCCATCATAAACAAAACTGAGAGGTTATATAACTTGCATTAGATCATAGCAGTAGAATTCAAATTTATTTTCTTCCATGATGCCTCCTTCAAACCTTATATTTATCGAATCAAGTGTAGAGAAACCATACTCAAATATTGATTTGAACACTATATTTGGTACCAGTAAATGATAATTTTATCAATAAATGAAGAATAGAAAATACATATTTGAGGGATTACTGAATGAACTTCCTAAGAACCTTTCAGAAAGACAGAATTTTAATTATATATCACTTTTCAGAAAACTAATAAACAATCCATTACATACAAAGAAATCCTTCTTTGATGCTTTAAGCAAAACTTCAGGCATAAGTTACATTTGCAATACAAGCAACATCTGGGTTATTAAAATCACAGAATCATAATATTTAGAATTAAATAATTCTCAAAGGTTGTTTGTCCCTGGAGATTTTCCCTTTTTAAGACAAATTTTACCTATGGACAAATTTTACCTATGGAATGATATTTCAATTATTATATAAGATTATTATACTTTGAATCTTTATTGTAACTTAATTGATGAGCAAGTAAATATTGAATTTATTTTGCAAAACTTTGCCTCTTGCTTCTTACTGACTAAAAGTCTAAATAATTATATTGCTTTGAAATAGAGGTGCTTATTTCATGGAGTTTAGGTACAAATTAAAATTAATTATTAACAATACAAATTAATTATTAAAAATACAAGGCAACTGCTTGAAGGGGAAATTTCAAGTTTCCCAAAGTAAATACTTAAGTAGTTCTTGTCACTCAAACTCAGAGTCACCAGAAGTCCACATAAATCTCTCATTACCTTCACCCTGGAGTAGGGACAGTATATGAAGAAAGGGAAAACAATAAAATGAAGTTAGAGAATCATGTCCATGCTGTCACTCAACACTGAGCATGCTTTGGGTGGAATCTTGTTTCCATTATCTGAAAAAGAAGACCCTGGGACAGGGATCCCTCCCTGGTCTACCACTTTATAATCGCGATAAGAGACGACAAAGAGTCACCAACTCAGTCTTGTACTCCCAGGCAAGTTTGTGAAACTGTCTCTGTCTGGCCTTTAAAAAATAAGTTAGAAATTGCTTAAATGTCTTAAGGGTGTATGTTTCCCAAGCCAGATTTCCTGAGGGAGATATTTTACTGTTTAAAAATATGTCAACATATTTCATCTAAGCAAAGTATACTTAAATCATATTTTTTCAGAATTAAAAATAAGCCTCAATGGTAGTATTAGGCGGCAATACAGCTGAAAGAAAAGCAATGAATAAAAAAGAGAATCAAAACTTATGTTGTCCCTGTGCAACTTTCCTCCTATGGGAAAAAGACTCCACGAATCCCCTCTAATTAAATTGAGGATGGAGATCAATTTAATCACATGCTTCACTGTGGGTAACTATCAATTTTAAGAACTCTTCAAAAGCAAAATTAATCTTGCAATGTTATAGGGTACACCAAAAAAGAAAACCAAGTAACCATCACTGAGCATTTGATTTTTTTTTATCTCTCATTTTGAAGGGATCTGATCTTATGGAAAAATTCCTGGGGCAAAGAACTGGTGCCTTTACCCATCCAATATGTATTTGCTGATGATAAACATTAGAGGCAACCCATAAACATTCTATGATTCCTGCCACCCAGACACAGGTAATAGTGTCAGCGATTCACAGGCAAATAAATAATTACAACAATGTTAAGTGTTTTAAAATGGAGGAAGCACAAAGCCCTATCTGGGTATGTAAGAGGAGGTGCTTCACTCTAACCAGGGAGGCTGGAGAACTTCATGGAAAAGATGGCGTGGGTATCTGAAGTTCCCTAAGGGAATAGCATGTGCAAGGCACAGAAGCAAGGGAAAAAAAACAAAGACAGTAGAAAATGAACTAATGTCTTCTAATGTGACATATATGAACTAGGAGCCAATTTTGTCATTTCCCTGTTTGTGAGATTAAGGAAATTTTCATACACTCTTTCATAGTTCATACTTTCTCATGAGCAAATTGATGGTCTTTGTTCATTTATTCTTCCTGGGTACTCTGTCTTTTCTTTTTCTTTTTTTTTTCTTTTTCTTTTTGGCAGTACTGGACCTTTTCTTTATTAATTTAAGTAAATTCTTTTATTATTTTGGATTCTAGTTTTTTGTCACTTATAAATGCTGCAACTATCTTCTCAGATTTTCTTACTACTTTAAAAATATTATTTATCATCATAGAATGATTTTAATTTTGATTTTATGTTATTTTCATTTAGACAAACTCACCAATGATTTTTTAAATGGTTTGTACTTTTAAGAAACACTTTTCTAATCCTTCTAAATTTTCTTCCAAAAACTGTAAAGTTCTTCTTTTCACATCTTGGTTCTAAATCCACCTGGGATTAATTTTGTGCATGTCATGAACTGGATTCATATTTTTGGGTTTTTTTTTGTGTATATAATCAATTGTCTCAGCATTATTCATTGAAGAATTTATCCTCTCCCATCACAAATAATGAAAGCTGTTGCAGGTAATGCACCATGGTGTCAGCTGCTACAGGAAGGATTCCCTGGAAAATGGTCTCTGAGAAGAGAATAGCTGCAGGAGGTTCAATGGGGATCCCTCTTGGGAACAGCCACTGTAGAGCACAGTGAGTGAAGCAGGTTCGGACAGAGAAGATGTAGGTGCAGCAAAGGCCCGAGTTGATCATAAGGAGGTCTGAAGCTGGCTTCAGAGGCATCCTGCACAAGGCACTGAGGCTGGGCATCTAAACCTTCACATCAGACCAATCATAGGATGGGGCTGCCCTCCTGGGGGTGGGGGGTATATGTGAACTTGATCAAGAGAGCCTCCTTCTGCAGAGGGCAGTGCCTGAAAGTGACTTAGTTGTAAGCCACCAATCAGCAACACTCAGGAGAAGAGGAAATAAGGGCTTTGCTGGTAAGGGTACCTGGGTAGAACACACATATAACTTCTCCAGTTTTTAGGCTCACTACTCTAGTGAACTCTCTTTATTAATGAAATATTTCCCAGATATAATTCCTGGTTTCCTAAATGTATAGGCCCCTTGAAACCATACTGGTGACTACACCAAAACATTCATCAGCCACTGTAGAGCACAGTAGCACATCTTCCCCCTATTATGAATATCAATTACTAATGCAGCCTTTTTTTCAATAGTTACATTATGCACTGGCTCAAAACCAATAGGTTGTCAACTAAAGCTGAAACCAAGGTCTCTCATGTCCTTTACTTGTAAGTGGATATTTTAATCTCAGTGCAGGATGTTTCCATTATTCTCTTGATTTTCATTTTGTTCCATTTAGCTTAGGAAGAATTTAATAAGCTATGATTCTGTCATCTAACACCTCTCTCCATTTCAGCTTTTCTCTGAATTTGATCAAGGATGCCAACAAGATGTTGAAAGGGAAAGATCCAAATGTGACAGAGAGCAGTGAGGAGTCTCGTGGCATGCCAGTGATACCCTTCTGCTTTGACACAGATCCGTTAATCAACCATCTGAGTGTGACTGTTCAGCTGCTGCAGGCCACTATATTTTAATACACAATCTGTCTTCTTCCTAGTCACTCAGGGCAAGGACCTTTGAGTGAGCCTGGACTTTGTTTTCTTCCTCAGCTGCAGATCCAATCAAGTCCATCCAGTTTTGAGTCTACAGAGTTTCAGAATCTATCCCTCATTACCACCAACACCAAGACAATTACAGACCTTCTTCATTTTCATCCCTGTTTTCAATGTATCACAGTCCCCTATTCCCACAGCTCTTTGCCTTGAAATGTAAAAATGTTAAAGTTATTACCCTTTACTGGGCATCTAAACCTTCACATCAGACCAGTCATAGGACGGGGCTGCCCTCCTGGGGGTGGGGGGTATAATTTATTGTCAACTCTGTCTAGAAGAGTTGACAATGAATTATGCCCCTGGAGGATGAGAAAATAAGTGTAGCTTCCAAAATGTCTGTAGAGAATGTTCATTTACTCCTGGCCTCTTCCACATAGGCACTACTGGGCTCACTAAGAATTATGGGAGGGTGAGTGCTCTTTTGGAGGCAGCCACTTATAATGATAATTCTTTACACTGTTTAATTATTTTAATGATTCTGAAAGAGTGCTATTTTCTCCTTTTATTAAGCAAGAGAATTGCAGTGGTCACATATTTCTCAATGACACATAACTAGTCATTGACAGATGTAGGATTTTAACATAGGTTTACTGATATCAAGCCAGGGGCTTCTTCCTTACCCAGCTCAATTGATTGGTGGTGTGAATTGTGGTCTGTTTAGTATACACAGGAAAAAGCTATTTAAAGGCTTGTGAGTTCTCAAAGGGCAGCCCTCATACATATCTCTAAAAGGAAAACCTTGTTCAACAGATATAATGAAGAGATTTTTTTCCCCAATATCCCAGAGGTTAAAATCTAGCAGCCTCTGCAGCAAAGAGGCTGGAGGACATGCTATTCCTGACGCAGGCTCTTTGCGAGATTAGTCACATGTTATCATGCGATTTTTCAAGACATTTGCCCTTAAGAGAGTTGGAAAGATGGCCACACACAGTAATATTGCTCATTAGAATAAAGCCAAAGAGAGGTACTTACAAAATCTTAAATGTTTAGTAGATGAAATCCTGTAACTTAATCAATATTTGCTGATAACATCAAGCTGGTTGTAAGAGCTACATACTAGAAGACCAGTGTGTGCTTAAATATACTTGGGAGAATAGTGTCTTGCATTGCACAGCAGCAAATAGCACTTAGCAGGCATCCAGTTATATGAAGACACCGGTAGGGAGGCCAGAATGGCACTATTATGATTAATGATAAAAAAAAATGTGATGGCAGCAATAAATGTCAGACAGAAAAATGTCAAGACCAGTATTAACCTTCCATTGCTTCCAGTATGAAAGCAATGCATAAGAATTGGTTGGCATAAAGCTAATGGAAAAATTATAAAAAGCTTACTTATGTTCACGAGTGTATAGGTCCCTAAATCTGATGTCTACAATAAGTATTAAAATTGTTTAAATTTTATTCTGACTTAATTAACTATTTACCAAGGATAACTCACCTTTACAATTTACCTCCAATAAAATATTTGAGCTTAAAATATTTTAAGTTCATTTGACATAGCTATATGTTAGTGTAATGTTTTTATGTTAGTCTCCACTAAAGTAGTTAAATACATACTGCTCTGCCTGCACCCCACTACATTTCTAATTCAATAGGTCTAGGGGAATGGAGCCCAATAAACAGCATTTTGACAAGTTTCCAGTTTTCTAGTAATGTTGCTTTCCAGGGACCACACTTTGATAACCACTGTTCTCCACCATGTTCACTCCCGTAAGTTAGAATTACCTATAATCACAATAGGTATGTACAATAAACAAAAAACATTAACTTCATAATTATCAAGCCAGCTTTTATATGGTACATGCTATAAACTATGTGTACATAGGAGATACAGAGATGAATGAAGTATAGTCTGCTTCCATGGATTCAAATCCTAAACAGATATGTAAATAGGTAGTTATGATGCTATTCAATAAGCATCAAAAAGCATCATGTATAAAGTTCCATGAAGATACAGAGGAAAAAGTCTTCATTCTATGAGGAAAATCAGAGAGCTTTATAATGAAGATAACATTTGGGATTTTTAAAAATCTTTTTATATTGAAGTGATTCTAGACTTATAAGAAAGTTTTAAATATAGTTCCTTCCCTATATCGTTCCCCTAGATTCCCAACATTGTGCAAAGATAAAGATTTTGAATAACCAAGGTCAGAATGGGTTTTGAAAGATGCATAGGAATTTATTAGGTTACCCCATGTAGGGAAATAATATATGAATAAAAGCACTGAAACAGTTTTTGCTAAAAATAATACGTAAATAGTTTTGGAGAATTACATATATATATTATATACAATATTTTATATATTATATATATAGTATTCATCTATTTGTTCTGATAAAGGTGATTGTGTTGTCAAATTATTCCAATAAAAAGAACAGGGTCTTTTGTTGTCACTGTTCTTGTTCACAAAAAGACTTGTCTTTGAGTACCCATATTATATGTGTGTGTGTGTGTGTGTGTGTGTATATATATATATATATATATGTATATAAAATACTCATTTATTATCACTTCTATGTGTTAAGAAGCAGTTGTCATATCTGATTGGTAGTAGATCTGGGATTTGACACTAAAATGTCCAACTGTAGTACACTTTCACACCCTTATACTCTGACTGGTATGATCCAAAACTAGAGGGCAATCTATTAGGATAAAGGTTCTTATATTAGGGAAAGTTGTAGGGACAGGGTTCTCAGGCAGAAAACAAGACCAGAAAGGGAATGGACAGTTCCAGACAATGGAAGCCTCCTGTGGTAGGCAGACTTCTAAGATAAGCCCTAGAGTTTCTCTCCCTTGGTGTACATTCTCAGAATAATCCTCTCTTTGAGTGAGCAAAGGACCTGTAAAAATTATGGCCTGTCACTTCTGTGATTAGGTTACATCATCTGGCAAAAGTGAAGGAATCTTGCAGATGTAAGCATGGCCCATGGGGCTTTCACCCTGCTCCACCAGCCCAGAGCCCTAAATTCTCATACCACATCTACCCACACCTTTACTAGCCTTGGCTTCTGCATACACTCTTGGAAACTTGCCCATAACCCATTATGTACAGATCCTGCTCTTCTAGTTAATAATAGCAGCTTTATAGGCAAATTAATAAAATGACTTAGAATGAATTTTGTGCATAGCTTTTGGAAATCAATCACATGGCCACAACTTAATTTGCATCGTACACAAGTTTTTAGCACAGTGTTTTTACATAGAAGGTAAACTTGAACAGTGTGCATGAGACACCCAGTAAGAACCCCTGAATCACAGCCTAGAAGACTTACAGGTGCCTGCCCGGCCAATGTGTTGGGTCATAAAGTATACCTCAGTGCAAATGTGCTGGCCTTTGATCATGCATAATACAACACAGTTAATCTGTGACCAATTGAATTACATGAAACGTTAAGCCGCCCCCAGTTTCTATTCCAAGTTTGATCACTTGGCTGCCCCTCCGTGACTGGCTTTTACATGAAGTGCAGTCCCATTTAAAATGTAGGAATATTTGTTCTGATATAGGTAATTGTGTTGTCAAATTATTTCAATAAAAAGAACAGAGTCTTTTGTTGTCACTGTTCTTATTCACAAAAAGACTTGTCTTTGAGTACCCAAATTTTGTTTCGTTTCATTCATATCTTCTAAGTACATTTGGATTCCAAAACCCATGCAGGGATGAATAGTTTTAAGGTTGCCTAAAAAACAAAAAGGCATAATCTACCAAAACAGAATTAGGAACACCATCTAACATTGATAGTAATCATATAAAAATGTCATGAAATCAGTTTCATCCTGTTTTACCTAGGATTAATGGGAAAACTTTGTCCCTCTTATTAATAGATAAGTTCTCTCCTCCTTCATCCATCTACTTATTCACGCATTCATTCATTTATTCAGTAAAACACTGTGTACATGCCAAGTGTCAGTGACTGAAACTGATTCCAGATATATGTGACATCAGTGTTGTTTTTGAGAACGTATTAGAAAATTAAAAATTTAAAAAACATCAGTTTCAGTTCTAATATGTTCAATCACCAGCAGAACGTGTTCCAAGTGATCATGGGACACAAAGAACAGGGCAAGAGCAAAAACAATTTGTTCCTCTGGTAGTATATCAGCTGAAGGAACTTCCAACCATTTTGATGGGATTCTTCTTTCACAGTATTGGGGATTAATCCAGGGTCTTGTGCATGCTAAGCAAGCACTCCACCACTGAACTACACCCTTGGTCTTTTCTATTTTTTATCTTAAGACAGGTCCCATTAAATTGCTCAAGCTGGTCTCAAACTTTTAATCCTCCTGGGATTACAAGTGATTGCCACCAAACCCAGACTAAATACTTTATAAGGAGAATTTGTCATTCATAGTCACTGCTAGTCACAGTAAAAGTTGAAGTTTGTTTCTAATTAAATTCAACAATCACAAAATATTTTTTCAAATCAGTACCTATTGACCTACTCTTTAAGGATTGCACAAGATAGGTCCTGAATTAAAAAAAAAAAAGACAATGAGAATGTTGTAAACACATACACACACACACACACACACACACACACACACACACACACTTGTGATAAAATATGGATAACTGAGGTCCAAAACCTATTGCCTTGATGAGAAAAAGAATGATATGGAAATCAAGAGGAACAAGTTTACTATTATTGGCAGAAATTGAGAAAATTTTGTAGAGGGAAAATATGATTCAGAAATTATTGGTATGAGAAAAGGAAAGCTCTGTTTTCTTTTACACTTTCATCCTTTATTTTTTTTCTTTTTTTATTGTTGGTCGTTCAAAACATTACATAGTTCTTGATATATCATATTTCACAGTTTGATTCAAGTGGGTTATGAACTCCCATTTTTACCCCGCATACAGATTGCTGAATCACATCATTTATACTTCCATTGATTTACACATTGCCATTCTAGTGTCTGTTGTATTCTGCTTCCTTTCCTATCCTCTACTATCCCCCCTCCCCTCCCCTCCCCTCCCCTCTACTCTCTATTCCCTAAAGACCTAATAAGAGCATGCTACAGGGACACTGTTACATCGATGTTCATAGCAGCACAATTCACGATAGCAAGATTGTGGAACCAACCTAGATGCCCTTCAATAGATGAATGGATAAAAAAAATGTGGCATTTATACACAATGGAGTATTACTCTGCATTAAAAAATGACAAAATCATAGAATTTGGAGGGAAATGGATGGCATTAGAGCAGATTATGCTAAGTGAAGCTAGCCAATCCCAAAAAAAAAAAAACAAATGCCATATGTCATCTTTGATATAAGGGGAGTAACTAAGGACAGAGTAGGGACGAAGAGCATGAGAAGAAGATTAACATTAAACAGGGATGAGAGGTGGGAGGGAAAGGGAGAGAGAAGGGAAATTGCATGGAAATGGAAGGTGAGCCTCAGGGGTATACAAAATTACATACAAGAGGAAGTGAGGGGAAAGGGAAGAATAATACAGGTGGAAGAAAAGATTTACAGTAGAGGGGGTAGAGACACTTTCATCCTTTAATTTGGGGTTTCCTATTGAAAAGATACTTTTTAAATCAGATATCCTTTGTGATTTAATTCAATCAAAATTTTGAAGCCCCAAGTAAATTAAAAAGCTACTGAGTGGACCATTATAAACTAGACTCTGTGGTGAGCGCATCAGAGGTATCAGACAGGATCCCTTTTGCTCAGTTTTTTTAAAAATACAAATTACTTAGGATATGCAATATTAATCTACAAAACAATAAGACCAATAAACATGCTGTATAAGTGCTTCAATAAACAGAAGCAAAGGTGGCAATTTTAGTCAACAGAAAATTGAAAAATTCACATGAAATAACTGGTTGTGAACTATATTATTTGTAGTACCATTTTATCTCTGAAAAACACTTCCCCCAAAAGTGGGTTATTAAAATCCTTTTTGGCCCTCTGAGGCAATAACCATCAGTGAATATAAAATAAGGTATTTTTTCTTGTGCTATCTGAAGTACATTCACTAAGATTTTTTCATTCGATTCTCATAGGACCCCTATGAATTTGATATTATTCCTTCCAACAACTGGTTGGAGTAACAGTGAGATGCAAAATTAGTATTTTGCTGACTCCACAAATTTTGGTGATTCCCCTCCCCCCACAACAATTTCTCCCAAATCCTTCCAGAAATCACTCAGTCAATCCCCCCACCCCTCATCACCACTGTCCTTTTTTGCTCTGGCTACTTAAGATGCCTCTTGATGCTGCCAAAATTGGCACCAGGGTTGCCATATTCACAGGTGCCAAATGCATTGGCCAAGGCACAACTACCCACCCCTCCCATTTTTCCTTAAGAAAAGATCAAATCTAATTCACTCTACCAAATCATACCTTGTCAAACTGCTTCAAAAGATTCTGGAATAGGGACTCTGCATCCACAGAGTCCCTATTGTTCATTCTGTTATGAAGATCTTGCCTTCAATGTCTTAAAGAATGTTTTAGCAACACTAGTCTTGAAAATTTGGCACTGCTTTTAGCTTTTGTTTCTTTTTTTGTTTTGCAGTTTTCTCTCCCTAAGATCCAGGTGTGGGTCCACGGAGCTGGGTCAGTGGATGATCAGGGGGATGTGTGTCATGCTATTTTCAGAGTTGTCCCTCACTGCTTAAGCCAGTATCGTCCTATGCACCTCAAATCCTTGTCTTCCTTAGGATGAGCTCTGTACTGTGATGATCCTGCAAGCACTAAGCAGGAGATTCTGTTCAGACCCAGCCAGCTAATTATCCAGACCTGCCCAGACAATTCTGAATCCTGGAGAGACTAGCTGCAGCTCAACCTGCACATATTATTCACTCTCCACAATTCTTCTGGGCTAACCTGGAAATCACCAACTTTCTCATCAGTCACAGGATGATTTAGGGCTATTTCTCCAAACACAAAATTCAAACTCAACAACTTTAAACTAGGTTTAAAAAAACAAAACAATATCATTAATGTTTTAGGAAAAACATGTGAAACCTGGATGGCTCAAGTTACTGCCTTCCTGTGAATAAAATTATGTTACACAAATTACAAAAGTCTGAATCACAATGTGTGAAGCCCTCATTCCCTTGCTAGCAAGAAGGCCAGTTGTTTCTCAGGCTCCTCCTCCCCAGGGATCTCCAGGGGTCTCATGGGTTCTTGGGTCTGAGGCCTGCTGCCCTTGTTGCCCCTCTGTTCTGTTGCTCAGGCACTCTGCTGTCCTGGGTTGTTAACAACCTCCTTCAGACTGCTGAGCCTGGGCCTGTCCTTCTGGCCCGCAGGAAAGGTTCTGCTTGTCTTCAACAAGTTTTTTCAAACTGCAAGCCATTGGACTGCTAATGACAAAATCATTTCTTCCCTTCATGCCAACGTCCCCTCTCCTGAGCACACAGGGGCACTCCTAGGACAATTACGGAATATTTGTGCACAGACATCTTGACCCAGACTTTTTTTCTTGGTACTTGATCTCAGGCATTGATATTTCACCCTCTTGCCCAACATCCTTCAAATCCATCTGTATCCTATCTATGCCTGAATTCCAATTTTCACCCAGTTTCAAATACTTTCCTGTAAGGCTCTGGGAGCCATAGAAAGCATCAGGTTCAATGTACTGGAAAAATCCATAACCATGAAAAATACCCTCCTAGCACCTCTGTGAGAGTAAAAAAAGAAACATGCTATGACAGAAGGCTGAGCCACTGGGTCACGTAGAGGAACTCTAAGCAGATGGTATGGTCTGATATCACAGCCCATGTGCATTAACTATGATTTGATTTCCACTTAAGAATTATCTAACAGAAGTTATTATGCACATAAGTGATGAAAAACTAGATGAAATAAGATAGGTGGAAAAAGTTATTTCCTGATAAGTTATCAACAGGAAGAGGATAGACTCAGAGTGATATTGACTGTTTTCAAAAAGCACTCTCTCCCAGAGCCCATAATCAACCCAATAAAAAACACACTTTCAATACTTTGTTTTATCAATTTTATAAAATGCTTGTAATCTGATTACGCTTGCAAAGGTTTGTAATTTTTTAATGTCCCAATTGATGATATCATAAGGTAGAATGGTTGAGTTATATAAATAAACATATCCAAAAACTTCCTGCAAAATTTAATATCTATTCTTTTAAATGTGATTTTCTCTTTTAGATTTTTCATTGACTCTTCCTTTTAATCATGGTGTTAGCTCTGTCACTTCTGTACCCTCTTTGGAATCACTTTAGATGGCTACACATAGCCTAAGACCACAAACTGTCACCCTACTTTTAAATCTTGTGCTCTGGATCTAAGAATAGAAAAGAGACAAAAAAAATTTGGTAGAAGGTGTCACTCTCAAAGTACAATTTAACCTTAATCGGGAAGAAAAAGTCACATGTGTAAAGCTGGTTAGGATTTTTAAACATTAGATCTTGGCCACAGTCCTGACCTTTGAAACATATTTTCCTTTGAAAAACAAAGCTTGAATGAGAGAAATAATTTATTTTATAGGAAATAAATTGTTTTATAGGAAAACTGACTTCAAATTCAAATTGTTCATTGGTAGAAAATTTATTTCCTGTTTCATATGCTTATTAGCTATTCTTAATTTGAGATTTCTGGGGAAGATATTTTTAAATCTTCTTTGTGTTTTCCACAAAAAACAAGCAGTCACAATGTGATATTATTGATATGTATAAAAGCTTTGTTTTTTTAAAAACTGAATGTTTTTTCCTGAATCTATAGACTGAAAGCTATATCACCTGGCATTCTAATTCATTCACTTCCTCTATGTATGAACTTTTGACAATTAATGAGAGAGTCAACCTGACTGAATTTAGAGGTAGAAGGTGATATGAAAAAGATGTAAAGATTACAGTAATCACCTAGTATCAAGATAGTCATTGCTTCATAACAAAACTTACATCACATAAACACACATTCTTCTTTACTCGGTGTAGTTCATCTAAAGTACCATTCTTTATTTCAGTATCCACTCACTAGTAGATTGGGGGAAACCTGTAGCCACTATTTCCACTTCCCCATCACCTTCTCATCTTCAGCCTCTTGCAGATGATTCTCGGGAAATAGCCCCCATAATGGGAATTAGAGGCCAGTTCTATCTTGGTCTTCATGGCTCACTCAATTCATCTGCATCATCCAGTCTCTCATCTGCCATCAAGATCCACTCTCAACTCTTCCCACCTGCTCCTGGCCCTGGAAGATTGACCTTGAAAGCCACATCCAGCAGCTAGGCTTATGTAAGGTCCTTGCTTAGCATCTGGATGGCCATCTCAAGTGACAGCCACCATTTTAAGAAAAATTTTGCTTTCCCACCCAAGGGCGTTTCTGAGAAGGGTTCACCACTCCCTCATACCAACCCAAACCTTCACCTCTCATATTCTCCACCCAGCACCAAGGGAGTATCACCACTCCCTCATAGTGAGGATGGTCTTAGGCCTGAGCCTAAGCAACTCCATTTTAAAAACTCCAGTTTGAAACCTGAAGTCTCACTAGGCATGCCTAATGGAGCCCTCCAGTATGGCCCTCAGACACAAACAAGTAACTTCCCCCCACCCTGATAAACTCAGAGTAAAGCTCTGACAGGCTGTCCTTGCCTGATAAAAGGGAAAGGCAAAAAGCTCAGGGTGGGGACCACCAGACCAGATGTTTTAACCCCAGGGTAAATTATGTCACTGAGGACCGCCTCTTCAGCTGGCCATCAACTCCACCTCAGGAGAAGCCTACCTTGGTTCCGGAGCTAATACCATAGTCTGAGTGAGTGTGCATCTGCTGCACTTAGAGCCTAAGGCTTGAGACTTTTAATCCGACTTTTGAACTTAGCACGCAGAGAGAATGTCTGTCATTAGCCTGTCATGATTAAGTATGTTTGCAATGCTTAAAATTAATTAATCTAGAATTGTTTGCTGTGAATTAATCTAGGATTGTCTACTGCAGTGCCTTGCATTTAAGATTGTCATTTTCTTGATTAAGAACCTATAGAGTGAAATTGTATTGAGTGATTTGAGTGAATAAAGCATTGAAAAGGACAGAAGCGCATGGACTTTTTTTATTTCTCCCCTTCAACTGCATAAATCGCACCTCTTGCCCATGGCGACCCCACCCTTAACCTCCCGAGTGAGAACCTGCCCGGCTCTAATCCCTGAGCCTGCAGAATACCAAGCCTGTTTTGCCTCTCTCCATCTATGCAGAGATGTGCCTTTGTCAGCTTTGACAAATAAACTCTCTAGTATGTATCTCTGCCTGGTCTCCGTCTTTCATTTCTCACTCGTCTTTCATTTCTCGTCTCCTAGTTCCTCACTTTCCTTTCAACTTAGTCTTGTTGTAGGTTCTGTTAGAGGAGACAAGAGCAGAAGTTCAGAGGACAGCAAGGCCACTATATTTATCTCACAGCTTCCTCTCTGCTGGATGGCTCTACCACAAACCACTGCTGCTGCCAGATGGTCCTCTCCTAACCCCACTCCCTGGGTTCTAGTAACCATATCTTCCCTTGCTCCTTCAGGCCTGGGTGTGTCTGTAGAATCCAGGAACCATCTTGAATTGCCACCTTTTGTTGGCTTCTGGATTTTTCTCTATCCTCATCTAACCCTGCTACCAATCAGCTTTCTTTGGGGTATTACTTTAAAGCTCTCTAGTCACCTACATTTCCCCTTGTGACAAGGCTGTATTCTCAATGCTGAAGTGGTTAAAATCACTGTTCAAATATTGTAAAAGTAACATATTCATCACATCCAGAGAAACAATGTAAAAACATGTAAGGTAAAAAAGGCCCATATTCTCCCCCAGTGCTTGTGCCCCTTCCCATTCACCTTATTCCCCACTTCCACCTGCCTGACTGTCTGATAAGGTGCTCTACCTGGTCAGTTTCTCTCCACACCCATATCCATGATATTCAAATGCATACTAAACATCTGTGTTCATTGTGGGAAGAATTGATACTTGTTTCACTAAAATTTAAAAATGCTAAAAATTATTTTGCAACTTAATAGACATAAATCTAGATCAATATTCCATATGATATAATAGTGTTATCATATTACAAACCATAAATGTACTATAACTTATTTAACCATTTCTCTACTTACTAGTGCACATTCATTTTTTCCAGCTGTTTTTGACAATACAAACAATGCTACAATAAACACTCTAACCCATGTATTTTTTTTTTTTGTTGTTGTTGTTGTTGTAGTTGGACACAATACCTTTATTTTATTTATTTTTATGTGGTGCTGAGGACCAAAATCAGTGCCTTGCACATGCTAAGTGAGTGCTCTACCACTGAGCCACAACCCCACCCCCCACCATATATATTCTTACTAGTATAGCAACTCAGCTAAACTCCTGAAAGTAGGATCACCGTGTCATTGTAACATGTAGTTTCAGTTATAACCCCTTTACATGTCCTATCAATTTAATTCTTAAATTCATTTTATAGACTGAATATGATATATTAATTTTGAGTCTTATTTTCCCTCTTAATAATTACCATTTACTATTTACCACCTACTATTTGAATTAATTTAAGTGGCTGCATATACCCATTAACATTGTAAAGTTTCTTTATTTTTGATCAGAATTGCAGCAAGCCTCAAAGTTTACATGGGAAGAATTCCCAAAGAAGTATTTATATCTACTTCCCATGTGTGTCCAGAGAGAAATCAAAGCTTTGACAGAAGCATTAGATACAATAAAATATCACATTCATGTCTCTCAACCCTTAATTAGTTGGCATCAATTGGCATCTTTTGATAAGCATGAGAATTAGTCAAATGATCCTCAATATCAAGAAGAACTATGCCTGGGGCATGTGCTTGCCTCACCACCTCAGTGACTTCAATCAAAGGAAAAAGATCACAAGACAGTTGAAGAGCACAGGGCATCTCCCAAGTACAGTGAGCCAACTTTCATGTGATTTTCGTGGCATTAAAAGATTTTTTTTTTTTTTTTTTTTTTTTTGGTACTGGGGATTGAACTGAGGGGACTTGACCACTGAACCACATCCCCAGCCCTATTTTGTATTTTATTTAGAGACAGGGTCTCACTGAGTTGCTAAGTGCCTCACCATTGCTGAGGCTGACTTTGAACTCAGGATCCTTCTGCCTCAGCCTCCCGGGCTGCTGAGATTACAGGCGTGTGCCACCACACCAGACATTAAAAGATTTTATTTCAGATCAAAGATAAATAAAAGCAGCAACCAAAAAATAAATCCCAGCACCAACCCCCAAGGACACTGCTAGGCAGGGCAGGTCATCACTATTAAAATCCCTCAAGGTTTGAGGAAACTTCATGTTTCACAAAAGCTTTGAAACATTTTACCTTTGTCTCCATCACCAAATCAAAATACTATAAAACCAATTCCAAGTATGGAAGAAGTGGTGTAGCCATGAGAAGATGAATCTGATCACCATTTATAGTTATTCTCAGTTATCACCATATTCTCACATTACTACCAGATAAGAAATTTCTGTGTGTAGCTCACAGAATGAAGAGTTAGAAAAATTACAAAACCAATAAATAGAAGGTAGCTTCTTTGGGACACATTTATGTTATTTCCTGAACAGGAAGCAATGACGTTGCCTTTACTGCTTGGTCTTGGGAGAAGTACATTGCCCTCTTGGGTAGGAACTACTCCTTGCCTGTAATACTAGAGTCTTCCAACTGGAAACAGATCTGATTACTTTTGCCAGACTTAATCTCTTACTTGAGCAGTTAATGAGAGCTTTCGATAATCTCACTGGTATCACTTGTATAAAATGCCTAGATGTTATTTCCACAGGAAATAAATGTCCACAGACCATAAACTCAATCTGGTTAATAGCTAACATGGGAGAAAGGCAAGAGTTGGCTCCAGACAAAGGGCCCTTGCATAGTGATCCGTAAATGAGCTACACTCCCTTCTGGGCTGCAGGCTACTGTCTGAGGCCTCCCCTGGGACTGAGCAGGAGGAGAAATGGAATGAAAGACAAAGGCAGCTAGAAGCAGGAGATTCTCCTTGCCTGAACCCACCAGCTGTAGGAAGTGACGGCAGGATCTAGAATACAAGAGGGTTCCTAGACACAAGAAAGGGAAGGTAAAAAAGAGGAAAGGGGACAAGAATGCATGCTAAAGATCAAAGATACTATCTCAAGCTCTCCCTCCTCCGTGCCTTTCAAAGATGGGCCAATAAGAGAAAGCATCTGTCTGGGTGTCCCAGGGAAAGATATTCACATAAAAAGAAGCTATTTTCAGTGGGAAAAAAAAAAGTAGAGGGCTGGGGATATAGTTGGTAGAGTGCTTGCCTCATATGTAAAAGACCCTGGGTTCAATCCCCAGCACCACAAAAATAAGTAAGTAAATAAATAAGTAAAGGTGTGTTTCACTCTTATTCTTCTTTCCCTTTTCAAATTCTCTTTTCTTAAGGTTAGGAGCACAGGAAGTCTCCCTGGCAAGGAAACCCCATGATTCTTATGACTGATAAAATTGCTACTGAAGATCCCAAAGGAAGGCTGGGGCCAAAGCAAAGGGGCCTGCCATGAATAACTACATGGAGAGACCTCAGGAAGGTGTGACTATCCACTCAACTTGTCCCTCAGGGGGTTCACCACTGGTCACCAACAGAAACTGAATGTCCTCTGTGTGCCTCCATATGATGGACTTTAACCCGGACACAATGGAGCTTATATAGTACTTCTATATTAAAAAGGGTAATGAAATAATAATCCTAAATCAAAGGGGAATAAAAAGGTTTACTGAACATCAATGTATTTAATGCAGTTTCTGGATGAGAAGCACACACGATCCTAGAATTCAATGTGATTTCTAAAAAAGACCCTTTGGGGTTATGGCAGCTGTTCTACACCATGACTCCAGGAGTCTCCCATTCACCTCTACAGTGTGTTTCCCTGCCAAGTATTTCCAAGTCTTCAACATTCACAGGAAGAAATAATTTTGTCACTTAGATTCTATGATATATGATATAAAATTTACAGTTCTATGCAGACTGGTTGTATTATGAAATTAGCAAGTATTACCAAACTAAGGTCAATATATTATAAAAATAGGAGAAAAAGTATTTATCACATTTTTAAAGAAACACCCCCCCATCAGTGATTTGGAGATTTATGATATGTAACCAGTTCAAAATAAATAGAAAGCTTTGAAACTCCTCTTTCCTAGATAGATATTGTATCTAAAAAATTGCAGGAGAATTTTCTCTAACCTTTAAAAGATCATATATCATATTACAAGCTATTCCTTATACAAAGACATTCACCATATGCTGTTAGAGGATGCTGGAAAAGAACATATTACCCACACAATGACACAGAGAACCTGAGCATCAGCCACGTTAGCTTAGAAAATGTAATGAGTAGAGGAGTGGCACCTCTTACTAAACTCCCCAAATTGCTTTCTTGTAACATTGTAAATCACATTAAGCACATAAGTCAGAAGAGCTCTTTAGTACCCTTTGCATGAGAAATAATATCACCCTAGTCATAGCAGTAACCCATAAATAAAACATAACTTTAGAATAAGCAGTTACTTTGTGCTTGTTTATGGAATTATGCAAAAAACAACAACAACAACAAAAATTGGAACCAAGTTTCTTCAAGTTAGACTGAATTCTTCCCTTCTGGTAAAAATTATTTTTGTCATACACGATGGCACTTATAACAGTGATTAAATACAAGCAAGCAAAAAGCAACCCCCTAACTACAGACAGATGAGCAACAACACAGCCTGCTTTTGTGCTTCTTCTTAGTGAATCTGTAGAAACAACTGTAGCAGATTGAGTGTCAGAATTAGGTCAAGGGGCCAATTACCCAGAGTTAGCATCTAGGGCAGGGACAAGTTACTCCTTCTCTCTGCCTCCTGTTTCCTGGAGCCCCTGTGTTAAGTAACCATGGAGGCAACTTTAGAGTGTGCCATAAATAAATAAATAAATAAGCAAACAAACAAATAAATAAATATTAAGCACAAAGCATGTATACAGCATTGCTTCTGGAAACAACTACACCTTTTAGTCCCTAAGTCAACACCACCTTCACCCTCTCCACACACCCCTGTACAAACTCCCAGTTCTCTTGCTACCCAGACAAACTAACAGGCCTAGGAATTCTGGTCTGTTGTTAATTGGTCAATCTCTGAATGACACAAGTAGACTGATACTTCTTGAGTTGCTCAAAGATTTGTCTAGATATCTTAAACAGGACTGACCTGGAGGCGACTGATGCTGGGCCTGAGCTGTGGTCTTGCCTGGCCCCCAGCTTTTTTCCGGAGGTTCCCCAGGCACCAAGGGAGATGGGCCTGTTCTGAAGGAGGTTGGGCTGGCTCCTTTGGTCTCCGTGACCTTAGCAGAGGAGGGTGACTCCAAGGTATCGGCAGACGGGGACACAGAGAAGACACAGCTCTTTCTATCAGGAGAGTCATTAAGAGCAGCTTCCCTCTCTCCAGGCAGTGGGGGAAGCCGGAGGATCCTGTGGTGCTGCTGGGGGCTGGTGCGCCTTGGAGGTAAAGGCGAGGGAACAGGTGATGTCCGTTTGCATGCGCTGGACTGAGGGGATGAATTATTAAATACCATACCAAGAGCGGCTGGTGCTGGGGGGGATGGCCTCTTGTCAACGTCTCTGGGTTGGGAGGAGTCAGGACCTACAACACGCTGTGGATCCAGAAGCAAGGATCTGCGGCCCCTCTGAGATAGCCCAGCCCTCCTTTTGCTTCTGGTTTCTGGGAGGGTGGAGGTGGTCCTTGTGTTGAGGGGGAAGCCCAATCTTTTCCCCTCAGTGGCTTCATCTAACTTCTCACTCTCTATCACCTTCAGGAGGACCTTGTTCACAGCCCCCTCAGCACTGGCTAGGGAACTAGAAATGGATGCTGTTTCTCTGGCCAATGACTGGGATGACCTGTCCCCTTGCTGTCCCTCACCCCACCACCTGGAACCAGGAGCCCCAGCCTCAGGTCCTGGGAGCTTGAGCAAGTCTGCTTTGGATATGAACTCAGCCTGGGCCTCTGGGCAAATGCCAATGCTTTCCTCTGCCTCAGGATCCATTTTAACTACTCTTTGCACCTGGGAGGACAGATCCTGGACTTTGGCCACTACTTTGGAAACAGGTTTCGTCCTACGAGTTCGCCCAGCCGATTTCCCCATTCTTCCCACCTCTGCCTCTGGACGTTTCTCAGCGTCCAGATTTTCAGGCTGATGCTCCAGCCCACCAGGACTGCTCAGTGGGCCTCCAGTGCCACCATTCCCTGCCTCTGTGGAGCTGCTGTCAGGGGGCAGTGCTCCTCTTCCAAGCCCAGTGGCCTCTGAGGCTGTCCCAGAGGTCTCGATGCCAAGGTCTGAGTCCGGTGTCCTGGGGATATCTGCAGGGCAGTGCTCTCTCCTCTGCAGGGAGGATGTAAGTGCC
Source organism: Spermophilus citellus (assembly GCF_964194105.1). Classification (NCBI taxonomy): domain Eukaryota; kingdom Metazoa; phylum Chordata; class Mammalia; order Rodentia; family Sciuridae; genus Spermophilus; species Spermophilus citellus. Next base: position 144,346,049 of record NC_138185.1, read on the forward strand.
CTATTTGGGACCAAGTTTCCTCTTTCCTCTAGGAGCTGAAGATTAGGCCTGGCTGGAGAAAGAGGAAAGGAGTTGCTGGAACAGATCTGGTCTTTCCCCATCCAGGGAGCTGGTTCCCGGCCTCCACGCCCTTTCCTTCTTGTTCTCTTCTGTGGGAGTGCCTCAAGGCTCTCTCTCCACCCACCAAACCTCAGGGGCTGTTTGTTCCCATGGGTGCTTCTCTTACTGAGAGGGCCCAAGGGCTGCTCCCCCGACCAGTCTCCTGCACTCGGGAAACAGTCGTCCTCCTGGGCCAGGCTCACCGACAGCTCCAGCAGCTTCCCCTCCTGGTTCCCCGTGGAAATGCCCAGGATGTGGTCTGAGCTCAGCAGATTGGCCAGCAGTCTCTCCCTCTCTGCTGTCAGTTTGTACAGCTCAGTTAGGATGTCTTTCGTAGGAGTCTGCTTGAAAAATATGTCACCGGGATGTTCATTGGGCTGCTGGCTGAGGCTGATGATGTCTGGCCCCTCCCTGACTTGGTAGCAGTTTTGAAAACCTTTACTGGCTCTGTCTAGAGTTACAGTGCCCTTGTATGAAAATCCTCTGATGTCCCCTCTTGGAAGATAGAAGCTGATGTAGCACAGTTCAGTAATGGGCTTGCGCAATTGGAGTGTGCAGCAAGTACCTTCCATTATGCCTACCTAATTATTCATGCCTTGGAGATGCTGGTCTGTGGTCAAGCTTCCCAGGCTCCAGTGGTGAGGCATGTGATAGTGGCAACGCAGAGAAGGCAGCTGACAGTCATCTCCAGCAATGAGACTGCCTGTTAGAGAAACAGGGGAAGAAAGCAGCTTGTCTAACAGAGTGCACAAATCACACGCCAGCACAAATCTAAGCACAACCACCGCTTACCCTTCCTCTCTGGCTGACCTCAACCAATTCAAGGCGTCTGCCAACAGCCTGACTACAGCCTCTGCCTGCTCCCTACCTTGGCCAGTGGAGCTTTTTCACAACTGAGAGATGGCAGAGTGCTCCAATTTTAGCCCCAAGTCAAAAGTCCCCCTGCCCCATGTGGGGACTCACTGTGTAGCAGGTCTCTCAACTTCTCCAGGCTGCATTTTATGCTCTTCTATAGAATAGAGCTATCAAACCTCCCAGAAACTCTGAGGAAAGAGGCCTTTGAGATGCTTAGAAAACAACTGTTTTAATGACTCGTACTTGGAATATTGTGCAAAGAAGCTTTTGTAACCCTCCAAGAAGCACCTTTTAACTTAAAGCACAATAAGAGGGAGAGATTTTACACCAAAATTTTGAAGTTAGAGGTGAAAATTTAAATTTAAAAGATTAAAATTTAAAGAAATCACTCAGGAGGTTAGATCAAATTTTCTTGGTCTTTTTGTTGTTGTTGTTGTTGTTGTTGTGTTTTGTTTTTCCTATTTCTTGCCTACTTGAGGCCAAGTAGAATGGCAGAGAAAAATACCTCTGGCCCTGATATGGTTTTTTTGTTTTGTTTTGTTTTGTTTTTGTTGTCATTTTTTGTTTATTTCTTTTGGTACTGGGAATTGAAACCAGTGCGCTTTACTGCTCAGCTATATCCCCAGCCCTTTTAATTTTTTTTATCTTGAGACAGGGTCTCACTAAGTTGCTGAGGCTACCCTTTAACTTGCAATCCTCCTGCCTCGGCCTTCCAAGTTGCTTGGATTATAGGTGTGCACCAGTGTGCCCAGCCTATATTAATTTTTAATCATTTCATCAGATGTCACTTAAGTAGTGAATGTGGCTTGAACATTTTCATAAATGCTTCCATAACCAGCATTCCAACACCTGGACATGGGACTTAGAGTTTTATATTGCTATGCTTCATTTCTTAAATAAGATATTGCTCAATAATCAAAACTTCCTCACTTAAAAGAAATCCCCCTAGGAATGACAACAGAATAACTATATATTAATTATTCATAGCTTTAACAAAGGTTAAAGGGACATGAAGAGAAGATATCCAGAAGAGATGGGAAGCCAGCTTTTGTAACAATTGTATATGAGATGATTCTTATTCAACTAGTCATATTCTTAAAACCATTCTAAAATGCTCACTGTAAGAGAGTCCTAAAGACGCACACATGAATAGATACCTAATAACTCTCCATATATATCCAAGAACTCACTTGAAAGGTGTTCTTTTATTATGTGATTTACAGCCATCAGTTATTAAAGCAGAGCTATCAATATCTACTGTGCCTGATGTAAAGCATGAAGTATGAAGAGTTCAGTTTGTGAATTCTCAGAAAAGTTGAAGGAAAGCAAAAGAAATACTATTTGATTCTGAACTGTAGAAAAACAGGATGGCTTCCTCTGTTCTCAAGCACAATCCTCCTCTATCTTTTCTTACCTCCTCATATTCCCTGGATTAGAAGTGTGTGATGTGGGAGAAAAGTGAAATGAAAACTTTTTTCAGAATCTGCTCTAAGTAGCAGCACAAAGTTTGGGCCATCATTTCAAATTGGATTAGAACTTTGTTCTGAAAGTCTGTTTCCTAAGAGGGAGAATTCTTATATATTGAGGATATATACACACATCCACTTTTATTTTATTACTTAGTCAGCAAGGCTCTATTTCACATATGAGAACATTGAGATGGAGAGAGATCGTGGCTCAGCGGTAGAGCATTTGCCTAGCATGTTCGAGGCATTGGGTTTGATCCTCAGCACCACATAAAAATAAGTAAAATAAAAGTATGTAGTCCAATACAACTAACTAACTAAATAAATAAATAAATAATTTTAAAAAAAGAGATCAGAAACTTGTCTGAAAGGATATGGCTCAGAAGAAACAAGCTTCATAGTGAGGTCTTCCTCACTCCATTGCTTCATGTGGCTCCTCTGTCTTCTACCAATGAATTGATTTTTCCAGGCAGTTTGAGAAGAAGAGCTCTTTCATTTGGCTAACTTGATGTTACATAATTGCTTCAGCACTGTCTCACTTCTTCCCACTTTTGACATTTATTGGAGAGACTCAGCATGCCTGTATTGCTCCCTAAAGTTATCCCTTAAATGATGAAAGTTAGAAAAAAGGGGCATGGAAAATGTCCTGGGTCTGGAAGTAAAACCTGCCAAGTGGAGGCCAATGAAGATTCTGATTCAGAAATTAAGACGGAGAGGCTCTCACATAAAGGCCATGCCCTTTAGGAAGATTATAGACATGTGCTGCTCTATTGTAGGGTTGAGCACATTTTTCTCCTGGTCTTTGTGAGTCTTGGTTATATAAATGGAGAAAACTTCATGATTAGTACTCCATATGTTATTCACAATTGGGAAAATTCAAGTCAAGGTTTAGTGAATTATGACATGGATTTATACTAATAAATCCATAATGCAAGGCATGAAGCTATTAGTATAAACAAAACCACATCACACTACTGCCTCATCCATCCAGAAATTTCAACACAGAGTGCTCTTTCCAGATTTGTAGTGCTTATGTCTGGAGCTAAGGAGGAAGCTTAGTTCAATAGTCCATCTTCTTATATGCTCTTCTTTAAGTCTCCAAACTCGAGCTTCAAAATCTTTCAGTGAGTCTGTATCCAGCTAAGACCAGAATACCCATCTTGAAAGTCAGTGTTAAATAAATAGTAACTTAGTACATCCACAATCAAGCAAGTCTTTCTTCCTTGATAGTAGCAAGAGTTATATGTTCAATTATGTGCTTAAATTATTAGATTGAGCCTCTTCTATTCTCCCCTTATTAGAGATCTATTTCATTTTCTTTCTACAACTTCTTTTACTACATTTTCTTTGCAGGGCAATAGTATAAAAATAGTTGAAGTCACAAGCATGGTGTTGTATCTGCAGGTAATAATGATTCAGCTAGGGATCAAACCGTAGGGTATAGAAGATAAGAGCAGTGATTTGGGGATAGCAGATCTTAACTTTTGGCCATGTGATTTGGGGCAGGAGATACAGTAAAAGTAATTCCTCTTGAATTAAAAAATAAAAAGGTCTCAATTTCTGGAATTCTGAAATTTAAAAACATAATCTTAGAAGTTGTTCTCTACTTCTAAGATGAAATCTTCTTCCAGGTACCAGAGGTCCAAATCCAAGTGCATGATGTGCTTCATGCTTCTTTAAGATATACTTGAGATTCCAGTGGTCATATAAAAAAGTAGGGAGGTACTCCTAATACCTCTCACTCTAGACTTTGTCATTTAACAAATAAAATAAAATAAAGCAAAAGACATCATCTGCATTATAAGGCAGAAATTAGGAAGCAGAATGAATATTTTAATTTATAAGGTAGAGTGACTTGAAAAGAATGAGTTTCTCCTCTGAATGCATTTGTCTGAATTTGGCTACTACATGAAATATTAGAGACAACTTATTAAAGAAGGACTCTTCCCTATTTTCTGGTCCTAGCATGAGTTTTAGAAGGAGTTTTGCTACAATTTTGGACATCCAAAATCCAAATAATTTAGGGTAGATTATTGCAAAGAAGTAAAATAGACATTTTTCATATTTTTATTCCCTCTTTTCCATATTAGAATTTATTTTTATCAAAATAGTTGTGCACACTACCTCCACTACCATAAGAGAATATTTATAGAGCTGCCTCTGGAGCATAAAATAACTAAATTCCTCTCTTTACGAAAGAAAAGGAGTCAGCTATCAGTCTTCTATCCCTGACAACTCTGCCTATGTCTGGTTCTGGAAGAACATCACATCCACTTTCTCCCTGCAGATCTCCTGCCCTTTGTGGAATGAGAAATACAATCTTTAAATTTCTAGCTTAATAATTCAAAATATTATTTAGTGAGATCTACTAGATGATCAAGAAACTACAAAACAAACAAAAAAGAAGAAACACATTTGTCTTGAGAAAACACATTCTTTGAAGAAGAAACACATTTGCCCTGAGCAAAAGAACTTCAATCTACACCCTCTGACCCACCACATGAAAAGAAGGCTTTAAGGCAGGAGGAACTTTTCACTGTGACTAGCCATTAGCATGTCAGAGTGTAGTGCTTAGTCACCACACGCATTTTCCATCTGAGAAACCAGGGGGAAAAGAACTGCAAGTCTTAGGAGGAGGAAAAAAAAATAACAAGGAAAGCAATGTGGAGTGGTGTTAAATACACCAGCACTACTGTTCCATGCTGCGCTCACAGGACTATTTCAAGCACCATTTCCTCATTCTGCTTTGACTCAAATTCAGTGGCTCTGCAGGCGCCACGTGTTAAATTATACATCTTAATTCAGCCTAGGAAGTGACCTTTGCTGGCACCGCTCAATGTAAAAGCACTTTGTATCCCAGGGAGTCTCCAGGTCTCCACATCCTCTTGCAAACTCCAGGCTGCCATTCTCTCTATGACAACACCGCTGCAGTGATTTATTCCTTGCCTCTTTTTTCCAATAAGTAAGTAGATTATTTCACTCTACCCAGATGGAAATATCTGTTGTGCTTCATCATAATGAGAAATGACTGCTTTTTAGGAGATGCTCTCCAAGGTTCATAATATATTTCACATATGTCTAAAGTAAGATCCAAGAATTAGCTGCAGTCATTCTGTCTGCTAACTGTAGATTTCCTAATTGATTCTGGTCTGAAAGGGCCAGTGCAAAGTTTTTTGTTTTTTTGTTTTGTTTTTTGGGTTTTTTTTTGTTTTTTTGTTTTTTGGTTTTTTTTGCCTGGTCATGGTGTAGTCATACCCTGTGACTTCACTGGAGCCCAATACTGCTGTGATAGGTTATCTGTAACTTCTATTATTGAACTGGTAATTTCTCATTGGTCCATCCAGATTCATGCTCTACCCCTTACACCATTCTAAGCACCAGAAGACTGACTTTTATGGACTCAATCTATGATTTCTCCTGTGCTCTGGCAGCTACTGGGTTTAGCCATTGAGAAACAATAGTAGCAGGATTGCAAGGCAGACTGGAAAAGGGGTCAGGATCTTTACTCCCCAGCCTCCTTTTTCCTGGGATATGGTCTGCTGTAAGTGTGATTGCAAAGAATAAGAAAGTAGGCTGATGGTTAAATGAAGAAAATGTGAGTAATAATCTAACAGCTTTTAAGGGTCTGTCTTTGCTAAGGAGATCACAGTTTCTTTTTGGGTAGCTCACCTTCAGCTGCAGCTGTTTTCTCTGGGTACCAGTTATTACTGCCTCCTCTCTCTTACTTAGTTCTAGATGCCTTTGAATTCTGCCTCTCTTATGATTTTGGGCAAGTTGGTACCTGCCTATCTCCTTTCTACCCAACCCCTGGAATGGAGTACTGTGCTACTGTGTTTCAAACAGGTGATATAAAAACAGAAGAAGTTCTGCAAGTTTCCTGGCTCTTTTCTCCCTGGAGGATATTTTTTTTTCTTCAATGAACATACACACTGCAGGAGTAGGAATAGGAATAATAGGGAAATCACAATATAAAGCAAAAAGAGACCATTCTGTAATCAAAAGAGACCCATTCTATATCAAAGGACAAATCAGACTACATCATGTTTATAAGATCAGAATAATTCTTCAGGTAGAAGAAAATATTTGAAATAATTCCTCCCTAGAAGGATTTGATAAGTAGAGATTAAGAAAATGGAACTCCAAGAAGAGGGAACATTATATAAGATATAGAAATCAGCTAAAATTTTACAAAGATAAAAATTCTCTCTGTGTTTTAGATATATGTCAAGAGAGACTAGTCAAGGAAAACCTGGAATTGTCTTAGTTCATTTTGTACTGTTATAACAGAATACCTGAGGTGGGTGATTTATAAAGAAAGAAAATAATTAGCTCACAGCTCTAGAGACTGGGAAGTCCAAGAACATGGCTCTGACATCCAGCAAGGACCCTATTAGTGCATCATCCCATGGCAGAAGATGGAAAGGCAACAATGTGCATGACCAAACTTGGTTTTATAACAAACACTCACAATTAGCAAATCTACTCCTGCAATAACATTAATCTGCTCAGGAGGGTGGAGCCCTCACAATGTACAGACCTCCTGTAAGCCCCATCTCCAAACATGTTTGCACTGGGAAATGTTTCCAACATATGAACCTTAGGGGACACATTCAAACCATAGCAAGAGGTGTAAAAGATTCGAATCCAAGTTGGGAAATTAATGCTAACTTCAAAGACAAGTGAGTCATGAAGCTACTGTGAGTTCTGATCAGGGAAATAGTATATTCAATGCTGAACTTCAGGGAGGTTAACTTGGCAGTACTGTCAGAACAGATTGGAATAAAAAGAGCTTGGACAGGAAGTCAAGAATGAGGAGTAGGGACATCAAATTCTGCAAAGAAGTGGAGAAAGAAAATAGGAGAGATTAACAGAGTTTTAGGTGGTTATTTTAGTAGAGCAACAGAACACCCGACTGTATTGCAAACAGCAAAAGAGAAGACTGATGGTTAAGAGGAGGAAATACAAGTAATCACCGGTACAGCTATTAAGGTTTTGTCTTTGCCTTTATTTTTGTTTTGTTGTTTTAAGATGTGGGATGTTTTTAGGTTGAGAAGGAGCTATTGAAAAGGAAATTAGTGATGACACAAGGGAAAGATGGTGAAAAAAAAAATGGGACAACAGACAGAGGTAGGTCCCAGGGGAAAGAAAAGACATGGGACCAAGGACACATGGGGAAGAATTGGTCTTGACAAGAAAAAGGTCTGTTTCAAAAGACTAGGACTAAGGAGAGAAGATAGAATGAGATAGGAAGCACTCAAATCAAGGAACTTTATAATTCTTCCAATCATTTCTGTTTTCTTCTTACAGACTCTATGACTTTCTTGGCATTCTTACAGTGTCACAAGAAGGGAAGCATTAAACCAGTCTACACTGCAGATGTTAAACTCCTGCCTTTGAAACTGACTTGACCATGAAATGACCAATGCTTCCAGCTAGGTCTCATTATACTGGCAAATCTCTATTAAAAAACAGAGATCAACTTTTGGTCAGTAGGGTTATTTTAGTCAATAAAGACTTAGCCAAAGTCATAGAAAGCTATAAAAGGGGAACAAAAAGGGCTTCTTTTTCTTTTGTTCTTTCTATTTATTTATTTATTTATTTATTTGTTTGTTTGTTTATTTATTTATTTATTTTTTGATCTAGGAAACAGCCTGCTCAGTTACAAGCTGTGAACCTTGAAGAGCCTCTCAAAGACTTTAGGGAATCCTTTCTTCATCTCTTCTTCACCTCCCAAAAGCAACATCACATAAGAAAAAAAAAAATGAATACCAGTTTACCATCTGATCTCCATGAGAATTTAGGAATTGGAGATCCTCAACACATCTGGGTTCATATTGTTACCTGATTTGTATCATCATATGGGTAAGATACATTAAGCACACTGAGGAATAAATATTTTCCCCACAATTTGAAAAAAAGAAGTAGATATGAGATTCTCACTTATTGAATGATCAAGGCTTTACCAATAATGGTTGACTATAGAGTATCTAACAAGGGTAGGCTGGGTACATTCTATGTCACAGTTAGTAAGATGGTAGATAGCTTCCTTTCAAAAATTAGAAGTATTTCTGTTCAGATATGTGAACTCATTCTGTGGAATATATTTTTTTAAATGGGAAATTTAAATCAGGGACAATCATTGCATATGTTAAGTGAAATCTGCATTTCCAGATTAAGGAACTTGCTTTTGAACAATAATTCTCCAATTAGACCCAACAAGGAGGTTTAAATTGGCTTTTCTGCTCAACAGACATTTTCGGTACCATATCAGAAAGGATCAAGGACTCAGGCAGGGTGTCTTGAGGGTATATCTTACTTGAAGGTCTGCCCCAAAGCAGAGCCTCCAAGGAGGGGAGGAACATGTGAACTCAGAGGGGAAGTTGCCATGATATCCCTCTACTCTACCCACCTCTAGCCACCTCTGTTGAAAGAAAACCCAATTGTTTCACATTGTGTGTGTTTAGATTTTATAAATTCTACCAGTACTTGACAGACCATAGTAATAGAAGATCTGTATAAAACTTTCAGAAGAAAGGTTGTTTGGGTTGAACTTCATTTGAGACACCAAACTACCCTCTAGGGCAGACATAACAGATGTTGTCACTCTCAGGGTACTCACAGGAGGCTAATGGAAACTAGAAACTCTAAAGTGACTTGCCCTTGGTCACATGACTAGTGAACAACAGACATGCAACTTGGACTCTAGTATGGTTCTCTTATCATTATCCCACCACGGCTGACAGTCAGTTAAAAAAAAAAAAAGACCAAGAAACAAAATAACATTTTTAAAAACCCAACACTTACCATTGGATAGGATTTAAAATGCAATGCTGCACTACACAGAATGAGCAAGTGGGCAAAGCCACTCCTTGGTGAAGCTTTCCCATTTAATATGACTTTATTAAATCTTGAAGTAGATATCTTTTGAGGAGAATTGTATGTCTGGTTAAATATTCAGTATTCTATAAGGGCTATAAGTTATAGGCAACAGGTTTAGGAGTATATCTGCTTCTCCTTTTGACCCTGTTGTTGTTTAAGGGGACATGTCGGTATTAAGATTTTAATGAACTCTTATGTTTGATCAAAGAAGGTCCCTTCTTCACATTAATCTAGTGTCACTTTAACAAATCCACTGTAAGAGACATTTTGCAAGATATTCATTGTCGTATAGAGTGCTTAGGTAGAGGATCTCCTTGGGAAGACCAGGACAGGGCAGCCCAGTGGGGAGAGCAGTGGCCATGAGTTGGGGGCACTGCAAGTCAATCCAGCAAGGACAGCTACAGTCCCCACTGCTATTTGCCAAGCTCATAATCAAGGGGCAGGAAGATGACATTTGAGGAGAAGCAATAAAAATTAAAGATAGGTGTGAATTAAAAAGGTAAGCAGATTTTTGCTCTGTTAATAAGGAGGTGGAAGAAGAGGAAGTGGAAGAGGAAGATAATATTCACCAAACCTTCATGAGTTCTTAACCAGATGAGGCCCTAGACTAAGTGTGTCCCCTGCCTCATTCATTTAGTTCTCACAGTCTAAGAGGTAGGTATAAGCAATAGTCCCATCTTAACCACATCAACTTAGGGAGGTTAGGTAACATGCCCAAACTCACAAAGCTATTAAGTCACAGAACTAGAACTTGAATTCTACCTATCTTAAGAGGGTCTACATATAGAAGTTACAACATATTGTATTTCTGAAAACTTCAGGCATAAATAACTTCAGGCATAAATAAATAAGGTCATTTGGGGACCTAAGGTTCACCACAAAGGATTATATTCCTTTTCTTTAGAAAAAGACTATCAGCATAGTGTTTCTATTAAGCAGGTAGCACCATAATCTATATACCCCTTAACCAGAATATAAATTACTTTCCACAAATAAAAAGAACATACAATGTTTAACACATTCCTGTTAGAAATTCTATTTTGTCCTGAAAAAAAAAACTAGTGCCCTTGGTTTAATGTTTCTGCTACAGCCCGGAGAAGAACTTGCTCACCATGTTCCACCATGTCCTACAGTAGTTTATCTACTTAAAATGTCTCTTACAGTAGATTTCTTAAAAAGAGAAAGGTAGAAGTTGGACATCAGCATTACATTTGCCTCAAGTGAAGTAAGAGAATTATGACTGAATATCCATGGTTTGCTACCATAGAGGATAGAATAAAAAGGATCAGAGCACCCCGACCTTTGGCACAGTCCCCCTTGTGATGGAATCGGCTATGAATGTGGACAGTTGAACTATGTCTGCTCAAACATTTAAACCAATTCCACTTTTGACGTAAGGCTGCAAGTTATGACGGTAATACAGAAACTATCTCTAACTATTTCTTTTCCCTTGGCATCAGAATTTAAAAGATTTAAAGTCTCAGTCACTGAGGGAAATTATCATCATATTCCTCATTTCAACAGCTGCTAAGATAGAGACCATCTATGACACAGCAAGTATGTTCTGACCTAAAGGCTTAGCAAAGGGGAGAGTGCCATCTTGGGATCAACAACACTGACTTCTCTTTAATAAACAGCAACTCTAAGAATTTCCCATTGGATGACCACTCACAGTCTCATGACTTTATGCAAAAGCACACCCACAATTCCTGCAGCTGGAGATATCACATGGGTGTCTAACAATTCTTTCACAGTTTCATTTGATTTTTGAAGCATTTCCAGGTGATTCCATAAATCAATTTTCAAAAATCTATTACTTGATTGCAATAGAAAGAAAAAATATAAAAAGGATATTATATCAGAAATAATAATTTTCAGTTGTTTAAATGGCAGATTTAAAAGAATCAAGGAGAACAAAACTCTCTATCTATCAGAATAATGTAAAAACCAAAGTTTGTGATATAGACAGTTGTCCTAGAGAGTAGCCTCATGCCACAGTTAGAAACCTGTTTTCCTGGAGTTTTAAAACATATCCAAAAATAGATGAAAATTCTTTGAAAAATATATAATAGTTTAATAGGAATATTTCTGGTTTTGATATTGCTAAAACTTCTAATTTTAAGAAATAAATCCGGGCTGGGGATGTGGCTCAAGCGGTAGCGCGCTCGCCTGGCATGCGTGCGGCCCGGGTTCGATCCTCAGCACCACATACCAACAAAGATGTTGTGTCCGCCGAGAACTAAAAAATAAATATTAAAAAAAATTCTCTCTCTCACTCTCTCTCCTCTCTCACTCTCTCTTTAAAAAAAAAAAAAGAAAGAAAGAAATCCATCTAGTGAAAAACAGAAATTGAGTTTTGAGACAATTAAGACTAGAAATGGCTGGACTCTGGTAGATCCCCCCCCCCCCCCAGGGGGAATCTACCAGAGTCCAGCCATTTCTAGTCTTAATGGGAAGAGTGGTGGGAAGAGTGATTCCATTGCCAGTATGTCAGGGAATCCCTGGGAATGAAGGACTCTGAGCATAGAAAGATTTATATTGTCTCTGGCAAGTTTCAAAGACAGTTTGAAACAAAAGCAAATATATAAGTACAGTAAATACATTGGCACTGGTATTAGGAATGAAGAGTGAGAAGGAAGCTAGGCCTGGGGCTCCAGCCTTTCATAAAAGGGCTTTCTTTTCTTTTTCTATTGTTGTTGTTATTGTTGTTATAGCCTTGAATAAAAAGTACCATTGGCACATCATTTTATCTCCCAAATTGCTAAATAAATCTGTGAGCCAGATGAGGCCACCTGTAAGTAACAGTGTTCTCTAAAGTAGACGCAAGTTTGCGTGATGAATCAATTTTCCAGTTAGAAAATTCTATATGAATTAAGAGATCAAGATTTATCAAGAAAGCAATTTTGAAAGGGCCTGACATCATAAGCAGAAATATCCCTTTGGCTGATTGGGGACCTATTTAACCAAATAAATTTTCAGTTTTCATATTTTATTAGTGCATATTAATTATGCAGATGGTGGATTTCATTGTGGCATGTTGGTACTATATATTACATAATGTGATAAATTTTGCTGCCTTAATACCTTCCTATGCCCTTCTCCCTCCCCCTGCTCCCCTTCTTCTATCCTACCAGTCTCCCTTCCACTTTCCTGATGTCCTTTTTTCCCTCTAGTTTCCACATAGGAGAGGAAACATCCAATTCTTTTGAGTTAGGCTCACTTCACTTAGCACAATGATCTCCATGAAACAAATAGATTTTCAACAATCAACTCTTCTAAAAACCATGTTTTATAACATTAAATGTTTCAGTAAAGGCCAACATTCATAATATAAGTAACTTCAGTGCATACCAATTCCATTAATGGTTCTTAGAGTTTAATTATTAATGGAGGAGAAAATGAACTATGGGGTTTTTTGTTTGTTTTTAATCTTGACAGGATCCAACATTTCCCTATTTTTTTCTTCCATCTTAATTGCCTTCCCAGACCAAAGTATCACTAGTATACTATAACTGGTTAATGCTTCCTCATTCTAAGATGTCTTAAGAAAATATACAAAATGCAGTTCACAAATACAGTTAGAAACATGATGAGTTATGCAATACCAAAAGGCAAACATAGTGTTTAGACACCTGATCCAAAAAAGACAAATGTGTTTTACCTTTACGGTCCTTAGAGATTTTATGGTAATAATGAAAATTTCATGCCATTACTAAGGTATAAAGAGGTGGAACATGTGGATTTATAAGTAAATGATCAACCGTACCCAAACTTAAGTTTCTTTGAGGAAGCCAAGGCCAAGCCCACTGCTATACTCAGCTTTCTGGAAGTAGAACAGCAAGATGAAGAAAGGCATGACAGATGCTGTGGGAATGTTATGCAGATTTCACAAGCTGAGCCACAGCCAGGTGTGTAGCCAAGCAAAGCAGAGTCACCAAGGGATGGGATGAAAAGAAGATGAGGAGAAAGATATTGGTTATGCGGTTTGACAGTGAGTTGGAAATTCTATTTAATTTTTAGCTCATTTAACCCTAGTAATTAGTTTCTGCTTCAGAAGTTTGTTATTCTCATTTTGTACATCACAGTAAATGAGCTTCAGAAGCAGCTAGTGGCAGAGTTGGGCTTCTGTACAAGGTCAATATAACTCCAAAGTCGATAGTCCTCTCAGTACAGCCCATTAGAGTAAGTTGGGCTTGAAGATCATTAGTATTCCAGCTTATAAGGAAGGATTTTAAAAACTGAGAAAAGGGAAAAGAGAATGTATATAACTTCAATAAAAGTCAAGAAAATATAAAAGACAGAGAATTTAAGAATATAGCTTTGAGGAAGAAGAGGGCAGGGCAGAGGAAGAAGGAGAGCCAGATCATAGAACTATCGCAGTAAACATGGGGATGATCTTCTAGGGAGGCTTTCTGATAAAAGCACATTATATATCCCACAAGACAAGGATGTGTGTCAGGGGGATCTACCAGAGTCCAGCCTAGTCAACCTCTTTGTGAAACTGATGGACAAAGATTCCTATTATAGGAGTAGGCAGTCAGGGAGATGTACTTGGGATTGAAGGAGGAAGAGGACACATTTGTTGAATCTGGAGGAAAGGGGGAGCTATAGGGAAGAGGGATGAGGCGAGAAAGATGAAGGCAATGGTGAGAAAAGGACAAGATCTGACTTATGGGAAAGAAGGCAGCAAATTTCTTTGTGTTCATAAAAGATTTTGCAAGACCTTAGTATCAGGCAGTTCTGCTTCAGGGCCCCAGTGAGAAAGGATGTTCAGTGTGCAACAAAAGGCCATTCTCTTCTATGTGCCACCTCCTTCAGTACTCTAAGGACTCAAAAAGTCTGTTACAGAAGCCTGCTGTGCCCAATTGGGCATTGTTGTTTGCTTTTCTTTGTTGTTGTTTTTCTTTTCTGCTGCTAGAGATTAAACCTCACATGCTGGGCAATCACTCTACCACTGAGCTATTTCCCCTGTCCAGGTGGCTGTTCTCATTGAGGGAACTAATAGTAAAGCCCAGGGACAGGTGCTGTGAGGGGGAGGCTGGAGCAGAGCATGACTGATCTGATTGCTGAGCACACACAAGACCCTAAGAAATAACAGGGAGGATTTACGAATTGGATAAAGTCCTGCATAAATAGAAAATAACTAAGGATCCACATAATAGCATCTTATTATTATTATAATTAATAGGGCTTCCCTGGAACTCATACACAAGTAATTGGTGGATTACGTTTACATATGATGAAAAAGAGATAAGTAACACAGAAAAGAAAATGAAAAAGAAGAAACCCATGTTAAATATGGCTCATATCTTGAAGAAAATAAAATGTATACAAATGGAATGGGTCATAGGGAAAGCTTCCTACTCTTGAGCATTTTAAATGCACTTAATGACTATTTGAAGGAAATTAAAATTATCCATCCAGTTCTACAGGTCAATTGGGCTTGCTTAATACTTCTTCCTTTTCAGATTCTAAACCATGACCAGGGCCTGTTAATTTTACCTCCATGAAGGCTAATGCTTGGATGAGTTGGCCTTCAAAACCACTTCTCTCCTGAGAGAGCATTTTTGTGTGTGCATATGTTTTGGTGTGTACTTCTTGGAAAGTCAAATAATCTCTGATTTCTTAAGTTATATTCCATAATAGTTAAAATCATAAAATTTTAGTTTCCACCAAAAAATAGATTCCAATAATTACTGTGTTTTCTTGATTCAGTTAGTTGGATCATTTAATTCCTCAATACATAAATTTGATCCATCAATATTTAAGGGATAAATAAAGAGTATCCATCTAAATATTAGCTACTGGATTCTCAGGAGCATAGGATCTCTTTTCATATTCTTCTATACTACTTTCCCCTACTAATGTCACTAATGACAAGATCTCTGTGTTCAACTGACCAATATTTCAACTTACACAACAGTTGAGCAATCAGAAATATTTCCACAATTTACATTATGGTTTTCAAAAGCAAAGTGCAATGGACCATTATATCAGGATTTCTGTTTCAAAATCTGGGTAGTAACCTGTGAGGCTCAATGGGGATCCCATTATAATAAGAAGAGCTTTCAGATGGAGTGAATTTTCCTTTCCACATGCCTGTGTTCGTTAGTAAAGCTATATTCCTTTCAGAGGAAGAAACTATTCTTCAAGAGTCAGGGTCTCAGTGATAGAAACTTCCCAGGTTATTTCTAGGAGATAAATGATATCCTGGGAAAAAAATGCCCTCAGTAGTTTAAGAATCGTGCCATCTATTTTTTTCCTTTCACTACTTTTGTTTTGTAAGAAATTCAAGATGACATACAGCTTCTATTATTCTGCATCTATTCCCCTTTTCTTTGCATCTAAATAAAGAAGTGTTATGGTTTATATATGAGGTGTCCCCCCAAAACTGATGTGAGACAATTAAGGAAAGTTCAAGGTAAAATGTTTTGAGTTTTGAGAGCCTTAACCTAATCAGAGCATTAATGTCCTGATAGGGATTAACTGGATGGCAACAGTAGGCAGATAGGGTATGGCTGGAGAAAATGAGGGGGGTCGCTGGGGAGTGAGCTCTTAGAGTTTATATTTTATCAGTGACCATGGGAAGTCTCTCTCGGCTTCCTGGTTTCATGTCCTGAGCTGCTATCCTCCACCACACCTTTCCACCATCATGTTCTGCCTCATCTCATGCCCTAAGGAATGGAGTTGGATGTCTATGGACTAAGATCTCTGAAACCATGAGCCTCCAAATAAACTTTTCCTTCCCTAATTGTTCTTGTCAGATCTTTTGGTCACAGCAGCAAAATAGCTAACTAAAAAAAAGAAGTGTCTTTAGAAATCAAACACAGAACACTTTACATGGTCCTTGCTCTATATTTGTGTCCTGACAACTGCTAGGCGAATAGCACAGCAAAAATTTAGTACACAGCAAAGTACAGACACCCTGAAAAATACCACTGCATCCCCCGCAACACACAGACTTAGAATTTTTCACATGGATGTAAAAAAACATGTAAGAAATTTTGACCCATATATGAATCCTCTCAAATGAGTTGAAATATGAAATATTTACGATTATCAGAGTTGAACTGAATATGACCACCGGGTACAGTGCCTCAAAATTGCACAGTGCCTTATAAGTTTTTGAAGGAATCTCATAAACATTAGCTTATTTAAATAAGCAATTTATATGAAAATTCTATCAAGATTAGCATGTAAAAATGTGAGACACACAGACTTCACTGAGGGCGGTTTGAGAGAAATAGCTAGTTGGAGGAACACCAGAACAAATGGTATATTTTCCATTTAAAAATCACTCATGAGGTGCCCGTTATGTGTCAGGCATTCTCCTTTGCACTGTTCTAGTTGGATAGTCTGTCTTTAAGCCTCTCTAACTAGCCTTTTCACATTTCCTTTCCCTTAGTTGTAATACTTTCTTTCTGTCCCTAAGAAAATTCATTCTCAAAATATGACCAGTTACAAGCCATTTAGCTCTTGATTAAATGTATTAGCCATCATGTGATATTCTCATTTTCAAGGTCATGCTGTCGATGAAGAATGACAGGCTGTACTAATCACTAGGGTATATAAATAACTCAAAAAAACAAATAACCCAAAGAATAAATGGGCCAAAAACCTGAAGAGACACTTCTCAGAAGTTGATGTACAATCAATTAATAAATACATGAAGAAGTGCTCATGATCACTAGCAATTAGAAAAATGCAAACCAAAACCACCCTCAATCTAAACCCAAAGGACTTAAAAATAGCATACTACAGGAACACAGCCACATCAATGTTTATAGCAGCACAGTTCACAATAGCTAAACCATGGAACCAACCTAGATGCCTTTCCATAGATGAATGGTTTTTAAAAAGTGGCATATCTACACAATGGAATATTACTCAGCAATAAAAGAGAATAAAATCATGGCATTTGCAGGTAAATGGATGGAGTTACAGAAGATAATGCTAAGTGAAGTTAGCCAATCCCCAAAAAACAAATGCTGAATGTTTTCTTTGATATAAGGAGGCTGATTCATAGTGGGATAGGGAGAGGGAGCATGGGAGGAATAGATGAACTCTAGATAGGGCAGAGGGGTTGGAGGGAAGGGAGGGGCATGGGGTAACTAATGATGGTGGAATGTGATGATCATTACTCTCCAAAGTACATGTATGAAGACATGAATTGGTGTGAATATACTATGTATACAACCAGAGATATGAAAAATTGTGCTCTATATATATAATAAGAATTGTAATACATTCTGCTGTCATATATAAATAAAATTTACATAAATAAAAAATATGAAATTTAAAAAAAAAGAATGACAGGCAATGAAGTCATTTAATGAAAAGAACTCCAGCTTCACTTAAACAGAAGAGGCACTGACAGGGTCTTCCTGGCATTAATGAGGTCCTTCCCCTGCTGCCTGCAGCCAAGACGCTACTTAATATCAAAAGTATTTTTAAGCATTGGTTCTTAAGCGAAAGATGAAGAAATACTCTGTCTTTAAATAGTTAAGATAATTACTATCACCTATTGATCACTTGCCATGTATACTGGCCATTCTTCTGAAGGTTTTACATGTTTTAACACAATTTTCATAAAAAATTCCATAACGTAGGTAATATTATTGTTCCCATTTTAAAAGGAAGAAAATGAGTCATAGAGAGGGTAAGGACCTTGTCTGTGGTGTCACAGGTAGCAATGGCTGAACTGGGATTGGAACTTAGGTAGTCTGACCCAGAGCTAGGTTCTCAAGAACCTTTACAGGACTGACAGGGTCCCCAGTCTCATTCAGAAGACAGACTCTCTCCTTTTCTAACTCCTCTTCCTTAAGTTATAGAATATGGAGCCTCCACCCATGTACAACTGGTCTGGAACTTATTAGTCTTCACATGACATAGTGTCCCTTCAGCACCGACTGAGGAAAAAGCAACATATTCAGAGTCAGAAGCCTTGGACTCAAGTGTGGCTTTGCTAATCACTAACCTCTCTTCACATCAGGGTTCTCATCTGTAAAATAACCTTTTACTCTATTTACAGTACAATTCCATAATCCTCCTGCAGAGAACAGAGACCACTCACCAAATCACCTCTCCAGATAGACAGTAAACTCAGGGCACATGGGATCAGAACCCAGATATGTAGAGTCAAAAGACACAACAAAACCGTAAGGGGAGGAAACAGGCAAATTAAATGGTATAACAAATTAAACTGAATAGAGGGAAAAAAGCCAAACTTTCATTAGGAACACCAGAACCAGAAGAACAGCAAATGAAAGTACTGAAAATAAGTAATGGCACTTTATATAAAATTAACATGGGTGAAAATGAATGAATTAATCAAGGCATATTATTTCTACTTTCATTTATAAACAATCATTGCTAATTTAAGTGAAACCCAGGCCACAGTCACCTCTCCCCCCCCCCAACACCTCTCAGGCTCCTTCCCCTGCTTTGGTCCAAATACTTTGACACTTAACATGTACCAAATGAAGTGGTGCCAGTAACCACTCCCTCCTGGACCAAGTATAAAAGAAAAATCTCCAATTTGAGGCCTTGTAGGGCTTTTATCTTTTGGTCTAATCAGTTTATGATGTTCCATATGCTTTTCTGGGTCTCCAACCCGTTTGGCCATCTCTGTCACAATGATTGGCTCAATTCCAACCATGTCCATGAAATCAGACTTTGTGCTCCATGCTTCACACTGTAAAGGACCAGAGTATCCTCTCTCCCACTCCTTAGCACAATGTTAGGACCTACAACTGCCTAAGTTCAAATCCTTGTTCTTCCACTTAGCATGCTAACCTAAGATGGCTATGTAATTTTTTGTGTGTTTCAGTTTCTCATCCCTAAAATATAGCAAATAATGCTGTCTGATAGCTCATTTGTAACTAGAACATGGTATGTGGTTCTATATAGTAAGAGTGATATAAATAATTGCAAGTATTATTATGTGCTCTAGACCCTCATTATCCAGGAATGGAATCCCAATGCACTCTGCTTTCTATTGCCAATGAACTTTTCATAGTATATTTTTCCTATCTAATTAAAAGTTCCTTAAAAGGAGGGACTATCATCACTACCATCTTTGTGTTCCCTGTAGTACACCCTTTAAAGACACCAGATGTAAAATAAACAGTGGATTAAAATAGCATTATTTTAAGATATAAAATCAACGTGTGCTTTTGCCTGAAAATTCAAGCATGATATTATTTGTGGTTATCATGAATGATTAATGATAGCGATAACTTGAGCTTTACTTTCCAAAAATCCCAACAATAAAATAGATGATAAAATCATTATCAGGAACAAAATCAGCTCCCCATCACTAGAAAAAAAAAGTTAAGTTCAAGAATCAAAGACTAGATTGATAATCAAAATTCCACCAACAATCAAGTTAAAATGTCAATAGGGAATGTAAAAATCATTTTTAAAAAAGATTTTTTAAATGTTCCCAGATACTAAACAGGGGTAGGGAAATGGATTTATGAAAACTTGACTTGTCCCTGAAGTGAAAAATAAAAGCTATGATTTCAAGATTCCAACATAAATTTTAAAATATATTTTTACAGTTCCCTTTACCTGAACTGCCCCAGAATCTTTATGACTCAGTATCAGGCTACCTGCAGGTATCTGCTGAAATGATGTATCATTAGAAAGGCTTCCTTAGCACCTGATATGAAACAATGCCCCTGGCCAACATCATTCTCAAGTCCCTTTCTCTGATGTATCTGGCTCCACAGAACTTGTCATGTGTCACATCATATACTTATAGTTCTCTGTCTCTTCCCAAACTAGAATGTAATCATCAGAAAAGAGTTTTTCCACTGCAATGTCCAGTGTTGGCGATTAACTAGAAAATTGCAGGATCTCAGTAAAAATTTGTCCAAGGAGGGATTCACTTATTAATACTGATATTAACAAATATATAGGTAATGCTTTTAAGAGTGCCTGGCACACAGTGAGCACAGTTATGTTAGGAGTAGAAGCAGCAGTTTTACTCCTTCATCTCTTTTTGATTGCCTTGGGTGACCAGAAAAAAGTAGGAAGAGTTAGATAAGTGTGTGGACAGGAGAAGCAGCTTTGGAAATCTAGGAGTGGAAATATTCACTTCATGGGAAGTGAGAAGAGACATCTCTGAAATGTCTTTCTCCTAGCTCCCTGGTATACCTGAATGTGCTCTTGAACACATCATGGGTAGACAACAAGCTTTATTGGAACTGGAGGCATAAAAATGTGAGAGGAAAAACAAGGTTACAACCAGGAAGCTAGGAGAAAGACATTGCAGAGAAGCCCAGGGCCAGAGTGTAGCTTGACCATGAGCCAAAGGGACCAGCCATGGGTCCACCTTCTTACCTAGATTGGCCTCCGCTTGGGCAAGCTTCAGGCGTTGAGATGTCAAAATCGTGATGCCACCAGGCCTGCATAGAAAAAATAATCAAGGTTTACCCGAAGCAATTTGCACATGGGGAGAGGGGGATATTGCCAGGTTGCCTGTTGTTTATATATGTGGGGAAGCCATTTCAAAGGGGTTTTTAGACTAGGGAATCACGATTCTGACCCTATTCCTTCCTGAGTGAGACTTGGGAAGAGAAGATCTTACATTTTCCATGAGAGAACCATGACCTTTCACCTGCACACTGCACAGTACACCAATATGCTGGTTTGCATGATGGAAGAGTTTCCAGAAGGCAGAACTTTCTGTGCTAAAACCATTGAAGTCCAGGCAAACCAGTGCCAGTGACAACCTGCCACTTCAAACTTGTTCCAAACTTGTAGATTCTCTACTTGTCCCCACTGTAAGAAGAACAATCTTTTCAAAACAAAGAGTCTTGCCGTGTTACCTCCTCAGTCACATAGTCAAAACCTTTCAGTGTCTTGCTCTTAAGACAGACATCAGCCCTTAAAATCCTGAAAGACCCTACGAGGTCAGACCCTTATCTATTTTTCTAGCTTCATTTTGCACCACCCAGGGACAGTTACCTTTTGGTGGCTCACATGCAGGCCACAACTTCCTGTTGTGGGGGTTCCACACATGCTGCCATTCCTTCTGCACAAAATATGATTGCCACTGCTCTTTTACATTCTTTCTCTCCCAAACATTTTTTGCATATTTCACATAGTTTCATTCCTAAACATTTTTTTATATCAGAGTTTTATCAACTGACACTATTTCAGAGATGTCTCTTCTCACTTCCCAGAGCAGACAAATTCCCTCTTCTGTGCCCTGAACAGTAGCCACTGCTATTGGCACCCACCCACATCCTCTAAATATCACCTTCACATAGAGAGTTGCTCACTGCAAATACCTATGGCTTTCTATCCAATGTCTTTGTTCTGCCCATGAGAGTACCTCCCTCGAACACAGGCTAGTAGTTGATAAGTTTGGAGTGACTGGCAGAAACCGGATCATGACATAAGTCTAAATTTTGTCCTAAGTCCAATGAGAAGCTACTGGAGAGTTTTAACACAGGGAAGAGGAAAAGATCTGATTACACTTTAAAAAGTCACTTGAACTGCTGCTTTATAGAAAATAGACTATGAAAGGGCAGGCATGGAGGCACAGAGAGACTAGTTGAGAGGTTAGTTCCAAGACTACTTTTCTAGAAGGAATCATTAGAAGTGCAACTGAAAGCAGAGTGGCCTTCTATAGCACAGCAGCGAGCTCCTTCAACTTCAGGTCAGCTGCAGGAGAGCAGATTGCCTAAAAGGGACCTCAGAAATGTTGTTCATTCAAGATGGTCCTCAGAAGGGGATGACAATTGTATTCTTTTAATGTATAAAGCAGAGATAAGCAAACAGAACATAAAAAGGATAAGCAGTTTATCTGTGGTACTAACATTTCACAAGGGGAAGATAATTAGGTGAATAATGTCTAAAGGAAAAGAACAATGAAGAGAAGTTTGAGAAACACTGTTCTAGAACATTAGGCTGCAGGCTCCTTCTTAGGGCCACCAGTTGCTATTACGCTGGCCTGGGATGGCCCCCAGGCCTCCTGGACCAATAGCCCCAAAACTGCCCTGTCACCTCATGTTTCCTTGGAGAGGTACAGACACTGACTCATTCTCCTTCTCAATGGGAAGATGGTCCAGTAAGATAAGATGGTCTATTTGCAAGTCAGCCTCTCTGAACACAAATGCTCCTGTTTGCAGACTCTCTAGAAGCACAGTGAAAGAAGTAAGTTTCAGGAGTTACATAGGGTAATGCAGATATTGTGCATCTCAGCAGGACCTCTGGTTCCATGTTTCACGTTTCTCTTTCTACAAAGACTCCTTCAACCCCTCACCTGATAAAGTTCTATGCTTTCAACAAAGTACAGGCAAAAAATATCTCCTGCCCTGGAATCTGGGGGAGGGGGTATTTTGGAAAATTATTCCTTCCCTTAAGCATCCTGAGTACTTTATAAAAATAATAGGAATAGCTACTATTTCTTGAGAACTTGAGACAGGCATTATGTAAACATTTCATCTGAATGGTTTCATTTAATCCTCCCACTATAACCCCATTTTACAGATAGAAAACCAAGGCTTAGAGAAATGGAAGCACTTGCTTGATGTCAGATAGCTAATGCATGGTAGAATGGAGATTCAACATCAAGCAGTCTCTTAAACTATAGACTCTACAGACACTGTTATATTACTCACTCCACTGAGTTTTAATCAGCAGTGCATGTGCCTCTTTCCTCTATTAAATCAAACATACACAATCCAAGCCTGATATCATAAAAACAGAAAGAGTTTTAAAATAAAACCCTTTTGTATAACTTTAGGAAATGACTTATTGAGACTCTGCTTTCTCATCTATAAAATGGAGACAATAAATGCCTATCTAATAAGTGTGTTGTTGAGACAAAATTAGATCCAAACTTCAAGGCACTTACCATAGTGACACATAGAGGCCTATTTAATTAATCATGTCTTAACTGAGTGTCTATGGAATGCCAGCCCTGTAATGGAAACAGAAATAATGAAACACCTGTCATGGAGCTCACACACCAGGAATTTAGTACATGTGGGCTGCTCTCACTCTTGAGAATAGGGACTGTGTTACTAAGCACGGGATTTCTAAAGTTCTGTAACACCTGGCACCAAGTACACAGCCTAACATCTTAGAGAGTGAATAATGATGACTTACACAATTCCAGAGACCCAGAGTACTGGGGATCATGAATGATGATGTTAAGGTTGTGGATTGATACTTATCAAACAGCAGGTAAAACACCTGAAAGTAAAGGGCAGCAAGATCACACCTGGAGGTTATATGTATGAAAGCCATTTAATTATAGAGTTACCTCTGAACAACTCTTAAAATTATATTTATGGAACAAGGTAGAATGTAATAAAATGAATGATATAGAAATAAAAATACATTTAGCAATACTCAAGAGGTGCGGTGGGGAGGAAGATTCAAAGGCATTAATCATCCCCAAAAAGGTAGTAAATGGATATTATCCATTTAAAGGACAAAGTAATTTACAAATACAGTATCATAATGACAACATTAATTTATTTTTAACCAAACTCAATATCATTTATTTTTAAATAGAGAATTTTTGTTAAAGAAATAATATCTCTTGAAATGAGGTAAAATTATTTGAGGATGTAGTTAATTCTTCCCACCAGAAATACAGATCATTGTTATTTTATTCTTGATATATTTTTTATTTTTTGTTGCAAAGAAATTATTTCTTTAAAATGATTTCACATCTCTATTTCACATTTATGATTGTTTCTTTTAATTACATCTAAAAACAATAGAGTGTGTTTTTTGCTTATGATGCAAATGGTATCTTTAAAATCACTTTAAGAATCCCATTTGCCAGGCAGAAAAGATTGGTTTCTTTTGCTCGTTATAAACCAATCCACTTAAATATACAGCTAATGAATGGTCACATATATGTTTATACTTTTTAGGGTTTTTACATTAAGACTAAGAGATTATGAAAAGCTTCATGATGTTAGACTATGTCTGTTGGAGTCTTGAAGACAAGGATTTTCAACCTCAGTGGCTTTCCTTGTCCCTTCCTGTTTAAGACATTATTATTAAATGTCAACACTTGCTTGCTGTCATAAACAACAAATTGGAATAATCCAGACCTAGAAAGGAATAATAATCTGAAACACATAGCAATGACATAGATGTTAAACCTAGCTTCTACCTGATGTTTGGTTGATGAAATAGCTGAGCTACCTGTTTAGGTTTGGCAAAAGGTACCACAGCAACTTTTTTTGTTTTTGGGGAAATAGTTTGGGAGAAAAGTTGGTATGGTATTCTGCACTGCTGGTGGGACTGCAAATTGGTGCAACCACTCTGAAAAGCAGTAGAAGATTCCTCAAAAAACTAGGAGTGAAACCACCATTTGACCTGATTATACCAATCCTCAGTACATATCCAAAGGAGTTAAAAATCAGCATACTACAATGATGCAGCCACATCAATGTTTACAGCAGCACAATTCACAACAGATAAGCTATATACACAATGTAATATTAATAAGCCACAAAAAGAATGACTTTATGACATTTTCTGGTAAATGGATGGAGTTGGAAACTAAAAGTATATTAGCCAATACTCAAAATCCAAAGGCCGAATGTTCTCTGTGATATGTGAATGGGTGGGAGAAGTACAGAAGTTTGATGGATTACACAAAGGGGAATGAAGGGAATGGAGGGAGAATAGGAAAGATAGTAGAATAAATAGGACATAACTTTCCTATGTTTACATATGAATACATCACAGTGAAACTCCACATCATGTACAACCACAAGAATGGTATACTAATTAGATAAGATATACTCCATGTATATATTGTATGTCAAAATACTCTGTTGTTATATTTATCTAAAAAGAACAAATTAAAAAAAAGAATGAGGTGGCAACATATGCAGATATGGAAAGCTCTCCAAGACATATTGTCACATTTTTAAAAAGCAAGGTACAGTGCATCACATGATGATACTAACTATATAAATCTTTAAAGTGTATTTATGTACATATGGCATTTCATTAATTTTAAGATGTACACTTTGTTTCCACTGCAGAATTTTTCTTAGCATTTTTCTTTATGCAATTATACAGATATAATTTGTATTTGTGTAACTGTATAAAATTATAATCAATAATTATTTAGGTTTGATAAAATACATTATAGGCTTTCCAGACAATACAAAATAAATTATCAATAATTAAAAAAAGAAAATCTGGTATTTTGATTTATTTCTTAGACTAATTCAAAGAATCTGCTGAGTTCTGAATTATTACATTAAAATTACAGAAGGTATTTTTCAATTTCAGTGAACCACTAGCTGTGATAATTTTGTAAATTCCAGTTTAGAGAATAGAAAATATATTTTTGCTTTTTTACTTTTGGGAAATGTCTTCTCTCAAAGAAAGTTTACATGCTGTGTTTTTATAAATGAAAGAAGAAGAAACTTTTCATAAAATTATTTGTGAAGTGCTTTAACTCTATTACTGCACTGTATTAAAGTGCATTTCTAGTCTAGGAGTTAGTGATATTCACAAGGAAAATGATAGAGTTCTTTGTTTAAAGAAAACTCAGACATTATCCAGCCTATCCCATCTCTCTCCTAAAGCTGAACTTTCTTTCATTGCAGCCCTCCTGAATGGCCATCCCATCTTGCCTTAAATTCTTTTTTTTTTTTTTTTAATTTTTTTTTAAATTTTTTTTTATTGGTTGTTCACAACATTACAAAGCTCTTGACTTATCATATTTCATACATTAGATTGAAGTGGGTTATGAACTCCCAAAAAAGAACTGTGTGTTCCCACACCGGGAGTCGAACCCGGGCCGCCTGGGTGAAAACCAGGAATCCTAACCGCTAGACCATGTGGGAAATTCTTCATAATTCTTCTATAGCAAAGAGTTACCCACCCCAGAAGGAAGGCTTCATGGCATTTCAGACACCTCTAAATGTAAAAGCTTTTCCCTTATTTTGAGCCAAAATGTACTTTTTATTAGTTTCTTTCCAGTAGTGTTTATTCTTACTTTCAGAACTGCAGTGAGTAAATCCATATTGTCTTCTGACTAATTGCCCTTTAAATACCACCAGCCAACTTGTTTCCTGAGACATCATCCTGACCAAAGCACTCAACCTCTTCAGTAAGCTCTCAAATACAACAGTGTTCATCCTTAAAGATCCTATGTATCAAATAAAAAGTACACTGAAATTTAATTTCATTCCAATCAGAATGGCAATCATCAAGAATACAAATAACAATAAATACTGACAAGTATATGGAGAAAATGCTACAGTTATATATTGTTGGTGGGACTGCAAATTAGTACACCTACTTTGTAAAGCAATATGGAGATTCCTCAAAAGATTAGAAATGGAACCACCATATGACCCAGTTATCCTTGGTCCAAAATAACTAAAATTAACATACTGTAGTTATACATGCATACTTATGTTTATAGCACAATTCACAAAAACCAAGTTATGGAATCAGGCTAGGTACCTATCAACGGATGACTAGATAAAGAAAATGTGGTATACATACTGTAGAGTTTTACTGAGCCATAAAGAAGAATGAAATTATGTCATCGATGATAAATGAATAGAACTGGAAAACATCATGCTAAGTGAGATAAGTCAGACTCAGAACCCAGGGGGAAGGAGGAGAGAGGGCGAAAAGAGGGGCTAGGAAATTAAATTTACTAATTTATGCTATGTGAATATATAATAATGAATCCCACTATTATGTATAATGTACCAATAAAACTTTTGGAAATTCCTGCATATCATCCAACTATTATCTGTGGTCAACTGTTTTACTTTACAAAGTAGCACCCACAGTTAAAAACAGTTCCTTTAAAAAAATGCCAAAAATTTTAATATAATATAAATATAATTCATGCAACTGTCACTTTAAATCATTAGATGAACATACCGTAAATAGCTAGATATTATCTTACTATCCCTTCACCTATCTTGAGTTTCAGTTTCCCCTTTGCCATAGTTTTCTGCCTTTGCAACTTTGGAGACTATTTTTAAATTCTGATTGCAAGCAACTAAAACTGGTTTTGGAAACCTTAAAAAAAAAAAAAGCAGACATATTTAATTTTATGAAATTTGTGGAAAATTTCATGAAATAAGAGTAGAAAGCCAAGAGTAGGAGGAACAGGAAGTAGAGCCTCCAGGGCCTCTGCAGGAGGTTCACAGGCCATCCCCTGCTGCACCTCCCTCCCTATGACTTAACTCCAGTGACTCCTAGTCACTGTAATCCTCCAACCCAAAACGCTAACTTGGGAAAGAGAAGCGATGTGGCCCAGGTTGGATCAGCTCTCTATTCCTGGTTTAACTAGTTTTGATCAGGGGCAGTGTCATACAGGGGACTCCAGGCCTGCAGACTGAAGTCATTCCTAGAGAAAGGAAAACGGATGTGAACAAGACAAAACCCCCAAATTGTTGTATTTCTAAAGGAAAGTAATGATCAGAGACATTAATCTATTTATTCTTATTTCTCCTTATTCCCTCCTTTTGCTTGAACCCCCCCTCCATAAGACAAGTATCAGAATTGATACTTATTTGCATCAGGAGAGCTGTGTGACAAGGAGAAAAAGATAAATAGTCATGGATATTTCTAGATTTTTTTTTTTCTCAACTCCTAAATTTCTAGAACAACATAAGGAATTTCTGGAAGGATACTTAAAAAGAGAGATTTATGGGTAAGCAAAGTCTTGAAGAAATATGAAATATGAATGATCTCCCCAGGGTTATCAGAAAAGGAGGGAGGGAGGCTTCAGGACCCTAGAGAAGAGAGCACACAGGCCCTGCTTCCTTTATAAATATCTACCCTGACCCCTCTTCCTTCTCAGATGCGGTTTGGACAGTGGTTCCCTTCACAGCCATTTTAGAGTCTTCACTGGCTCTCCAGTTTGTCATTTGCCCTTAATTTTAAAATTTTGTTCTTCTTAACAAATTATGTTAATTAAGCTCTTGAATTTAACAAATGGTGATACAAATTGGCAGCTATGGATATGTTATGATTACAACCAAAGATAAAAAAAAATCCCCTCCCAAAAAAGCCAAGCCCCAAAAGCTGAGTCTGGGAGTTGATTGCCCTCTTTGTTTTTTGTAGTCATCAGGGATATTACTTCCTGAAGACAAGTTGAGTGATGTACTGAACAAAGCCCAGGGAGTCGGGTGACCTGGATCTATTCTTAGCTGAATGTGTGTGACCTTGGGCAAATCACTTTTGTTTCCCCTCTCAATATTCTCCATGTATGAGAAAAAAATCTTGTCACCTACATAGAGAATAATTTAAGTACAGTAATTATACCCAAGATGTAAAATGCAAAATATTGTTGTTTAAGAAAGCGTTGATTATTTCTAAAAACAATCAATATGCTAGTTTTCCTTAAGACACTGCAGCTTTTTGGAATTTTAGTTCTTCAAATAATCATAAAAATTAACTTATGTTTTCATAGCCTAAAATTAGGGCCAGCTTAAGGCAAATCAGAAAGTGACCTTAACACAAGGACAATACCCCCTGTTATGTGAGATGTGTTCTAATCATATTTACTTGGCGGCTGTATAGGTAGAAAAGAGAGGGAACAAAAGCCCTGCCTGTTTTCTATAGGTAAAATGTTGATGATACTACAAAAGAAAAGAGATAAATGGAGATAAGGACACTAGCAAATGAGAACAGGACTGATGCCAATTTTGTAGATGAATTCCATTTTCTGCAAATCTGTGGGCTTTTAAAAAAATTATTTGCAAAGCTTTCCAAATATAAGCTAGGCTTAGAAAATTTTCTAAAGTGGATGCCTTCATCTAAAAGGAGAAAGGATGACCATTTTAATGCTTAAATAAAAGCAACCCCTGCTTTTCACTAGATCCACACCCACAATACTGCACTATATTTATGGTTTATCCTGCTTTGAAAGCTTAACAATAAAATTTAAAGCCAGGAATGTTCTCTGTGGCTTACTAGGGCACAGACAGAAAGTAGTATGCAAGTCCATCAGGTAAATACTATCCAGATTCCATTTAGAGCTATACCCTTGAGCACATTAGCCTCTCTGAGTCCTGACTTCCTCATCTATGGGTGAAGCAGAGCACCATTTGCCTATTGCACAAGAGCTATGAGCAGAATAAGTAACCTAAGGAAGGAGCTTAACTCTTATTAAGCCCAAGATGGACAAGAGAGATATATAATTCATTCTCACTGCTGCCCTTAGAATAGACTTTGAGGACACTTTCCTCAGATTAGAGAACATCAACATGTTACATGGACCCTGTGGTGTAATGGTGAGAAATCAACTTTATTAGGATGCACAAGGCTAAGATCACAAGGATGTGCTTCCAGTTAGTGAATGATTCAATGCAGCAAGGCACCCTTTGGAAACAGTGGCAAAGATTTTATTTACTGCCTCCTGGGCACTGGACACATTTAAACATAATATTTGCCAAGTTGTAATTCAATGGGAAGAGGAGAAATACCATTAAACACGATGACAGCAATTATTCCAAAATACTTTCTCCTTCCTAGCTCATCAATTTTATAACATTAAAGAGCAGAAACTCTGCTCTGTAGCACTTAGAGAAACTGAGTCCTGAAAAGAGTTCTTGGGATTCTGAAGAGGAGCTCTTGGGGAACATGAGACAGTACTATGATGACATGTGTCCTCTTCAGAAGAGTTCTCACTCAGTCACATGAATGATGTGATTCATTCAACCAATTCCATATAACTTCATTTGTGCAAATATCAAAGTTTGGGGAACTTTGCAGTTCCCCAAAATTACCACAGTGAGTAGACCACTGGAGAGGCAGGTTCTCTTTCTTTTTTAAACACCTGTATTTTTCTTTCCATGTTCCACAAAGGATTTCATGAGAGAAAGCATCTGAACCTGGATGAGTATGTATAAAAACTTATATGGGTAAAAATGGAGCAAACATGGGCTAACAATAGCATTGCTCTCTTTGATGGATTTTAAAAGTATCAGTCTTCTGGTTACTCAGGTGCTTCTTTCATAAGAGCATGCAGAGCTTAGAGCACTCTTATCTGACATGAAAAGCCTAGGGAAGATATGAGAGTACTAGGCCCTTAGAGTAGCCACATAATGGTTGCTCTGCTTTTATCTCCCCTCCCCAGTCAGCCTTTTAGCAGTGTCTGCTCCTTCTCAATTAATGTCCAGATCCTGATGGCCAAGACAAATGCTGATGCATCCTGCCTACCTTCAAAATATTTCTCCTAATATCTTGTCACTTGGAATACCAAAAGAAAAAGTGTTTAATTTGGAGAGTGTTGATCTTTAGTAATGATCTATGACACTTTGGAAAAAAGAACTAAGCATGGTCTTAATAAGAAGGAACACAAAAGAAATCAGTTTTGATTACAGTAAGGCTATTAAAAAAAACAGGTTTAAAAAGAGGAAAAACTTAACTAGAAGCCTGCTTCCTGTAGAGAATTTCAGAAGTATTGGTCATTTCAGGAAAGTGGTAGGATAAGAAGGCCCAAAAGAGGACCAGCCCTCTCCCTCCTCCCAACACCCACACATCACTAAGGCAGTATATGTTCAATGCCTAGAGAAGGACAGAAATCTGGACTACTCTGGGAAATTTTTATACTCTTAGACAGAGGACTTTAAAATCCTAAATAAGAGAGAAATGTTCATTCCCCAGATCTTTGTTTTACATGTTGATAAGTAAGGAAATTTGTAGCTTTTTTTACATCTTCCCATCATGGTAATTATTATTTTACAGGGCATGCAAATAACTGCTTTATCAGCACTTTAACACAGGCATCAAATTCAGGGATGTGTCAATTACTTCACAAGGCCAGCCCGTTGGTGCAAGCTTATATTTGCTATACAAGAACACAATTCCCATGGTTTAGCATCTTTGCAAGATCAAGCAAATCAGATTAACAGCTGTAACTCTGTCAACATGAAGGTTGGGGCCTGCTGAGAATTAAGCTTATTTTTTAATAGAGACTATGTACCTCTAAAAATAATGACTTATTAAAGGTTATGGCCCAACAACAGATTATGAATAACCCCCAAACATGATCCAACTACCAACAGTGGAATCACTACATGTTATTAAATATCTCTGATGAATTTTCACACATAAAATTTTAATTTAAAAACTCATTAAAGATAAGGTCATTTGAAACACTACAGCTTGGGACATGCATAAGCCAAAAGCTTTAACATAAGATTAGACTTTGACACATGGTATATGTGGTAAGAGAGGTGGGCTTCTCCATCCTCTATCAAGGGTGTTTAGCATCATCACATCAAAGTAGAGTCTCTTCTCACTCCCCTTCCTTTGGGGATAGTGCTATCAACTATATGTCTGCATATGGAGGAAGACCAGGATATGAAACCCACTCTCAGAAAATCATAGAACCTACTGAACCCCATTCCCTTGGTCAAAGCATTTAGTCTACACAGATTACAATCATGACCGTGGCCTCATCAATCAGATTTCTTTTCTGGAATTTTTCACTTTGGAGGTGGAGGAGAAAGGAGCTGTCCTTGGGTAACAAAGCTAGAAGGATGTGAATCTAGAGCTTACCAAGGTGATAAGACAGGGTCTATGATAGAAAAGAATAAGGCCAACACAGAGAAAAAAGAACAAACTAGATAGAAGAAACAAAATATCAAGAGACAAAGAGACACAAACTTTGAAAGTTTCTGAATCTTAAAACCCAACTGTAGGTAGACCAGCTTGGAAATTCAGACATTTGAATCTGCTTTTATTCAGTGAGGAAAACCAAAAATGCTTATTTTTGCATAAGATTTTTTTTCTGCTGAGTTTCTATCCCATATATCAGAAAGGATCTTAACTAATATAACTAAAAAAATACTCTAAATTTCAAATACTCCTCCACAAGTGGATAGAACTATTAATAGCCTTTTCAGAATGAGAGAATTGATCCACAGAGATGTTCAGTGATTGCTTTCTGTTTTCTATATGAATAAGGAAAAATATATTAGAAAAGAAAAATGCTGTAAAATATAAGTTCTTCCATGTTGGCAAGTTAAGAGTTTCTTTAATTCCCCAGGAACATTTGAAGAAAAGCACTTTGGCTTCCTCTGGGCAGAAGCCAATGCATTCACTAATGATTCCATAAAAAGCACAATTAACTAAATCAGTGCACTGAGCATCCAGTGAGAAAGCTACAGCCTAAGATAGGCCCAGAGGCCCAGAAATTGTCTCTAAAGCTGCATCTTTATTGCATCTTAACTGAGACCTTGATAAGGACTCGTGCTGGTAAGAGAAATTTCTGTCCCAACACATGTGACTTCAGTCAGTGTCACCCTTGAAAGATGTAGTCCTATGAGGAATCTGAAGGCTACCATCCCCCTTTGCATTATCTCTGAGACCTAAAAGGGATGGGGAAAGTTAAGTAGGAAAGAATGCACACTTTTAAAGTCTTTATTATCCCTTTTGGCTAATATCATTAATGGCAGTTAATATTAGTTCTCCACTTATTATTTTCCAGTAATTACTAAGCATTTTACTTACTTTATTTTCTTTAATACACACAACTTCTTGTATGAGGCAGGTAATATTGTTCCCATTTTAGAGATGAGAAACTAAAGCTCAAGAGCCAAAATCACTTAGCTAGTAAATGACTGGTCCAGAATTTCAAATTATGTCTGACAGGTTTATGAGCTTAGCCATTATGATATACTGCCTCTTGACCATTGTCCATCATATCCCCCCAGTGATGCCACTACTTCTTAGTTACTGCAGTCTCTCTAAAAACATTTTACTTTTTGGTTCTGCTACTAGATTGTAACACAGTTGAAACGGAATTAATGTTTAGATATCTCTGATCAAGGAGACCTAGGATTCACAGAATACTCTTAAGGCAACATCTTTCACAGTGACAGTTAATTTATTATGCAATTCTCAACTTTATAGTTTTCTTCCTGAAAGAGGGTTAGTAAGCCTGAGACCCAAGAGATCTTGCAGTAAGCCCTGGAAACAACTGAGC
Source organism: Spermophilus citellus (assembly GCF_964194105.1). NCBI lineage: Eukaryota > Metazoa > Chordata > Mammalia > Rodentia > Sciuridae > Spermophilus > Spermophilus citellus. The sequence continues at coordinate 144,379,313 of NC_138185.1, forward strand.
AATGACTGTCAAATCTCAGTGATATGTCTATGAGTTGCTATTTGGTGTGGGAAATCGAACCTAATTCTCCCTCTCAGGAACTCAGATCCCCCAAGATGGAATAGCACATGATGAGACATACCACCTATGTAAACATGGACAATAAACATGCTTCGGTAGTAACTAGAGCCCCTCTGAGATAAAGTTAGATGCTCTGCTGCTTGATCTGGACCTCTTAATGGTATGAGTCTGGGCATTCACCTCTCCATGACTGAAATACTCATATTGCACAGGTCTATAGATAGGTCCAAGACTCTGCATTCAGCCCATCAGGAGTGTGTGAATGCCAATGTCAAACTCTCCAGAGTCATCAAGACAATGTGAATGATTAAAATACTGCTTTTCCTTTGGCAATCTCAACTGCAACTGGGGATAAGGAAAAATCACTGCCTCCCCACTCTCACTCTTCTCCAACTACATGTCCTTGAGTTCACTGAGGGCTTGGCTGTGGCCTCAGGAGATAAGGGCTTTGCTTGCTATTTGGGGGAAAAGGCGCGGAGGGGGGGGGGGGGGTCCAGCACTTACATGCCTGAACAGAGGCTGCCTTTACAGAACCTGAAGAGCTCTGATGGAGGAAGAGAGAAGCTGTTGATGGTTGTGGTCGTGGTGGTGGTGGTGATGATGATGATGATAAAGAAGAAGATGGTGATGAAAACGACGAAAATCTATAAATAGGAGCACAAAGCAGCAACAGATATCCTTCTAATCATTGCCAATCATAATCACTAAACGATTTTGTTCTCAATCCAATCCCACTGCGGTGCTCGACCTCCAAGCTAAACACTTCCAGCTTCAAAATAAAGCACTGCATCCTTCCCTCCCCAGTCCTCCAACCCTTCCGTCTTTCCTTTGCCAAGCCAAGAATGAGACTGCACTGGCGGGTCAGAAACTAAGACCTGAGAATTAGTGACAGGAGTTCTGTAGGGAGGAGCTTTGGGGTAACCCCCGGGGGTGCCTATCAAGGCACTTCCCAGTAGCTTGATTGGGGAAGCTCTGAAGAGCCAACGCAGGAGAGGGAGATAATGTATGGGGCATAACCGATTTGACAGAAATCTGCAGCCAGGGGAGGTGGAGCCATTGGTCGGGAAGAAGAGATGGGGCAGACGGCCGGGAAGAAGACTGGCTTTCTTTACCTGACCAGGTGTAATAGCCGAGGCGGCTGCAGCGAGGATGCTGAGCTCCAGTCCAGAGCCAGAGCTGGAAGAGGCTGCTGCGCCGTCCTGCGCCGAGGCCCCGCCCCCAACCCGAGGCACCGCCTCCCTAGCACGCGCCGGCCGGACGGGCTGTTTGGGGGAGGTGAGCAGTGTACTGATTGGCAGCGATCATGACCAATGGAAACATGCAGCGGTTCTGGGAGGTGGATGGGAAGGTGGGACGGGAGGCGAAGGCATCCAATCAATAGCCGAGCCGCTAGGCCTGGCTGGGGGCTCCGAGCTGCCACTGGGGACCTCCAGGTTCTGGCTGCTGGGTTGGGGGCGGTGGTCGTTAGGTTAGGTATAAGGTGAAAAGCCAGGGCAACCACCAATCCTGACGCCATGTGCCCAGTTACCCGTTCGCGGGCGCCTCTCAGAGCCCATTCTCTGCCTCTGGGTGGTTCGAAGTAATGGGGGTCCGGAACGCCCACTGTCTCAAAGATTCCCTCACCTCCACGGAGGGGCAAGGACTGCGGCTCCAGCCCTCTGCTCGGCGCTCTCTGCCCCGGCACGCTCAACCCAACCATTTTCCATCCTAACTGCTCAAACTAACAAAGGAGGAAAACTGAAGAAATAGAATCCAGGCGTAAACACAAACCCTTATGTCAACACCCCCCGCCGCGCGCACACACACCCCAACCATCTCCCGCCCACCCTCCGGGTCCCCCTCCAAACCGTGATTTAGTCATAACTGCCGGGTGGCGGGTAAATTCGTTTGACTACTGTGAGTTAAAAGCTAAATCGGCTTACCAGAAAATGATCAAAGACCTTTAGCCATCAGGAAAAGAACCGGATGTCAAGGGGCCTGGGCCTCACAAGGGAGCTTGTCTGCTTGGGTGAAAACTGCAGAATCAAAGATCTTGTTACCACTATTTCTGTGCTGGTGATTCAGTAGGGACCTTGAAACCAAGGCACGATGTTTTGCCCCAAATAAGTGTCTAACCATTAATGATTACAGTTTAAACCTGCAAGCCTTTTATAAGAGGATTTGGATCCCCAATGACATTGAGATTTGGTGTGATTTGGACTTTTTGCAAGTCGGTAGGTAAGAAAGGGCATTGCCTTTACTCTTTTATAAATGTAAAATATATCATCATTCTGAATCTTAAAAAGCAACTCAATCCTGAATAGATTGTTTCAAACAATAAAATAAACGTGAAAAAAATTGAGAAGTTATTTTAAACTGATTTTTCCCCTCAAATTTTTATCTAGAAATAATAATTTGTGGAAACTCTGATTTATTCTTATTTATTGAAACATTAGCTAAATGATGATAGTCATTTTATATACAATATCTCCTTAAATCTTTACATCTACCCTGCTCAAATTCCACTTATAGATAAGGAAACTTGAGGTTCCCAAGAGTCTCTCTGGGTCACATAAATAAGATGAGAGGCCATATTAGGTCAATATATCTGTTTAAAACTTATCAATTAGGAAAAAAAAGAAACATTAACATAACTCTTATTTCTTTGAAGCTTTTTATTTTTCTTGAAAACTATCCTAAAAGGATCCAGTTCCCACTGTCATTCATTCTTGAAACTTCAACCTCAGAAGCACCTCCAAGAGTGAAGCATTCCCTCTGAAATATGTTGGGAGCAATGTCAAGTCAGATTTTCTCTCAGAAAGGAACTGTGATTTGATATTGATTAAAGAAAGTAAATTTTTTTTCCAGAGCTTTGGCCAGACTAGGTTTTAATTGATGTAGGAACTCTTTAAAGTATTCCAACAAAATAATACTATAGTCATGGGAGCTTAGTCCTAGAAAGGAAAAAGAGGGTAATAACCTAAAGTCTTATTCTAGCATCATTTCAACAACCTTTCAAAGAAATTTCTAAATCCTGTTCTGATCTTTACTCAAGTCCAGAAATATTATACTTGATCTAAGCTTGATGGGGAGAGTGTAGGGAGATAGTGTGTCAGTCAGCTTTCCATCACTGCAGCAAAATACCTAATATAGTCAACTTAAAAGAAGAAAAGGTTATTTTGCTTCATAGTTTCAGAGATTTCAGTTCATGTCACTTGATCTTATTGCTTTGTATCTATGGTGTGGCAGTCCTTCATGACAGGAGCCCATAATGGAGGAGGTTGCTCGCTTCATTCATAGTGGCCAGGAAATGAGAGAAAGAGACAGGGAGGGGGGTGCTGAGGTCCAATACACTGTTTAAGGACACATTCCTTACGGTTTCACTCTTTCATAACTTCCTTTCATTAGGCTTCAACTCCTACTTCTCAATAGTGCCACAGATTAGGCACCAATGCTTCAACACATGGGTCATGAGGTATTCCATATCCAAACTATAGTAGGTGAATTAAAGCGAAAGTAGAAAACCATATTTTCTTAAATAGCCTATTGGTAAAGATAAACAAGTTAAAAGGTGTAGATCAATACAAAGGTATAGACTATTTAACAAGTTAGTCATTACAGATTTTTGTGTGCTCCTTTAATAAACAGTTACATACCTTAGATGTGGTACTAGAATCTGGTGATACTCAGTTCAATAAAACCCATTTCCTTATTTCAGGGAAGTCTAGCAGAGGTCACTCAGTCTGGACTAGACTTGAAAGAGTCATTTTGTCAACATAGTTACTGATCTTTACAACCACCCAGCAGGGTATTAGCCCCAATTCACAGTTGAGAAAACAGACTAAATAACTCACTTGAGACTGCATATTTAACAAAAAGAGAGGGGAAAGGAGAAAGGGGAGAAGCAAGGAAGAGAACACTCTTGAACAACACAAGAGCCCGAAGATCACTAATGCTTTAACTTCCCTCAAAAGATTAAACCATTCCTTTCCTATGAGAAAAGGAGAAAGAGAAGCTTAAGTCAGGCTTTGGACTCAGACGTATCCTATAATATAACTGAAGCTTCGAAGTCCTATGACTGTGATCTTCTACTATAAATGAAAGCGATGGATGTCATAGTTCAACCACTAAGGTCTTACTTCTAAAGAACAAGGTAAAAGGTTCTTCTACTTCTACTCAACAAAGAAAGCATAGGAAGGCCGGGCATGCCTGTAATCCCAGCGGCTCGGAAGCCTGAGGCAGGAGAATCATGAGTTCAAAGCCAGCCTCAGCAATGGCAAGGTACTAAGCAACTCGGTGAGACCCTGTCTTTAATAAAATACAAAATAGGGTTGTGGCTCAATGGTTGAGTGCAGCTGAGTTCAATCCCTGGTTACCAAAAAAAAAAAAAAAAAAAAAAAAAGAAAGAAAGAAAGAAAAAGAAATAAAGCAGAGGAATAAAATGCAGAGAAAAGAATACAAATTTTGGTAGTTCTATCTAAAAGAACTTCAAATCCAGGAGGAGAGAAAAGAGAAGGGAAATGACAGATTGACATCATCTTGGCCTCAGAGTTCTACCTTCCCATTATCTGACCAATCAGTAGTGAGAAATTTCTTCCACCCAAGAACTGATGTCAGGGAAGGGGTAAAATTGGCATATGGATGTCAGAGAGACCAACTGGAGCGCCTAGGCTCTGATAGTGAATACTGGAAGGGGCAATGGGAACAGCAACAGGAAAGGCATCTCAGGGAGCTCCCCCAGGGGAATGACTTGCTGTCTCCCAGAGAAGGCAGGAATGACTTCATAACAAATAATTCCTGGAAGAAACTCATGTTTCATCCTACTGACTAGTTATGTGACCCAGCCCAAATTACCTTAACCAGTTTAGACCTGTTTTTTCATCTGTCACTAACTGGGAATGGCAAAGGTATCCCAAAGCACCTGCCACAGGACTAATGCTAATGCTCTTCTTTGTTCCAAGATAAATTTATACATGCAACATTCTCCAAGATAGATTTTGCATTTATTTCAATCACAAAACAAACTATCTACGGAAGGGGAAGGCCACACATAGGAAATATTAAACAAGAAACCAATGATCACATCCCTCTGAAATATAGGACACTAGGAGCAAACCTAATCTCTAAGATGTTTCTACCTCATTTGCCCTCAGCTGGATAATCAGCTTTTCATCTCAACACCAGATAAGTGCAACTTGCCTGCTGCTGCCATCCTCATATAGATGCTGTTTTATGGCTCAATAGTTCCTCATCATTCCCAAATTCCTGAAAATGACATCAAAATGATGGTCTCTGCAACATATCTAAGGATCCCAGACACAGAAAAATAAGGCTTTACGCTACAATATAGTCAGTGAAGGTGGATGAGAAAAGATAAATAGACTATGGAAAAGTCAGAACTTAAATAACAATTGAAAATATTTATCTGGACCATCAGAATGACACCTTTTGCGTTGAGAGGGCTTCTTCTCTTCTGATGCATCATCTATGTTTATTTATTCCCAGCTCATTCTGAAGCGGATTTGAAATGACAAATTACCCTTGTAACATTGTGAAGTGTAGGTGAATATTGTGGAGGCTGGTAAAATGTTTGCAGACTGACAAGATTTTTTTTAACTTGCCTACAGAAGTCTTAAAAATATCTTAAATGCCACCTGAAGCACCATATGGAGAAATTACTCTCACTTAGTTCCAAACACGATTGCATTTATGCTGTCATTTTGTACAAAGAAAGCAAGAAGTTGAATCTCAAGCTGAAACCATGAAGTCCTTGTATTAATTCCCTGAAAAAGCTCGGGTTTGACTCCACAGGAAAAGTCATGGTGATTATAACTGTCTTAGATACAGGAGTGAAGTGTGAAGGATTCTTGGCAATCCTCAGACACAACAGCAGGACTTACATTCAGTAAAATCCTATTGACTTGTTATTTGCTGGCAGACAGGTTCAGAGTGTCTTTGTCAAAGGGTCATCTGTGAGTCACAAAAGCCACTAGGCTGAACCCCTGAGGACAAGGGAGAGATAACTGCAGGCTCCCAGTCTACTTGCATTATGGTGAACAACCCAAAGTTGATGGGCAGAGCATATTCCCAGCTGCGGCAGAATTCCAGACAATGCAGCATAATCATGTTTCATGGCATAAATGAGCCTAGAACAGTAGCAGTCAGTCTGAGGAATCAGAGCCAAAAGCAGCAGCTCTGCAGAGAACAGCTGCAGCCTCAAAGGGAAAGGGAAAATATTTTTAAATGATTATTTTTTATTATAAATGTATCACTTGATCATTGTGATTTGGAAAATACAAGAAAGCTCAAAGAAATAAAAAGGAATAGAAATTTAGGATAACCCCATTATTTATTTATTTAATCAGGCCTTTTCCAGTTACTGGAGATGCGTAAGTCAGCTCTAACCTGTTGTCTTTGAACTTGTAGCATGTGAAAGAAGACAGAGATGAGTAGCATTCACACAAAGGGGAAGATCATCATTTCCCAGGCCAAGTACCACAAGGAAAGGAATTCAGTTTCTAAAAGCAGAACATAAGGGAACCTGGCCGGACTCTGGCACATATGAGAGGAAGAGTGGTCTGAGCAGGCTTCCTGAGGAGGTGACCCTTAGACTGAGGTCTGAGGGAATATTTAGTCAAAAGAGGATGGAGAACCATCCAGGCAGAAAGAATGACACACAAGAAGCTCCTTGGCAGGAGGAAGCGTGAAATACATTGAAGAACTGAGAGAAGCCAGTGCCATTAACCTCATAGCAGAAAGGAAAGAGACATGGTCAGAAGGCTAGCAGAGCCAGACCAAACAGGGCATCGTGGACTATCATGTAAGTCCTTCAGACATTTTATTTGTATGTATATAGTATACATACATAATACATATCTATATAATGTACTTGTGTATATGTTTGTGTGTAATATTTACCATAAACTGTGAAGTTTTCCTTCATAAAATGATGCACCGATTTATATTCTTGAACTATCTGAATGTCGGTTTCACTTCATTCCCAACAACATTCAGTATCTTTTTTAACTTTAACATTTGATAAGCAAATTGATATCATTTAAGCTCACTTAACAGTGAATAAATATGTATTATCCATTGTTTTTTCACTCGCTTCCCAGACAGCAGGACTTTCCCCCTCCTCGTTGAAATGTGCACATTATTGCTCACAGGAGCTGAAGGCAGCTGGAATAGCCCCACTGTTAGAGGTAGAGTACAAAGATATGGTCTAGCTACCTAATGTTCCCTCACTCCTTGTCCCTGAATCAAGGCATTAAAGCATGAAAGCAACCCATCAATCTAGTGTTAGCTATTAGACAGCTCAAATTAACACATGAGATTCATTTTCTCCTGACCATTTACATAAGACAGCACTGAGGGACAGAGAGAATCTACTAAGACCTGCTGAGAGGAGAGAAAAAGATCAGGTCCAGGCTTCACAGAATATGAATCAATCCTAAAGAGGTAAGGAACTATGAGACTTAAACCAGGGAACCCTGAAGGGGCTCTATGTGGAGGAGAAAGGGGCAACCAACGGAGGATGGGGTAGCAGAGAGCAGCAGTTTAAACACAAGCTTGACAGCTTCACCACTCTGCCAAGGGAGAACTGTGTTCATTTGCATGCATCATGCAAAAAACTCACAGGTCTCCCATCTATTCATAAGTCCCTTCCGCACAAACAGATTTTGATCTCAGAAAATCAGGATTTTGATTGAGGGTGTATGCAAGATGGTGGAAGCTTGTTCAGAAGTCACACGCGACATTTATAGTTTTGAAGCCAGAAATAACACAGGCAGTCAGTATAGATAGGTAAACTGGGTCAGATCAGATCAAGGAGGCAAACTTGGGTCTGGGAAGTTGGAGAGGGATTGAAATGTTAACGCCCTAAGAGCCCTTCCTCCACTTTTATCGATATAATCTGCTCCAACCTGTTGCTAAGGTAACATGTCCCAGGGATTGTTCCTTCCTTCAGAGAGTTACAAAAGTTGTTAATGCACCCTGGACCCCCTTCCTGTCCAGATTATTCTCCCTTGGCCCCTCCAGCCCATCTGCTTCTCACTTTTTGGCCAACCCACTGGAGCATCTCCTGGGCCTAATCAAGCAGGAAGGAGAGAGATAAGGGGAAGAAAGCAGGAGAACGAAGAAAGCCTAGGACATATAAAAAAGATAGAACGTCCTCACTTCTTGGGATATCAGGCTACTAGCTATGGCCCCCTTCTTCCTCCTGGAAGAAGTCTGTGTTACCCCTTTTTAAATAAGCCCTGTTTTATATGCTTGTCTCAGTTTCCTTCTCTAATGTCGAACTTCAACATGTGAGGAGGCAGAACTTGTCACCGGTGGTATCAGTTTCTCTGGGCCTAAAATCACACATCAAGCCTGGCAAAAGGCATACCTATGGGATAGATTGGGGAGGTTGGAGAGTGGGGGAGGAAGGCTTACCTGTTTTCAACCACTGGGACACCAGAATCTTTTTTTGTTTGTGTGGGGGAGGTGTACTGGGGATTGAACTCAGGGGCTCTTAACCACTAAGCCACATCCCCAGCTCTTTTTTGTATTTTATTTAGAAACAGGGTATCACTGAGTTGCTTAGGGACTTGCTAAATTGCTGAGGCTGGCTTTGAATTCTCGATGCTCCAGCCTCAGCCTCTTGAGCCACTGGGATTACAGGCCTGAATCAGCTCCTGGCCAGAATCTTGATAGCAATGGTCAGAAGGGACTCAGTCTAGAGAACTTGCTGCAACATCACTAGAGTCGTTTTAAAACCTAACTTTTACGACACTGAGTTCAGAAAGAACAAAAGCATACCAAACAGTGAGTTCAACGTGTTTCACTATATAATCTATATCCTACAAACTACAAATATGATAAGGTGTGTTTCCTACATAAATTTACAGCTCCAGCTCACTCAAGAGGCTGGTGGGTCTAGCACGTGTTCTCTCTTGTGGTCTACATGAGATTTCTCATCTTTTGTCTGGCTGTCATTCTGTAGGTGACCTTCTGTGAGTCTCAGTTCCATATTCCACTGGCATGTCCCACTGGAGCTTCATGGATGCTTTCCCTGTGCAGTCACGCAGGGCCCTAAGTGTCGAAGGGCCCCATAATTTGGGTAATGCTCTGTTGTGGTTATCTTCAAATTCTTTTTTTTAAATGCATACTCAAGAATCACCAAAGACCATTGTTTATTGTGATATTAGTTGAAGGTAATTACAGACATTATATTCAAGCGAGAAACAATTTTTGGCTTAAAGATCTCACCCTTCCAATATAAGGGCAACCAATGTGTACACGTAAAATGATTAAAAGGTATAGAAATTCCTATTGGGTGGGGTAATGACACCAAATGGGCCTGTTGAATAATCTCTTGTGAATAGCCTGATACACAAGGTGACCATGTTTCCATATGTTGAAACTGTTTAGGTTTTCAGAATCCAAATCAATGGCGGTTACTGATCCCCAGAACTGATCATCCTCTAGGAGATACAGGCTCCACCAGGGCTTAGGTGCTGCCTCCAGGTTTATAACCGGCACTTCAGGGCTCCATTCCAAAAACCTCACGAAAAGGCCAATGCTTCAGGCTCCAAAACTCAGCTGCTGATGATCCTTTTGCTAATATGCAATCTTATGCCAGGCCGCTCCTTTCAATATTCTATATTAAGCCTGCTGTCCAGCTTTGTCATGTTTGCGCAGTCCTCATCGCGGGACTCAGTTCTGGGTCCTTAAATCTGCGGACCCGAGGTGCCTGCTGCGGTAGGCTCCACAAAGTCCATAGTGAAAAGTCAAATTCTTAATCATTCTTGAACAATGGAACTTGCATTTTTATCTTGCGTGGGGTTCCACAAATTTTGTAGCTGGTTGTGTTCCTGTTCTGTTACTAAGATTCTTATTTCCAATATGGAAAAATTTTAGAGAATTCACAATATACTGTGTACTTAGGAGAATATGTCTGAAATAAGATAGAAGAGGATTCATATCAGAGTTCTAGCATTTCCTAACAGTGTGATTTTTGAGATATAAGCTATCTCTAAAACCTCAATTTCCTCCTCTGTGCCTATATCATAATTTTTCTTTTTTAAAAATAATTAAAACGTGGCAAAGAACTTATCTCTATGTGGCACAAAACATGAAAATGCCATAAGTGATTATACACATTTTACTTTTATCATGTGTACTTATTTCACTACTTAATGAAAAATTTGCTTCCCTACAACACAATCAGCAAAATATTTACCACTAATTACCACAGTAAAAACTTGTCTGATCACATGGTCCTTTGGACCTCCAGTCTTCTGTCTCCTTAATCTGCATACTTCTTTATTTGGTCAGTAACTGCTGAGATCATTCCCCATTGTGTCCCTCCCCTTTAGCATTCTGGATTTTCTTTGTGTCCATTTGAAAGTTGTTTGTAATTCTGCAACTTTAGATAGAAAAAAATCACTCATTAATTTTGATCTAAAAATAGATTGCACTAAAAATAGATTCTTGAATTATTTTTTAAAAAAATACCTTTATTTTTATGTGGTGCTGAGGATCTAACTCAGGGCCATATGTGTGCCAGGCGAGGACTCTACCACTGAGCCACAGCCCTAGCTCCAAATTCTGAATAATTAACCCTTCATATCTTCACTGGCTTCACTGCCATCCTATGACAATTCCTATATAACATCATCAAGCATCAGCCCTACCCACAGCAGTGCAGTGGCATAATTTGTTCTTATGGTTTAGATATGAGGGGTCCTCCAAAAGTTCACATGTGAGACAACGCAAGAAAGTTTAGAGGTGAAATGATTGGGTTCTGAGAGTTTTAACCTAATCAGTGCATTAATCCCCTGATAGAGATTAACTGGGTAATAACTGTAGGCAGGTAGGGTGTGGCTAGAGGAGGTGTGTCACTAAGGGTGTTCCTCTGAGTCCTATAGTTGTCCTTGGTGAGAGAAGTCTCTCTGCTTTCTGATGTGACGTCCCAAGTTGATTTCCTCCTGCCACACACTTCTGCTATGATGTTTCTTCTCCTCTGGCTGTCCTAGAACAATGGAGACAGGTGTCTGTGGACTAAGACCTCTGAAACTGCGAACCCCAGATACTTTTCCTTTTCTAAATTGTTCTTGTTAGGTCTTTTCATCACAGCACTGAGAAGCTGACAAAAATACTGCGTAATTGTTTCATAATCCAAAATGTGCCAACTCAGGTATAGAAGCTTCATTTACAATATAGGGTGTGTGCATGAGCACACAAACACATAAAAACTGATGTCAAAAGAGTACCAAAATGGGCAACAGAAATGTTTCAGAAGTGTTCTGATGTCTGTACCTCAGATTGATGTGCATAAGAATTAAGATGAACTGATGGATATGGGTAGATGAATAGATCTAAAAAAGCAAATACAGGTAAATGTTTCCTACAGAAACTAAGTGATAAGGACATGGTGATAATTGTATAGTTCTTTCTTCTTTTCTTTTTATTCAAACATTTTTATAATAAGATGTTGTAGAGGAAAGGGTAGCCAGTCAAGTATTGTTGCTTGCACTGTCTGATTACAATCGGAAAGTATAATAAAATCAAGATTTTAAACTTTCTATAAAAATCGAAATTCTGGCAATACTGAGCCTATATGGATGGAAATGGATGATGGCTGCCTTTGCAAGGAACATGAGCTCACCAGGTCTCCAGAGTTCCTACTTCTTCCTGGTCTACTGCATTAAGTCCTTCCTGGGTCACTAATTTAGGTTTCCCATCTAACCTTGACAAATATTTGAGTTCCAACATCTATTTTAAATGTACAACCCCAGTTGTAGACTGGTAGATTGTTTATGGAATGATAGATTACTTCATAAATTAATTCACCCCACAATTCATTTTCCAGGGATTTTTAACATAAAGCCTTTAAGACTCTTCCTTAGAAACATTTATAGATTTCCTAAAATCATATTCAAAATATTGTGCCTGTGTCTTTATGTTCATATTTCTGGGAATATAGGCCATAAATTTTTATTATATTCTCAAAGAAATCCATGATTCAACAGTAATTAAGTACTCCTACAAGTTAAGGAAGTGTAATGATTCAACTTTAAATGATTCAAATTTTAAAATGTCATCTACACACAACCAACCATGGGGACTCTTATCACAGATAACAAGACACCTGTTTATCTTTTCCAGAATCAGCACAGGTCAGAATCTATGTGTATGAGTGTGAATGTGTATCTATTAGCAATAATCGCACCTCGGATAAACCTCATTGGCTACGATACTGCCACTGCGCAAAGCTATGAATGTGTATCTAGAAGGTGAGATTTATTGAAGGTGATGGACCAGTGCAGAATAATCCCCAAGCACTCTGTGATCCCAGAATTGGACATTTTCATGCACATACATAAGGCTGACAATCTCTTCATTGCTGAGGGCCATTGCCAAGTAGGAATGACGCATCAAAATTTCCTTGCTAGCGTACCCCATGTTAAATGGATTTCGCTGTTGACATTGCATGTAAGGTGACCTTGCTCAAGGACCAAGGCGGATCCGGGTTTAGAGCTGATCAGGTTTGAGGAAGTATCCAGTCCTTGGGTTTAGGGCGTTCCCAGTTTAAGACAATAGGGGTTTTAGGGAAGTTGGAGGTTGAAGATTATTGCTACCTGGATTAGGGTGTTCCTGCTGCTTGTTCCCCGTTGAGTTCTCGTGAGATTCAAATGGGATATTGGAAAAAAGCCTCGTGGAGTAGGTGAATTGGGCGGCAGCAGAACTTGGGTTTCCCCAGAACGTGTGTATAGGCCGGTGTGAGTTCGGGAATAAAGAATTGCTGTTTGAATCTACAAGGTGTGTGGTGGCTCGTGATCTTGTGCCCAGCCAAGACATTGGCACTTCATTTTCACTTTCCTTGTCAAATTAAGCTCTTCAATTCTGTCACTGGAAATTCTCTGAATAATTCCATCTTATTGATTCTAGCTTCATTGCATTTAAGTACATTTATAAAAGTTAGAGTCTGAAATTACAGGCAGGTAAAAAAAAATACTATTGGGATTTTCCAACGTTTTTCCAGTGGCAGAACAAAGACAAAAACTGGTACCTTAAAATTAAACATAACTTAAGAAGTGACTACACTTGGGCTGGGGATGTGGCTCAAGTGGTAGCGTGCTTGCCTAACATGCGATTCTCAGCATCACATAAAAATAAAATAAAGATATTGTGTCCACCTAAAACTAAAAAATAAATATTTTAAAAAAAGAAGTGACTATACTTAAATGAGCTGAAAGTCTATATAAATCCAACCAACAGGACTCCAATATACTACCTCATCTAAAGCTTATGGTTATAATTCCAACACTCAAAGGATCTTAGTACCAAATATTTCTTTACATTTCACAACAATACCTTCTGTTATGATTTGGATCTGGAAAGATCCCCAAAGCCTCATGTGTTGAATGCTTGGTTCCCCATGCAGCAGTGTTCAGAGGTGGAGACTCTTGGGAATTGATTGGATAGTGAGGACTTTTTTATCAGTATATTAATCCATTGATGGATAATAATTTGATGGCATCATTGAGAGGGGGTGGAAACTGTAGGAGGTGGGGCCTACTTGGAGGAAGTAGGCCACTGGAGCCAAGCACTGGAAGGGTATATCTTGTCTTGAACACTTTCTCCCTCTCTCTCTGCTTCCTGGTTGCATGAGGTGAGCAGTTTTCCTCTGTCATACTCTTCTGCCATGATGCTTTGCCTTACCTCAGACCCAAAGCAAAGGACCCAGCCAACCATGGACTGAAACCTTTGAAACCATGAGCCAGAGTCAGCTCCTCCTATAAGTTGCTTATGTCAGGTATTTTGGTTATAGTGGCACACTCTCTCACCTTATATTATACAAACTTGGGACTTAAGGTTAGGGGAAACTGATGCCCAGGCCTGTTACATAACCACAAGGGACCCCAATTACCATCAAAATCTGTCCTCTCCAAACTTCCCTACCTGTTCCTCCTCAAATCAACTACCCATCCAGGAAACACACTCTTAGTAAAACTGGCATTTATCAGATTCCCTACTGGAGCCAAACAGAGGTAAGAAAATAAATCTAGAAAAGATTCTCAGTCTCAGTCCTATTGATACTGGAGGCCAGTTAAGTCTTAGGAGTGGCTGTTCTAAGTATTGTAGGATGTTTAACAGCATCCCCCAGCCTCTACCTGTTAGGTACCAGGAGAATCAATCACCACCCAGAGGTGAAAACCAATGTCTCCAGGCATTGTCAAATGTCTTTCAGGGACAAAATCAAGAGTGCTTTACTATTACCTGAGTCACTTAATATTACACCATTTTTTTTTAAGCCCAGAGGGAAACTTCAAGATAAGGTCACAGAATGAAGACATGGAGCATGGGTTCTGTCCACATCACCACAGCAGCTCCAAAACAAGTATTTATATGCTATTGGGCTACAATTCTTTGGGCTTTTCTCTTCAGTGTTAATCCTGCTTTTTAGGGACTAGAATACACATCAAATCCTTTTAGGTTGCTGTCTCCTTAATTGTACTTACTGCTTTAATACCTCAACTTTAACTCAGAGAACCTCCACCAATGCTCACCAACAGATATCACCCCTACTAGGTGAATTTTTTGATGGATTTCACAATAGACCTTTCTTAATCCAAGCTGTCCAGCTCAGTTTTTCTCATTTACACAGAATGAGCTACTAGAGTCATGTGAGGTTTAATGATGCTTCTAGTCGGGAAGAAAACAATGACTATGGAGCTGGAATTTATGATTCCCTGTGGATATGAGAAAGCAGGAGCAAGAGCCAGGGACACTCAAAGGGATGTGCTCTCTCTCTCCATCCACACTTGTTATAGGGTGCTGCAACCTTGAAACCAGCAGGTGGCTTAGCTTTCTGCTGCAGTGAAAGGACAGGACATTTGTTCCTACAATACTGACAGGACAGCTGCTTACTAAAAGTAATCATTAATGAAAATGCAATTCATTGTGTACCATCAGCTCACATGTAAGTATGTCTCAAAGGATTAAAAAAAAAAAAGAAAAAAGAAAAGCTAGGCTTACACTTGGAGTGGAGCCAGAACTAAAGTGGCCCGATGACTCTACCAGCCATCTGAATTTTTGTCTTGCCTAGTCCAGACATCTGGTTCCCATGCTAGAGCAGAGACTCATTGACTCCTTGCCAGAGGGCACATGACTTGAACACCCATATCTTACACAAGTCCAGATATGAGAGAGGAAGAGGAAATAAATTGATAGGAAGATGGTCTTCACCCTTAAATACTTCTTTTCTTTTCTTTTTTTTTTTTGCTTCTAAGTTTTATTTAGAAATTTTTATATCATTGATTTTAGAATAGCACTTTGCAATTAGTTCATATTGATTATTTAAATGATAAGGATAGAGTCTTCAGATATTTCATCATGCATCATTGAACTTTTACCACAAAAGTTTTTATATCCATATGAGCTTGAATCCCTCTCTCTTCCAATCCCTTCATCCTCATCATAACATATAAGACATGATGCTGCATCTGGTCTTTTGGCTCTTGGGAGCCTGGGGTCTGCCTGGAAATCCAGCTGGGTTAAAATGCCCCTTTTGGCTTTGAAGCCCATAGGACTTAACCACACCAATAAACATGCCTGAGCTAGGAAAGCCAGTTTAAACCAGCCATCCCAAGACCTCCAAAACCAGATTCTGAAGATGGACTCACATGGTTAATTTGGAATACAGTCACTTAGGTAAAAACCCACTCACCAGAATTATAACCAACAGGGATATCTTGGGTCACCGTTTAGCTCACTGGGTATAGCTAGTTTCAATCTTTTTAAAATTTTTGTGTTCAGCTTTGTTTTTTAAAGAATTCTTTTTTTTTTACTTTAGCTAAATGGGATAATCTGAATAACTATACATCAGTTAATTATGAGCCACCTTAGAGCTTAGAAATCAGTTATGGCTAGCATTCATAGTGGAGGAGAACTGGAAGAGGAATAAACTTCTTATATTAACAAGGCATTTCCTAGTACCCTTTAGAACTGGTGCTCTCATCCAGAGACCCTGAGAAAATAGCCCCTCAATTAAGATAAATATCAGACCACATAAAGGATAATGATTTTATCGAATATTTAATTATAAGCCAAACTCCTCCTCTCTGGTTAGAAATGCCTTCTCAACCTCACAAAGATTTTGATATTAGACAATAAAAGGCAAGGAAAAGTACAGATGAGACTATTTCATAAGAGAGGAGTGTAGAGGGGCCCTATCATCTTTGTGAGGTTGGAGAGAAAAATTCAAGGAAAAGAGCTGGCGATGGGAGGGGAGGTGGGGAGAGAGTTTTAACATTCAAATTAGATAACAGAAGATTTTGTTTTAGTTGTCTAGGGAGTAAATGTATTCTGTTCCCTTGACTCTGGAACCATTCTAGAAATTCTTTTCCAGTTTTCCATATCCAGTTTCCATATTTAGGAAAACAGTGTGTGATCTAAGATTAACCTTCTCAGCCACCAGTGTATTTCTTTCTTTGCACTTATGTATTGTATTTACAGACTTGTGATTATGATTTACTTTAACCATTTTCTCCTGTTATATATTAATGTTTCATAATACACAATACTAAAAAGAGCAATTTTCTGTAACGAATTTATTCAAAGATTTCTAGTTGTTATTTTCTTTGCATTTCATCTCCAAATAAGTCAGCCACTCCACAGTTTTCATTTTGCCGGAGCTTCGTATTGAATCTATTATCACCAAAAAAAAATATATATATGTATGCTCCTAACTATGGATCTTTGACTCCTTCATTATCTCCCCTGAATTTTAACAAGGGTTCTACTTGATGATGAATATCAACATGATCATCAGTTATGGCTAGCTAGCACTCATTGAGAACCAACTCTCTGCCAGGCACTGTGGTGACTGGATGAGGTAATTGGCCATAGGCCCTGAGCACCCCTGCTTGTTTCTTGTTATGTAGCCAAGATTGCAGAGCTCCAACTACCTTTCAGTTAGGCCATTTCTCAGGGTGGGGTCTGCATCATGTGACCTTGAGGAATAAGGTAATATCTCCTCTAGAACAAAAACCAGGCTTATGTTCTTACTATGCTTACTATGAAATGGTGACTCTCCAAGCTTGGTGTTCCTTTTCTGTACTTAAGACACTGTGTGTGCAAGCATCAATCACAAGCTTTATGTTGTCTTGGGACTCGGGTAGCACAGAGAGTGAGGGTAAATGAGGATGACGCTTTGGCTCTGCTTTTGCTATGAGAATGAAGCCTTTTGTTCCTTTCCCAGCAGTTTTGTGTCTTCTTCCAACATCCTTGGCAAGATAATTTGTTAGCTTCTAAGTATGGTAGCATTACAGACCCTGCCTACAAAGTTTTTTACATTGATTGCCATATTCAGGTCCCACAGACCTCCCATGAGACTTACCTTCCACTCTTCTGAAGTTGCCAACTCTACTGATCACACTTTCCCTTATTACCAAGTCTGGATCCCATTATCAGCTCTCCTGTCAGCACCCTCAACTCCATATGGTTTCCCTGGAAACTGCCAGGTCAAACCCACAAAGATGGGCAAATCCCAGTTAAACTCTTACTCTTGTTCTGTTGACAATACTCCCTCTGTCTTTAGCAGCTGAGATTCACAACGTCCAGCCCCAGATGAACCTCTAATAGCATTTATGACTTCCTTTTGCTTGTGTTTGGGCAGTTCTTCCTCCCATTTACTCCATTTACTTCACATGCTAAAACCTCACTCTTTCCTCAAAGCCCCTTCTCTAACTCTTTGCCTCCAGTGTCCCATTACATAAAAATCACAGAAATTCCCAGGAAACAATTCCCCTGCACACAGACCCTTACAGGTGGATCTATGAGCATACCCGGCACCCTGTCAGGACCTCCTTACTTTAAAAAACCAAGCTATTCAAGTCAAATGCTTCCTCCACTCCTCCCAAGTTTTTTGATAGACTCTTTGCCCACCCAAATCAGTTAAATTATGCTCAGATTCCCACAACCTGTATGCATCCCTAAGTTTCCAAGCCTGAAAATAAAAATGTGTTCTCAAGACTCTTCCCCTGGGATCTCTTCCCCCATTTCTCTCCTTTTCGCAGCCAAGATGAGTCCTGCCACCTCCTTGCTGCCTATACTCCTCCACCAAGTCTCCCAACAATTGTACCCCACGGAAGTGCTCTGCCAGAGTTCACCTAGGAACTCCTGACTGCCCAGTCCAATGAATCTCCTTCTACTCAGCACACCTAAAGCATGTGGAGAGAGGGAGGATTAGTTAGCAGAAGTATGAAGGAGCTGGGCTGGGTTGTTCTGTCCTGGATGAAGGACACAGCCTTTCAGTGAGCAGCAGAGAAAGTAAATACCCTGATCTCCCTCTATTCCTTCCCTTTCACCTGGTGTTGGTCCTCCACTTTGACTACACCCAGATGAAATCAGGGGAGCTGTGTTTGCTCAGTTACACATGTCCAACCTCCTAGGCTAGGGAGAGCAGCTGGAAAGGATGAGAGTTACTGGAAGGGCAAGATGGAGGCTATATAGCACAACCTGGGTCCTTTTTTTGTCTCTGTATTTTTTAATGCCCTAAAGCCCCCCCAGCACAAAACATTCTATGAGAGGGTCTTAGTTGTATTATTTTTTCAAAACTTTATTAAGCAACCTAGATCCTTATCTCTAGAGACAAGGAAAGAGAAGGCAGCATATGGCATTCAAAATACAGTGAAACAAATGGCTTTACATTTTCTCAATTAACAAGCAAAAGCACCACTTAAAACTCTGAGAACTTCAAGCTATGTAACTGCAATGGTACTATGGATAATCATAAGTTGTTAATTACTACTGTATAAGAAGTGTGAAGAGGCTAGTGAACTATTAGATTACTTTTAATAAGTGACCTTCAAACTGAATCTGTTGGGTAACTTGTTACATAGGGAAGAGAAAAGTAAAATTCATTTTTTTTAGTTTGGGGGTAACTTATTTGGGCCATTTTTGGAAAACATTTTCATCACATGCTTGCTGAGAGCCATTGCCAAGTAGGAATGACGCATGGCAATTTCTTTGTCAGCCTACTCCATGTTGATTAAAGGAAGGACTCTCCATTGTGGAAATGGGCTTGCCTTTGGACCCAGGTCACTTGCAGTGACATTGCATGTATGCTTGAGTAAGGTGACCTTGCTCAAGGACCAGGGCGGATCCAGGTTTAGGGTGTATCCTGCTGGGATTAGGGAGTATCCTGCTCCTTGGGTTTAGGGCGGTTCCAGGTTTAAGGTGTACCCTGCTGGGAATAGGGCGTATCCTGCTGCCTCAAGTGCCTGCCTGCTCCTTGAGTTCCCGTTGAGTTCTCGCGGGATTCAGAGAGTATTTGGGATTCAGAGCCCTGGTGGAGAGCGTGGATTTTGCCCAGAACGTGTGTGTAAAGTGCCGGTGACAGTTCGAGAATAAAGAGTTGCTGTTTGAATCTACAAGGTGTGTGGTGGCTCGTGATTTTGTGCCCAGCCAGACTGCGGCACATGCTTATATACCTGAGGCAGTATATGGCATTTGCACAAGAAAAAGAAGCAATCTTTGGAGAAATAGATATTTATCTTGACATGGAAGAGTCAGCTATTCCTTGACCTCATGACTTCCCTTGACTGTACTTTGTATTAATTGTTTGAGAACCTCTTTTATTTACATGACATGGGCAGACATCAAATATGAGAGTGGAAAGGACCTTGAACTGATTTTCACACCTACATTTTACAGGTGAATCTAGTCCAGACATGCTACTGAAATTACCCCTGGTTAGGCGCCTCTGCTGGGCCAGGACCTCAGACTCCAGCAGACCTCAGTGTTCTGACCTCACCTTTAGTGACAATACTCCACAAGCAGAATTCCATCACCCCTGCAGTCAGCATCAGAGAAAGAGAGACACTCCACAGTGACTGGAAAGAGGACCAATTTGCAATCAAGTGTCAAATTCCATCTGTAAATATATTCTGTATGCCACAATGGATTTTTACACTCCCTGAATAGGGGGGAATTTAAAATCTTTTGACCACTGCACAAAACTTCATACCTTCACCAATAAAAGCCACATTCCTGACATTCAAACTATGAACTTGCTATTTCAAACTTCCTTTTATATGTTTTTATTAGTGGATTATAGTTATACATAATATTAGGATTCATTTTGACTTAATCACACATGCACGGGATATAATTTGCTCCATTTCTGTCCCCAGTACTTCCTGTTCTCCTCCTTTCCTTCTCCTTCTCCTCCTGTTTTCCTCCCTCTACTCTACTGGTTTTTCTTCTACTTATTTATTTTATTTTACTTTTTTTCTAAATTGATGATATGATATACACACATACATGGAATTCACTGTGTTACGTACATAGCATAATTTGGTCAATTTCATTCCATAGTTGTCTCTTTCTCCATCCCTCCTTCCTTCCCCCCCTTCCTCTGCTCCATTGATCTCCCTTCTATTTTCATGAGATTCATTCCTTTTTTTAAATTTATTTCTCTGTAGCTTCTGCATATGAGAGAAAACATTCAACCCCTGACTTTCTGAGTCTGGCTTATTTCACATAGCATGATGTTCTCCAGTTCTATCAGCAAATGTCCTAATTTAATTCTTTATGGCTGAGTAAAACTCCGTTGTGCATATATACCACATTTTCTTTACCCATTTGTTTGTTGAGGGGCACCTGCGCTGGCTCCATAACTCACTATTGTGAAATTCATTTTATTGGTCAAGCGTCCGGTGTTCACATTGATTTTAGGGTAAGAGAAATGCACGGTAGTTGCCTTCAGAGTCCGAGCTTCCTGATTAGGATGCTGGCCGACCGTCTCAGCCAGCTGCCAGCTGAAGCTGGGTTGCAGCGAGCCTGATCTAATACAGACACACATCATCACCAGGTCTGTGACATCTGTATTTATCTCAAGGATATTTACATACATCATAATCCAGTGATTTCTCTTTCTCTTTTATGGAAGGAAGAGCTCTTTATTCATTTTCTCAGCACTTGTCTGCTACAAGGATGAGCTGGCCTTAATACTCTCCTGCTGTGGACCAGAAGTCCTCCCTTTCTGGCCCCCCACCACCACCACCTCTCCTCTCAGTCCCTCTGCTCTTCCCCTGCATCCTGTTCCTCCTGCCTGAAGGCTTGTGCCCTGCTCTTCTGTCTTCTTGGAGTGTTTTTCCCCTGGCTTCTCACTTGCCTACCTATTTCTTATCCTTTAGCCTCTAACTAATGTCACCTTCTCAAAATAACCTTCCTAGTTTAACTCACCTTCTTCCTCCATTACTTAGAACTTCCCTCAGATTGTTTTTTACCTCACATTTTTCACAACCTGGAAATAGTTTGCTATTTTAATTATTTTCTTGATCATTTCTATGTTAAAGGCCAAGAGATCAACATTGTTTGGCTATGAGTTGTCCCCCAGAAAGCTTGTGTGTTAAGCAATGTAGGAAGGTTTGGAAGTGGAAGATTCCTCTATCATAGCTGTAACCTCACCAGTGGATTAATCCATTGGAAGAGTGAATCATTTCAATGGATTACTGGGTGGTTACTGTAGGCAAGTGGGGTGTGCCTAGGGAAGTGGGTCACTGGGGGTGTGCCCTGGGGATTATATTTTGTCCCTGGCTCCTCACTTGCTCGCTCTGCTTCCAGCTGCTGTGAGATGAACAGCTTTCCTTGGTTGGGCCTTCCATCATGGTGTTCTGCCTCGCCTCAGGCCCAGAGCAACACCATTGGCTCCCCATGGACCGAGTGAAATCTCTGAAACTATGATTCCCCAAATAAACTTTTCTTCCTCTAAATTGTTCTTATATGGTATTTCAGTCACAGTGACAAAAAGCTGAGTAATACAGGTATCATCTGTCTTATTTACTGCCTCCTCAGAGATTAGAATATTCCTCAAACCTGATGTGAGCTCATTAAATATTTGCTAAAAAACCATACATGGTCTAACCTCTTGGCAGGAAACCTGGACTCCATGATCCTTCTCAGGTAACACTACTAAACCCTCTTATTTATAGCAGCCAGGATTTCCCTATTTATTCATTTCAGGGCACAAAGTCATTGGGGTCTTCAAATAGTAAATATTCCTGTATACACCACTAAATCTTTCATCCTTCAATCCCTAAGTCCCTTTGCTCAGTTTGTGAAAATAAGTTTGCTCAGTCTATTGCTTTATGGAGGGCTTTTTCCTGCCACTGAAATTACTATGCCAGTTTCAGATTTATTGAATCTGAGCTCCAAATTTACTTTTTGTCTGCTTTGTGAAAATGGATCTCCACCCTTTAAACACTGAATGCAGCCATGTACTGCATAGCATCTTTTCAGTCAATGATGGACCAGACCACATGTATGGTGGTAGTCTCATAAGATTTATAATGGAGCAGAAAGATTCTATCACCTAATGATACTTTTACTATTTCTTTTCAAAGCTTAAATCTGTTTAGTTATGCAAACTTACTATTGTGTTAGAATTGCCTATAGTATTCACTGCTGTATAGGTTTGTAGCTTAGGAGCAATCGGTCATACCGTATGGCCTAGATGTGTAGTAGGATATACCATCTAGATTCATGTAACTACACTCCATGACATTTTCATAATAATAAAACTACCAAATGTTCTTGTTTTGGTTTGGTTTGGCTTGGTTTAATTTTGTTTGCTAGTTGTTTGGGTTTTAGGCTTTGCCTGTACAGGGCCCTGGAGACACGTTGCCAGGAAAAGGTTTTGCTCCCTGGTTCCTAGTTTGTTATTCACAGATGCATTAAAGCCTAGTAACAACAGAGAGTGTCTATTTATCCCAAGGTGATAGGCAAGAGGCACTTGATAAATATAATAAATAAATAACAATGGATTTCTGGTCTTAAATTCTATCCTCAGAATTCAACAACCCAGAATTGTCTTATATGCTTGACCTGGTGCCAAATCATTTGTTAACAAAGTTTCTTCTACCTTGTCAAAATCTATTGGTGTTGCAGCAGAGAATTTGTATTCCTGGATCTCCTATAAATAGCTCTGAGAAGCACAATTCACTAGAAGGAGTCTATGGAGAGTCCCTATGCCAGAAACTACAAAAGAATGTGAGATAAAGTAGAGCTAGATACCTTCAACACAAGTACATGCACTCAGTGGAATACTGTTTAGCCTCAAAAAAGAATGCAATTCTTACATATATATGCTGTGTGATTCCACTTATGTGAGGATTAATAGAAACAGAGTAGAATAGTGGTTACCAGAAGCTAAGAGGAGTAGGAAATGGGAATTATTGTTCAACAGGTACAGAGTTTCAGTTTGGGAAGATGAAAAATCCCTGAAGATGGACCATGGTACTGGTTGTATAACACAGTAAATGCACTTTAAACCACTAACTTGCACACTTAAGATACAGTTAAAATAGCAAATTTAATGTTATGCATACGTTACCACAATAAAAAGTAAGAATAGTGACACGTTCCAAAAGGAAAACATAAATGGACCTTCTGCCCTGACCTCCTACAATTTCAACAACAAATACACACATACATGCACACACCCACTCACTCACTCCATCTTGCTAGAATTTTGTAAAATTTGTAACCTTTCACCTCTGGGGAAAAAAAGGCACAAAATTGTTTCATAACTCCAGAATAGTGCTGTTTCACTCAATAGATAAATCATTCACATGCTTTAAGGCAATGCAGAAATACAAGCTGCCTACTTTAAAAAACACATTTCAAAAGTTTAAGAAAAAGGTTTAAAAGCAAAGATAAGTAAAATTAATGTTAAAATTGCCTATTATTGAACCCACCATATTAAAAATATTATCACTTCACTGTTCAATCAATAATGAAACATTTAACATTCTTTTTTTTTTTTAAATCAAACTGTCTTTGAAATATCTTAGTTTACCCCTACTGCACATCTCATTTGCAGCTAGCCACATGTGGTCAGTAGCTACCGTACAGGATAGAATAGCTTTAAGGGTGATAGGTTAGAACACTTTTAGAGAATTTCATATTTTATTTTTCTAACATGCAGTGTACAGTCAACAGATGGAAAATTGGATTTCATTTACAATGTGATTTTCAAATTAGAATTAAAAATGGTGCATGTTGTGAGTGCTGATGACGTGGTACAGTTACCAGTGTCTTTGCTTCTTAATGGCACACGACGTAATGGTGCATCTTATATTCAGTGCCATTTGACCTTCAGAATCTCAGGTTCTTCCTTAATAAACTGGGACAGTAAGAGGACCTGTGGAGCAGGGTTGTGGCAAAGGTTAGGAGAGTGTGTGTGTAAAATGTCACAGGGCTTCTCCAGGCTGCCTGCGTTCCTTGGTTCCTTCTGTCTTCAAAGCCAGCCCCTCACATTACACCCCTTCTGCTGCACTCATCGTATCTCCTCCCACTCTGCCTTTCATTTCCTCTCTCAGGATAACCTTTGTGATAACATTGAGCCTGCCCAGGGAAATCCAGAAGAATGTCCCCATCCCCAAATCCCCAATCTGCAAAGTCCCATGTGAGGCAATATAGTCCCAGCACCAGTGATGGATGGAATGTTAATGTTTCCCCAAAATTCATATTGAAATACTAAACCCAGAGTGACAGTATTTGGAGGTCTGGCCTCTGGGAACAATTAGGTCATGAGAATAGAGTCCAGAAGGATTAGTGTCCTTATAAGAAGAGGCCAGGGGACACATACAAAGGATGCAAACCAGTAGTCTGCAACTTGAAAGAGTGCCAAACCAGAACTCAGCCATGCTGCTAGTCTAGCCTCCAGAGCTGCGAGAAATTAACATTATTGTTGAAGTGTTCTCTGTTTCTGGTACGCGTTAGAGAAGTCTGAGCTAAGACAACATTTTAGTTGGGGTCACTGTTCAGCCTACCACAGCAGAAAAGGATAAATTTTTGCTTAACCCTGTTCTCTGCTCTCTATACTCTCTCCACATAATAGAAACAGTCCTGCATATTGAAGAGACTGTTTTTACCAACATGAGGTAAACAGGAAGTGTAGGCCCAAGATCAAGACCAAAGATGCCAAAGTAGTTATAAATGTGAAAGAGAATAATCAGGAAAAGTAGCCTAATGTTAAGGCCGACTTTCTCTTACTACATAAAATGTCCCTGCCTCTTCTCAGTTATTTTCCCACTTTGGAAATTGTTCTTCCTTATTTCCCTCTTGTTTGTACAAAGGGTCTGGAGAACATTAAAAGTGCTTTTGGAGCAGTGGTTCACAGCCTGGGCTATACCTTGGAATCACCTAGAGGGGCTTTTCAAAACTATTTATGCCCCTAAATAAAATCAAGGTATCTAGTGTTGGGAACACGCACAGTATTTTAAATATCCCTGTGATTTTAAAGTATTACTAGGGTTGAGAGTTTCTGGTATAAAGGAATTAACTGGATTCCTTTCCCACAGACCCACAAACTGCTCTTTCTCTGTCCTCTCTTCTTTCTCCTCTGCACATTTTACTCCCTTCCTTTTCTCTCTCCCCCCTCTCCCAACAATGCCTTAGTTTGGTCTGAATATCTCTGGATATAAAGTGCCCTTGAAGGTTTAATAATTTAGAAAGTTCCACCTGGGAGAGCTCCCATGATTATCTGGTACTTATCCTCCCTCACCTTGTGGCAATACCTAATCCATAGGAGACAAAAGATTATCGATTCCATTTTAAACTATTTCTTGCATCCCAAGTATAAGTGAATAATTAATAATGCATCTTGAACAATTAGTGATGGAGTAACTGCTGTAAGTTTTTTTTTTTCTACAGGGAGAATTTGCTTTCAATATTCAAAGCATTGATTCTCTACAAGCCCACTAACATCTCCTAAGTCATTTATTTGAAAGCTGGGGAATATTTAGGCCTCTGTCCCTCACTTTCTCTCAGTCAAAAGGTTCTTCCACCCACAGTGATGAAAACCCACTCTCTGCCGTCACCAGTACCAAATGATGCCTCTCGCATTAGCTCCATCCTATTCCAGATGTTAGTTTTTTCCTCAGAGCGTCCTTGGCACTATTAGTGGCATTTCCTCACTCCTTTGCTTTAGTTATGCTGTACTTTTCCTCCTTCCTTTCTAATAGATTATAAACTCCTTCAAGGTAAGAATTCTACTATAAAATCCACAATCGTCTTGTGCCTGTTTTTCCTAGTATAGTAATGCAGGTAGGAGGAACTTTAAATTTTGTTTGACATTTTCCCTTATGAGATTGGTCAGTGGCAATTTCCTGGTATGTCAAAACCTTGGGGAGAAAATGGGGTTCCCACTACACAGGAAATCACTGGCAGACAAGGTTGCAAGCCTGTGTTGATGCTTCAATAGACCTCCTCAATAGAATGGTTAGGAAATGGACCATTCCTGGAGAGGCAGGCAGAACTTTTAGCATCTAATCTCAGATTTACCTCTTATTGCTAGAGTGAAGTACTGACTATGGACTAGATATATTTTAAATTAGTGTATCTTTTCATTTAAAGATGATTGCAAATGCAGTTCGATATTTAACCAGGCTGGAAGGTAAGGGAATCTCCTAACCACCTTCATTTAAAGTAGGGAAACTCTAGCAAAGGAGAGGGTTTGAATCCAGAAAATCTATTCCCTCTCTCCTCAGATTTTCTTGGACTTTCCCACCCTCCATACCACCCTACCTCTCTCATCCCACCCCATCTCAGCCTTTGCTTCACAGTTCTCCTAGAAACTGCTGAAAGCCACTGATGTTTCTCCCTCTACTCTCCTGCGCTTTCGCTCAGAGGAGCTGAGAAATACAGAATCATCAGGTCATTAGGTTAGATCTAGGCTTCTCTAACCTACCAACAAGACTCCCAAAGAAAAAACAACCCCAACCTTTAAGTAGGCAGTCAGACTCCTGAAATCTACAGGCAGATCACACCCCTGCTGGTAAGAGTGGATGGGTCCACCCTGGGGCAACTTTGCCAGCTGACAGCCCTGAGGACAGCAGCCTGGAATGGAAGCTGCTAGCAGCCCAAGCAAGTGGAGGGAGCAGTGTTGCCTGCTCATGGTCCCTGCCCCAGGGCTAGTACTCTTTCAGTTTTTAAGTTCTCAGAAACCTTCAGAATTCCAACTCATTGCATTTCAAGATGGGGTCTATTTGGCTGCTGTAATGAATTACTAAAGACTGAGTAACTTCGAACAGAAATTTACTTCTTATATTTCTGGGCACAGAGAAATCTAAATCAAGGTACCAGCAGGTTCAGTGTCTGTGAGGTGGCTTATGATCCCTGGCTCTGCTGTTCACTGGCAGGATAATCTCAGGCAGTTCAACAAACTAGGAAATAGTGGCCATGTGGGAATTATCTAATGATATATGCAATAGAGTGGATGATTAATAAATGAGGAGGGTAGTAAAAGTTCTGAGCCTCCATTAAGCCAGAATTCATACTTCAGAGAAGCTTCAGAGTTACTGCTAACCTTGATGTTGAGTGCTGGGATCTGCTGCCAACTTGGGAGTTTTTGAGAGCATGATTAATTGCTAATTCTCTAAGTGCTCCTCTGCTCCTTTTCCCACATCCTACTGCATTCATTGTGCAATGTCTGGTGCCTATCAGGCACTCAATAAATGTTTGCTGAACTAAGCCTATAAACCAAACTTCTTAGCTTATTCTAAAGAAACACTGCTCTTCTGAAGAGGATAGGAATTATGGGAACATCACCCACTGAGACTCTTGACAAAGAAACATGAAAAAGCATTTCCAGGCTTGTGGTGGATCCTCTGGGAAAAAGCAGAAGTCAGGAAAGAACTGAGGCTGCTTGGAAGGCTGAGGCTTGGGGGCTTGGAAAAAATTGCAAAGAGAGTTGTTTCTGACTAACCAAGGACCTGAATGGAGTAGTTCACTGAATCAAAGAATATTAATATGAATGATTTAGAAACCACCCAGAAATCAGTCTCAGGCCAAGAGAGGGCATGTGTCTTATATAAAATCAGATTAATAATAACAAAGAAAGGGCCAGGGTTCAGGGTTAATTATTCATTTAGTGCTTTTTTTCAAGGTTGCAATTTTTTTTAAATGGTACTTTTAACATGTTTAGAACAAGTAGAAATGAAAGGGATAGGTCACTCCTTGGTGCATAGGGAATACTGTTGATAGATAAGAGTCCGATTTCACATCATCCTTCTCTATCAAGGAAATTGATCTTTAGCATGATAAAAGGATAGTCTGAAGTAGTTAGCAGATAATTAAGTTTTAGGACAGTTAACAAGATAGAGAGTGCCTAATCAATTTAATTGAATTCAAGTCTCCAGTCCCAAAGACACTCCACTTCAGGCTACCAAGAGAATTTGCACCAGTTGTAACATGCTCCCTGGGGGTGAGCCTTGGAAACTACTTTCAGGGAAGGGTTAGCCAGCTGCATGAGGCCACCAATTCCTACAAGGCCTTTCACACCTAAGCTCTCTGCATCCAACACTTCACAGTTTCCATTCTACCCAGTGTCCTGGTCACTAAGTGGGCTAGCTAATTCTTTAATAGAATAAGGGTTTAAAAATTACAACAAATAAAATGAAGCATCTAAACCAACAAAGTGAAATTTAACAGAACAATGGGAAGTCTTGCATTTAGCATGGTTTCTCAAACCTGTGCAAATATAAAACAGAAGATATGTGGAATAATTCATATTCAAAATGCTTAGGAATCTTGATAGAGCATGAGCTCACTTCTTTGTGTGATACTGTCAAAATGGTTAAAAAAAAATCTTGGAAGCATCAGTAAAGGCAGAATAAGAGGGCAGAGACTACTGGACTCTGTCAGGAAGATGTGACCTATAGTGTTCTGTTCAACTCTGTAGGTCTCCAAGGAAGAAAGAATAAAAGATAATACATGATCTGGAAGCCAGGTCATGAGAGCTTAAAGGACTTGGGGATGTTCATTTTGGAGAACAAAAGTCTCTTCAACTGTAATAACTAAACTGTGGAGGAGGTAGTCATTTTTCTTTGTCATTTCATAAGATTAATTAGATGAAGACAAACTTTTATCAACATAAGAGAAAGGAAATTTGCATTGGTAGAATTCCCATTGCATGCTCCTTTGTGGTACTAGTTGCTTTTTATTATTTTGTTAAAACCTTTCAGAAGCAGTTGGATATTTAGCAGGTGGTGAGTGCCCAGGCACTGGAATTCAGACCTCCCGCTCAATTCACTTAAAGCATTTCGATCCCTTTTTCTGCATCCAGGACTTGGGAATGCTGTCCAGGCCCTCTTGGAATCTGCTTAATACCTGGAGTCAGGCTTTCTAGGGCAGCAAAGGCCACTGTGCTTTTGCAACACGGATTTCTAACAGTGTCCATGTTCTGCCTGGATGGCTGTCTGTGAATGAGTGCTATCTAATCCATATTTTTCCAAGCCACTATTTTCTAACCAGTCTTACATTTTTGAATGGTGGGATGTGTTTGTGGGAAGGAGTAGGTGTAGTGGGAAGCTGAGGAGTTCCTTTAATTATGAACAACTGAGTGGCAAGGGATGGGAATCAGTGAGGGAAGACTTAATACATTTTTTGGCCAGTTGCACCCTTTCCTTTCATGTAGCCTTAGAGTCACCCAAATGCTGAGACCCTTCACCATAAGGAATTCTCTGGCCAGTGAACAGGGCATCAGACTGTGTCCTATCCTGGCAGCAACCTCAAGTGAACTCAGGGTTCCCATGAAGAGACTTATTAAAGAGACCATTACAGAGATGTGAGCAGGGAATCAGCAAAGGAACCTCGAGGTACCAGGTGCAGTCCAACCTCAAGCTCTAGTGACTGCTATCTCCCTCTCTGCCTCACTGCTCCCCTTGCCACTTCTACAGCTCTTTCAGCTCCCTGGAGTCTTCCTTATAATGCCACCTCCTCAGTGAGCACTATGACCACACCTTCCCAGTACTCCCTCCTCCCCCAGGGATAACTACCTTGTATCACTTAACAGCATCTGATATTTGTATATTCAATTGTGTTTATCATCTGCTTCTACCCACTAGACTGTGGACAGAGTCTTGTCTGTTTTGTTTATTGCTATCATTCAGGCACCTAAAACATTACATAGCCCAAAGAGCATGCGCAATAAATATTAGTTGAATGAATGAAGACTAATTGGAATTTTTAGAACACATAGAAAGAATTGCACAGAAGTGATATCTAATCCATCTTTCCCTCTTCCTTTGGATAATCACTCCTTTATGTGAAGCCTGCTGCAATGCAAAGAGCTATCTCTTGGCCACAAGAGGATGCTGTTGATCAGCTTTTCATTTTGTAGGCAACTTAACACGGTTCTGAGATCATTCCCTCTCTTCCTCTGTAGACCCCAGAAAGAAAACTTGCACCAGGGTCATGTCTGCAGTCAATGCAAACATGCAGTGTGTCTCATCTACCCTGATGTTACCCAAGTGAAATTCAGTTAAAATTTATATCAAGAATGATCTCAAAAGAGAAAAGGTCTCTATACAAAGCCACAGCATGAGAAACGTGGAGAAGGAAGGAGCTGCTCTAGCCCTCCTTGTCTTCCATAGTCTTCACCAACTGGCCAGACAACCTCTTGTTTTGTGCATGTCCCTTTACCTTCCTTCCTTTTGCACCAACAACACCTTCTTGGCTGTTCTGAAAAAGTGTGGGCTCTCACAAAACAGGGTCTAGCTTAAGGACCCCAAATGTCACCTTTCAAGGACTCCTTCATTCTTTTATTAATTCCTCTTTTGTTAAGACATGATGCTAAGGGGATGTATGGGATAACACAGAAATCAAGGGGACATAAGTCAAGGTTAAGGCACCCAGTTATGACACCATAAGGCAAAAATAAGTAGGACTATAAGTTCAGAGAAGGAGTTAGCAGCATTTGGAAGAAGGCCCAGAGAAGCTATCTCTGATTGGTAGGGCTCAGAGGCGATCTCATGAAAGTAAGACATTTGAATTGGGATTTGAATGACAGATAAGTTGCACATCTTTGTTGGGCTTTATCAAAAGCCCTCTCTGATTTTACACCCTTTCTTTTATTCACACTTGAATTTTAGAATGATTTTCATTGTAGAATGGGTAAACCAGCTATGTGCATTAGAGAGGTTAGTTTAACACTTTTTTTTAGTACTTCACACTCCTGTAAGACATAGCATAACATAAAAAGAGCTGTAGGAAGATAATGTGTTATTAAATAGTAGAAGGGAGCAAGACTTATATCCACATTGGTGGTTCTCAATTTCATGCCCCTAGCAATGCCAAAGCAGAGACTGAAGAATCTAACAAATTAACCTGTGTTTACTAAAAAACAAACAAACAAACAAACAAAAAACCCTGGGAGAATTTATATTATCTTGTCTTAGGTTTAACTTTTCTCAACAGCACATGTAGAACCCATGAGTGCATAGTAAGGCCCCAGGACTCACAAAACCAATATGGTGAACTCTGGTCAAACATATTCTTTATTTGAAAGAGAGATACTCCAGAGGGAAAGCAAAAAAAGAAAAGAAAAGAAAAGATTGGATATCAAGTAGCAGCTCGGGGGTGAAGACTTCTACCTCCTTCCCAGCCCACACCTCTAATACAAGGCCACAGCCACAGCTCCTCCTCTTAGGGGTAGTGTGAGGTGCAGTGTGAGGTGCAGTGATCACCCCAGATTAGTGCGGTAGAACTTCATCCACTTCTAGAGTGAGGAAGGGAAATAAGATATCCCTTAGCCTCTTCAAACTGCTCCTACTCATCATCAGGGGCAGGGCATCCACAAGAAGGTCTGGGTTTATGTACTGCAGGTGGAAAAACACATAACCCAGCAGCCTAATGAAGATCATGACCATGAAGACAAAACCACGGAAATGCCTGCAACAAGACAGTCATCATTAGCATGGGAGAAAGGGACAGCCCAAGGTCAAGAAGTGGGAGGTGAACCTCACATTCATAAATGGCTTGAGAGTTGTTTTCTTCAGGTAAAATCTAATGGGGAAAGGCAGGGAATAAGGGTACAGTGGGAGACAGGTAAATGCAGAAAAAGAGTGAGGTAGCAGACAGGAATTGAATACAGCCCCCCCGCCCCCGACATTTAAATTCCCCCAATAGAATAGACAGATGACCATATGGAAAGTTGGAAGTCCAAAAGAAGATGACTTTCTGGGTACCATATGTGGGGCAGGCATTTTGAGGTTATTAGAACAGGTTGAGAGCAGTCACACTGTGAGCCTCATTGCCATTAGTCCTCTTCATGTCTTCCACAGTAAGCAGCTTTAGGGTATGAAGGAAGATTTAGCCATCTCTGACATTGACATCCAGGCAAAATGATGAGGACTGGCTTTTTCTACACACACAATACCAAAATGAACCAACTCAAACAATAAAATGTGTGTGTGTTTTCTTATGTGCCAATTCTACCCTGACCAGCGGTCCTAGACCTTAAGTCTTTGATTGTGGAGAAATAACATAAACTGGAGCTTTTCACAAAAGTACAATACAAAGAAGCACTTCAGAATCAGTCTCCTTATTTCAAAAATTAAAAATGAAAAGGTGCAGAGTTCAAGTAGTGTTCTTTTTGCCTCTAAAAGTGCAGGAGAAGCAGCGAGAGAAGAAAGCACCCTGAATTCTCTTTCCAAGAGAGTAGAGTAGAAGGTTACCATGTTCAGAACCAAGAAAATAAGAAGAGGTCATACTGAGGGTCATTAATGGGAAAGTAAAGTGAAATGCAACACCTAGTCTTCTAAATGCAGAACTTTGCGTAGCAATAGCCACTAACTCCTCTCCAGCTATTTATAGCTCTGTGGCTCTGGTGTTAAAACTGTTGAGAAAGGAAGGGTTGGAAGAAATCTGGGGCTGCCCAACGTGTTCTGTTTCATGGGTATGTTTCTACCTATTCCTTTGTCCCCTATCAGGTCACCTGTAGAGTGAATGTGGCCTGACAAGGTCAAACCCAAGATTCTGCCACTTACCTGTACCAAAAGATCCTCTTGTGTTTCTTTTTGATGGCTTTCTCCTGTGGGAAGCAATAAAAACCAAAGCTGTCAATGTCCCGTGCTCACACAAAGGCAGTATAACAGGGTGGCTGGGAGCAGAGATCCTGGGTCAGGCTGCCCAGGTTCCAATCCTGACTCTGCCACCTCCTAGATGCCATGGTGGCAATCAGGGCATTAAGCCTCATTTATTAAGTTATTAAAAAGAAGAGGGGAGCAAACAGAGGAGAGGGGAGAACAGGAGAAGCCCTAAATTTAGAGAGGTAAGCCTTACCATGTTGCTTTGGATGGTCTCTACTAGAATTGACCCAGGCTTCACTATTTGGGAAGAGTTTTTCTGGGCTTTGGATCTGGGGGAAAAAAAAAGATCAGAGTCAAAAGGTTAAAAAAAAACAGGATCAGAATAAAAAGTCATGTAACATAATCTGAGGGCCTGATAAAATGTGCTTTTCTAACACATTCAATGTGTCTGATTTTTGTTTACTAGATACTTATTAACATTCACAATGTTCAACATGCTAGCCAGGTGCAGAGGCACACACCTGTAATTCTCAGCAACTCATGAGACTGAGGTAGGAGGATCACAAGTCCCAGGCCAGCCTCAACAACTTAGACCCAGTCTCAAAATAAAATACGAAGGGCTAGGCATGTAGGTCAGTGGAAGAGCACCCAAGCATTTGGTTCTCCATACTGCACAAAGCAAACAAACACAACGCCCAACAGTCAAAATTCATAATCACTCAGCATACAAAAAAACTAGGAAAATGTGATCCATTTACAAGAGAAAGACCATCTGTGAAGACAAAGCCTGATGTTGCCTGATGTTGTATTCAAACCGCAAAGCCTGTCTTTCCGGGCAGCTCAAATGTCAGTTCACATCTTACCTCCTCAGCTGTGCTGCCTACAGACAGCCCTGAGCGTGCTTGGCCTGGAGATTGGCCAGAGATCTGAGCAGAGTTTAGGGGCAGAATTTAGAACTCCCCTTGTTTGGCTCTCTAGTTTCTTTCCAGCATCTGTGGCTCCCTGGAACTCTATTCTCTTTTCTTTTAACACAGAAAGATTTCAGGTTTTCTCATGGTTTTAGCTGCCCCTTATATACACACTTTGGCAGTTATCCACAGGCTAGAAGCTATAAAAATGGAAAAAAACCTCCTGCGGTTCTCCTCTTCCCAATGTCAACTCCTCTCTAGAATCTGCCATCCTTATTCATTCCCTGGTGTCTTCTGATCACTATTTGTTTATTTGTTGCTTTTTGTTCTCATTTAGAATCTATAGTTATTTTCTGCTGAAGAGTCAATCCCAGTAAATCCTGACCCAGTCTTTTATTTTTTTTTTTAAATAGGAATTTCTTTTTATGATCATGAACTATAGGAGAAAGGGGAGAGATAGCACAGACTCCTGATTCTTACCATAATGAGGTAGCTTGTGTTAAATGAGCCTACTTCCAAAGGCAACTGGACAAAATACACAACAGCTGTCTGAATACACAGGCGAATTCAGTCAGAAGTAAAGCCCACGAAGAGGAGCTCCTCATTAATCCAAGCCCCTACACCCCCGCAAGGACATTTGCCAACGTGTGATGAGCCAGGGAATAGAGTCCACGCAGCCAGTGGCAGCATCAATTGACTGAGGAGTCAGAGGTGGAGTTTAAGACAAAAGTGACTGCGATGGAGGGGAAAAATTCAAGGGAGGTCTTCTTGATGTGGTGGCCAGCTCCTAAGCTGTACACAGGTATCTCAAGATCACACACACACACACACACACACACACACACACACACACAAACTCAAAGAATACAGAAAGTGCTCAAGAGTTGATCAAAGGCAGTGCTGGGGAGCGGAAGTTGGATTTCCAGATCTCTCAAACTTGAAGGGGAGACTGGCACACTTTGCAGGGAAAAAACGTGATCCTTTTAATAGATACCACAGGAGCACTGAACTAAACTTAATATCTGCCATGCTGAAAACACAAAGGACGCTCTAAATAAAAGAGAAGAGTCTTAATCTGATAAAAGTGTGTGCAAGCAAGTCACAGGGCACATGTGCATCCTGGTGACTAAGTTAATACTTCACCCCTAAGTCCAGTGTCAAGTGTGTCCCCCCAGCCTGTATTACAAAGTCATAGCTGATGCATTCAAAGCAAGGAAAAGATATAAAGATTAAAGAGGAAAAAACATAAGTGTCATTCTTCATAGATAAAAGCCCAAAAAAATCCTACAAAGTATTAGAATAAATGGATTTAGCAAGATTGACAGATATACGTTTAATAAATGTAAAGAAGTCTAGAAATAAATCTGATGAAAGATTCATTAGAACACGATAGAGAAAACAACAATATATTATTGTGTGAAATTTGAAAAAATTTAAATAAATGGAGATCTAAAAACTTTCATGCGCTTAGAAAACTATTATTTAGATGCCAATTATCTTCCAAATTTATCTACATATTCCATTCAAAATTTCAGTAATGGTTTTTCTGGTAGAAATTGAAAAATCAATTTTATAATTTATATTGAAATTCAAGGGGCCAAGAAGAGCCAAGATAATCTCAAAAAGTTAAAAAGTTACAGAAATTAAGTTACCATATATCAAGGCCAAGTATAAAGCTACAATAATTAAAACAGTATAGTAGCCGGGCACAGTGATACACACCTATAATCCCAGCAGCTCGGGAGGCTGAGACAAGAGAATCACCAGTTCAAAGCCAACTTCAGTGAAAGCGAGACGCTCAGCAACTCAGTGAGACCCTTTCTCTAAGTAAAATAAAAACAGGGCTGGGGATGTGGCTCAGTGGTCGAGTGCCCCTGAGTTTAAAGCCTGGTTCCAAAACCAAAACAAACAAACAAAAAAAACAGTATAGTGCTGACACAAGGATAGAGATGGAGACTAATGGTACAGAATAAGATATTCAAAAAACAGACTCACACATATACGTCACCTAATGTACAAAATAAGGCTCCTCTATAAATTCACTCTCTCTTCAATAAATGGTGCTGGACCATTTGGACACAGAAAAAAAAAAAAAAGAAATTCCAGATGAAAGTAAATGTAAGTGTAAAAGGTAAAACAATGAAATAAATCTTGGTGGAATCACAGGAGAATAGTCCTATTATGGCCTATAAAAAGTATTAGGTAATAAAGTACTGATAAATTTTATGGCTTACATGTCCTTTAAATGAAGAACTAATGTTTATCCAAAACTTCCATTAAGAAATTAAAAAAGAAAAGCCAGAGAATAGAATGCAGTACACTTTACAAAAAGGTTAAAGGAAAAAAAAATACAGGAAATTCCTCTAAATTAATGATAAAAGACCAAAATATCCCAAATATAGGCAAAAGATATGTCATGTAAATGGATAGTCAAATTTCCAAGAAGCATTTGGGAAGCCATATAACATCATTAGTACTCATTAATTACATTAATATAATAAAATTTTATATCACCATACCTCCTGCCAGAATGGTTAAAATCAAACAGACTGTCAATACTAATTGAAAGTGAGGATGCAGAGCAATTAGAATGTTTGTACAGTTTTGTGGGAAGGATATCAGTGCAGCCACTGTAAAAATTGTCGGGCTTATCAAGTAAAAAGAGATGTGTACCCAGTGACTGGAGAGAAATGAGTGGATAGGTCCACCAAAGGACAAAAACAAGAATGCTTACTTAAAAAAGAAAAGAAAAAGAACATTTATAACAGTTGTATTTTAATGTCCCCAAACTTGAAATAATCAACCTGTTCATCAAAACTAGATCAATGTGCTGTACTCATACAGTGGGATACTCTACAGCCACAAAAAAAGCAATGTAAGGGAATCTCAGTGAAAGACACAAAAGAGAGTACATACTGAATTTATGCAATGTTCAAGAGTAGAGTTTCAAAACAATAAAAGAGTAATTGTTAGTGTTACCTTTGCAAGGAGTGCTGACTGGGAGGAGGATCTAAGGGAGAAATCTAGGGTGCTCAAAATGTTCTACACATAAATGAGAATTTTTATATTTTATTTCAATGAGAGGGTGGTATTAAGTGTGCATCTGTGTATAAAAATTCATCAAGCTATATACTTAAGATTTGTGCAGTCTATGACTATTATACGTAATACAATTAAAAAGTATCGCTGGAAAGTGTGATGAGTCCTGAGACATGCAAGTCCAAGACACGGAGTTTAAAAGGGCATGACTGGGACCTCTGGTCAGTCCAGTGGGTCCACTGTGTGTGTCCTGGGAAAGGGGATAGCACACCCACATGGAGAAACATTTCTGGGCCTCTTTTTAACTAGGATTCTTCCTCTCTGAATGTTGCTTAAGTCAACTGAAGATATGTGAAAGGAACATAAAAAAGAGACTTTCTAAATACCAGTTACTCAGGAGGGCGAAAGAGAAGCCCGAATGCTGATGATTTTCCAGTCTAGAACCTGGAGTAGAGGCTGCTGGGAAAGAGTTGCTGGAGGTCATTTACACAGTGACACCAACTATCCTGAGAACGGTTCATCAGCTACTCCTCCCCCTTCAGGGATCTCCCAGGACTGTCGCCTCAGCCCATCAGGGTGGTCACTTTTCCAAACTTACATTTCTTTTTCAAGCAACAGCATTTCTTCCTCCTTTTCCATCTTCCTCAGAATTTCCTGGTATTTCTTCCCACGGGGGGAGGAGATATCATAAATGAGAATTTTGATATTTTATTTCAATGAGAATAACTCACAATATTCTAAACATGCATGGGTATGAACAAAGTAGGGAAACATCTAATAAAAACTAAGGAGACGGTAGAAACCAGGATGGATCTACATGAACAGTAGGAGCCCTCACTCTGGACCCTGCTTGAACCCAAATCCCAGTGCTGACACATGAGCTCCCCAGCAATACTCCCTAAGTCTTTGAGACCTCCGTGTTCTCTTCCTCATGACAGTATCAGCCTTGCTGAGTTACTAGATACATTAAGAAAAAGACTGCAGGCTGGGGATGTGGCTCAAGCGGTAGCACGCTCGACTGGCATGCGTGCGGCCCAGGTTCGATCCTCAGCACCACATACCAACAAAGATGTTGTGTCCGCCGAGAACTAAAAAAATAAATATTTAAAAAAAAATTCTCTCTCACTCTCTCTTTAAAAAAACAACAAAAAAAAAACTGCATTTTTCAAAATAAAGACCGAATCCTTAACATACATCTGTTTTGTTGTTGCTGCGATTGCTTAAAAGGCATTTTCCCCAGTGGCAGATCCAAGCCTAAGGAGAAACCAAGCATCCCCGTGGTCTTGGGGGAAACTGCCTCTACTCTGACTTCTTCTGGAGGTGGAGTACCTTTATGTAGTGGGCCTGGTCCTTGCAGAGCTGATACACAGATTGGTAGTCACTCTCTAGCTAGAAAGAGAAGGAAATTAACAAGCTTCATGAGTTAAATCAGAACTAAGCTGTTCCCTGAAACCTACCTGGGGCACTGGACACTTGGCTGGTTACCTAGCAACTCCTGACTTGAAAGGAAAACAACCACCTCACAAAGAAGTGATCTCATCATTCACACAGGATCTAATTCTGAGAAAAGGAACTCACCAGAAACGCCAGGGGATGGTATAGGGCAATTAGGACTGGGATTCAACAGTGGTATCTGGGGTGGGACATGTTTAAGATGGGAAGAGCAGTACTTCTAATGGAAGTGCTCTTTCTTGCCATCTGCATGTGAGCTGGAAATTCACTTGCCAGATGTTCTTGTACCTCCCCCTCCCTTGCTTCCAAGTGGTTCTGTTTTTAAGACCCTGAGAGTTCCCTCCTATTCTAATCCTGGGTAGACGCTCAGTGTGGTGACACTGCTCTACCTTAATCATTTCTTTCTCCTGCTCTGCACAGGACTCTGATGACTTCTGTAGTCTCACCTATGGAAGACAAGTGACAGCAGAAAGTTAATAGCATTTCTTTGTGCAAGACAAATGTGTAAAAATCACCTGCTCCAGACGAGTAGAATGCATGATAATAACGGTTATCCTGTGTTGTGGACATGGGAGGCTAATGTAGGGTAGGCATGATTATTACTCTCATTTTACAGATGAGGAAACAAAGGCAAAAATAAATTAAGTACATAACTTGTCTAAGTTTCTTAGGGGCAGAGCTGACATTGAAACCTCAGGAGACTGATTCCTTGGGGAGCCTACCCATCCTCCCTCCTCCAGTCATAGTCTGCAGGGTGCACACCATGTCCTCTGCATACACAGGGAGCAAAACAGAAAGCTTGCTTCTCCTTTTCAGACAAACGCTAAGATCAGTGGGCCTCTGGCACAGTGAGCTAGACCAAGTTGCAGTATTCATCACAAGAATCTGCAGAGTTTCCCAGTAGGGTGTTTGCCCCTATTGGGAGTACAACTTATTCTTTCATTCAACAAACATTTATTGGGCATTTACTATGTGCCAGCCTTTACTCTAGACATTGGGTTATAAACAACATAGTTTCAAAAATTTATGATCACATTGGTTTACCTTTTACTAGAGGGAAAAGATAATAAAATACGTTTCAAAATAAAACTTATTTGGCCTGTGAGCCATTGCTTGGAAAGTCAGATGAGATGATTAACACACTCTTATATAATTGTGGTAGTTACTATTTCTTCCTTCTCGAATACCGGTGTTAGAGTATCCTCACTAAGATCATAAACTTCTTGAGAACATGTCCCAGTGGACATTCAGAACATGCATTTTATTAATGCATGATGAGGCCTCTGTTATAATTCCCTCCACCAGGTGGCACTGTAGTCCTCTCTGATACTAGTATAACTAATAATGTCCCTGCAAGACATGGAATTAAGTAGATGGAATAAAGGCCACCTGTTCACCTCTGATAAGCACACAGGCCTCCTCTGCACCTTGCCACCTTGCCTAGGAGAGTCCTTGAAATAATTTCTCCAAGTGCCTGGCAGTGATACATCTCCCAGAAAATCTCTAGGTTTGCTGTTCTACTCACCTTCAATTCTTCTAAAATCTGGTTTTGGGCACTGTTATCAAACTCAACATTCTTAAATCTTGAAATCTGAAATGTATTCCAAAAACTGTGAACTTAGTAAGGCACACAAACATAAAAACATGGTCCAGTGGTAGAGTCAGGGGTCCCAGGATGCACGATGGGACTATTAACTCAGATCCTGAATTAGTTCAGGAAGATGACA
Source organism: Spermophilus citellus (assembly GCF_964194105.1). NCBI lineage: Eukaryota > Metazoa > Chordata > Mammalia > Rodentia > Sciuridae > Spermophilus > Spermophilus citellus. Next base: position 144,419,348 of record NC_138185.1, read on the forward strand.
ATTCTACTGGGATTCCTAAGAAATGATCCTGGTTTCCAGGGTGGACTCTGCCGAGTGGAAAACAGCCCTTCTGTTAGAGTACTTATGTATTTCCACATTCTGAGTTGTGCACAGGACTCATTTCTCATGTTCCCATCCCACCTGCCCCCCTCCTCTTTTTGGTACTGGGGATTGAACTCACTGAGTTATATCCCCAGCTCTATATATATTTTATTTAGAGACAGGATCTTGCTGAGTTGCTTAGGGTCTCGAAAGTTGCGAGGCTGGTTTTGAACTTATGGTCCTTCTGGTCTCAGCCTCCTGAGCTGCTGGGATTAATATAGGCATGTACCACCGCACTGGGACTGCCCACCTTTCTCTTGAACAGGTAGTGTGCTAGGGATCCTAGGACACCCAAACCCAGAATCCACCCCTTACCTTGTTCTGAAGCTCCATCACATTGTTGCTGAGGATCTTATTTGTTTTTTCCTATAGGAAGAAGGAGGTAAAAGGGACAAATGTGCCCTGCTCTTGTACCTTTCCCCTCACTAGACCACTCAAATCATCAAGAAATGAATGTGTCTTGTGGGAAAAGTGCACTCTGGGCCTCATGTTTGCAGATCTGAGACAGAGCCCAGACCTCAACTCCGTGCTGAGCACTTCACTCTTAAACCACTGCAATTTCTACAGATGCAGAAGTGATGAGCACATGATGGTCCCCTGGGAAAGAGAGTGGAAAAATAGGCACAAAGGACTCCTATGGTCTTTCTCCACCAGAGGGCTCCTTACCAGCTTTGCTGACTCTAGTTCCAGGTTCCTCAGAGTATCCTCCTTCTCAAATATGATCTGGTTTAACTCCTCCCTCTCTTTGGCTTGTCCTATTGACAGGGTGATATCTCTTTCCAGACTGAAAAATATAAAGTCACCCAGGTGTGCCCCAGTCCTAAGGAAGCTGTGGAGGCCCCATCTTGAGAAACCACTCCCAGCCAGACTTAGAGAGCAGGAGCAGTTACATATTGCAACGGCAATCAAATGTGGAGAAAATTAACACAAAAGTCCCTGGATAAACCCTTTGACGGTACTACAGTTCATGTTTCAGAATTTAAATTAGGGGCAAGACTGGCCACCAAGAAAGCAAACCTTCCTCCCACCTTCTCTCTAACCCAAGGGGCATCCATGGAGCCCTTCTTTCCAACCAACCGCAAAGCAAAGCCTGACCTTTGAATAGTTTCTTCTTTCTCCTGAATTTGTCTGAGAAGAATCTGATTGGCCTCATCCAGTCTCAGCAGGTCCTTTTCAAGGTCTGAGTTCAGGTAGTCAAGGTTCTGCTTTGTCATTTCTAAGTTTGGTATGTCCATCATCTTGTGCCTACAGGAAAATCCTCTTCTTTACTAAATTCAGGACAGGAAACAAAAAAAAATCAAGAAGACTTTCCCCTCTAATCTCATCCATTCCCATCTCCTGTTGTCAGCAAGCCTACCCAGCTCTTTATTTTCATGATAAATTGATTTTCCTATAGTGTTTTGCATAAATTCCTCAAAATCAAATTGCACTTTAATATTAAATACTGTAAGTGAAACCCATCAAAACACAAATATTTCATGAAGCAAAATAAAAGATTTTTCATATGAATAATTATACTCCAACTAACTTGTCCTTGAAAACTTTAGATGGGGTATGTGGAATCCAAGCAAAACCTAGAAAGCATTTAAAGATCTGCAAGGGAGAGGAGTTTCTTCAGTCTCCTTTTATTACAAAATTGAAAGTCTTCTAACTCAGGCAGGAGTCTAGGCTGGGTAGAAGGCAAGGAGGGGGATGGATTTTTTTCCCCCACAAACAGGACCAATTTGCTGTGTGAGACACAGCAATTTGCTATCACTTTAAACCCTGTGAATATAGTCTCATGAAGTACAGGAATAAAACCAAAGTTACTTCTCCCTAAGAAACCTCCCCAGTACTGAGGGGGATCATGTTCAGCACCAATGAGGCTGATTATCTTAACACAGTGGTTCCTCTCCTGAATTCCATTATTGTTCCTGATACTCGCCCATCATCCAATGGATTCTGTCCAAGTTCTTCCAATTCCAGTTGTAGATTTCCTAAAATGTTAACATACACATTTGTTGTGGAAATGAAGGACCTATTGTTCTGACCAGTGACTGGTCCAGGAAGGAGCAGGTACAAGTTAAACCCTGTGATTAGGCAAGACAGAGCCAAGAAGAGACCAAAGCCTTTATTCCTTCACTTTCTAGTATCAATTGCAGCATTTCAGCAAACTAGATCATAGTTTAAGATCTCATAAATGAATCCCACTGAAATATAGAAATCTTTTTCATTTTTCAAAAGAATTCACTCTATCTTTTCCCTTTCTTGTCTATATTTGTCCCATTGGGCAAAGTATTGGGGGGTACTCATGCATGTCTACAAATGCATTGACACTTTATTTTTAACCAAAACTTTCATGGAAACAGGGAGAAAAATAATCATGGAAGAGTTAGAGGGTAGCACAAACTTGACTGCCTGATTTCTGTTAGTCTATTGCCCTCCTACTTTCAGGCAAGCTCTGGATATCACAGGCCAACTTGATCCAGAAACAGCAGCACAAGCAACAAGATGACAATTGCTAGAAGGAAGAGACAAAATATCAAGGTCTGAAGGGGCATCTCCTAACCACTGCACCAAAACAGGAAGTGCAGTACCAAATTCAATCTAAAAAAGGCCGACTGCCAAAACCTTTCTCTTTTCACATTGCATCTTCTCTTCTTTTCTCTGAGCACTGAGCTTTTTTTTTTTTAACCTCCTTTTTAAATTCCTTCTTTTACCTTCTTTTCCTTTGATCTCCTTCCCTACATTTCTCTCTTTTTTTCTGCACTTTTTTGCACACAAGGCACCTCAGGCTATGGTGATGCACTCTGAACTCACCTTTCTTTTCCCAACAGAGATTTCCTCTGCTCCCAACAGAGATTTCCAATTGATATCAGAACTTCCATGAAAAAACAAAAACATTTCCTGGCTGACTGAGTTTTCCAAATATAGGGGGGAATGTCCTCTCCAGCTGGGTGGGGCAGCATGTCATAGTGAGTAGGGATGGTTGGGGTGGCAACAGTACCTCCTCATGCCTGTAGCAGTTTGGGAGCAGAGTTCAGAACTTTTGGACAGTTTAGAGTTCTTCTCAAACAGCAATAAGATCTATGGAACAAATTTCCAGGCCCAGTGTAAATCTCTTCTGAAGCAGTAATCGACTCTATGGATTGTGGTTTCATTCTCCCAAATCTCTAGGCCTAGCAATAATTGTGATCACTCTCACTTCTCTTCCATGATCTCTGTGTGGCATCTTCACAAATTTCTGCCTCCAAATCCAAACCATGCATCTCTATTCAATGCATCTAAGATCTCCTAAGTAGGAATGCCGGCAATGTTCTGAGTGAAGTCTTATTCGTGGGCTAAGTAAGTCCTCAAATCTCTACAAATTAGAATCTGGGAGCTGCAAAACAAACTCCTTTGTCTTCCCCAAACTGGCACTGCCAAGTCATTGGAAAGGAAGGATCTCATGTTTCAAAGGTGGAGTATGTGGAGGGGGAGCAGGAATAAAGGAAGAGGAGTGTTTTGTCCAGATTCTCACTCCTTCAGAACTCCCCCTTTATTTTTTAAGGTCTTAAATTACTGGAACAGCAAAGGGAATTTAACATATACCAATGTCGCTGTATGAAGCTTTCCTGAATTCCTCCTTGTTGTAGTGTGGAACTGAAATGTCCCTCAAAATCTCATGTGTAGGCTTAGTCCCCAAGGCGGGTGTGTTCAGAGGTGGGACTCTGGGGACGTGATTGAGTCATGAAAGTTTTGACCTCATCAATGGATTAATCCATTTATGGTTTCATAGTTTAATGGGGCATAGGCAGGTGTAGAAACTTAGAATGTGGGGTCTCATTAGAATGAGTAGGTTCTTGGAGGTGTGCCCTTGAAAGATGCACCTTATCTCTGGTCTTTGGGCCACTCCCTCTCTGCATCCTGGCCACCATGAAGAGAGCAGCTTTGCTCTACCACATTCTTCTCCATCATTTTCTGGCTCATAACAGACCCAGCAACAATTCGATCAGTAGACTATGGACTGAAACCTCTACCCATGAGCCAAGATAAAACTTTCCTCCCTTAAAATAATTTATCTTAGGTGTTTTGTCACAATTATGGAAAGCTGATTAATATTCTGTGTGTTGCCTAAGAATATGAGACAGGATATGGAATGGAAAGGCATCCATAAAGATATAAATTCTTGGACTTCAGATCTGTCCATTTCTGAACCTCACAGTCAATTCACTCTTCCATAATCGAAATCCAAACCTTGTACAGATAAACTGCAGTAATCTCAAGTCTCTGAAAGTCATTCTATAACACACCACTACCCATAGGAATGTCTCTTCCATGCACTAATATCTGTCACAATCTTATCTAGCCTTCTCAACTCAGCTCAAATGCTGCTGCTTCTGCACCTTCTGCAATATACCAAGCCCTAGTCCCTGCAGAATAACAACAGCTGCTCTTCTCTTTTGGCAGCTTATATTATTTTAAATCTGGTCTCCATCTTACAGTTTGGTTATAAACTCCTCAGGAGAGTGTGTTTTAATTGTGTTGATTTTGATACTCCTCCCTAGTTGTGCTCCAGAGCCACTGTTTACAAGGAATTCAATGTGGGAATAAACTGGGTTAGAGACAGAGTGTATCTGCCTTTCATTCTCTCCTGGGACTTTGTGGTTGCATTACCTTGAGAAAATTCCTTAATCTCCAAGAGCCTGATTCCTGACCTGTGAAATGAGCATTACTCCTACTTCACAAAGTTGTGGTGGGGATGATGGGAAAAAAACATGTGCAAAGCCAACACATAGCCAGCCAGGTGTGCAGCAGTACTTCGTTCTCACCTACCTTCCCCAACACAGTGTGCACTTCATTGTCCATCTCATGTTACATTTGCACATGACACATGCTGAATGATTTTGGAATAAATGATTCATTCCACTGTCTTTGTCTAGAACAGGTGTTGCCCTTTTCTTCTTCCAATACACCTGAGAGACTCCCACCTGTACACTCGAATTAGTACACTCATTAGCCACACAGTGCATCATGGCAGAATTCTCAACAGAAGGCCACATTCCCCAGGAGGCTAATCCACAATCAGCAGGAATGTAATTTGAAAGCCTCGGTTAAACATCCAGGGAAGGAGGCACCTCTGTGAGAAGCACTGATGAAGAACATATTCTTCCCACCAAACTGTACCTTCCTTACCTCAAAGACACCGCACAAATTCATCCTGTCTATAAAGCCTTCCAAAATGAGCCCTTTCTAGGTTATTGCTGCAAACAGACAATATATACTTTGAGAGCAACCATATTTTCCTTTCTTCTTTGAAGCTGCCCATTTTTATCACTGTACTGAACGTTGCAGTCCATAGTTTTCCTTTCATTTTATTCTCTATTCTTATTTCACAAGGTCCTGATTTTTAATGTATTGCCTTATCATTTTGTTAAATATGGATATAGATATGGATTGTACAGATATAAATAGACGAGGCATGGATACCCATGTAGATATTAATATAGAAGTAGCTAATAGACAGGGATATGAGAGAGGAAGTGGGCTGAGTGTAGTGGGTAATAATATTGGCTGGGGAATCAAACCAAAGTACTTTGAGCAACTGTTCTACCACTTCCCAGATGTAAAGACTTGAACACGTGATTTAAACTTTCTGAGCCTTGGCTCTAAATGGACATAATGTGTACCTAATTCATAAAATCATGGTAAAGTTGAAAAAGGATGTATCATAATCTCTGACACAAAATAAATGCTCAATAAGATGAGAACTAAAATTATCATCATTATTAAAAGCATCTAAATGTGCCCAGGATCATTAATAGTTCCATCTTCACTCAGCACTTCAGGGAATTCCTCCAGTCTGTCTCTACCAGCAATCATTTGTCATACCCTTTCCTTAGTTTCTGATTTTTGTCTAGCCTCTGGCTTCACTTGACCTTCACTTGTGCCCTGGACACTGCCCTTTGGCTCTTCCTTACATTCACTCCCTGTCACCCATAGACCATACTCCTTCAACCCTGTACCAGAATACAACCTGGAACTAAAAGTCCCAATTTCTTTAGGTAGAGCCTGAGGTCCATCAGATGCTTCAAGTCTCTTGTGAATATGTAGGATATGTGACAGCCACTGGAAGAATGGGACATAGACCAGTGAATAAATTTATACAGTAATTGATTAAGGGAGAAAATTGGGGGATTTTATTGCTAGAAGCAGAAATTGGGGCAGGTTAGGCTAATTAAAAATTGAAAGCACTCTTAATACAGAGATATTTGTGCTGGATATTTATAGCAGGTGGGTTGAAAATTTTCAATTTGATCCAGTGTTTGGAATATCGGGATCTCTAAATGTTCTTAGTTGTTTATCATCTTCTTCTGATAGATTACTCCAAGATGATAGCCTCCTTTATTTAACTTTTTATTTTGAAATAATAAGTTGCAAAAATAGTGTTGAGAGGCAGCACATACCCATTTTCCCAAATACCTTATGTAACTATGGTACAATATTGAAAGCAGGAAATTTACATTGGTTTAATGTGTGTGCATATTTTTATGACAGTTTGTCAGAAGTGTAGACATGTGTTACCCTCACTGCAGTGAAAATTCAGAACTTTGATCTCCACAAATATCTTCCTCATGCTACTTCCTTACAGTTCACCCTCTTCCATCTCCTCCACCATCCCTAACCCCTGGATGCCCTAGTCTGTTTTCCATATCTATAATTTTACCTCTTCAAGAATGTTATGTAAATAGAGTCATATGGTATATGATCTTTTGAGATTGTCTTTTTAAATTTTTTTATCCTTGAGACCCATCCAAATGATTTTGTAAAACAATACATTGTTCTTTTTTATTGATGAGTAGTACTCCATATTGAGGATGTTCCACAATTTGTTTAATAGTGAAGGGTATTTTTGTTGTTTCCAGGTTTGGCTATTGCAAATAAAGCTACTATGATCACATGTATAAACATTTTTTTTATGGATATAAATTTTCTTTTTCTGGGATAATTGCCTATAAATGTGATGGCTGGGTTGTATCATAAATCTATGTTTAGAGTTTAAGAAAGCATCAAACTACTTTCCTGAGAGGCCTGTGCACTCTTTTACATTCCCATTAGTGAATGTATGGAAGATCCAGTTGTTCTGCATCCTTTCTACAGCTTGGTATTGTCATCAGTTTTGTTTTCATTATTTTAACAGTTTTGCAGTAACAGGCACATCATGGTCTTAATTTGAATTTGCCTAATGACTAAGAATGTTAATTAAATGTTTTTTCCCGTGCTTATTTGCCATCTGTGTATTCTCTTTGGTGAAAGTATCTCATTGCCCATTTTTTAATAGTAGTGTTTTGTTTTATTTTACACTATTGATATCATTGAATTCTTCACGTATTTATATATATGAATCCTTCATCAGGTATGTGATTTTCAAATATTTGCTCTCAGTTTGTAAGTTGTCTTTTCATCCTCTTAACCAAGCTTTCACAAAGCAAATTTCTAGATATTTTACTATCCAATTTATAATTTTTAATTTTATGGATCATGTTTTTGGTCTTATGTCTACAACTCTTTGCTAAGTCCTTAAGATTTTTTTCCTGCATTTTCTTATAAAAGTTTGTAGTTTTACATTTTATATATAAATCTATTATCCATTTTTGGATCAATTTTTCTCTAAGGTGTAAGGTTATGTCAAGGTTTCCTTCCTTCCTTCCTTCCTTCCTTCCTTCCTTCCTTCCTTCCTTCCTTCCTTCCTTCCTTCCTTCCTTCCTTCCTTTTGTCTTTGAATATCTAACTGCTCCAGCACCATTTGTTGCAAAAACTATACTTCTTCCACTGAATAATTTTTGCACTTCAGCCAAAAACCAGTTGGCTAGAGCATGGTCTTTTGACAATTTCAGCTTATTTGATTTGATAGTGAGGTAGCGTTAGTTTCCATATCTCTCAAATTCTGTTGTAAGTGGAATTTTTCTGTTATGACATAGGTAGCATACACATATATAATTAAATACACTGTTCTTAGATTCTCAAGCAACTATAGTAGTCCTTAGTATATATGCATAACTAATTAGTAAAGACTTTCTGAATCTTTCTATGACATGGAATATATTTCAAAATCAAATCCCATAGATTGAAAATTTTAGAAGAACCATGATGAGTTCTTTCTCCTTGGTTTATCTCGACACAATGGCAAGTCCATGAATGTGAACCACCTGCTTTGACTACGTACAGCATTTCAGGCACTCCCTTGCCTCATTTACCTGGTTCCATTCATACCATCCCAGCAAAGAATGGTATCATCTGTACAGAGATGACAAAGACCTATGACACTAGATTCTTTAGATGAGTCTGAAATAACCAGTCCTTTGAACCTTGCATAGCCCTTTCTTCTAGTAGCACATTTGCAATAGTGCATCAGGGATTTCTAAACTTCTGCATCTTGGAGAAACAGAACTGAAGGCTCCTTTTTTTTTGTTTCATGCTCAGACTTTTTCTTCTCAACAGCTTACATTACCGAGAACTGCTCCTGTCTTGTTCTAGCACCTCGGGCTACAATGGTGGTCTATGCTAATTCATGTGGCTGCATAATGCATTTAACCTTTTTATTTGAAATCCCACAAGTCAGAAGGGTTTGTGCTGTTCTGCTATTTTAGTTCTGTACAAATATCACATCATGACAAAGCAAATTGTTTCAGGGTCACGAATTAACTCTATCTTCTGACCAAGGAGAATTAACTTTCAGTTACTGGATTATATAACTGGAAGAAGATAAAAAATGTAGATTTAAAATATCTATTTCAAAAGACCTTGCATTCTCTGCTACACATGCAAGGATATGAAAAATTAAATCTTTTGAGATTTAGAAGAGATCATTATTTTGAATTTTATATAACTTTTCATAACATTAAGACTAAGTTGTCAATCAAAACTAATAGAATAAAATTAAAATATCCTATATTATTAAGAGAGTTTTTTTTAACAAGGTAATGGCTGAAATATACAATTCATTATCAAAATTTATATTGCCAGGATGGGAATATAATGAATAGCTTCATAGCTAAAAATCAAAATATGCTTCATTACAAAAAGCTTTCCTCGTGGTAGTCTTATATCTGGAAGAGATCTATATTTTAAGAATGCCAGAATTATTATTAGAAGACCAGGATCATGGATCAAAATAAGGACAATACTGGATTCTTGAGAACTCCAAAATCTGATTTCTCTTCTGTAATGCAACCTACAGCAGACTGTGTTAATAAAAATTTAACTAGTGTCCTGCTTTCTATATTGGTTAGAATGATGGGAAAAAAGAAATTTTCAGTTGGAAAATGTTAGGTAGGTATGAACCAATAAATCATGTGAAGCAACAAGGAATCATATACACTGTCTATGTGATATGAACTGGGATAATAACAGTACAAAACAATTCAGATAAAACCACCACTTCGAAAAAACATTTTAGGAAAATTGAAAATGGCAAAATAGAACATGTATCTGTTCTATGAGCCAAACAATTTCACTATATGACATACTGTACTCTTGCACTTGTATCCCAGAAGAAAATACACAATAGTTTTTACACAATATTGCTAATGGTAGCAAAACACTGAAAGCAACCCAAAAATCTATGATCAGTAGAATGGAGAAGTAAGTTATGATATATAGCAGCACAAACAACTTATAATTATACCCCAAAACATACTGAATCTCCTAATCATAATGTTGACCAAAAGAGGCAGATCACAGAAGTTTGTATGCATTTCAGTTCAAAATATGAAAGGTACAAAATAGGAAAAGCTATTTCAGGGTACAGATGTAGGAGATAAACCTATAAAGAGAAGCAAGGGAATAATTATCATAAAATTATTAATGGTTAATATTCTCAAGGAGAGAAGAGATGAGATCAGAATAGCAGAGAGGAGACTTCTGGAACATATTTTGTTTTCTGACCTAGGTACATGAGTATTGATTAACAGTCATTCCTTAAACACTGCAGGTGTGTCTATGCTACATTTATGTTCTACTTTGTATTAAATGTATAACCTAAAAAGGATTAAGATGGCATCCTTCTCCTCTGCCTCAAAAGAAAGGCACTTGAGGTTTGAGTTCTTGATGTCTGAGTTCCCTCTCTCCCCAGGGTGTGGTAAGTGGAAGGGGGAGCTTAAAGAAAAAATTAAGAAGGGGCCCCTTTCCAAAATGGGGACTTGATTCTGAGGCACAGTTTGCAAACTGCCAGGGAGGAATGTGGTACAATTTGTCCATAGGAATGTTAGACTTGAATCACAAATATTCATAATTTTCTAATCAGTTGGCAGCAACTTGAAAACAGAGGACATCATGTGAAAAACTTGAATTCCACTTTTTCATGAAAAATCAAATTGGGTAACATTGGACCCATATTTAGATGAAATATTCACTCTTTAGCTATCCTGGCTCTTGGCAAGTCTGGTAAAGAAAGAAGACTGAGGAAGCCAAGCATTTCTCATGAACTCTCTAAGAGTAACCCCTGAAGAAACTTGACTGACCTCCAAAAATTAGAAAAATAGTCCCATACAAGACTACCTATATAGTCTTGGGCATCCCATGAGACAATAAAGCCAGAAACATGTTTAAAATGACATTTACACTTCCCACAGGTTATGTTATTAGATGTACTTTGACTTTAGAGGCCTCTTTTATTCTACTTTATAAGCACTATTATACTTCTTAGATTATAGGATAGATTATATATGGCATTGTCTCCCAAAACTTCTGTACGACTCAGTTCATATAATACATTATAAACTAAAACTCTCACTTTTTAGGTCATACAGGTACAGTGGCATACGCTACCAACCAAAAACTATTTTTATTCAAAGGAGCCACTAGATTATCTCTATTCCATGTCACCTCACACAGGAAACTTTTTAATTTACATATGACAACTTTAACTACTTTTAAGGTTCAGAGGAAACTTTTAATAATAAAGTCTTAAGAAAAATATTAAAGATCTTTACAGTCCATGTGCCTTTGTCACCTCGCATATTATTGATGGAATATGTAATAAATGACTATCTATACTAAAAAAAAAAATTCACTCTTTAGTTCAACACAGGCCCCACCATTCCTTGTTGGTTCATACCCAAGTTACTCATTTGCATCAACAGCCTGACAACTGAAGGATCATGCAACTCCTGGTTTGCAGGCTCTTTGAGTGGCATGTGAATGAGGCCAGTGCTCCAGATATAAGACAAGGAACAGGAGGAGGCTAAGGGAATGCCCACGGAAGCAGGATGCTAAGTGACTTGTCTGTGAAGTCAGAGTGAAGGCACACAGGCCCAGCCTGGTGTGACTCTGGCATGGAGGTCCTGGGTTAGTAGACTGCCCCTTGAGTCCCACAGCGGTCGGGACAGGTAGAGTGTTGGTAGAGTCCATGATGAATGACTACCTCTTCTCTCCTAGTTTTCCTAGACAGTGAAAGTTCAGGATCCTGGTATAATAAAAGTTATAGGTTGGATTTTCTCTGTGGTAGGGTGTAGGCAGAGAAATTGAACAATATGTCTTTGAAACTGATGCTAACACAGGCACAGGACAATGAGGATCGGGGACTCATAAGGATTATCCCATAGTGTGTAAACCAACAGATCCACACTCTCCAGAGCAAATAAGTGACTTTCATTGAAGAGAAAGGGACCTTCCCAAGCTGGGTAGACAGTGGAGCAAGTACTGATGAAGCAGATACAACTTGGGCAGGGTGGATAGTCAGGCAAAGTCTTGAATTCCCCAGGAGTCAGCAAGGACGGTAAGAGTAGTGATGTGAGCCATCAGTGCCAAAGCAGAGGCCCAGGACTTTCCCTGGTTTCTACACGGCCTACAGTGGGATAGGGAAATAAGTCAGATGCAGGCCAGTAAACCCTAATGTTGATTTCTGCTGAAAGCATTCAACAGTTTGGGGCAGGACATTTGGGTAAATGTTTTGCATTCCCTACACCTGACCATGCCCCACTGCTGATTAGTGGGGGCTTATTTATTTGGAATATAGAAGAGTGTTTGATTTTTATGATTGCCATGCTGTCAATCATGCCACTCCAAGTACTGGAATTCAAATATATTCAAATCAACTCATTTGAATTTTATACATATTTACATAATGCCTATTGTTTGTATAGTATTTTAATTTTGCCAATTGTGCCAATGCTGTTCTTTTTTTGTGTGTGTGCCGGGCAATTATGGGGTTTTTTGTGCTGGGCAATTGTGTGATACAGGAATTTTCCTATATCACAGACTGCATTCAGTTGTCAGGCATTTTTGATTCCTTTTTTTATGAAGCAGTTCTGCCTTCTTGTCTTTCGTGACACTGATATTTTTGAAAAATGGAAGCCAGTTGTTGCATAGAGTATTCCTCATAGTATATAATAAATGACCTTTATGTAATCTTCTTAAAGCTAAGAAAGGCAGAAACAGAAGACTCTGAATGCTCAAGGGATCTGTGAAATTATTGCAATTGGCTTAATTTTTCATGAGAAAACCAATCTGTAAGTGAATTTAAATTAATTCAAAAACAGTAATTCAAGCATTAAGTTTTCAATAGTAAGTCAGCATATGAAAGTTTGGCAAAGGCTGTAGTATATTCAGAATACCCATGAAGGAGGAATCAGGAGCCTGCAGGCTGGGTAGGACTTAGATCATAGAGTATCATGTACCTTATGAGCAGGGTCCCTCTCTTTGGCAGATTACATTTTCCAAAAATGGCCAAAAAGCATCTCCTTCAAGAATCTACCACTCCATTATCAAGTTGAGAAGTCCAAATCCCTTCTCCCTTGAATTGGGCAAAACTTGGGATTGTTAAATAGAATACAATGGAAATGATACTGAGTGGCTTCTGAGACTAGGTTAGGAATGGCCGTCAACTTCTGCTGAGTTCTCTTGGAGCTCTTGCTGTGAGGATGCCCAGGCAGCCCATGGAAAGGAATCAAGACATCCTTCCAGAGTCTTGCCTGAGCTCCTTGTCAAATGCCAGCACTAACATTCCAGCCACATGAGAAATCTTGACAGTAGCTCCTCTAGCCCCAAGTCAAACAGCACTGGTTAATACTTTATGGATCAGAGAGCAGTGTTCCACAGAGCCCTTCCGAAGTGGTAGACCAGTGAAGGAAGAAGAAGAAGAAGAAAAAAAAACAAGGATTGCAATTTGTTCTCATACCCTAAGTTTGAGTGTGGCTTTCTTGCTTCATAGCTGTAGATAACAAGAATGCTATCTGATGTGCAAGTGTCACATGAGTAAAAGGAAAGGAATCAGGAACAAATTGCTCAAATCCTTTTCACAAAGAATGATGACATCAAAAAGCATCTAGCTCAAGGATTCCACAACTGAGGGGACCTGAGCAGAAGTTAGACAAGGCTCTTTATATTTCTGGACTTCATCTGCAAAAAATGGAGTCACACCTGAAAGGCTCCAGCTTAAAAAGCCAGACTGTCATCTATGTTCAAAGCACCAGTTCCAGAAGATTTGCTGGGTTCATGCTTCCACCTCCTGCACTTTGTGCTAGTCCTTCCCCTGAACACGATAAAACTCATCTCCATTCTACTTCTGTTTAAAGTGATAGTCCTCCAGTCACCCTCTTTGTCACCCTGTGATTTTAACTCCAGGTCATTGAAACTGGTGTTTGAAATATATAAAGCTCAGCGTGAATCTATACAATGTAGACCTAAACCTGACAGCCATCACACCCTGTATCAGCCCAACTGAACAAGAGCCTATACCCCCAAATACCTACAGCCTGAGAGCATCCCAGGAAAACAAAGCTACCATCTGATAGATTTCCCCAATGCAAGGTAAGGTTTCTCATTGGTCGGTAGTGGCCCTCTGACAGCCATAGAAAGAGCTCTCAATCTTTTCTAAAGTTTAATAGCAACTCCTTTTCCCTTTCTCAAGAACATCTAGGGAATAGCTTGAAGAGTTAATTGCAATTGGTAAGCTGTAATTAGGGACTTATGGTTTCCCTAGAGTTTACAGCCAAAAGCTACCGAATCTTATTAGAGAATTTAATTAATGTATCTCCATTTACATTTTCACTTACTAGCGGGGGAAACCAGAACAGTGATGAAAGACTTTTCATAGAAATAAAAAAAAGTTAGGTAAATTGCCATTTTAAAGCTTCATTATAAAAGGAAAACACTCATTTAATGAAATCTAGCTCAGCTAAATGAGTAAAGAAGCTTTTCTGTGCTTTTTAGATTGCTATTCCTATTTTTAAAATAAATTAAAATTAAATTAATAATAAATAAATTACTCAAAAGAATATTCCAACCTCCAGTGAAATCAGTTTGTCATGGATTTGGAAAAATATAATGTTGATTGTAAGGGCAAATTGGACTAAGATTATTTTGGGTAAGGGACAACCTGAAAAATAATTACATTAATGTCTGACTACTCAAAAAAAAAGGTGGGGGGAATACTGATAATTTTACACTGTTCTCTCTAGTCTATGAAAAATTGTATTAAAACTAATGTATTAAGATATATCCTTATCAATCTATCAAAATGACTAAAATTCCCCAAATTCATTTATTAATAGCAAACTTTTTGTGGTTAAGATCAACCTATTGAAATGTTATTATTCCTGGAAAAAGTATAGCCATATATGATCATCTGGTATGTTCTGTTCTTATACTTTTTGAAAAAAAGAAGAATTATTGTCTTGGAGAGCATACTCAAATGACCAGAATGGATGAAGATGTAGGACAAATATATTTTGAAATGAGAAGGAGTTTAATAGCTTTTTAGAAGATCTGGTCTTTGTGGAATGAAATAGATGGATAAAGTTGAAATTCAAGTTCAGTCTCTTTTTTTTTTTAAACATTTACTTTTTAGTTATAGGGGGACACAATATCTTTATTTTATTTGTATGCAGCGCTGAGGATTTAACCCAATGCCTCACGCATGCTAGGTGAACACTCTACCACTGAGCCACACCCCAGCCCCTCAAGTTCAGTCTCTTCATCTTGATTTTTGAGGACTGGTCCTCAACTTCGGTAGTAGAACTCAGGGAAAACTAGATTATAATTACTTAAAAATAATTCCTGGATAATACATAATGAAAGCTTACCTCCTCTATGTCTTCTTCTTTATCTGAATATCCTTCTACGGTTATTTCTTGGTAAATACCTAGTTTTTTTTCCCCCCAAGGTTTAGTTTGTATCTCACCTTCTCTTGGAGACTTCCATAAATTGACCAACCCCTTGTTCAACTAATTACCCTATCTTCTTTAATTTCATAGCATTTTAGATCTGCCTCCATTATTAACATGTAACCACTTCCTAGAACACAGGTTTCTAGAATTTTAATGGTGCTGAAATAATGAAAGGATGTCTAAAGGTTAACAGGTCAAAGAAGAATTGTGGCACCTGTATTATGTATATAGAAGGAGAATTCTTTTCCAGTTCAGATACAACCCTTAAATTATTTTTTCCTACAGAGGCTTCAGGAGCATTCAGAATAGACAGGCAGAAAACATCAGCAAGATGCAAATCTGAGAAACTGTTTCCAGCAATGAGTGCATATTGGCAAGCATGTTGCCAAGCTTACTTAGCAAAGCAAATCTCCTAAGAAATAAAATTGATGGAAACCCTGTTACATAATGTCTGAACCTGTACATTTGTAAGCTGATAAACAGAATTCTCTGAAATTAGCAACAAGTGCCTTGACACAAGGAAACAGCTATTTAATACCAAACGAGCATGAAGCAAAAATAACATGGGAGTCCAAAGAGAGGGTCAGTAGAATCTGAGTGAGAATAAAAGTCCAGAGCAGGAAAGAAAGAATGCACCAACAAACACCATTATATGGCACATTTACTCACTCTATTTTTATCCATCTATCCAGGCTGTATTTAAGTGAACTAAATGGTAAACTATTATTCTTGTTCATGGGTGTGACTTAGACATACTTGGTCCTTAGATTAGCTTCACAAAACTTACAAATAACCTCTCAATTATTATCATACATAGTTAAGTGAATCAATTCAATCTGTCCAAAATTGCAAATGCAACCAGACCTCAGGTGCTCAGAAAGAGTTTACCAGGTAAGTGTGTTTCCCCATAGAATCTCCCTAGTGAGCATATTTCTCTGTGTGCTATTTACGCTTTAAATATGCATTCTCTTTAATGTCGTATCCTCACTTACTAGTACATTGATGGATGTGTACTATGCATCCAATAAATATACTTTAGATGAATAAGTGAAAAAAGGATGAGCATAGCTCCTCTTAGTGAAATCCTAAAAGTAAGGAAGTTTAGTGTTTTAATGCTGGGTACATGATCTATTCAGTTGTTTATGATAAATATCATATCATAAAATGATTTGTGCAAAATGACATAAATAAAAAATAAAAGTACTTAAATACTTAAACAAAAGTAGTTTTTACTTGAGTCTTCACATCATTACACAGAACAAGTGATATGAGTGCTGTCATTTTTTTCTTTTTTTTAAAACGATGACTGGGGTTTCTATAAGTGAAAAAAAAATGTGTTCTCACAGAGCAGGTGGATGTTAATGAGTTCAATTAGAACCCTGAACTATTTTTCCCTTACTTTAAGTCTAGTTTGGAATTGATAAAACAAATAGTAATGAAGAGAATGTATGTGGGCTTTCAGTTCATGCAAAAGAGCATTTTTCAGGGCTCAGGTAGTAGCTCAGTGTTACAGCACTTGTCTAGCATGTGTGAAGTACTGGGTTTGATCCTCAGCACCACATTTTAAAAATTAATATTTTTTTTGATGATTAACAGCAGATTATTTATTTTGCTTACACAAAATAAGGACAAGGGAACTTCATTATTTCGCCAGTTGAGAATGGCTGTTCTCCCTCCAATCCAGATTTCTCTTGGAGGACCAGATATGTCAGCTTGGTTTGATTGACTCCATGTTTTGTTTTTTTTTCCCCCATGGAATATTGTCTCTGTTGAAAAACTGGCTTCACGAAGAAGGTGGCAGCAGGAAAATTTCAGAATCCAAAGCTTAAAAATAAGTCTTGGGCAGTGTGGGGTTATTTTCTGTCTCTGGGGGGGGGGATCATCCGGTGTCCGAGGCCTGGGGACAGGGGCAAAGTCCCCACCCACCAATCTAGGAGATGGCACTCTCAGTAACATCTGGTGTCCTGACCTGTGCTTGCCCAGGATGATGGTGGGTAAGGAGCAGCAGGTCACAGGGGCCCCCTGACCTTCTGGGAGACATAGCTCTCCCTGGGCAGACCCCGGGGCTGAGGGTCAGTGGCCAGGGGAGAATCAACGACTTTCCCCGCCTGTGGTCCCTGAGGTCCTGGGGCAGGCATGAGGAGGCAGCCAGTGTCACAAGATATCCCCGTCCCCAGCCAGGCCGGGCACCTGGCTAAGTGAGGAGAAAGACAGTGTCCCTCTTCAGGGCCTGGCCCCTGCGCCTGGTCTCACTTCTTCCCCGGCACCGCCTGGAAGGGGAGGAAGTAACACCCAGGGGAAGGCTGGGAAGTGAGGCCACCCACTGTCACATTCAACTTCAGGGTGTTAGTCTGCCTCCCAACAGGCCCCATACTCACCTCCCCTTCATGGGCCACATCCCTTCTGAGAGTCACACCCTGCCCTTTATAGGCACAAGGACCCAGTAGTTCCAGGGACACGTCCATGTTTAGGTCCTCTGATCCGGAAGTTCCTCAGGCATCCATGTTTAGGCCACTGGATCTGGAAGTTCCTCAGGCACACATCCATGTTTAAGCCCCAGGATCGTGAAGTTCTAGGGGTGCACGTCCATGTTTAGGCCTTAGCATCCGGAAGTGCTTCAGGGGCACATCCATGTTTAGGCTCTAGGATCCGGAAGTTCCTCAGGCGTCCATATTTAGGCCCATGAATCCGGAAGTTTCTCAGGTGCATGTCCATCTTTGGGCTCTTGGATCTGGAAGTTCCTCAGTCCTCCAAGTCTAGGCCCCTGGATCCAGAAGTTCCTCAGTTGCACGTCCATGTTTAGGATCTAGGATCTGGAAGTTCCTTTGGTGCGAGTCCATGTTGAGACTCTAGGATTCGAAAGTTCTTCAGGTGTCCATGTTTAGGCCCCCAGATCCGGAAGTTCCTCAAGTACATGTCCATCTTTGGGCCCTCAGATCCGGAAGTACCTCAGGCATCCATGTTTAGGCCATAGCATCAGGAAATTCCTCAGGTGCACATCCATGTTTAAGACCCTGGATCCGGAAGTGCTTCCGGTGTCCATGTTTAGGCCCCCGGATCTGGAAATTCCTTGGGCGCACGTCCATGTTTAAGTCCCCCCTCCCCTCCGGAAGTTCCTCAGGCATCCATGTTTAGGCTCTAGGATCCAGAAGTGCCTCAGGTGTCCATGTTTAGGCCTCAGGATCCGGAATGCCTCAGACATCCATGTTTAGGCCCCCGGGGTCCGGAAGTTCCTCAGGTGCACGTCCATGTTTAGGCTCTAGGATTCGGAAGTTCCTCAGTCCTCCATGTTTAGGCTGTAGCATCCAAAAAATTAATATTTTTAAATTCATTACTAATTAATTAATTAAGTTGTCCATCTATAACTAAAGATTATATATTTTAAAAAAGAGCATTATTCTACAAGGACATATCAGGTTGGTTTGTATGCCTTATTTATTAAATTTCTGATTTTTTTAACTTTAAACCTACAGTGAGCCAGACAAAAAGCTTTTCCAAACCAAATTTAGATTGATTTGAGTCCATCTCTCAAGATTAACTCTGAGCCAGGCACAGTGGCACACATTTATAATCCCAATGATTCTAGAGGCTGAGGCAATTAGAAGCCAATCTCAGCAATTTAGCAAGATCCTGTCTCAAAAATATAAAATGAAAAGACCAGGAATGGAGTTTAGTGGTAGAGCCTCTGGGTTTAACTCCAGAACTAAAAAACAAAGACAGAAAAAGTAGAATCTGGGTGGGGCTTCTAACTTCAGATTTTAGTTGGAATGCTGTAAGGCATGAAGTACTACCTTTCTGTGTGTGTTCTTCCAAAACCAGAAAACTGGATGCTTCCTTTTCTGATAAAGACAAATACCAAAGTCATTGTTGCTACTTGAAATGGAAAAGATGGTATAAAAATTGTTTTAATTACCACTTGGCAGCTATGAATGGTCACACATATTTTTTATTTGTCCTTTTTAGATATGTATGTCAGTAGAGTGTATTTTGACATATTATATGTGCATGATGTTAACTTACACTAATTAGGGTACCATTCTTCTGATTGCACATGATGTGGAGTTTCACTGTGATGTATTTATATGTGAACAGAGGAAAGTTAGGTCAGATTCATTTGATTAAAGTATTTGGAACCAGACTAAATATCAACACAATCAGCAGTTGTCACCTTTTGAATTAACACATCAGAGTAAAATTATAACAGTGAGACCAAAGAAAAGCCATGAATGGTGACAATAAAGAAAATACTTTTATTTATTGGTAATTTGAGTGACACATAAAAATCTCTTCCCAAATTAAAGTCAGAAAATGGTTCATGCAAAACTGGTCAACTCAAGGACCTACTCTTTTTTAATTTATATATATATATATATATATATATATATATATATATATATATATATATCTCCAGGAATTGAACTCAGGGGCATTTGACTACTGAACCACAACCCCAGCTCTATTTTGTATTTTATTTAGAGACAGGGTCTGGAAACCTAACTGGATCCAGATCAGAAGGCAAAATGTGTCAGATGATTGTTGGATGTAGGTAAAACTCCTGCTTCCTGCCACCCACTCTGATCAGCAGAGAGATAGGGTTTGGTTAATTTCCAAATTTAAATTATAATACTGAATTAATTACACTATTTTTTATTACACAGAATGGAGTTTCAGTCAGCAAATTAAGAAAAATAAGGTGAATCATAAGGTACAAGAATCAACCCGTGAAGGTCTTGGGAATCTGAGGCAGGCCTACAGAACACATGCCCCTAGTTCTCTTGGCTGGTGGAGCCCACTCCCCGAGGAGTCTTGCTTTCTTGGGCATATCTACTCATCAGCCTGTTTCCTTATTTATAGATGGTAAGAGTCATTCGTACTGCATAGAATTGTTGTAAGAATTGATCGATTAATTAATTAATGGAAATAATTTAGAGCAAGGCCACATTTCAACTCAATCATCTCTCTCTCTTCTCCAAGCATTTCTCTTTCTTTTAAACTTCCCCCACTCCCTGTCCCATTCTCACTGGCAGCAGATGATTTGCTTCAGATTTACTGAGAATACAATAGCCATCAGAAGAGAAATTTCATAAACACTTCCACCTTATCTCAGGGACCAGTGCTGTGCCCATCCTCTGGAGACCATGGATGCCTGTCTCTGCACCTGCCTAGGACCCACCCCCCTATCAATGCATAAGGCCCTCTTCACTCTCACATAATGACACCACCATCAGGAATGTTCCTTTCTCCTGTTCCATCATGTTCCCTTTGTTAATGGGATTCCCATCAGTAAACAAATTGTAATTTCTCTTATCATAAAAAAAATAAAAACAAAAAGGCCCTCTCTTGATCCACAACCCCTCTGACTACCATTCCATGTATCTCTTTCCCTTTAAGAAGAAAACTTGCAGGAATTTTCTACTTTTCTAATTCCTCTTTCCCCACTATCTTAAAATCATTCCCATCAAGCTTTCATCCCCATCACTCCATCAAAATTGCTCTTGTTGAGGCTGTTAATAATTTTCACAATGCCAAACCTAGCTGGTCTCCTTTGGCCCATCTGCAGCATTTTGCACAACTGACCATTTGACTTCCCACTTCTAGTTTGTTCTCATCTCACTGTGTTCATATGTTCACTTTCATATCCTGGCTTTTCCTCATCTCCTGAATTTTTGCATAGTGGAGAGACCCAGGGATGGTACTTAGCCTATTTCCTTCATCTCCCTACATGGCCTCCTTCACCCCACACACTGGAAATTCACAAATATATTCCTATAGAAAATTTTTTTCTTTTATGTCTAATAGGCACCTCATATGAAATATGTCCAATCTGAACAGCCTATCTTCCTCCAATAATCTGCTGTTCTGACAGTTTTCATTATCATAGGAAATGGTAAATTTATCTCTAGTTGTGTTGCCATCCTTGACTTCTCTTTCTCTGAATATCACTTCCAATCTCTTAAAAGACCTGTTAATTTTACCTTTAAAATGGATCCAATTTGCAGTCCTATCAGCAATGTAATTAGTGTACCTTTTCCACGTCCTTACCAACATTTATTGTTGCTTTTATTCTGACTGGAGTGATAAAATCTTAAGAGTAGTTTTGATTTGCATTTCTCTAATTGCCAGAGATGTTGAACCTTTTTTATATATATTTTTTAATCGATTGTATTTCTTCTTCTGTGAAGTGTCTGTTTCTTAGCCCAATTATTGATTAAATTATTTGGGGTTTTCTTTTGGTGTTAAGTTTTTGGGACTGCACATTAATGCAACCATTATGGAAAGTGGTATGGAGACTCCTCAGAAAACTTGGAATAGAACCACATTTGACTCAGCTATCCCACTCCTCAGTTTATACCTAAAGGACTTAAAATTGGCATATTGCAGTGAAGCAGCCATATCAATGTTTATAGCAACTTAACTCACAACAGCTAAACTATGAAACCAACCTTTGCTGTGCAGAAGCTCTTTTAGTTTGATGACCATTTTTGCTTTTTTTACCTGTGCTCTTTTTGTCATATACAAGAAACCAACCTAGGTGTCCTTCAACAGATGAATGAATAAAGAAAATGTGGTATATATGCACAATGGAATATTACTCACCCTAAAGAAGATGAAATGATGGCATTTGCCAGTAAATGGAGAATATCATGCTAAGCAAAATAAGCCAATCCAAAAAAATCAAAGACCGAATGTTTTCTCTGATATGTGGATGCTAATTCACAATAATTGAAGCTTCTAGGGAAGAATATTGTTACTTTGGATTACGCAGAGGGGAATGAAAGGAGAGGATGGAAGTATGAGGTAGATAGTAGTATGAATCTGATATTATTACCCTATGTGCATATATTACTGCACAACCTGTGTGAATGAAAAGTTATACTCCATTTATGTATGATATGTCAAAGTGCATTCTACTGTCATGTGTAACTAATTAGAACAAATAAAAAGTTCAAAGGATATAAAAAAATGGATCCAAATCTTGCCAATCCCTTCTCACATCTTTCTTACTACTGCCTGTTCCAAGCCACCAATCACCTCTCACCTGGAGTGTTGCCATAGATTCCCATCTGCCTTCTGCAGGCCCCAGTGATCTCCACTCAACATAGCAGCCAAGTAAAAGGAATAGGAACATATCACTCTTCCAGTCCCCACACTCAGGGCCTTACATTTTACTTTGAAGTAAAAGCTGAAGTCACCTGTTAGACTGCCTGACATAAACGGCCCATCCCTTCCCGCCGTGAACCTCCATCCTCATCTCCTCTATTCTTTGTGCCTCCATCTAGCCATTCCTGCCACTCAGGACCTGGCACTTGATGTTTCCTTTGCCTAGAATGCTCTTTATCCTGATATCCACATGGTTCATCCCTTCACCCCCTTCTGATGATTATCCAAATGTCACCTTCTCCAGGAGGCCTCCTGATCACTGAATTTAAAATCATACTCTCCTCTACACCGTTCCTTTTTCTATCTTACTTATCACAATTGAACATGCTATTTCTTTTACTTGTTGAAAAAAAAAAACTGCTTGCTCCCAAATAAGAATGGAAGTTTCATAAAAGCATAAATTGTTTTAGATATTTTCTTTACTTCTACATCTCCAGTGTGTGAAGAACTACTTGGAATAAATTAGGCACTCAAGAAATATTCCAACAGTGATTGACACAGGCTAAATGCTCAGGAAGTACAAGTAATAATTATCATCTTACTTTCTTCTGATCATTTCTGTTTTCCCGAGCAGGGGACAATTGGTAGGAAAATTTCTCTTTCTTTAAAACTACTTAATTGAAGTATGATTATGTTAGATTACTGTTTATTTGCTTTTGAGCTATCAAGGTTCCTTATGTATTTTGTATATTAACCCTTTATGAGACACATGGTTTACAAATATTTTTATCCAATTATGTTCACTGCCTTTACATTTTGCTGATTGTTTCCTTGGTTGTGCAGAAGCTCTTTTAGTTTGATGACTATTTTTGCTCTTGTTACCTGTGCTTTTTTTGTCATATACAAGAAATCACTGATAGACAATGTTATAGAGACTTTCCCTTTTGTTTTCATCAAGGAGTTTTACTGTTTCAGTTCTCATGTTTAAATTATTCAAATTCATTTTGAGTTGATAGTGTAAACTAAGAGTCAAATTTAATTCTTTTGCATTTGGATATTCAGTTTTTCTAGCATCATTTAAAAAAAATCTATCCTTTTTCCATCATGTATTCTTGGTATTTTGTCAAAGACCATTAGACTGTATGTTAATGAGATTACTTCTTGGATTTCTATTGTGTTTCATTGATTAATATATTTGCTTCTTTTTTTTTTCCTTTTCAAAATGTATTTGCTTTATTTTTTTTATTGGTTGTTCACAACATTACAAAGCTCTTGACATATCATACTTCATACATTAGACTGAAGTGGGTTATGAAACCCAATTTTACCCCAAATGCAGATTGCAGAGTCACATCGGTTACACATCCACAATTTTACATAATGCCCTATTGGTAATTGTTGTATTCTGCTACCTTTCCTATCCCCTACTACCCCCCTCCCCTCCCCTCCCAACTTCTCTCTCTACCCCATCTACTGTAATTCATTTCTCTCCTTGTTTATTTTCCCATTCCCCTCACAACCTCTTGTATGTAATTTTGTATAGCAATGAGGGTCTCCCTTCATTTCCATGCAATTTCCCTTTTCTCACCCTTTCCCTCCCATCTCATGTCTCTGTTTAATGTTAATCTTTTCTTCCTATTCTTCCTCCCTGCTCTGTTCATAGTTGCTCTCATTATATCAAAGAAGACATTTGGTATTTGTTTTTTAGGGATTGGCTAGCTTCACTAAGCATAATCTGCTCTAGTGCCGTCCATTTCCCTGCAAATTCTATGATTTTGTCATTTTTTATTGCTGCATAGTACTCCATTGTGTATAGATGCCACATTTTTTTTTATCCATTCATCTACTGAGGGGCATCTGGGTTGGTTCCACAGTCTAGCAATTGTGAATTGTGCTGCTATGAACATCGATGTGGCAGTATCCCTGTAGCATGCTCTTTTAAGGTCTTCAGGGAATAGTCCAAGAAGGGCAATAGCAGGGTCAAATGGTGGTTCCATTCCCATCTTTCCCAGGAATCTCCAAACTGCTTTCCAAATTGGCTGCACCAATTTGCAGTCCCACCAGCAATGTACAAGTGTACCCTTTTCTCCACATCCTCGCCAGCACTTGTTGTTGTTTGACTTCGTAGTGGCTGCCAATCTTACTGGAGTGAAATGGTATCTTAGGGTGGTTTTGATTTGCATTTCTCTGACTGCTATCAATGTTGAGCATTTTTTCATGTACTTATTGATTGATTGTATATCCTCCTCTGAGAAGTGTCTGTTCAGGTCCTTGGCCCATTTGTTGATTGGGTTATTTGTTATCTTATTGTCTAATTTTTTGAGTTCTTTGTATACTCTGGATATTAGGGCTCTATCTGAAGTGTGAGGAGTAAAGATTTGTTCCCAGGATGTAGGCTCCCTGTTTACCTCTCTTATTGTTTCTCTTGCTGAGAAAAAACTTTTAAGTTTAATTAAGTCCCATTTGTTGATTCTTGTTGTTAACTCTTGTGCTATGGGTGTCCTATTAAGGAATTTGGAGCCCGACCCCACAATCTGTAGATCGGATCCAACTTTTTCTTCTATCAGACGCAGAGTCTCTGGTTTGATATCAAGTTCCTTGATCCATTTTGAGTTAACTTTTGTGCATGGCGAGAGAAAGGGGTTCAGTTTCATTTTGTTGCATATGGATTTCCAGTTTTCCCAACACCATTTGTTGAAGATGCTATCCTTCCTCCATTGCATGCTTTTAGCCCCTTTATCAAATATAAGATAGTTGTAACTTTGTGGATCAGTCTCTGTGTCCTCTATTCTAAACCATTGGTCCACCCGCCTGTTTTGGTACCAGTACCATGCTGTTTTTGTCACTATTGCTTTGTAATATAGTTTGACATCTGGTATTGCTATACCGCCTGATTCACACTTCCTGTTTAGAATTGCTTTTGCTATTCTGGGTCTTTTATTTTTCCATATGAATTTCATGATTGCTTTGTCAATTTCTACAAGATATGCTGTTGGGATTTTGATTGGCATTGCATTAAACCTATAGAGAACTTTTGGTAATATCACCATTTTGATGATGTTAGTTCTGCCTATCCATGAACAGGGTATGTTTTTCCATCTTCTAAGATCTTCATCAACTTCTCTCTTTAGGTTTCTGTAGTTTTCATTATATAAATCTTTCACCTCTTTTGTTAGGTTAATTCCCAAGTATTTTATTTTTTTTTGAGGATGTCGTAAATGGAGTGTTTTTCCTCATTTCCGTTTCAGAAGTTTTGTCGCTGATATACAGAAATGCCTTTGATTTATGCGTGTTGATTTTATATCCTGCCACTTTGCTGAATTCATTTATTAGTTCTAGTAGTTTCTTTGTAGACCCTTTTGGGTCTTCTAGGTATAGAATCATGTCATCTGCAAATAGTGATAATTTAAGTTCTTCTTTTCCAATTTTTATGCCTTTAATTTCTTTCGTCTGTCTAATTGCTCTGGCCAGTGTTTCGAGAACTATATTGAATAGGAGTGGAGATAGAGGGCATCCCTGTCTTGTTCCGGATTTTAGAGGGAATGCCTTCAACTTTTGTCCATTCAGAATGATGCTAGCCTGAGGCTTAGCATAGATAGCTTTTACAATGTCAAGGTAAGTTCCTGTTATCCCTAATTTTTCTAATGTTTTGAACATAAAGGGATGCTGTACTTTGTCAAATGCTTTCTCTGCATCTATCGAGATGATCATATGGTTCTTATCTTTAAGTCCATTGATGTGGTGAATAACATTTATTGATTTCCGTATGTTGAACCATCCTTGCATCCCAGGGATGAATCCTACTTGGTCATGGTGCACAATTTTTTTGATGTGTTTTTGTATTCGATTCGCCAGAATTTTATTGAGGATTTTTGCATCTAGGTTCATTAGAGATATTGGTCTGTAGTTTTCTTTCTTTGAGGTGTCTTTGTCTGGTTTCGGAATCAGGGTGATGTTGGCCTCATAGAATGAATTTGGAAGAGCTCCCTCTTTTTCTATTTCCTGAAATAACTTGAAAACTATTGGTTTTAATTCTTCTTTAAAGGTTTTGTAAAACTCCGCTGTATACCCATCCGGTCCTGGGCTTTTCTTGGTTGGTAGTCTTTTGATGGCTTCTTCAATTTCATCCATTGATATTGGTCTGTTCAAATTGTGTGTGTCCTCCTGACTCAGTCTGGGCAAATCATATGACTTAAGAAATTTATCGATGTCTTCACTATCTTCTATTTTGTTGGAATATAGGTTTTCAAAATAATTTCTAATTGTCTTCTGTATTTCTGTAGCATCTGTTGTGATATTGCCTTTTTCATCCCGTATGTTAGTAATTTGAGTTCTCTCTCTTCTTCTCTTCGTTAGCATGGCTAAAGGTCTGTCGATCTTATTTATTTTTTCGAAGAACCAACTTTTAGTTTTGTTAATTTTTTCAATAGTTTCTTTTGTTTCAATTTCATTGATTTCCGCTCTAATTTTAATTATTTCTAGCCTTCTGCTACATTTGCTGTTGTTTTGCTCTTCCTTTTCTAGGGCTTTGAGATGAAGTGTGAGCTCATTTATTTGTTGGTTTTTTTTTTTTTTTTTTTTTTGAGGAATGACCACCAGGCGATGAATTTTCCTCTTAAAACTGCTTTCATTGTGTCCCATAGATTCCGATTAGTTGTGTCTGTATTTTCATTTATCTCTAAGAATTTTTTTAATTTCCTCCTTTATGTCTTCTGTAACCCATTGATCATTCAGTAACATATTGTTCATTTTCCATGTGATGTAGGATTTTTCCTTCCTTCTTTTATCATTGATTTCCATTTTCATTCCATTATGATCAGATAAAATGCATGGTATTATCTCCACCCCTTTATATTTACTGAGGGTTGCCCTATGGCATAATATATGGTCTATTTTTGAGAAGGATCCATGTGCTGCTGAGAAAAAAGTATAGCCATTTGATGATGGTTGATATATTCTATATATGTCAGTTAAGTCTAGGTTGTTGATTGTGATATTGAGTTCTATAGTTTCTTTATTCAATTTTTGTTTGGAGGATCTGTCCAACGGTGAAAGAGGTGTGTTGAAGTCACCCATAATTATTGTGTTGTGGTCTATTTGATTCTTGAACTTGAGGAGAGTTTGTTTTATGAATGTCGCAGCACCATTGTTTGGTGCATAAATATTGATAATTGTTATGTCTTGTTGGTGAATGGTTCCTTTTAACAGTATATAATGACCTTCTTTATCCCTTTTGATTAACTTAGTCTTGAAGTCGATTTTATTCGATATGAGGATGGCCACTCCTGCTTGCTTACGAGAACTGTGTGCATGGTATATTTTTTCCCATCCTTTCACCTTCAGCCTGTGTATGTCTTTTCCAATCAGATGTGTCTCCTGGAGGCAGCATATTGTTGGATTTGTTTTTTTAATCCATGATACCAGCCTATGTCGCTTTATTGGAGAGTTTAGGCCATTAACATTCAGAGTTACTATTGATATATGGTTTGAACTTCCATCCATGTTTGAATGTTTATCCTTTTTTTTTTTAAATATTTAGTTTTTTTCTCTGTGATTATCTTTCCCCTCGCCCTCTGTCTTTACTGAGGCACTTCCCACTGATGGTTTTGGTTATTGTTTTTCATTTCTTCCTCGTGTAGTGTTTTGCTCAAAATGCTTTGCAATGCAGGTTTTCTGGCTGCAAATTCTTTTAACTTTTGTTTATCATGAAAGATCTTTATTTCGTTGTCATACCTGAAGCTTAATTTTGCTGGATACAGAATTCTTGGTTGGCATCCATTGTCTTTCAGTGTTTGAAATACATTGTTCCATGACCTTCTTGCTTTCAGTGTCTGTGATGAAAAGTCCGTTGTTAACCGTATTGGTTTACCCCTAAATGTAATCTGTCTCCTTTCTCTTGTAGCTTTTAATATTTTCTCTTTGTTCTGTATATTGGATATCTTCATAACAATGTGTCTTGGCGTTGGTCTACTGTGATTTTGTGTGCTCGGTGTCCTGTATGCATCTTCAATTTGTATATCTGTTTCCTTTTTTATTTCTGGAAAGTTTTCTGTAATTATTTCATTCAGCAGGTTTCTCATTCCCTTGGTTTGAATCTCTGTACCTTCTTCTATCCCGATGACTCGTAAGTTTGGTTTCTTCATGTTATCGCATAACTCTTGGATGTTTTTCTCGTGATTTTTTACCAGCCTTTCTGAGTTGGCTAGACTCTTTTCAAGATGGTATATTTTGTCTTCATTATCTGACGTTCTGGTTTCTACTTGTTCCACTCTGTTAGTGATACTCTCAATTGAGTTTTTAATTTGGTTTATCGTTTCCTTCATTTCTAGAATTATTGTTTGATTATTTTTTATAATCTCTATCTCCTTATAAAGATGCTTAACTTCTTCTTTTAGCTGTTTATGTAACTCATTCTCAATGTGTTCTTTCGCTGCTTGAATTTGCTGTCTTGTATCCTCTTTGAGGTTCCATTCCATCTGTCTAAGGTGTTCCTTGAGGTCTTTATATGACCATTTTTCTGATGACTCTAGGTCCTCCTGAATATTTAGGCTGTCCTGCATTGTTTGTACTCCTTTTCTTCCTTGTTTCTTGAAGCTGCTCATGTTGCTTCTTGTTCTGATTGACTGCTGGGTTACTGTTTATTCCTATAAATTTATTTGATGCTAGGGAGGAAAGGTATTAGAAGGGAAGGGAAGAAGTCACTAAGGAGAATGAGAGTAGGCAGGTAGAATTCAAGGAAGGGGGGATAAGAAAAATGAAAAGACAAAAGAAGAAAGAAATAGGAACTAAAAAAGAACAAAAATTTAAAAAAATATTAATAATAATTAAAAAAATTAAAATTAAGATTAGAAGAGAAAGAAGAAAAAAAGAGAAAAGAAAGAAAAAACAAGATAGAAAAATGAAGATGAAAGAAAAACCCCAATCAAAAAAAAAAAAAAAACAACAACAACAACAATAAAAAAGACTAATAAATGAGTTTGATTAACTTCTCTTCCATTAGGTGGCGCTGTGCCCACCAGGTCAAGTCTTTCCCGTCAGTACGCGGGAACCAATCACTGTGCAGTAGCTCCTCCCAGACTGGGCGAGTCTCCAATCCTGAGTGACTAGGGCCTCCTCTTGTGTCCAATCACTTCCACTTTTCCTCTAGCCAGGCCCCTCTCACCACAATACTGGCTACAGGCCAGGTCTGCTGCTCCCGGGAGCCCTGTTTTCATGAACGACTGGGCTCACTCCTCCAGATTGCCATTCCCTCAGACCCTAAGCTTGTAGAGCTTGGTGCTGAGAATCCTCAGTGAATTTTGCTTGCCCTCTGGTAGCCACACCCCCGTAGCTGGTGCAAGAGACCTCAGCAGTCAGCCCTGGCGGGAGCGGCAGTCCCGCACCACCTCTGACTCCCTCGGGCTGGCTGTAGCACTCTCGGGAGAGCTGGGAGGGGCTCTTAAGGTTTCCCTGATGCGTGGAGAGGGAAAGCCAGGAGACCACACACCTGCTGCAGCAGGCTTCAAAGAAGTTATCTCCTCCGCCGCAGTCCTGCCACGCCAGCCCTCCGCCACAGTGGTGTCCTCCGCAAACGGCTACAGTTCGCCTCACCCTGCCGGGCGACCAACGCCACGGGCGGGTCCCCACTGTCTCCCAAGCCCCGCCTGGACCCTGCGGCCACTACCCACGAAGGCCCGGCAGGCATCCACCTCCGTAGGATGAGAAGGGCTGACCAGCCGCCTCAGCCGGATAGCTTAATGCTGAGTTGCAGCTGTCTGTCTCAGCTTTTCAGACGCGGCGGTGCGGGGCGCGGAACACGGAGCGGCTTACTCACTTCCCGCCGCCATCTTCCTCTTCTCGCTATTTCGGGATGATGGCGGGGTGCTGGCTCGTTCTCTCCGGTGTGTCTCTGCCTCGAGCTCCCACGCCTCTCTCCGCCGCGGTTTCTACAGCCGGCACTGCCCTGGTTGCTCTCTCCGCCCCCGGCGTTCCCGGCTTCTAGCCGCACCGTGGCCCGGTCCGTGTCTTTATGGCTCGCGGCTCCAGCGGCACCCGGGGCCGGGGAGGCGACGGCCCGTCTCCGGCAAGTACCGCAGTCCCCAGGCCCCGAGTCCCGGCAGCCACAAACCGACACTTCTAATAGACCTACCAGATCCCGGCAGGACCCCTCTTCATGGAATTTTGCTAGAAGTTCCTCAGTGTGAAGACTGCCGCTGTTCCAAAGGGTCTTTTTGATCTCGTTAGTGCGGAGACATTAGAGTCGCTGCTTCCTCCTCGGCGGCCATGTTCCCGCCCCTCCAATATATTTGCTTCTATGCCAATACCATACTGTTTTGATTACTGGAGGTTTATGAAACATTTTGAAATCAGGAAGTATTGTTTGAAATTGTTTGAAATCAGGAAGTTTTGGTATTCTTGCTCAAGATTGCTTTGGCTATTCATTGTCTTTTGTAGTTCCATATGAATTTTAGGATAGTTTTTTCTAAAGCAATAAAAAAAGTCATTGAATTTTGATAGGAATTACATTGAATCTGTAGATCACTTTCAGTAGAATGAACATTTTAACTATTAATTCTCCCTGTCAGTTATAAGGGAACATAGGTATGTTAGTTAGGTTTGCATCTCTGTGACCAGAATACCTGACAAGAACAACTTAGAGGCCATCAGAGATGGCCACAAATGTCCTACTCCATTACTCCAGGCCCAAGCTGAGGCAGAACATCATGACCAAAAGGCATAGTAGAGAAAAGCTAGTCAGCTCATGGCTGCCAGGAAGCAGAGAAAGAGAGTGGGGAATGGTCTCAAGTGGGGAATGGTCTCTTCTAGGGCACGCTCCCAGTGACTCACCTCCCCCAACCATGCCCCACCTGCCCACAGTTACCTCCCAGTCAATCCATTCAAACTAAGACTGATTAATTAGATCATAGATCCCATAATCCAATTACTTTGCCTCAGATATTCCTACATTAACACAGGAGCTTTGGGAGGATACCTCGTATCCAAATCATAATAATAGGCAAAGCAAATTCAGAGTTTTAACCATTGTGTCTGTGGGACACATTGCTGGTTGCCTAAATTGCTGCCATCATAGCTGACACATTTGAATTCTGCCTTGAGAAGGAAATAAGGCATGGTCTGCTCTGCCTTGTCTTCAGTCCTTCACTAGAACTGGGACCCACCTTTGGTTGGGAATGGGGGTCAGGTGGCTGATCTAAGAAAGATCAGAACAATTGATGAAAGTAGAAGCATCTGGGGCTGGGATTGTGGCTCAATGGTAGAGCGCTCGCCAAGCAGGGCGGGGCCTGGGTTCGATCCTCAGCAACACATAAAAATAAAGGTATTATTGTGTTGTGTCCATCTATACCTAAAAAATGAATATTAAAAAAAAGAAAGTAGAAGCATCTGGAAGAATCCCTAGGATCTTAATATTGGTTGTTTCTGGGAGGATATTTTATATTTCGTATATTTTGTTTGCCCCAATTTTCTGCATTATATATAGTAGAAAAAAGTTGGAAACATCTGTTTGCATATAATGAAGAAATGAAAGTTGTATTCAGAGTGTGTCTCCAAAATGTCCAGGAATGAAAGTGCCCCACACCAGGCATGGAACCTCTGACCAGGGGAACAGTTGTGAACCTAGAGAGGGAACAAAATGCATCCATCCATGTATCTTTGAACACCTGACCAGTTTCTTTTGCTGTAACAGCATTCTCACCAAGCAACATTCTGATTATAACTAGCATCCCAGGAAAACCATCTACAGGGATAGGTGCACTCATTGAACACAAGCATCCATCCTCCTAATAGTTACATTTTCTTCATTAGAAATTAATATGTTAGCTTTCTGGGTTTGGTTGTTATGGTGATGGAATTTTTTTTCAGATTCCAGCTGAGAACAATCTACCCTCAAAGCCATCTCATTCAAAAATATTATTTCAGTCTGGCTAATGTGTTTGCCCTAGTGTATCCTGGGGTGGATGCAGGCTCTGCTTCTTGTCTGGTGATGAGAGTGGATCTGAATCCTAGTTTGCAACCATAACTAATTAGTGGAGATATTGCAAAAGATCAAAAATTGCATTGAAAGCGTGTCAAAGAATAGAAAGGTTTAATTAGAGAGGTTTTCAGACCCCTTTCACTTAAATACTATTTACTCAAAGATCATCTTGCAGCATTTTAAATTTAATTCCTTAGAATAACAGTGGAGTGAAATAAAAACCTGCAATACCAATTATGAATGTTCATCAAATCATCCAAATGAATTCCTAGCTGATTAAAAAAAAAGCCCAGATAAGCATCTCTTCTTATTTTGACAATGGGGCTTCAGGAGTGCAGAGAATGGGCAGTGTGCCCTGTTTTACTGGGTGGCTGGGATGACCACACATGTCTCCATTCATTACCTATCATCATTAGGATTATTACTATACCTTTGTTTTGGAATGTGGTTAATTTTTTAAAGTGTGAGTGTGTGGGTGTGTGATTGTATACTATATAGTTATATTAAATGTAAAATTATAGAAAGTAGATACAAATAATTGATTTGTCATTTTTTTTCTCATAGTCTAATAATCAGTGGCTTCCTAAGCAACCTTGGGGTTCATTGTACCACACAAGGAAAAGGAAATACTGAATAATAAAATACCATTTCCATTCTGAGGATCCACGCACTCCCTCCAACCAGCTCAGTAAATTCAGAAGTCTTTTTTTTTCTTTTTTTATTTATATATGACTGTGGAATGCATTACAATGCTTATTACACATATAGAGCACAATTTTTCATATCTCTGGTTGTATACAAGTATATTCACACCAATTCGTGTCTTTATACATGTACTTTGGATAATAATGTCCATCACATTCCACCATCATTTCTAACCCCTGTCCTCTCCCTTCCCCTCCCACCCCTCTGCCCCTACCTAAAGTTGGTCTATTCCTCCATAAAGAGAAGCTTTATGGAGCTAGAAATGGTATTTCTAAATTCCAAAGCTCCCTCCCTTCTTTAACAGATCAGTGCCCTGTGTCTTGACCTTTGAGTCTCAGGTTAGGGTAGGCCTGTGAGAGAAGTTAGGGAAGTGATAAGCTTGAATGCTTCCGCACCTTCAGTTTTGTGCAAAGGAGAGGAAATCAAAGGCAAGCTTATAGATTAGTGCTTTAATTTTCTCCCCTTCAAGAGCCAAGACTTGAGTAAATGGGAATCATAAGAATAGATATTGAGGCACCCACAATCCAGGACCTCAGGGCTGCTTCCCAGGAAGAGGACTGGAGGAGGCTGCAGGCATCCTAGGGAGCCCAGGCACTCCCTTGGCTCCAGGGCCAACATGGCATCAGAGTGATGGAGCAGAGGAAGCTGACTGCACAGGTGAGCCTGGAGCAGTGCTTCTGGATTCCTGCTGGCCTCATCTTGCCTGTAGAGATGCCCGTGTGCCCTGCCAAAGTGATGGGAAGTGCTGGGAGAACCAGGGCACCAGTAGAACGAAGAAGCTCCCATGAGGGTATCTCCATAAAGGGCTAGGTGGCTAGGACCTGGACTCCAGGGTTGGGTACCAGAACATGACAGAGAGGGCCATATGGGATCAGTGATTACGAGTTAAGGGTGCAGATCAGATGAGCCATATTACAGCAGAGACCAGCAAGCCCCAGAGGACACCCACCACAGGAGCACTGTAAGGTGCCCTGAGGCAGGAAAAGAGGATAAATCAGCACATGGGAAGGCTGAGGATTTACCCAGAGAGACTGAGTCATCCAAAATGTACAATTTACACCAGCTCTAAAAGGAAATTAAACTTTGAATAATCTGATTACTTAACCAAAAGGAGACTGTTAAAACCCTAAGAGACAGAAACTTTAATTAGCAAGATACTTAGAGAGTAAGTACTTAGAGAGAATGGTACTTAGAGAGAATGGGGGCTTATAGAAAATTACCTACATCGTCTTCATATATTTGAGTATACAGTCTGAGTAATTTGTATCCCTGCTATGTTGGCTGAGTAAACATACATGAAACCCAAAGGACAGTTCTTTCTTTCAGTTTGGCTTTGATTGTAAACTGTATTTAGAAAGGTAAAGAGCTGGGTGGACCCAGTCCACCTAACTTACCCCAGTGTCTATCCGTGGGCTCAAGTATCACTGAGGGTATCTCCATAAAGGGCTAGGTGGCTGGCACCTGGACTCCGGGGTTGGGTACCAGAACATGACAGGAGAGGGCCATATGGGAACAGTGATTATGAGTTAAGGGTGCAGATCAGATGATCCATATTACAGCAGAGACCAGCAAGCCCTGGGAACACTTTCCTCACCCATAGTAAATGGTTCCTCTGGATCTCTTCCTCTTCCCCAACTCACAGTGGCTAAACAAAAAGGGCATGTATTATCTCCCATCACTAGAAGTCCAGAGGCCTCGGGTGTATTGTTACAGTTGGCTCATCAGTGTTACTAAGCCATGGTTTCGTTTCATCTCTCTCCTCTCTTATCATCCCTGTTGTCTCAGCTCTCTGCTGGTAGAAGATGGCTACAGCAGATTCAAGAGTCACATGCAGAAGTAATGTCCTGAGGAAGTAAGACCATTTCTTCCTATTTTTACAAAAGCCCTCAGCAGACTTCTCTCTACTCTCATTATCAAAATTTTGTCACCGGCGTATTCCTAGCCAAAAATCAGCAAGGGAATTGAAATTTGAAAGATGAAATTAAACAAATTATCTTCAAAAAAACATTGGTATTATGGAATCAACAACAAATACCTAGGACCCCTTCTTGATTTTTCCCACTTAGGCAATAGAGGATTCATTTCTTATTATCCCTCAAAGTCTTGGGTATATTCTCGAAGGGAAGTCTTCCCAACCTCTTCTGCAACTTTCAAGGGGGTAGTGTCATAACAGTTTGCTGTGTTCAAGTGCCTAGTACTGAGTAGGGGGAAGAGGAGCTATAGGTCCTGAAAGTGGAGGGATATGACCTCAAACAGCAGCTCTCCAGCTCACTGTATTTCTCTTTTCCTCTCAGTGTCACTTTTTTTTTTCTTTTTAGGGGGAAAAAATCTGTTCATATGAAAGCTTGTCTTCCACCTACCTGACTTTTGAAGCTTACTGTGCCAGAAGAATATCTGCCTTTCTCTAGATTTGCATTATAATGCTGTCTCCTATGGACTTTAATCACCCCTGGCCAATTTAGTGTTAGTCCTTAATTTTTCTTTACCAGCTTGACTGAAATGTTTGTAATAGGATCAAGCTGTCACACCACTTGTTAAGTTTTTACAGGAGCTGGAGTCACAAAGGCTGGGAAGAGGTGGGAGCTGTATTTAAGCCAGGGCCACAGATATAAGCTCACAGGAGGAAAGAGAACATTCCCTGTCAGAAATTTGTCCAGTTCCTAAAAGCCACACTGGGTAGGGCTGGCCTCAAATTCTCCTTGGGAGTAGAATTCTAATAATTTTCCA
This sequence comes from Spermophilus citellus, assembly GCF_964194105.1. Taxonomy (NCBI): domain Eukaryota; kingdom Metazoa; phylum Chordata; class Mammalia; order Rodentia; family Sciuridae; genus Spermophilus; species Spermophilus citellus. Next base: position 144,455,084 of record NC_138185.1, read on the forward strand.
AATACTAAGAAATAACTTGCATTTTATTTGCACAGAATATAGCTCATTTTACAACTACAAAGTTCAAATATGGTCATTCATGGTCAACTATAATTTTAATTCTAATTAATAGGTATAAGATATTAGCCCTGTTAGAATACACCATTTACCTTCTGTATCTACAGGTTCCACATCCACAGATTCAGCCAACCTCAGATCAAAAGTATTTAGAAAAAAAAATTGCTAACCATGTGCAGACTTTTTTTCTGGTTTGGTTAATATTTTCTAAACAACTCTTTACATAGCATTTACATTGTATTAGGTATTATAAATAATCTAGAGATGATTTAAGTTATACAGAAAGATGTACATAGTGATTTGCAAATACTGTGCTATTTTATAAGAGTGACTTGAACATCCTTAGATTGTAGTATCTTCAGGTGAAAGGGGAATACAGGAACCAATCTTGCCTGATGCCAAGGTACAACTGTTCATAATATAATGATTAGGAGGCAAAAAAAATCACAAGAAACATTTTTCCAGTTAAGTATGTGAAACCTGTAATTTACTAAAATATTGTAAAATGCCAAAACACACCAAGAATAAAACAGCAGCAATTTTGATGCCGAAACTGCTTTATTTGTTTGATAATGTTCTATATGTATGACATTTCCTAAAAATACACAGACATATGTATGTGTTCATACACAAATTAAAAACACAAACATATCATTTTGTAAATCACTTTTCACTTAAAAGTATATCCTAAAAAGTATATCATGAACATTTTCCTACAACATATATTTTTTTCTTAATAACTCTTAATAATCATGATGAATATACTATGCTGTAGGGACCCTGAGGGACTATTAGAGACTTTTTTTTCACCTGTCTTGCTTACAAGGTGGAAACAATGACCCAGGCAAATTCTACACCTTGTATTAAATACACACAGAAATTAGTTTAGGGAAAAAAAAAATCTTGACCAGAGCCCAGACCTATAGGCTCCTAGTCCAATTAAAGCAAAGAATTATATCTCTTATCTCAAATTTTCTGACTTTTTATACAAAATTGAAACTACTGACCTATCATCAGTAATAGTTAAAAGCCATTTTGATTTCTCCCCAGAAGTCCTTTGATCAAGATTTGAATGAGGATTAGGGGATCGTTTTTGGCCCAGTATAGTCTCCTATTCTCCCTGGGATCACCATATTCTGTGCACATACAGGTCCCTTTCTGCCAAACTGCACCATTTTCATCCCTATTTTCCTACCCACCATTCTTCAGCCCCTGGCATGAGATGCAAAGCACTACCATACGTACAAAGAGTCCTCCTGGGGTCAGTGAAACAGTGAGAGAGACACCAATGGAGAGCCTCAGGTAGTCTGTGGCCCTGGAATCAAGTGAAGTTACATACTGGAATTTGTCCTAAAACTTTGACCACCTCATCATTAAGAGCTGCCAATCATCCAATGTAATGGAGATAGAATTCTTCCTATCAGAGCATTTTCACTTTGTTATTGTGGTTGAAATACACAGTCCCTGGATAGCCACGTGAATGGGAACATGGTTACCTTAACAATTGAACACTGGGAGTTGGCCAGTGACCAGGCATGAAGGGAGCAATGGTACACCAGACTGATGTAGCACTGGCCCTAGAGGAGTCTGGTGCAGGAAGGATGCCTTGCCTACTGAGAGAGTACAACAGGGTGCCACCAGCATTAGCAGAAGTGGGGAGAGGGCATCTAGGCAGCACTCGGGAGAAAACTGAACCGCCAAGCTAACAACAGGTGCTATCAGGGAAATCTTCCCAGAGAATGAGAATAAAAGGATGAGAAGGACTTGTCCAGAAAAACTAGCAAGGGTTGGAGACCTGGTGGGGATTCACACAACAGAGGGAATGGCACGTGCAGACTCATGAAAGTGGATCACAACCCAGTTCCTTCTAATTAATGAAACCATGGAGCACCACCATCACACACTGCAGCCTGCCCCTCCCCACCTTTTTAAACTCAGAAATAAAACATGAAGTGCTCATTGCTTGGTAGACATGCAATTGAATACAATTTCTTTTCTGAAATGCTTCAGTACTAGCATTCCTAATAAGTCCAGTCGTATATCAACATTTAGATATCACTAACTTGAGAGTTTATTTTTCATAAAACAAGTATATTCCAATAGCTAAATGCTGATTTTAAAAGAAAAATCACAGCAAGTACTTTGATGAATATGCTACAGAGATACCTCATGCCAGTGGGCTTTTCAGTTTGTCTGATGTCCCATTTTAATGGATTTTGTCTCCTTTCTTGCCATCAGAATGTCAGCTGTCCATCTCACTGATATTAGTGTCCCTGACCACAGCAATCCTTCTTTGCACCTCTAATCATATGTGGGCTTGAAAACCATGTAATATGTATTTTGTTAAAAGTAATGTAATATAAAACTATATTGCTTTTGAGTGAGAAATAAATTTCCTTTGAATAATACATTTCTGCTTGTGGGCATAAACTTTGTGAGTATATTTTATTTTCTCTACACTCAATCTCCTATTCAACTGTGTTCTAAATAAGAAAGCTTTTTTAAGTAACTGAATTTCACAAAGGTGAGGCCTTTTGTGGTCTGAATACTGCATGTAAAATCTCATGCTTTTTCCTGTTCTGCAGGCCTGTCAACTTCAGTGGGTTGGGAGCACAAAATTATAGCTAAGTCACGGGATGTAAGAAGTGAGTTATAGCCATGATGGGTTAGAGGTGGTGGTGGTGGGGTGACTAGAAACCATATCATCTGTGAAGTAAGGGTGACTTACAGGGGAGGTCATAGAGACCAGAAAAGTCAGAATTTATTCCAAGTAAGGTTTTCTAATTGTGAGACACAGGACAGGATTGAAACATTGAAACCAAAAGACAAGAAATTAGTAATTATTCACACTTTTTTTTTTTTTTTTTGGCGGCGGGGGGGGGGGGGGCAGGTGATACTGTGGAATAAATAGCTCCAAAACTTAGTGGTTACAACAGTAAACATTTGCTTCTTCATTCCGTCTACTAGTTTAGTTTTGGCTCTGCTTGGGTTGACTGAGCTGTGCTGGGCTTATCTAGACTTGGGTTTGGTGCTCAGAGCAGCATGGATTAGACTGAAGTGCAGCCATCCAGCTTGGTATGTAGTTCTCCTGGCACATGACAGGAGAACAAGAGGAGAGGCAAAACAGGTAGGACCTCTGCTCTGAGCTTGTACCTGTCACTTCTCCACATGGAGGAATGGGAGTCCATGGGATGGGAAAGTATACCTTGGGAACAAGTAGAGGAAGCAAGAATTGTGAACAAATGAGCCATTCTACCACAACAATTGATATGAGAAGAAATTTTCTGGGAAAATAAAGAGAGTGGACACCTAATCTTTCAGGATATCAAAGTGTAGATGAGAAGGTACCAGCAAATTCTGGTTGACAGAAGCCTCTCTTATTGGTGAGGGTGGAGGATGGTCAAACAAATGTTTGATAAAGACAAAGAGCTGGGTTGGACACCAGGTTCCAAGGAGAAGACAGGTGCATATGAAAATGATAGTCAGCACCACATAGCACAGCACTTGCCCTCTTCAGAGAGTTTATCACGAAACTATGCGGCTTGCTTTTCCACCTTTTGGCATTCTGCACCCTTTTCATCTTAATTGGGGATTGATATAATTCTTTTTTGGCTGGTTGCACAAGTAAAATTTTACCAGCTGGAACACAATTAAATTTAATTGGATACTCCTAACAGCAAACATTGTCCAAGTTACCTAATAAATGTCCAGTGATTCTAGTTTTAGTTCATGTCATTCCGTCACACCTTTTTCCTCAAATTATAGATTTTTTTGGAAATATCATAAGTAATTCTTGACCTTGGTCATAAAATTAATGTTCCAGTCTGTGAAGGTGGTGCCCTTCTCTTGGACACCTTGACTTGAAAATTCCGTCTCCAGAGCCCACGTATCACATCTCTTGAGTAGCCAAGTTTGGGTGGCTTTACCTATGGAACATCTCTGGCTTCCTTGTCCTATCTATTCCTGCAACCACCTGGCACTTCTTACCTTTCTTGGATAATTGCATTGGCCTCTTGGGAGCCTCCTAATCAGTTACTATATTATACTGCATCACTACATTGTGGTTTTTTTTTAAATTTCAACTTTTATTTTGACATTATTTTACATCTATATAAAATATTTGAAAAAAGTCCAATGAATCGCAGAATACCCCATTCCCAAACTTCCAGGTGTTAACCTATCACATTTACTTTTTTTTCATTCTCTCTCTCACACACACCCCTAAACCTATATGTGTATATTTATTTCTGAACCAGTAAACAATTGAAGATATAATATCTCTTTATTCCTAAATGCTTCATTATACATTTTGCCTAAATGAAAATACTATCATACACAACCACATGTAGTTAGCAGAATTGGGAATTACCTTGACACAATATTATTTTCTATTCTCTATATCTATACTCTTATTCAGATTTTGCTAATTATTCTAATAGCAAAAAATTATTCTTATAGCAAACAAACAAAAAATTCCAGATCACATATTACATTCAGCTGTCATGTCTACTTAGTTCACTTTGTGATAGTTTCTTGGTCATTTTAAATCTTTCACGGCATTGATACTTTTAAAGCCGATTGTTTCTGGTTTGTCTGATATCTTCATTTTTATGAATAACATCACTCTTTTTCTAAGCCTCATTCTGGCTAGGAAAATGCAGTTGCTTTAGTTACGGCCTATGAGATCCCCAGCAAAGTCCTAGACTTGATCATCTGACCCTATCCCTCTCTCCAATCTAACTTTTTATGCCCCAGTCAGATTGGACTGCACATTCTATAGTCATCCCTGCTTTGTTTTAGAGTATTTGAGTTTTACTGTTGTTTTCTCACAGTACTGGAGATTTTGAACTTTGTGTAAGCTAGACAAGTGCCCTACTGAGCTCCCTCCCCAACCAGCCTTTCTGACAGTTCTTAAGATGTTCTTTCCCCCTGGATCATTGTCTCCACTCTTATTCCACCATTTGACACTGTTATGGTTTAGATGTGAGGTGTCCCCCAAAAGCTCATGGGTGAGAAAATGCAAGAAGGTTTAGAGGAGAAATGATTGGGTTATGAGAGCCTTAACCCAATCAGTGAATTAATGCCCTGATGTGATTAACTGAGTAGTAATTGAAGACAGGTGGGGTGTGGCTGTAGGAGGTGGGGCATTGGGGGCAGAGTTTTGAGGTATATTTTTTATATAGCAAGTGGAGATCTCTCTCTCTCTGCTGCCTCATCATCATGTGAGCTCCTTCTCTTCACCGTGGTCTGCTGCCTTGATGTTCTGCCTCACCTCAAGCCCCGAGAAATGGAGCCTGCTGTTTACGTCTTGAGACCTCTGAAACTGTGAGGCCCAAAATAAACTTTTCCTCCTCCAAAATTTTTTTGTGTCAGATCTTTTAGTCACAGCAGCAAAAAGGCTGACTAAAACACTAACTCTTCATCCTTGCAAAACCACCTGCAACTACTCATATTTTTCCTCAGATGTGGAATCATGATTTCCCTCCTCTTAGTTTTGCTTAGAGTTTATGTTTAATCAAAATTAGGATCAATTATGAAACACAACCCTGAGAGTACTTAAAAACGGAGCAATAATCAGTAACAGCCACAGCCTTCCCACAGTCAGGACAAGCTGTATTAGCATACTCTCATTCCCTGTTGTAATAAGATAGTGGGGCTGAAGTTTCAAGGGAATACCAGAAGCATCTCCAACTGAGCAAGACATGTGACCAAGTGTGGCAGGGTGGACCCAGCATAGCAATGTGAGCTGCTTGTTAACTTCTGACAGGCCTCTAATCTCTGGAACCCTCCTCTCTCGCACCTGGGTCACTGATACCTCACCTGCAGGCTCGGTTTTGCTCTGTCTTCAGGCAAGAGGTTATTGGGTTGTCGACCCAGATCACACTGTGGACAGTCGAGCTGACTCAACATGGCATGTCTAGTCTGCTTCGTTGCTCCTGAAACCCAATGCCCACTGGTGTTTAAGTTCCAATAAAGGTTCAGTTCTTGCTTATCTCCTGTGCTTTTATATCTAGTGCTCAGCCTGGCCAATGCCCATAGTGAATGTACTAGGATACCCTTCTCTGTTACATTTTTGGTCCTTTTTTTTTTTTTTAACCTCTAAGACCATTTTTTGATTTTACTATATTTTCCCCAGGGAATTGCAGCCTTGCCCATGACTGGAGTTTTACCACATTATGGATTATTTTCTTGATGCTGAGTGAGCCCCCAAATATCTGCCACAGACACTTCTCTGTCCCATTCATCTATTAGAATAAACCCATATGGTATGTAATCTTTATTACCTGCCTTCTCCAGTTGACTACTTGCTTGTTGTCTATTACCATAAAATCTAGATACTGGCTGCTACCTGTTGGACTGGGTTCTCCTCAGCAGTGACATGGTATTTTTCTTTGATGCCTAGGTTTCCTTCAGCAGATGCATTTCCCCCCACACACATTTTTTATTGGTATATTATAATTTTATATATTTATTGGATTGTTGCATATTCATACATGCACTCAATTTAACAATATAATTTGGCTAATATCACTCCCTAGCATTTCCCCCTTCCCTGGCAGATGCACTTTTATATCTGAATCTCTTCCAAATTGTCCTACCCTGCCATTCCTGGCCATAAGTAACAAAACTATCTCTGATTACCGCAAAGTGTTAGCTAATTAAACAACCATATGTGTGGGCTGTGGATTGCTGGATCAATGTCAATTTGTCAGGAGATCTCTAAAGAATACTGAAAGGCTTTGGACTTGGTACCTCACTGTTCAATCTTTTTTTAAAATCAAAAACTAGAAGGAAGTTAGAGAAGGAAAGAATGTTTTACCAAAGTTTCAGATGATCAGTAGCTCAGAGAAATAGTGAATGTAGTCCTTTAATACTTTGGGTGTATTCTAAAACTATTATGAAAGGGCAAAACAAATGATACATGTACTAAATCAACATATGCATTGGTTCTGAACTTAATTTTCTCATAAGAAAAGGGGAAAAAATCTAGTTTATAACTATTTACATTTGACCATCCAGCAATCGCCAATTAAAAGTAACACCCTTTTACACCATGCTGTTTCTCATTCTCTGGTTTTGACTTGACTTTTCTCTTTCATTTAGGAATTCCCTCCCTGTTCCTTTCATCTGCCTAACTTCATTCATCCTGTAATAGTCAGTCACCTCCCCAGAGCCTTAGTGGACAACCCAGCTTCTGTGTTACTTGCTCCTGTTCTTGGCCCCCACGTATGCCCCTCATTGTACTGAACACATTATGTAGCAGGTAGATGGCCTGCTTCCATCGCTCCAAGGAGGCTGGAGCTGGGTCTCCTTCATCTTTTATATCTAGTGCTTAGTCAAGCCATGGCACATAGTAAATGTTAAATGTTTGGAAATACTAGAACAAATTTGTTCCCCTTAACAGCTTCTTCTTCTGTGGGCTTATCCTTAGGAGACCTAAAATTGTGTCAGGTTACCTTTCTATGTCCCACCTCTGAAATTTGCTTTTTATTCTTGCCTGTCTCTCATTGAAGCCATCTTACTTTTGGAACTTAATTCTTATCTTGACTTGCTCCTTAGGGAGGAAGTTTTTAAGTTTCCCTTAAAAACTTTTTTTCTGCTTAGCCTGAGCCCTAAACCCCAGACAAGGCTGAGCTTTGTTCATGCCTCCAACTGCAAAACTCAGCTTCTTTCTTTGAGACCCAGCAGGTCAAGAGGCATTTCCTTAGCCAGTGCTTCCCTGCTCCCTCTCTTATGCCCTAGTCAGACTGAAGGCTGGAATGTCAAGATCTAGTCCTTAGTTAACTTTTGGTATAAGACGAGCTGTCAGCTAGGCACTGTGGCACACGTCTGTAATCCTGGCAACTCGGGAGTCTGGGGCAGGAGGAGCATCAGCAATTTAGCAAGACCCTAAGCAAATTAGAGAGAGCCTGTCTTAAAATAAAAAATAAAAAGGGGTGGGGATGTGGCTCAGTGTTTAAGTTCGAGTTCAATCGTGGGACCAAAAAACAAGACGAGTTGTCAGTGAGACACAGAGGCTATAAAAGCACATGCTTTTGTGTGATTAATTAGTGGAAGTAAAACAAGCATCATGAAATAAAATAGACCCTTTACATTCTGAACAGACAGATCCAATCAAGGTGTCACATTTAAGGACAATACAAATTTAGTTCTTTCAAAAGAGGCAAACCAAAATGCAGAAAGATTTTTAGGCTCTATCCTGGAAAGTAGACAACCTAGGGTACACAGGTGCAAAGCTATCCCACTCCTCGGTCTGTACGCAAAGGACTTAAAAACAGCATACTACAGGGACACAGCCACATCATTTTAAATTAAAATTTTAAAAAAAGAATAACACGAAAAAAAAAAGAAAACCTGTCATGGAAAAAGGTTTTTAGAAATAGCATATCTTTCTAATTAAAGATTTTTGCATAATATTGGGAGAATTTTCTTTAAGAATTGTGTAAATGCAAAATGGGCTCATAGGCTCAGACCTAACGCATTATATATTATATGAAATTATCATATAATTATACATATAAAATTTATGTACTTAAATATAATTTGCATGTTTATATTATAGATGTTCTATATGCATTTTTTATTTTTTAAATTTTCATTTGTTATATGACAGTAGAATGAATTACAATTCATATTATACATAAAGCACAATGTTTCATATCTCTGGTTGTACACAAAGTAGAGTCTCACCATTTATGTCTTCATATATGTACTTAGGGTAATAATGTCCATTGCATTCCACTGTCTTTCCTTCCCCTATCCCCACTCTTTTCCGCTCCCTCACCTTCTCCCCTTTGCCCTATCTAGAGTTCAGTTAATCCTCCCATCCCCCCCCCGCCCTGCAGCACATTATGAATCAGCATCCTTAAATCAGATAAATCATTCAGCATTTGTTTTATGGGGTTTGGCTAATTTCACTTAGCATTATATTTTCCAGCTCCATTCATTTCCTTGCAAATGTCATGATTTTATTCTCTTTTAATGCTGAATAATATTCCATTGTGTATATATACCACATTTTCTTTATCCATTCATCTACTGAAGGGCATTTAGGTTGATTCCACGGTTCAGCTATTGTGAATTGTGCTTCTATAAATATTGATGTGGCTGTATCCCTGTAGTAGCTGTTTTAAAATCATCTGGGTATAGATCAAGGAGTGGGATAGTTGGGTCAAATGGTGGTTCTATTCCCTGGATAGCACACATTCTACAGGGTAGTAGTATACCATTCTCTTACCCTGTAAGAGAAGCTGAACTGCATAAAGCTTCCGAAATTCCAACCCTATGAACTTCTAAATCATCCATTTCAGTTTCTTTTCTGTATTTACATATGTGGCTGTTTCATTGGTCCTACTATGTTGCAAGCACCGAGAATACAAGAATATCCAATTTAATTCACCTTTGTTCCCCTTATAAGAGCACATATGGGGGCTGAGGTTGTGGCTCAGTGGTAGAGCGCTTGTCAAACAGGTGTGAGGCACTGGGTTTGATCCTCAGTACCACCCAGAAAAATAAATAAAATAAAAGTCTAAAAAAAATCTATACATTAAAAAAGAGAACATATATAATACAATGACTTGCCCAATAATGATCTGATGCATAAATGAATAGATGGATTGATGGATGGATAGACCAAACAAAAATCATGTGGGCTATTACTAGTTTGGGAATTTGTCTGTGATTTTGAGAAATCCCTCATTTTTGTCTTGATTAAAGTGTGAACATTAACTCATGATCCTGTTACCCAGAGTATCAGAGGAAATAGTTAATATACGAATAAAAAATACAGGAAACATAAAAATATTAGGCAAAACCATACTTTGAGAATGCTTTTTCAATGATCTTTGCTCCCATCTCAGATCCTTTTATTAGAAGTTTGACTTTTTTTTTTTTCAAATTATGGCGTTTTATAGCACACATTTAAGGCTCAGATGTATTTTTATCTGAGGTTAATTTATTTTATTATGCTATATTCTTTGTAAGAAATCTTTACAGAACCATTCAACATTTTTGTGGCATGGATTAGAATACATTAACTAAAAATATGACTTTAGTTATACTATCTAAATTCAATGTCATAGATTAAAAAATTAATATTAATTACCAATAGCAGGAACAGCAGCATACAAACATGTTTATCAAGGCTCAAAGCTGCCTTTTCAATTTGAGTTTTCCCTTTCAGTTCACATCTATTGATTATCTGCCCCAGTGTCCCTGTTCACAGTATTCACAGAAATAGTTATACAGGCCTGGGTGGCCCCTGACCAAAGCCAGATCCATCACAAACCTTTTCTCCAAAATGTGAGTTTGAGATGATTGAATGACAGGTTCTTTCAGGGTTGTGTGTCTATAACATGACAGCTTTGACATTCATGTTTGTCATATTCCCCAACATCTTTCAAATAATCGGAGGAAGTCTTCCTGTGCAGCCATCATTTTTAATTGTCTTTAAAATGTGTATGCATATATTATTGGGTCTGTGTTGACTGCAATCTCCTGGAGAGTATATTAATTGAGACTCTTCAGGTTATAATTAACATTGGTGGTACTAAAAGAAAAAAATAGGAACTCATTTTAAGGTCATTGGGGTGCCTAATGAAGCCAAAAGCACAGAGCTAGATAGTGACAGTATCCAGACTATAATCCTGTCTGTTGATTAAGCTTATTGCTTAGATAATTACTGAAATTCAATTATTATTTTTTTTCTTACTTCCTGGATATTTTCAACAATCATTAACCATTTTTTTTCTTTTCAGGTTCATTTTAAAGTAGGTTTCAGAAGATTGTCCTAGCTGAGGTCATCTCTTTATAAACCATCGACAGTGAAATCTTATTCATCAAACATGCTGTCAATCTCAGTGACATGGGGTCCCTGTTGACGAAAAATAGAATATAATGAATATTACTGAGGTTCCTCAAGAGTCCAACTGCTTTCTGAATTCTTTACAAGAAATGGAAAAGGGACTGTAATTAGGTGTCAATTGTTTCTTCATTCTGTGAAAATTGTGAATTTGCATCTGTTACATGTAAAAACTCCATTAAGAATCTGTATACGGGGTAAAAATGGGAGTTCATAACCCACTTGAATCAATCTGTGAAATATGGTATGTTAAGAACTATGTAATGTTATGAACAACCAACAATAAAATAATTAAAAAAAAAAAACTGGAAAGCAACCAAGATGTCTATCAGTAGATAAATAAAGAAATAACTGTGGGTACATTCAGACAATGAAATAATTATTTAGCACTGAAAGGAAGTGAGTTATAAAGCTGTGAAAAAAACACTGAGGAAACTATAAACATGGAGTGAAAAAGCCAATCTGAAAATGCTGAATACTGTATTATTCCAACTATGAGACCTTCTTAAAAAGGCAAAACTATGGGCGGGGGTTATTGCTCAGTGGTAGAGCGCTCGCCTAGAATGCATGAGGCACTGGGTTTGATCTTCAGCACCACATATATATAAAGTAAATATATTGTATCCACCTAAAAACTAAAAAAAAGGCAAAACTATGAAGACAGTAAAAAGATGAGTACCTTCCAATGACTGGGGGGAGGGAAAGATGAATAGATGGAGTCCAGAGGATTTTCAGGGCAGTGGAACTATTTTGTATGATTCCACAGTGGTGGACACAGGTCATTGCACATTTGTCCAGACTCACAGAATGCACAACACTAAGAGTGAACTGCAATGTGAACTATGGATCCTGCGTGATAATGATTTGCCAGTTAGGTTTATCAGTTGTGACAAATATGCCACTCTGGTGTGGAGATTCTGAATGTGTGGGGAGGGGTTATATGGTGTTGTACTTCACAAATTTGCTGTGAATATGAAACTGCTCTTAAAAATAAAGTTTATCTATTAAAAAAAAAAAAAAAAAAAAGAATATTTAACATAAAACAGCCTGCTTTATCAGAAACTCAGTTGAGGTTCCTGCCACCAGAGGGCAGCCTAATCTAATTATGTGAATGTGTGACTCTGGAAGGACGAATTAGAATCTGGAATGAGCCCTAAATGGCTCAGAGAAAAACATTACAAACAAGAATGTATACTTAAAAAATTAAAATAAGGACACCCATGTCGGCAATCGTCTAGTCAAAATTCCTTGCTCTTAAGAAGCCTGTTTTGTTCAGGAAAGACATATTTACTGTTCACTACTTGATATTTCTATGACTTGCCTTGGTTATTTTTAATCCTTCTTATTGTCTTCCTGTTTGAGGTCATAAATAAAGTGTGTATCTAGGTTAAAAGATTTTATAGTCAGAAATTTACTACAACATTTGCAACTTGCTACCTAAAATTGGAAGGTGGTTGAGAGCACTCCTGATGCTTAGGGACCCTCCTGAGGTATTTGTCCCATACAGTCCCTGCTCTCTTCTACTGTTATTATAGTAACAGCATTCTCATGGTCTAACCCAAATTCCTAACTCACTAGGCCCCCAGTTCCTGCTATTTTGTCTTAAGTAGTGAAGGAAACGGCTGGTTACACATAGAAATTCCCTGTACTTTCTTTGGCCTTTTTCCCTTCTAGTGAAATAGTGCACTTTTGGCTGGGAGGCGATACTGGGGATTGAACCCAAGGGTGCTTTGCCACTGAACTACATCGCCAACCCTTTTTATTTTTTTATTTTGAGACAAGGTCTTGCTAAATTCCTGAGGCTGGCTTCAAACTCACAATCCACCTACCTCAGCCTCTGAGCTGCTGAGATTATAGGCATGTGCCACCGTGCCTGGCAGTATGCATTTTCTTTAGCTTCTTTCCAGACATTACACAATGTTGTTACTTTCCAATCTTCCTGTTATTTTCATATGCTCTTCTAAAACAAGAAGAAAAACAAAATTCAGTTATTCTAGTTGACTTCATTTTTAACATCCTTTTGCCTCAATCCCCTGCATTATTTTTCCTCTTTTGGGGCCATGTCAGGTCCATCTATGTGTCATTGGTGAGATGGTGGTGTTTTCATTGTTTACTCTGGTTTTAACTCAGACATCTACCAGACCCAATCATTCAGTCTGAATCTATGCTGCTTTTTATTCCTTTTGCAGGAGAACATGAAAGCAGTCCCCAAGCCCTTTTCCAGATAAACAACATATCATTGCCTGAAATTAGCCCTTTGATTCTCAAATTCAGCTCCTGGGCAAGTCATAGTCTCCTCCCTACTGAAGGCAATTTCCTGGGTAGGCCATGAACACAAAGCAGCTCGAAGGGGCTGGTAAGGGAGGAGCCTTTGAAGTTAGGTGGCTGTGTCCTCGGTGGCATGCACCTCACTCACAGTGCTCATCCCTAAGAATATCTCATGAAGATGATCTTTACTGGGAAATTAATCAAGCAGCCGCTGCAATCTGTGTGACAAGCTATGTGTCACGCTGCAAGCATGTGGGCATTATGAGTATGTTTTCCTGGCTGCAGATTTGAAAACCAACTCTGCCCCAAGACCTTTCCAAGAGCCCCAGAACCCCTGGCAAACAAACATGCTGCCCGGTCAACACTGTGTCCTTCTCTACTCTAATAAGAAACGCTCCTGTTCAAACTCAAATGAGATCCTACTGGATTGAAGGGGATTGTTGCACATGCACACATAGCACAAAGTCAAAGAGGAAGCATATATATATATATATATATATATATATATATATATATATATATATATAGTAAATGAGTGGTTTTCTGTTCCTCTTGTCTTTTCCTCAATCTTTTGATGAGAATGAAACAGAAGCAAGAAAAGATCTGTTTTTTTTTTTTCTTTTCTCATTCTCAGCAAGGACTGTGGCAAACAATTAGTCTCTCTGGTGCTTAGCATATTAAATATTAACTAACAAATAAGAACAGAAAGTCCATTTCCCAGCTCCTCTATTCTGCCTGACACAGAAAAGTATTATATATATAACAGTAGTAGTAATTGATATGTTTTTAAGTTTTTCACTGTGCCAGGTATTTGAGCTAAGCACTTGGCATACTTTATTATCATTTAATTTTTATGTACTATTATTATTATTTCCATTTTACACATAGGGAAACTGAGGCTAGCAAAGTACAAGATATTTGTTTCAGTTCTCACAGTTGACTATGAGAGGAGCTTTGAGTCAGCATTTGCAACCATACTATTATGTTTTGGATCTGAAATGTTCCCCCAAAAGTTAATGAATTGAAGGCTCGGGGGACAAAGCAGCAGTGTTTAGAGTTGGGCCCTACAGGAGGTGATTGGATCAGGGGTTCTGACTTCATCAGTGAGTGCTTCTTACATATGGTACAGATCCACTGGTAGATTCATGGCTTAGTGGGCTATTGGTAGATAGTAGAAACTTAGGAGGTGGGGCCTCGTTGAAGGAATAGGTCACTAGGGGGTTATTCTGTCCCCAGCCCTTTCCCCTTCTCTCTCTTTGCTTCCTGGATACCATTAAGTGAGCAGCCTTGCTCCATCACCCCCACTTCTTCGATGATGTTCAGTCTCACTTGGGTCCAAAAATAAGGGAACTAGCAGACAATGCACTGACACCTTTACAAAGGAGAACTCCAGAGTCTGTTGAACTTTGTGATTCCACGGACCAAGGCAAGATTCCAGGCTCCAGAGACCAGGTTCTGGCTTCTTGAGTGGGAAACAGACCTTTCTGCCGTCTTTATGCCCCACCCATTGAACATAGCAGCAGCAATGAGTTGAGGCGGGGTGAGCCTCCCAAACTGCTCAGGATTTAGCCTGAGGTCAACATTAAGCTGCTTGAGCTGTATGACAGATTCTAAGTTAATACATTTTGTACAACTGAAGATCAATGTCTATCAATCAATAAGTATTTGTAGAGTGTGTGTCATGTGCTCAAGGCCCTTCTGGGTTCTGTGAAAGATAAAGAAGGAATTGAAAGATGGCTTCTATGTGGATTTGGCCATTAGCAAAAAGGACAGGATGCAAGGTTTTGTGGCCACTCTAAATAGTTCCCAGTTCCTGAGGCCAACCAGTTACTCCTAGGCTTACATTTTGCTTCCTGTTCCAGCTAAAATGTAACCAATGAACTTGTAGCTGTGCTTTTTTAAAACAAGCTTTCTGTCTTAGGATTCCTTAGACCTTTAAACATTGTGGAGAATATAAACAGCTTTTGTTTACATGGATTATATTTAATGATATCTGCCATGTTTGAAATTAACAGATGATTAACTTAAAAATAACAGTCACAAACTCATTGCATATAACATATTTTATTGTAAAATGATTGATTTATCACCCCAAATTAGTGGGGGAAATCACATGATTCTCATATCTGTTCCTTAGTTTGTCATGCATCATGATATGTTGTTTTAATTAAAGTATGTAAAGAAAATATACTTCACACAAATGTCCGCTGATAAAGGAGGATGAAGAGATGTCACGAAAGTGTTGTGGAAAACCCTTATGGTCCTCCCTCTTGGAGACTGTGGCTATTTATGTGGGTTTGGGCACAGGCAGCTGTGAGGCTTGCTGGCTATGACCACTACTGGTATAGACGTGATTTCTGTGATTTGCCTGTGGCCAGTCAGGCAGCTCCCTGAGTGGAAGGATTGGAGATGCATGGAAGTACCTCCCTTTCACTGGCCTTGTGGGTGCATGAACCTCATCATTAGTCTTATCTTTGGATTAAGACATTGAATGCTTCTATTTAAATGCAAATTTATTAACCATCCTTTAAATAAAGCTGTATTGAGTGACATGAATGTGCAGGTCTTAGAGCAAGGAGTGTAAAGGTGAATAAAACAGAATAATAGAATAACTTATTAGTTCCCTGAGAGGATAGAAAAATGGGATAAATAAATGTTGATGATATAGACCAGCAGGGAAAAGCCAAGAGAGGATGTTATTGAGGACCAACGCAGACCAAAGAGGAGGTGGCCATCCTGGCATAACTTGAAGAATATCTGGAGTTCTCATCCGGAAAAATAGTACCTCTGAAGCTCCGAACTCATTTTTCCAAATTATTCTATTCTTATAAAATGAAAATGTGCTTCCCTCTCCCAACCACTATTGGCCAGCATCAGAACCATTGGATATTGCCAGCTGTGCCAGTCAGAATTCTAGCAGAGACACAGAATCAGTAAGTTCTCTCTGAGTGAGAGAACACACACACACACACACACACACACACAGGTTTGTTGTAAGGAATTGACTTACATGGTTGTGAAATGAGGAAAGGCCTAAATCTGCAAGGCAGGTTTTCAGGAAGAGCAAGGTGGAAATTCTTGGGCAGGAGATAATGTTGCAGCCCACAAGCAAAACTTTCTCTGTAGGAAAATCTTTCTTTTGAATGGTTTGGGCCCACCCATGTTACCCAAGGTACTCTCTTTTCTATAATGTCAACTGATCATAGATTTTAGTAAAGTCTACAAGATGCTTTCACAATACTCAAATTAGTGTTGGATTGAATAATTGGGAACTCTAGTCTAGCTAAGTTGACACATAAAACTGACCCTCACAATACCATATTGTGAACCTGTTTCCTTCCTAAGAACTTGGATAAATTAAGTATTTAAAAAACTAGAAATGAAAAAGGGAAATAGAGAATAAGGAGAAGACAGGAAGAAAAAGCTAGTCAAGTAAAAGGGGAATGGAGGACAGACACAGAATAAAAGCAAAGTGCCATAGAGAGACATGAAAAATTATGAAGGAATGAAGATGGGGACAGGGAGAGGAAGAGGAAGGTGACCGTTCCTGAGGAAAACTGCTCTCACCCCTGGCTTTAAAATAGAAATTAGAGAAATAATAATTGTTCACAAGTCTTTATCTTCCGTATCCTAAATGCTGAATGAAGGAGGCATCTGAGTTTTCTGGGTAAGGAAATAATGGCACTTCAAGTTCAAGCAACCTGAAATTTATTTATTTTAAGTCCTTGCTGATCTGTAGGCTACCACTTCCCATCCCTGCACTCTTTGTTAAGGTAGATTTATTTCTTTCAAATTTGCTATAGGGAAAATGTGTGGCCTTCTCCTCTCCTGGTCAAGTCACAGACTCTGCAGTCTGACTGTGTTGGAGGGAAACTTTCAGGCAGTCCCCAGTGGTCTCCACCTCCTGGCATCAATGCCCTTTATGTTATGACCTCCCCTTCAGTGTGGGCTATGCCTAGTGATTTGCTTCTAATGAGTAGAATGTGTCACAGTGCCAGGATATCACTTCTGAGATTAGATTACTAAAGACTGTGACTTCTATCTTGCCAGCACTCTCTGTCTTTGTCTCTCTGAATCTTCTAACTCATTCTAATAAAGCAAATTGCCAATGTTGTAAACTGCTCAAAGGAGAGGCCTATGTGGCAGGGAATTGAGGGTGACAAGTGACTTGAATTCTATATATCAGTTAACTCATTTGTAAAATGTGGACAGTAATAATAACAATGATGCTGTTGGCACAGAACTACCATAGGACTAATGGTTTAATTCATGTGAAAAACCACAACAGTATTTGGCACACAGTAAAAGCGTAGTAAATGTTAAGTTATAACTACCACCATCACCACTACCACCACCACCACCACCACCACCACCACTACCACTACTACTGCTACTACTACTATCATCATCATCTTCATCATCATCTCTGAAAGTTCAGGAAAAAAATCACTGAAATCCTTCTAGAGAAAGAACAATGTTTCTGCTGAACAATTAAAAATAAATGCTGTCCCCAAGGCACCTAGTCTGACATTTTCAATATTAGCTTTATGCAGTTCTAGTCTCAGAATGGCAAGTCCTCATCCATAGATAGTCCTGGAGAGCCCAGTGCCTTACTGAACCCAGAAGATTTTAAAAGATTTAACAGATTTCTTACTCTTACTGCCATTGCTGCCTACCTTAGTGTACTACATTATATTTTGCATTTGGAACTGAGTTGCCATTTCTTGAGAGCAGAAAGTGCAGTTAACTTCTTCAAATCACACCTAGTAGTAAATTTCATGAACTGTGCTCCACAAATTGCTCTGCAAATCCCTAAAGTTTTGTGAAGGTGACTCAGGCATATCACTTGGGATGAGATGACTGGGTTCACAGTTCAAGATATTTTGGAAATATCTTCCACAGACATCTTATTCTATTTGGTTCTTTTCATCATGCGATGATTTTACCCAGAATTTTAGTGTCTAATCATGGAGTTACCTACTTAAAAAAAAAATGGAGAGAATCTCTGGCTGACCTTAAATAGAATTCTGGGCAGTGTCTGCATTTGCCCTTCCCATGATCAGCTCCAGAATCTTGTAGAAACTTTTCCTCCAGGGATTCTTACTGGGCTGGAGGAGTGTTGGGGGTGGGGTTCTACAAAATGCAAAGAACAAATGAAAGGGTCATTATTGATCATCTCTCTTTCTGTAGTTATAAATCAAGGCTAATATTTTACTCTTTCTATTTTTCCAAATTGTCTAATTAGGGATGAATGAATAAATGATTGCATGAATGATGGTATCTTTAACACATCTGTTATAGTGAAAGGAAGGCTTCAGGTAACACATCTCTTTGATTAAAAAAAAACCAAAACTGCCAAAACGTAACAGACGGAATCTTACATCCTAAATGAATAAGACTCACAGTTTTGCAAAAATGGGGCTGAACCCAGATCTCAAGGAATTCTTCCACTCCTAGATATCCAAGAATGACATAAATGCACCATCTGTTGGCCAAGGCAAGGAAGCTGTCACACAAGTGGGGCTCAATCTATTCTCTCTTGTCCCTTCCCAATGTGTTTTCCATAAGCTTTGCAGAGCCTGCTAGGATAAATTCGGGCTTAGAAGTAGTCCCCATAGGTATGTCAATAATGAGGGAGACTAAACAACCTATAAATACAAGTACTTTTTGAACAATCTGCAGATCTAATTTGACTAGCCCAAATTTAAAATAATTACAAGAATATTGTTTCTTCTCTTTGCCTGAACTGGAAACTTCAAAGCAGAATTATTTGGTCTGATTTCTAAGTCAAATGAGCAAGCATTCAAATTCCAGCTTAGCTGAGAAACATGAGGGAGTTTCCTTAGCTGCCTCAGTCTTGGTATTCTCATCTGTGAAATAGGGGTAATATGCCTATATCACATGGTTGTTGATAGCTAGTTAATGACATGAAAGAGGATGTTTAATATGGCATAGGAGTGGAGAGCAATTCTGAAAGCCAGATCTGCCTCTGGGAGCCATTTTGGATGAATGGCATCACCACTGGATTTTGTTAAGCACCAGTCCTAACCCCCTGACCTTGGGCATCAACAACCAGCATCTGGGTCAGTGGAGCTCTTTGGCCTCGACAATAGTTGCCTCCTGGAAAATCTCTGCCGACTCTGTTCACCAATCTAAAAACAAGTAATCCTATAGGACCAAGCTTAATCTTATGTACTCAACGGAAGCCACTCTGACTGCCCTAGCAAGTGGCAATTTCACCCTTCCAACAATGTCCACTGTACTCACTGGGCACTTGGCAAGCTCTTACTGCCATTGCTGCCTACCTTAGTGTACTACATTTATATTTTGCATTTGGAACTGAGTTGCCATTTCTTGAGGGCAGAAAGTGGAGTTAACTTCTTCAAATCACACCTAGTAGTACATTTCATGAACTGTGCTCCACAAATTGTTCTCCAGATCCCTAAATTTTTGTCAAGGCAACTCGGGCATATCACCTGGGATGAGATGATTGTGTTCACAATTCAAAATTCTGGGCCCTTCCTCCTATGACTCCCCCCAGGTACAGCCAGGATAGCCTTTCACCTGCCTTGCCCTTGGCCTTCGGCAGTGATGAGGACAATAGTGTCTGAATTGAGCATGGTGTCTTTGAGAACCTTACTATGATAGGATACTTGCCAGCTCTGTGCAAGGACTTTCTCTAGCAGCTGGCACAGCTGGAAGCACCAGAGAATTAACACCATTGGGAGGTTTTCACTCACAGATTGACCAAAGTGAGCACATGAACAGCCCAACTTCCTTGACCATCTAGGGTGTGATTTGAGGTGCATAGTTCTCACTAGTTTCCAGGGCTCCTCAGAAAGATTAGGCTCCACTACTCAATCCTGGTAGTTGGCTACAAACTTACTCCTTAATGGCTTTATTCTCTTCTCTGCCTCACTTCCTTACTCTTACTGTTACTTCCTAAGCTCATCTTCCAAATCCCCATTTCAGGGTCTGCTGAGACCAGACATTAAGTCGACATCTGCTCATTACCAGTCACTGTTCCAGAAGTTTTAAAGACATTGACTGTTTCAATTCTTCAATTGCCTTCTTCACATTCTTGGAAATTTTATGTCCATTTTGCAAATAAGAAAAATTGGGACAAGAAAAGGTTAGGTATCTAATGCAAGTTCACATACACAGGATTTTAAAGTACAGCACTCTAATGCAGCAACTTTGAAATCTGCTGATGCAGGTACATAGTCTGCCCACTGGTTACGAATCATAGCTTCCTCCAGAAGCCCTTAGCAAAGCTCATTTTCTCTAACTCCCCTTGTGTTTGCTATTAAATGTTTTAAGTCTAGATAACCTTGGTCTATTGTTCGAGGATAACTCTTTTTTGGAGGAGCTAGTTTTGTTTCTTATACATTCGCCTCCATTGTGGAGGCCAGAGCAGGTGCAGTGCAACATGGAGTAGCAGTGTGTCACGGTATCTCAACTGAGTGATGCTGTTATTTCTGATGGTTTCATCACTGTCACTGAGGAGGAGATATGGCCTTGGTTTCAAGCAAAGATGTTGGTACAGTAATTTGGAAGGAGAAGCCAGTTGGTATGGAAAAGGAGAGTTCATAGGATTAATTCTGTTTCATTCATACTGTATTTGAAGAACTGGTGAATCACATTTGGAAACACCCAGCATACACTTAGAAAAGTGAATTTTGGACTTGGGAGAGTTGGCAATAAAGATCTGAGCATAGAAGTGGTGGTAGCTAAAGTCATAGGAGAGGAAAAGTCTTGAGTGTGCAGAGAATGAAAGGAGGTTCAAGGATGGAATCTTGGTGAATGCCCATTTCTGAAGTCAGAATGTGGAAGAGATGTTATCATAGGAGACATACAATGGCAGAGAAGTAGAAAGAGAACCAAAAGAGTATCAGGACATGGTCCCCCTGGGATAGGGAGTAGGTTCAAGAAATACTAGTAAACTTAGCCAAACATAACAAGGGTCAAGAAGAACAAAGACTGGAGAGTAAAATGTCATATTTAAGATGTCTCAGTGTATGAGACCATAGACTATGGTGTTGAGGTAAAAAGAGAAAAGAAAGATGTGGAAGATGTGAAAAGTGGCAGGCAAGTCACGTCATTTAGTAAATTCATCTTTTGCTTTTGTGAAGGACTCTTAGTAGCACCCCACTATTCTAAATTTACTGTTTCAATGTGTAATAAGTATTTAAGTAAATAATCATAAACAATAACTTCAACCTTGATTTTTTCCTCCCTCCCTCCCTCCCTTCCTTTTTTCTCTTTTTGGTTGCTTCTTGTTATCAGTTTTAAAGAGTGCTAAGTAATCCCTTACGGAACAGGTACCCTAGTCACTAGAGAGTTTCCACACATTTATTATCCATATTTAAAGAATTAGGTCATACTAAGCAAGACGTGGTGGCACACACCTGTAATCTCAGCAGCTCTGGAGGCTTAGGCAGGAGAATCGAAAGTTCAAAGCCAGCCATACAAAATAGGGCTGGGGATGTGGCTCAGTGGTCAAGTGCCCCTAAGTTCAATATCCGGTAACCCCCACCCCCAATAAATAAATAAATAAATAAAAAGAAAGAAAGGAAGAAAGAAAGAATTAGGCTACAGGCCATAGTAAATTTACTTAACATTGCAACTTTAGAGAGGACAGAATAAGTTTATTTGGTGATTAAGAATATACTCCAGGATCTTGCTGTACATCTGTGCCATTACCCTGAACTCAATTAGAAGAAAGCAGAGGAAATAAATACTAAAATAGAAGCCCAGAGATCTGTGCTCTGGTCCCAGCTTTCATCAGTTGAGTTTACAGTTGACCTCAGGGGGCCTTAATCTCTTCATTTTAGAATGAGGGGGTTGGATTTTATCAGTGATTCCAAAATCAGTGCTAGTCCCTGATGATGTTTTCCTGTCCTGAGCAAAGCAGCAAAGGGGGGAAGAGAGAGAGAGAGAGAGAGAGAGAGAGAGGGAGAGAGGGAGGGAATAGAGATAGATTATGCATAAATTATTCTAAAGACATTTGTTTATTTTTAATATTAAGATTTGTCCTTTCTACTGTTTTATATTAAAATAGACTGTCTTTTATACAATAACAATAGCCATAAGTAGTTGGATTTTCAGTGTGCTTAATAGTAACATATATAGTTGGCAACCCCAGGACACTGATAAATTTTTTTTTCGAAATTTTTACTAGTTTATACATCTGTCTACTGGATTAGAATGCTGATTTCCTCCTATATTCTAGACAGTGTGTCATTGGTACAGTATAAAATCTCTGACTTTTATTTGGATCTCAGATGAGAGCAATAGGAACCCAGAAGCACTGCAAGTCTCAACCACTGAGAGTCAAGGAGCACTCTGTCCTGCATGTTGGCAGCAGCAGTGACATACTGAGAGGGAAATTTCAAAGCATAGCTTGCATCTCAAGACACAGGAGCTCTGAATACCTACAGAAAATTATGCATCCTTGTTGTGCTAAAGAGAAGTAAGATTTGCTTTGTTAAATTTCTTAAGTTATTTTAAAGGAAATTTCACCAGCTCAAAGATATTGGAAATGAGATCTGCTCAGAACAGGCTGCAGAGATAAGTTGAACTCAGGGGTCCACTGTAGAATCATTGCCCAGGGATCACAATAAAAGTCATTTACCTATATTTTTACCTACTAAAATGTGGGTCTTGCCCTGGCATCTGAAATAAATGACCCAAAACTACATTCATCTCCTTTCCCACTGTGTATCCACCTATGTCAACACAAACTATTAAAACTGCAGCGAGTCAGAGTAAATTGTTGCTGGCAGCAGCTTCAATAAATCTGTGCCACTGAGCTGCAGGAAGAATTAAAATGCAGAAATTAGAAATCAAAGGCATCAGGTTTAGTGTAAGTGAGACTTATCTGATTAAGTATAGTTTCATAAACCATTAGATCCCAATCTCATAAAGCCCAAGGGAACACTGGAGGGGGATGGGTACTGACGTCTCCACTTTTCAGAGGAAGCCGTAAATTTCAATATGCCATAGCAACAGAGTACAGTTCTCATTAAACATGCGGACATAATACAGCTTGGAATAAAACTCCCTAGAAACAAACATGAAAAACAAAAAATGGTATTGGTGCACACCATTAACTTGCAACACAAGATGTGCCTAGGATGTTTTGCTTATTGGGGCAGGAAAATGTTTCCTGAAATCAGAGGCATTGTGTGTGTGTGTGTGTGTGTGTGTGAGTGTGTGTGTGTGTGTGTGTGTGTGTGAGAGAGAGAGAGAGAGAGAGAGAGAGAGAGAGAGAGGCCTCATAAAAAGTCAAAAGAGAATGGAACTTAAGGAGAGGCGGAACACAAACACACCCGATGTTCAAGAGCTCTCTCAGGATTTTATACTAGCACTTTTATAAGATATTCTGCTAAACAGTTTATAATCACTAAGTCATTTAATCCTTAAAATAATCTTGAGAAGTAGGTATTTTCATCCCCATTTTCCAGAAGATGAAACAGGCTCTGAGAATTTAAATCACTTGCTCACTCTGTCATACATCCTTAAATGGTATAGTATAGTCTTATCCAGGAGTCCAACCCTCCTCCTGCTGATGTCAAAGCTGGTGCTCTACACAGTGGCCAGAGCCTAAGTTCATGGTTAATCAGAGGCTGACCTGGAGGCAAATGCAAATGAGATGTGATGCCATTCCAACGGTGGCTTAATCTGTTGCTTTAACATACTGATCCAGGTGGAGGCTCTTTGAAGATGAATCGGCTCAATGGATGCCACATGAAGAAAGCATGCTTCTCCCAGGCTTCTGCAGGTGTGCTCAGCTTGCCTTCAGCTCTACTATGACACATTGGCTGTGAAACCCCCTGGGACAGAGCCCCCTCTTTGAGTGGTTTAGATTTAGTGAATGTTAATTTTGACCTTATAATGCAATCTTTCTATATTAAGATGTCAGGAAAGAAGGAGGAGGCAGAGAAGGTGGAAGAGAAGGAGAAAGAAGACATTTCCATGTGTTCAGCTTCAGGGAGTTATGGGTAACTTTGGATTCTTGCCTGTATTAAGTAGTTGTGGTGTTTGTGGCTTTTTGTGAGAGAGAGATAAAATATCATCATCAGAAGAAGAGTATTTTCCGTGTACTTGTCCCCCTTCAAATGAAGAAAGAAATTAGAATTCAAACTTTTTGGTATGGTTTCCAAGTCTTTGGGGCAAAGATATATAATAACTTAGTAGTTTATTGTAAAAGTCATGAAAACTAATGATAATCTTTTTAAACATTAAAAAAGAGACTACTGTAAAGTATGTATGCCATCTTTCCTATTGGCACCAAATCAAAAACAGGTATACTTTTAGAAGTTATTTCTGTTCATGGGGTTTATTAGTGACAATATCTTCTTGCCTGATTACCTGTAAAATAGCTTCATGATTTAAACACCTGAACAGAAAGCACAGAAAGGAATTTTTTTGTTGTTCTTGCTATTTTGTTTTTTGCTAATGGACAAATAAATAAATCTTCAGTCGATATATGGATTGTATTTTGTGTATTGCAAGATATTAAAAATGATGCTAGTTAGCAGAGTCAGCTGCCTCATCTCTACAATTCTTTCCATCATTGCCTTTTATACTTTCCCCAGGTGGAACTTGAGTCAATGCAGACCAAAGCCATGACAGCAGTTAACTAGAGAAATGCATTTTCAGCAAATGGATGACTTCTATAGTTAGGAGGGAGACTGAAATGATATAGAAGATAGATTCAGTGTTGTGTAGAGTTTAATGTGTCTCCAAAAATATAGGTGAAGGCTGTCTATCAAATACGATCTCATAGCTTCTGTGTCCCCAAGTGTGATGGGTGCTCTCTGGTTACCAAACTTAAGACTGCTCCTTCTTCTATGGCTAAATTAACAAAGATTTATGAGGCTCTTAGCCAGAGTGAAAGGGCCAGGGTCTGTGGCTAGCAAATAGAGTGAAGCTAACTGGTCCTCTGGGAATTGAATCCACAACCCTGGCCTCATTAACACCATCTTGGCAATTGGCCACCATGAATAATAAAGCATAGCCAATTTCATAATTATATAACTGTGGCCATTTTTCATTAGTATTTTGAAGCTATATCAATTTTATTGGTAAAGTACATATCAATTTTATTGGTAAAGGCCCTTTTATGTGAGAAAATCCTCAGGACCAATACGCCAAGAAACTACCAGAGGAGAAAATAAATACATGAATTTTATTTCAATAATCAAACTTCAAGCCTTTCAAAACCATATAAAGCATTGAAAAGATAACAATGAATAATTTCTAGTTTGGCCACATAGACTTGTTACTAGAATCTTTTCGGCTGCTGTTGATATTGGCTCCAAAGTGCCCCAACATTCAAATGCTCTGCTTTCATGGATGACTTTGAACAACTTAAGCATTCCAAGGATATTTTATTGCTCTTCATTGAAGTCCTAATAAGGGTTGATAGTTTTCCCCAGGGGGCTAGAATTCTAGGAAGCTGCTTTTCCCCCTCCCCCTCTCAAAATGCTGTCTTGTTTCCACTGGTGGAGACAAGAAAAATCTTTAGTTGAAAGAAAAGAAAAATGAATAGTGGGTCATGGAGGCCAGCATGACAGGTGCCTTCCAATATGTGAAGTGCCACAATGTACAGAGGGTTTGACTCCTCCAGGAAGGCTTTAGGAGGGGCACTAGGTTCAAGATATAGCCTCTAGAAGTAAGTAGTTTGGGCAGACAAAAGCACATTTTTCTTGGCATTTCTGATGTCTAGCAGAAAATAGGAAACTGCAGCTCAAGAAAAAGGTCTTAAGACAGAACCAAGAGATGGAGGTCATTCACAAGGAGGCTAAAATTGTGAACATATTCGGAGTTCCCAGTTTCTTCTGCCACCATCAACCTAGAATTGCCACCTTCTGATATGCTTTCCATCCTGTCCACATCTCTTTTCAGTGACCCTTTTGAACATTTCCCTTGCAGGGGAGATTTTGTCCAACGGACAGAAGGGGGCACCCTGCACCCTTAGCCTTATAAGGACCCATCTGACAGTCCCCAAACGCTAGAAAACTACCTAAGCAAGGTGGGATGTCGGCAACCTCCCAAGGACCTGGAAGAGGAACTCTATGTGAACTGCCCTTTGCTCTTTTAGAGTCCACAGGCTGGCACTCTAAAATGTCGAGTAAGATTGTGGGTGCGCAGAGGAAGGATTCCGATGCCACTGGTCTTCCAACTGAAGATAGAATGAGAGCCCCTAGAAATTCCCTGGGGTACAAAGAGAAATTACTGCAATCCCATAATCGAGGGGTTTGGTAGAGTGTACTTATTGGATTTTGAAGAAGGGAAAGAATTCTCTTAAGGTGCAGAAAGGGCTATCCAGGGAGTTACAAACTTTGTTATGAATGAACACTCAGCACCGCTGTGTCCTAAAAACCATGGCACACCCATCTCACTCAGCCTTACATGGCTGGGGGTCTGACCAAGGCATTCGAGTCCGAATCAATTCTTCCGCGAGCTCTCTCTCTCTCTCCCCCCCCCCGCCCCCGAGACACACACACACACACACACACACACACACACACACACACACACACTCAAAGTGGGCAAAATGAGGTTGGTGCCAGTCCGGGCGCACTGGAGCTAAGCAAGTGGCCTTTGTTTTTGAATCGCAGCAGTGTAGGGGACATCCTCCTGTCGCCGCGGGGCGCGCGCCTCAGCTAAGGGTTCGGTGAGGGGGAGGCCCCATCGAGCCAACCCGGGTCCCTAGCGCTGCCCTCAGCCCACCCCACGCGCCCAGCGCTGCGCTCTCCTCGGAGTCCGTGGCTGCAGCGCACTAGGCTGGGGCGAGAGGCGAGAGGGGTGGGCGGGCTGCTTGGTTGGCGTTGGCGCTCTGCAGTGCAGTGGAGTGTTAGCCCAGCTCCCTATATGGTCGGGGATTAGCTCGGCGCTGCTGAGGCTGAGCCAGGAGCCGGAGGAGGAGGAGGAGGAGGAAGAGAAGGAGGAGGGGGAGGAGAAGAAAGAGCGCAGCAGCAGTCGGCGCACGCCGAGCTGCTGTCGGGGGAAGCAGAGGCGCCGGAGGCTGGAGCATCGCTGACGCCTGGAGAGTCATGGCCGAAGGCGGAGAAGGAGGAGAGGATGAGATCCAGTTCCTGCGGACTGTGAGTCTCCGCGGTGGGGGAGAGGCGGCCGGCAGGTGGGGAGGAGCGCAGAGCCGGGCGAGGAGGGGCTGCGCTGCGCCGCGAGGCCGGGTGCCCAGCGCGCTCTCCGAGCTCGGGGGCTGCAGAGGCGGACCAGTCACCTACCCTCGGAGCGGCGAGGGGCTGCATGGGAAGGGGCAGCTTCTCCTGCCTTTCCTTCGTTCTCTACCGTCCCTCCCATCCCAGACCCCCACCCTGTACTGCTCGCTTTCCGGGCAACTCGCTACTTGGTCTGAAACCTTTGATGCCCAAACTTCAAGCTGGGATTGGCTCGTGGTTGCCCTGACCTAGAAGATCAGAGGTACCCCAGAGTCGGCCCTGGTCACCTCCACACTCTACCCCAGCCCCCTTCCTTGGAGGCACCCGCACGCAGTGGGGAACTGCAAGGAAGGAGCCTGAGGGACAGGGGCAGGGGCGAGAGTGGGTAGTTGGGTCGCGAAGCGGGCTCAGGTGCTTGGTCCCAGTCCTAGGAGCTCTCTGAAGGAAATTTATAAATTCATCCATCGCTGCCCCTCTCTTGTTATGCCTCAAACCGGCAAGTGCTGCTAGAACCTTATTTGACCGACCGCCCAGTGTGCAAGAGCCTTGGCCTCTGTTCCCCGCCCGCCAGCCCCGCAGGATGGGAAACCCCGGTCTACAGCTCCGCGTCACTCAGGTCCTCTCCCTGGCACTGGAGGGCAATGCTCCGCCCCAGAATTGGGGGCGGGGGGCGAAATCTCTT
Source organism: Spermophilus citellus (assembly GCF_964194105.1). Lineage (NCBI taxonomy): Eukaryota > Metazoa > Chordata > Mammalia > Rodentia > Sciuridae > Spermophilus > Spermophilus citellus. Next base: position 144,483,144 of record NC_138185.1, read on the forward strand.
GCAGCCTATCAACCTTGTCCCTTAGGGATTAATATAAAGACTTTCAAGGTGGACGACCACCCAGAGGGATGGGGGGCATTGGGACGCTTCCTAGAGCTGATTTCAGCCTCGTGACCTTGAGCTTGTCACATAATCTAACCTACCTAGCCTCAGTTTCCTCATGTGTAATATGGAGAAAACATAACTGGCATTTTAGGGGTGATAATAGTTAAATAGTGAACATTATGTTTTTTAAACTGTAAATTGTTTTATAAGTACTAGGTAATTTTATATGAGCTGTTTAGCTCTCATGAATTAGAATGAAATTCTCTCCCTCTCTCAAGTTCACCCTTCTCTCTTTTGACCTGGTCATTCAAGATCACAACTTAGAGCTCTTGTCTATCTTTTGGAACATGCCCTTATTGAAGTGATTACTTTCAGTTCCCTTCAGTTTTTCTCCCAAACATGGTTCCTTTGTCAAGGCTGGGGCTTGGGTCTTATTGGGGGAGATTGTGAAGGACCCTTTACTCTCCTAATATTACTTAAAGGCCAGAGAATTCATCACTTCCTCCTAGGTCTGATCTACAAATGTAGTCTCCATCCTCATCTCTTACACTGCACACAAAATGGTCCTACACTCACAACTCATTACAACCAAAAAAAAAAAAAAGGTACAAAGCAGCCTATACCTCCCAGAGCCCTGTGGAATCCTTTGGCTCTTCCTCCAACAGGTGTCCTCAGTATTGAATGGGTGGCTGTTCCCTTCCTGCTTTGTCCCTCCTCAGTGAATTTTTTCTACTTATTTGCCATCTTCCGGGCACCAATGATGAAGAAATTCGGACAGATTGGAGGGCATCTTGGAATAGATATCCCAGAGAGTTTAGACTTAGAAACCTGGTGGTTTTCCTGAGATCTGCATCTTCACCTGATTTTCTGGGCATCTGTGGCCATCTTCCCTCTCCATTGGAAGTGTAAATGTTTTTTGTATACCTGTAGCCATGGCTTTTTGTAGCTGTGGTTCTTAAACTTTGTGTCGGGTGCTTCTGGCCCCAAAGATCTGAGCAGATGAACCTCTTTTAAAGCCCATTTAGGACCCCTTGTGAGATTCAAGGACCCATGTTAAGAACTCTATTGCAGAATGCTGTGGGATAGCTAAAGCAACCATGGGGTCAGTGACTTCATATGTGTCATTATTGATTCTTTTCTTTCTTGTAATTGCCTGAAGGGTGTGTGTGTGTGTGTGTCTGTGTGTGTGTGTGTTTTGATGTATTTCTCAGTTCTATACCCTATGCAATAGTTTAACTTCCTCATCTTTGGTGTACTAGGGAGAAAATAGGGGATGAAACTAAAGCATAGGCAATCAAATGACTTGGCTAGGTTGCCCAGAAAGTTTCTGATAATTGTCCTTATGTAATGTTAATTAAACCCCCCACTGGAGTCTGGCAGTGAGCAGTACTCCAGAGGTTATAGTCTTAAGAATATACTGAGAACTGCAGCTTTCTGAACTTGACTCTCTTTCTGAACTTGACTCATCTATGAATTAGACAAAATGATTTATCGGAATTTTATTATCATAAGCTTTCAAACTGCAAAGAATTTTGATGCCATCTTGCTGCTTTTAAGGGAGCCAGGAATCACTGGGTTATGCTAGCAGTGGGATTTTCTCACCTGTGACTATGCCTGGGTTAGAAAAGGTGTTTCATTTTGAATTTACTTACCTCTATTTGGAGTTTCTTTCTTTTTCCCAAACAACATCTTCTAAAGCATTTTGGCCATATATGAGTCATATAATGCTTCCTCATCCTAGCATTGTCCTGGACCAGAAGCTGGCTATTTGACAATGGAATAAAATTATATCTTTGCAGCAGTGAACTTTACAGGATTGCTATCCCTAAAAGCGGAGGCTTTTAAAAACCTACTTAAAAAAAAAATGGGCCACAAAACATCATTGTGTCAAGGATTCTAATCAAATTTTTGGTGACTATGGTATCAGGTGTATAATGATAGTGCCCCACAAATGAAAGCAGCTAGAATTATTGATGGCAAGCATTGAGAAATACTGCAGTAATCACTGTAGGTACATGTGGTGTGGCTGGAGACACTTCCTAGGTGGTGGTGTTCATCTTGGTTATATTCTTTGATAGGTTGGAAGCCCACTGTCTCCAAAGCAGGGGGCAGGCCCCAAACAAGTGGCTTGGAAGCATAAGCATATTTGTACCCCAAACCTTAGGAAGGTGGTAGAAAACTGCAACCCTCTTCTGGCCTTCTGAAATCACTAACAGTCTTGATTGCCAAGGAGAGAGTCAGACAGAAGGATAGATGGAAGAATCATCTTTAAGAAAGAACTGTCCCTCCTGCTGCTGTTGGCAGTGGCATCATCCTGCCTTCCAATTGCTCTTGCTGACGTAGCCAGTGTCACTGACATGGCTCCAAAGCTGCTCAGAAGCAGATAAACCTGCCAGCCACTGATCTGAAAGCAAGAAGTTATGGTGAGAAGAGCGACAATTATCCTATCTTCAGACAGGCTGTGGCGTGCCTGGCACCACACCCTGCTTTTGGAGTTGACAGGGAGATGTTATCCCCCCCATGTTTCCCCTTAGACTACAGTATCCATTTACAAAACAAAACTCCAAGCCTTTGCTGATTTTTCTGAGACACCCCAGTCTTCTCCTTGCCAACCCCCTTTCCACAAAGGTAATTACAACAACCCAGAGTGAGATAGACATTTGTTTCTGTAAGTTTCAATTAAAGATTGGTCCTAGATGGCCCAATTTAGCCCTCTCTGTAGAAAGTTGTTCTCCGTCACCTATATTTTCAGATCTTGTGGAACAAGAGAAGGTGCTTGAGCTGAAAGTCAAGGACTATTCCCCTTATCTGGGATTCCTGCCTTCAGGGCACCTCAGACAAACCCCTGAATTTGAGCTGGGGCACTACTGTAAGCTCATGTCCTTTTAGAGCACCTTGTCCCAGGTTGGAGTGACAATGAACTTTTACTTGGTGGTTTATAGATTCCTGCTTGCTTCTCCTCTCAGCAGAGTCCATTTACGTAACAGCAGTGTGGTGCCTGCACTTTGTAGCTTTTCCACAGGGAGCTAAGAGGGAGGGGAGGGCAAGAGTGACTTGTTTCCCTAGGCACAGCGGTTCAGGGTGCTGGTGAGTAGTAATGGAGGAAGTGCCGGAATGCTGACCCTGTCACCCAGGTGTGCTCAGCCAAGCTGAGCACGGGCTCTCTTGCTGAATTAGTTTTAATGGTTAAAATGACTAAACTGAGAATATTCGCACTGTCTGGGCCTCCCAAGGTCACTTCAGGACTTCCCACCTTTACTGTCTCTACTCCTTTGGTTTCTCAGAGCTGATCTGGTTTAAGACCCATATCAGTGGTGCACCTACTGCACCAAGAGAAGCTGAGTCCTTTTTCCAAAGAAGTGAAGTTGACTGGGAAAGTCTGCAACCGCCATGGGAGTGGTGGCTCATACTTGCCAAGGCCTGGTTTCCAGGACCAGGACTGTCTTAAGGATTTGAAAATGCTGAGCTCATCCTGGGGAAGGAAGTGATGATGGCTAGAAGCTTGGGAATATTTGGAATGTGCTGTGACCCACTATAAAAGGAGTGAGACCCGCCTCAAGTCTGCAATTGAAAGACATGTGGCTGATGCCCCTGCATATTTTTTCTTATGCTAACATGATTATTAAGCAACGAAGAGCATAGTTAAGTGAAATGCTTTTAAAACGATTTTTAATTTCTTTTCTAATGTTAGTTTAAAGGAAAGACACATCTCTCTAGATCCTTGGGGCCGATCTGTGGGGATGGGTGTGGGGATGTTGGAAAAGTGTAGGAGGAATTTATCTGGACAACAAAAATCCCTGATGATTATGTTTAAAGGATTTGTATTTTAACATGTTTTATAATATATATATTTATTTGCCTCTTTGCTTGTTTTGTGATCATTTATTTTCTCTCCTTGGGAAGGACTTTTTATTTCTTACTTTGATTTTGTCTTTATATTACTACTTAAATAATTAGAAAAGCCACTGATTCCATCGTTTTCTGATTGACTTGGCATCCTTCTGACTGATTTGTATTAATCTCTTGTGTAAGGCTAGGAGGCCTTGTGTCTGAAGAATGCAATACTGTATGTAGCTCATTTCCCTCAATTCCACATCAATATAAACCCTTCTAAATTAGCTCCATCCTTAAAGCTGCCCTTAATGCAAGATTTATCCAGTAGGAGAAGATTCCTGAATAAGATATTTGAATTTAGAGGAATTCTTATTTCTAGCACTAGCTCACTATGACCTTGAACAAGTCACTTAAGAAAATCGAGATTTTGTTTCTACTTCTGCATATAGAGAGACCCTACCTTAAGTGTCACGAGAGGCAACAGTAATTCCAAAAATGCCCCAAATGAGAGAAGAAGGTGTGTTTCACAGAGTATTGTCATTGTGTCTGTGTCTGCATAGGAAAACGACCCTGCTTATGATTGTCTCTTGTTGCAAAAGCACCGCAGTTGCCCCTGTCCCTAACATCATCTCCATCCAGTGTTGGTCTCATCCCAGTACCTCAGGGCCACTTTTCTCAAGCGATTAGTATAGAGGACATGAGAATGAAAGTCGGCCAGTGTGATGGTCTTCAGACAGGCAGGTGGGCTCCCAGGATTCCAGCCTCTAACAGAATATTTAGTTATTTTCTGTCTTCCCAGAAAATTGCCAGAGCTACTGTTTCCCAAAGGATCACCTTTTCTTATTGAATCCCATAGCTCTTCCTTTCAAAGCTATCCCTCCTGTTCCCCCTCCACTCTCTTTATGAGCCCATTCTTCCTTTTCTTTAGAGCATTGGCAACCAGCTTCCTTATAAAACCAACCAGCTTTTCCTCCCAGGGATTTCATTGCTTTACTTGCATCTGCTCAGGGAGTGGGGCCTTTGAAAAGCTCTTTTGGCTGCACCTGGATGAAGCAGATGCTTCTGTGGTGGGGAACTCAGCCTGCACTGAGGCTGCAGGAGGTGGTCTCCGGGGAGCCCGGTTGGGTCTTCCATGCCTCAGGCTGGTGTCCTCTTGGCCAGTCTCTCGTTTGGGGTATTTTAGGGACAAAGACATTTCCAGCCACTGCAGTTTCCCTTGGTTCAGTGAGTTTTACCATCATAGCACCTCTTCAGTGCAGAGCCAGGGAAGAAAAAGTGCTGGCACCTCAACCCTGATCCTGCCACAGGGATGAGTCTCCTGAGGTGCCAGGATGATTTTTTTTCTTCTCCATAGGTCATATCTGATTTCAGGTTGCTAGAAAACAAAGTTCGGGCCAGTTCTGAGACTGACGATACAGTATTCCAAGACAAAGGAGCTGTATCTCCTGTCCTTCCATGCAGTTTTTCCCTTCTCTAGCTCAGAGTGTATTGCTGACTCCACAGTCATATACAGGGCTAGTGTCCTTTAATAGATACAACTCACCAATAAGAGGCATGAGATACCAGACCCTCTTTTTTCACTTTCCATCTTCCCGGACAGTGAAGTCCACATTGATTCCAAGTCTCTCAGGCCTTACACAGGCTTGTCTTTAGGAAGTCTGGTTATCACTGCATTCCATGCCCAAGAAGAAGAAAAATCAACACTCTGTTCTAAAACCAGAGTACAATGAGATTCAGAAATTACACTCAACATGAGCCCTTCCCTCTGGGGTGACAGCTGCTTGCTGCTGCTTGCTTTAGAGTGCAAAGGAGGCAGAAGAGAGCTCTGGAGACAGCGCTGTTGCCGCTGATGCAGAATCTTGCAGGTCACCAACAGTTTTTGTACTGAGGTCAGTGTATATATGGTTTTGTGCTGTGGGAATCAGCCACTGATGAGCAGATAGGACAGCTGTGTGGAAAATGCAGAAATGAAAGTCTGGTTTGGTGTCAGTGTCAACATGGGTAAAAAGTATATCTTTTTCCTTGGTCTGCCTTTGGAAGAGGCATTGCTTCAAGAAATCCCCTCTACTGAAAAAAAACAAACTGTAAAATTGTTAACTTAGCAGGAACCATTAATGATTAGCATCATTAACAGCTGAGTACAGCCAGTTCCGAAAGGAACGGGAATTGAACCAGAGGAAGATGGAAGTACTTTAGAGCATTGCCGAGAGGGACAAGCTTGAAGGTGCACTACATTGGTTCTTGGAGAACCCTGAGTAGGAGCAGAAGCACTAGGGACCAGGAGTGTGGCTGAGGGTGGGAGTATAGAGACTTCATCTTTTTTTTTTAGATCTTTGAGTAGAGGAAAGGAAGCTTGAACTACCTGGACGCATTCTTTGTAGCCAGGACTGATGCTAATATGTACTTTCTTTTAGACAGTTCAAAAACAGAGACAGCATTGAAGAAAAAGAGTATCTCTGCTTTTTATAAGATGAGGTATCTCTATATCAAAGTGAGAACTAAGATGTTATTTTCTTGAAGTAGAAAAGTGTTCAACTGATAAAACCCTATTATTAGTTATCCTAACTTTATTAATGTATTTCTCCAAGTAAATAAATGCCCCAGAGTCCCTGGAACCAACTCAGAAAAATTCCAGTAGAAAACAAGGAGAGTGCTGAGGGGAGCTCCTGTCTCCCAACAGAGTAAGCAGGAAAAGCTCTTCCTGGAAGGTAAAAGTCCTTGTACCCCATCAGTGACGAGGCTTGGCACCACCTCTCTGACAATTTCACAGTCGAGTTCTCTAATGGGCCTAAGCAGAGAGAACTAGTCAGTGGGGCTACAGGAAGAAATGGAAACTTTTCCATCAATGGCACATAAATGTCCACAGTATAAGAAGTATTGGTTGGAACTGCTGTGCTCTATGCCATGGACCAGATCCAGACTGTAAATAACACTAGGACAACAGCAAAGATCCAGTTGTCGACAACACCACATTGATCCAAGAGCTGAATCCAACAGATCAGGTGGAAATAGGGTGACCAGGATGAGATTGAGCCTCTCATGAGTCCCTCATCTCAGCCACCAGGACACATGGCTATGGTTCTGAGCATTCTCATGCTTCACCTCCAGTCATCCTCTTTTGTCCAGGCTGACTTGAAGATGAGAAAGGTCCAGACATGAGGCTAAGCAAATTTCATCTCTGCAAGAGGCATTTTAGGAAAGAAAATGGAACACACCAGTCAAATGGATAAAGTCAGAGCTAAAGCATTTGTTGTAATTCTGCAGTATTTCTAGTGCCAGACACCTGTAGGACTGTCTGCCTTTTCCTCAGTTTTAGTTCACCCATTTATAAAGGCATGGAAATGATGCTTCCATTTCAGGGATGCCTGGAAGGGACTCCAAGTCTCCTCCAGGAGAACTAGATATTATATACATGGAAGGAGTGACTTGGACTAATAGTTGCCTGATTGCCTTAAAAAGTCCTGTTATGATTTAGATATGAGCTGTCTCCCAAAAGCTCATGTGTAAGACAATACAAGAATGTTCAGAGGTGAAATTATTAAATTATGAGAGCTGGTAACCTAATTGGTGGGTTAATCCACTGATATGGATTAACTGGGTAGTTACCATAGGCAGGTAGGATGTGGATTTAGGAGGTAGGTCACTGAGGGCTTGTCTTTGGGATTTATATTTTGTCCCTCGTAAGCAGTACTCTCTCTCTGCTTCCTGGTTGCCATGTCCTGAGCTGCTTTCTTCCACTATGTCCTTCTGACATGATGTTCTCCCTCACCTTGGGCCTAGAGCTATGGAGTCAGCCAACCATGGAGTGAACCTCTGAAACCATGAGCCAAAATAAACTTTTCCTCCTCTAATTGTTCTTGTCAGGACTTTGGTCACGACAAAAAGCTGACTAAAACAGGTTCCTAACACCCTAAGGCATGAGTCATATATTACAAATATCAAAAAAAAAAAAAATAGGGGTCTTAAATTTGGTCTGTTCCAAGTAGATTTAAGCGATTCCTCCTGTAGATTGAAGGAATCACAAACTTAAACACTTTAGGATATCAAGCAGGTAGCTAAATATGTGAACCAGCCTTTATTTGCAAAGAGAGGTAGCCCTGTTCTACACATTCAAATAAAAAATTCTCAGCACTGCCAGTCCAGCTAAACACATCTGCAGCAGGATTCTGAGCTGCCTGGCAGTTTGCAGCTGCGGCTGAACACTCAGAATCTGTTTGAATGAATGCATTCCCTAAAATGCATGAATATTTTTTATGATTAGGATCAGCTTCACAATGCCCATTAAGGTCCTTGGATGAAAATGTCAACATAAAAGACAATGTATCACGTATCACAGTGTATAAAAGAGGGATTGGCAGACAGATTAATAGGTTTAATAAATGATAGTCATTTCATCAAAATGAATTCAGATTTTTCTACTCTTAAACATCCTTTAAAATTGTCCTGTAGCTAAAGACATCATGAAATTTTGAGTAAGCAGGGTATCCATTCAACATTTATTGACCAACTACTACTCTCCACCTGGCCCCAAACAAGTTTTTTGGGTACATAGATGAACAGGACATCTTAATGTTAGATACTTCTGGTAGCTCAGGGTTAAGAGAAAGCTCGTTCTTTTTTTGAATTAATAAGGACATCAGTCACTCCAGAGGAATTTATAATAATTAGCTTTTTCAAGCTTCCATGATAAAAACAGTTTCTTGTTAAAATGTATGACCTTGGGGAAGTTTCTTTAACTCTGTACCTGTTTCCTCATGTGTTAAATGAAAGTAATAACAATGCCTGTTGCAAAAGGTTCTTATGAGGATTAAATGAGTTAATCCATGTAAGGTGATTGGAACACTGCCCAGCAGACAGTAAGTCCTCAATAAATATTAGTTATTAATATTGTCTCAACAAACAATGTAAACATTGATGTTAGTCCTACTAGCTATTACAAATGTCATTGCTCATTCATTTTATACTTAGAAAATATGAAAGGACAATCCCCTGTGATTATTCCCTAGTCTTGATTCCTGATATTCTGCTTAAGTATAAATATAAGCAGGTCTTGTGAATGGAAGTGAGCCTGAATTGTTTGGGGCCTCAGGAGTACAGACTGGCAGAACAGTTCTCAGAAGGTCTACTTTGCAAAAGCCAAACGGCCTCCCTGATAGCAAGTTGTAATTACCCATATCAAAGAATGGGCAACATGATTTGAAGAATCCTCAACCACAAAAATCTCATTGTCTTGTTTGGGAAGGTTTGTTTTATTTTGTTTGTTGCTTGTCTAGCCTATATTTTAAGTGTAGAAATTTGCCTCTGTGGGATTTCCAACAACACAAGATCGTCCTACCATAAGGATCTGGCCATTCACCTTCTCTGATCCCTTCTCTTGTCTAAGAACACAAAGAATGAACCTAAATTGAAGTTTGATTCTTGTGTCCTCTACTGCCCTCCCATGAGGAGCCCTGCTGGGGGCAGTGGTCTGAACCTCTGATTCATGCTCCCTCCTCTACATCAAACATGATTCTCATCTTTGTCCTCTCTGCTTTCCATGGAACTAAGGTGGATAATGTTGATTATTTAACCATGTTAAGAATTCTTCCTTCCCTGAATGGAGTAGATGTTTCCTACACTCCTTTAGGACAGACCGGTACATAGGAAGTCTAAGCATGTGGGCAGGCTGATGGAGCCTTGTTTTTATTAGGTTAGAGCCCCCTAATTGTCTCTTTATTTTACTCATAAAGCTGGCCCCAACAACTAGAAGCTTAATCAGGCTAAGTAGATGGGAAATTTAATTTTAAAAAATTATAGCATCATTTCTTCAAATAACAGAGAATGGGTAGGTTTTTTTTTATTTCCTTAATGAAAGGAGACTTCTTTTTTTTGTAAAAGTAAGTTATTTTATTAAAAAGAAACATTTACAAAATTTTATGCATGTACATATTCTCTGATGACATATTCTATACTGCTCATGTTCAAAATTATATGTTTGCTCAAGTCCACATACTACAATATTTCACATTAGATTGGGTAGAGAGAGGTGATGGGAGAGGAGGGGAGGGGAAGTGGGTATAGGAAGGGCAGCAGAATAAAATAGACACTAGTATTGCTGTATAAATGTGGCTGTGTAACCAATGTGATTCTGCAACCTATACACTTGGAAAAATGAGAAATTATACCCCATTTGATTCAAATGTATGATTGTCAAGATCATTGTATTGTCATGAGCAACTAATTAAAAAAAAAAGAATTTCCAACCTCCAAAACTGTGAGAAAGGAGACTTCTTATGGTACTGAATCTGGGTGTTTCATAAGTATCAATAACTTTCACTTGAGTTGTGAATAGAAAAGCAAACTACATGGATGAGCTATTTTACCTATTCTAGCCTCAGTTTACTAATCTACAGAATGGTGAAAATTATAATTAACTCACAGTGAGGTGTCAGAATGAAGTGAATGGATTCTAAGATTATGCAGACCCTATTTTATGAGTGTGCTACCTGTTTCCTCCCAATATCTGGTGATAAATGGCATTTGCATATATTGTCAGAGGATACTGTATAAAGTATTAAATACTATAGAGATGTCACACATTCATTGCTCCAGTTTCAAACATTCATTACTACCCCCAAATTCATTTGTTGGAAACTTAATCCCCAAATTTATATGTTGATGGTATTTGGTGGGGAGCCTTTTGGAGGTAATTATGGTTAGATGAGGTCATGAGGTTCGAGTCCTCATAATTAGATTACTGACTTAAGAAGAAGAAGAGGAAGAAAGATAGAGTTTAAATGCTCCCTCTCTGACCTGTGAGTGCTCACTTACCTCTTTGCAATCTTATAAAACAGCACAAAGACTCTCTCTAGAAGCTACTATCACAATCTGGGAACTTCTATCCTCTAGAACTGTGGGCCAAATCGGTGTCTATTGTTGATAATTTAGCCAGTCTATGGTATACTTTTAAAGTAGCAGAAAACAAACTAAGATGTATTTTAGCACTTGGTAAATTGATATCTGATTACATATGTATAGAACTCAGTATTCTAATTAAATAGATTTTTAGATCAAAGTTATTCTGACATTTATTTTTATACACAAATATTGTACTGGCTCATAATTAGGCAGGATTGTACACAATTCCCATGAATGACTATAATTAGTATAAGTTTTGCCTAGCCAGAACATTGATTTTTTTTTTCATTGACTGTCCTATTTCTTTCTCTCCTATTACAAATTTTAAAGTTGATGGTTTCTCTGGTGCCACATTGCCATTTTCAGATCACTGTTGTATCTATATCAGTACAGCTTTCACATGCAGTCTCTAAAATGAATGGTAAAGAACATAAGGTAAGATAGACCCAAACTTGAATTCTGGATTTGTTACTTACCTGATCTCTAAAAATTTTTCATGCTTACAGAGCTGTAATGAGCAGCACAGGACCTGGCTCATTCTATGCATACATTGCCTTTTGCGCTACCATATATGATGTGGTACATAATACACACTTTAGTGGTAGATCCTACACCCAGTGCCTGGGGATTCCTTTGCCAGGATGCAGAACCCATGCTCCACCCAGGTTTTTATGAACCACTTGGGATCCTGAAGCAGCTGTTCTTCAATGGTATGGGACTGTTTGGGGGGCAGAAGATGTGCTAAAATTGTTTGTTTACTATGATTTCTAACTCAATTAATTGGGAACAAAATCTAAATAACTCTCCCACCTGCACCCTGGAAGACTTAGCTAAATAAAAACCTGCTCATGTATGTATATTTGTGCTTGATTTCATGAATATACGAAGGTTGTGGTCCCAAGTCACACTTTTAATAAGCAACAGAAACCTGTGCTTGACTTTCAGCTATTTGGTAGGTGATGACAAATATTTGGACTTGTCCCCAGGCCTTGTTTGAGTCTCTGGCTGTGCTAAGGCCCTGCTGGTTCACATCTTAGTGAGGCCTCCAGAATACACAAAAGAGGTCAAATAGATCACAAGGCCAAAGAGGCTCCTAGATCTTGTCTATAAATTGCCTAGATTAAATGAAAATTTAAAAGCATGTTGATTGTGGTTTTAGAGTAAAGAAGATTTAATGCTAACCCCTCTGTAATCCATAGGTTAGGTATAATGTATTATTGAATATAATGAGGTATTTTTTCAGTGTCTACTAAGCTAAGACAAAATTAATACCTTTCTAAAGAGCTTTAAGACATTTACAGCTAGGTAAAGAGCCCCGGCAATCATTTGTTAATTTATTCAACAAACATTTGTGGAGTACTTACTATGTAAAAGGCATGTTTAGGGATTGAGGAAAATTTAAAGTTGAGCAAGACACATAATCCTATTCTCAAGGATCTAAAGTGTAGTCAGAGTTAGACATCTAAAGAACCAATGATAAAGCAGCACAAAATGTGTTAAATAAATGTAAAAGATTTCCGCCCCCCACTACTCAGAATTGTACCTAGGGGTGCTCTACCACTGAGTCACATCCCTAGCCCTTTGTATTTTTTATTTTGAGACAGGGTCTCACTAAGTTGCCTAGGGCCTTGCTATGTTGCCACAGCTGACCTTGAACTTGCAATTCTTCTGCCTCAGCCTCCAGGTAAACATAAAAGTTATATACCATAGAAGGAATAGTTAGGTCACTAGGGAGTCAGGAAAGATTTGAAAAGAGGCAGATTTTATACTATGTTTGTAGATTGCAAATGGGGTCGAAAGGGCATTTGAGACAGAAGGATCATCATAAAGAAAAACCTGGAGGAGGGTTAGTATGTGTCATGTTTGAGGAAGTATGCAGACTTCTAGGGAAGAAAGAGATAAAACTTAAAAAAAACCCTATTTTGGGAGCAAATCAAGATTATTTGGCTTCAATTTTTTAGTTAATGGAGAACCAGTTAACATAAATACAATTTAATCTAAAAATTCCCAAACATACATGGCTACATGGTTTCGATAGAGTAGACTATGTAGATTATGTAAGAATGCTTTTTATATTGTTTTCTTCCACTCTTATATCTGATGCTTTAAGAAACTAGGCAGATCTTTAAGTAAAAATGTAGATCATTGTATAAGGAGGTTGATTCATAGTGGGGTAGGGAGGGGGAACATGGGAGGAATAGATGAACTCTAGATAGGGAGGGGGTGGGAAGAGAAGGGAAGGGGTATGAGGTTAGAAATGATGGTGGAATATGAAGAATATTTTTATCCAAAGTACAGGTATGAAGACATGAAAATATGTGAATATACTTTGTATACAACCAGAGATATGAAAAATTGTGCTCTATATGAATAATAAGAATTGTAATGCATTCCGCTGTCGTATATAAATTTAAAAAAATTTTAAAAAATGTAGATCATTGGAGCAATTGTAACTGTAAAAACTGGATTTGAGAGGTCTTAGGCTATTAGTGAAAAAGAACCTCCACTGATGGAGAACTGGCCTTGTCCCATAATGGAAATGAAAGAATCTCAGGTTGTACTGAAACTTTTCTTCATGGAATGAGAACTGCTCTGTAGCTCTAGACGATGATTCACCTTGGCTCAGACCAAGGGGTTTAAGGTGACTGAAAAAGAAGCAGGCACTTCAAGTACATGCAGAGAACAGAAACGAATTAGCTTGAAGGGCTGTAGCCCTACTAAAGGCCTTGCCGAGGGCTCTGGCTGTTGAAAGCTCCAGCAGTATCCCTCATGTCTCAAAATGTTGAACTAATATGACTCCTACACCCCTGCAGAAGTCACCACAGATGGGGCACAAGCCCTCTTAAGGTCACTAGTGCTAATGCAGTGTAACTCCTTGAATACACATTTCAGATCTCTCTACCTGACTCTTTGAACCTGCCATTTGGTCATATCTAGTAGTGAGGAAAAATAGTCAGTCATAATTCAAATCAACACATTCAAATTGTTATACCTTTAGTAGAGAATATAACTGGAAAGTGATTTTCACTATTGCTTTATAATCTCAATAATCTGGTGCTTCATGATGGTACGCAGATTTGTTTCATGGTTTCCTTTTTTTCCCAGCAGGTTGTCTCCTGGGAAACATTGGGTAGGAGACAAGATGCTTTTTCTTTTTTTCTTTAATTTTATTTCTCACAGTTCTTGTCAATGCTAAAAATTCAGGCATACAGTGACCTAGTGGTTACTTCATTTCTCATTCTTCATTTCTGCCAGATCACATTGCTTAGGTAGATATTCAGCAAGTATAGCTTCGGACCCTCTTCCTCCAAGGGTAAGCTTTACCTAATTACTGAAGAAAAAGGACTCCACATTTGGAAATTACAGGCTCTGTTCTGAATAGGCAATGTGAACTTCTACATCCAAAATTTTTAAAAAGATGCGCGTGCGTTCGTGAATATGTGTGTCTTAGGTTTAGTCCGGATTTTTATTATCGTTTTTTTCTGATTTGTCCCCAATGGCCAACACAGCACTTGGGCTACAGCATTTGCAAGATAAACATATGTTGAGCAATCTAGTAAACATAAATGGAAGAAAAGAGGGGAACATAAGTTTATTTGAAATCTGATGCCTATATTTCAACTAAACTCTACATCTGGTGTCTACTTGTGTAGTATTATCAATTCCCCTGTATGGGTGTGAGCACAGCTCTGCTTACAAATATCCTTATCTTCTGAAGAGCTTTATCTAATCCCTTTCAAAACTTATTATTATTGCCGTGTGCTTAATTAAGAGGACCACCTATCATAGCTTCTTTTACCTAAGTTTCATTTGTCCCTTCTCAGATTATTTTTCTCAGGTCTGAGGTCCCAAGCAGCCTTCCAGATGAGCCCTTTCTGTGTCACTAATCAACATGGGTCATCAAAGTGACTCCATGTCACAAAAGCACTGTGCTTTTGTTAAGAACTTCATTATACTTCTGGGAACATCAGACATAAGCAATTAAAATGCACATATTTCCTGTATTTTAGCTAAGATTGATCTGCAAACTTCCTTTCCAGCTGTTGCAGAGGTGCATCTTGGACTTTGATTTTGTGGATCTAGTGTTGTCATTTAAAATGAATCTCTTTGCAGCTTTTTAATAAGACCCAGATTTGGCATTCATTTGCATGTCTAAACCTGTTCCAGTACTTTATTTCTCCTCCTCCTTCTCATGCTTGTTTATTCTCTCTTCCTTCATTCCTTGTTTGCTTTTTCTTTTTTTTTTCTTTTTTTAAATTTATATATGACAGCGGAATGCATTACGATTCTTATTAAGCATATAGAGCACAATTTTTCATATCTCTGGTTGTATACAAATATATTCACATTAATTCATGTCTTCATACCTGTACTTTGGATAATAATGATCATCACATTCCACCATCATTTATAACCACATGATCCCTCCCTTCCCATCCAACCCCCTGCCCAATCTAGAGTTCATCTATTTCTCCCATGCTCCCTCTCCCTATCCCATTATGAATCAGCCTCCTTATATCAAATAAAACATTCATCATTTGAGCTTTTGGGATTGGCTAACTTCATTTAACATTATCTCCTCTAACTCCATACATTTACTTGCAAATGCCATGATTTTATTCTCTTTTATTGCTGAATAATATCCCATTGTGTATATATGCCACATTTTTTTTTATCCATTCATCTATTGAAGGGCATCTAGGTTGGTCCCAGAGTTTAGCTATTGTGAATTGTGCTGCTATAAACATTGATGTGGCTGTGTCCCTGTAGTATGCTGTTTTTAAGTCTTTGGGTATAGACCAAGGAGAGGGACAGCTGGGTCAAATGGTGGTTCTATTCCCAATTTTCCAAGAAATCTCCATACTCCTTTCCATATTGGCTGCCCCAATTTGCAGTCCCACAGCAGTGTATGAGTGTAGCTTTTCCCCACATCCTCGCCAACACTTATTGTTGTTTGTATGCATAATAGCTGCCATTCTGACTGGAGTGAGGTGAAATCTGAGAGTGATTTTGATTTGCATTTCTCTAATTGC
Source organism: Spermophilus citellus (assembly GCF_964194105.1). Taxonomy (NCBI): domain Eukaryota; kingdom Metazoa; phylum Chordata; class Mammalia; order Rodentia; family Sciuridae; genus Spermophilus; species Spermophilus citellus. Next base: position 144,498,953 of record NC_138185.1, read on the forward strand.
TAGCTTTTTCTACCTTGGGTTTCTCTCTCTCTCTCTCTCTCTCTCTCTCTCTCTCTCACACACACACACACACACACATATGCACACCTGCTTTCTTCTTCTTCCCCTTCTCCTCCTTCTCCTTCCCTTCCCTTGCTCTCTCCCCACCCCCTCCATTTTCAGCTACTTTCTCTTTCTTTCTTACTTTCTCTGGAACCATCACGTACATACAAGTAAAGCTTAGCCCTAGAGTAAGAAGATATGCCAGAAGGGTTCCATCTAAAGGAAACCTAAGGTCAAAGTAGCAACAGTTGCTCCCTGTTCATTGGCTTTCTGTAGTTGTCCATTAACTGGTCTGCAAGCCTGGAGACTATCTCCTGCCTCCTCTTCTTTCGTACCCCTCCATTCATCCCCTGATTTAGAACAGATTTCTGGAGGATGCCTCAGGAACATGGACTTTCAAACTCTTATCCATTTGTTGCATATTAATAACTGGTATGTAATTCTAAGCTGAATTTCTGTGTGTGGGTCAACATCATATATTCATCTCTGTCTCCTAAGAAACAAAAATGTTCTTGTCCCCAGAGAAGTCACTTACTGAGGAACATGAGGATTGCTAATGAAAATTTTGAGGGATATATCTAAAAACTGGAAAGTCAGGCTTGAGATATACCAGGGGAATACATGTCTCAAACTGATGATCTATGTAGGGTTTTAAAGTTCATTATGCTGTTCAGTGAGTGAGGAATTGATGGGGACAAAAGGAAATTGATGTTCCCAAAAGGCTCTTTGTATCACATTCATTTGGTTGGTGTGTGAAGTGTTTCACTTTGGAGCTTTATCATCAGAAGTACCAGGATTCATTACATGCTAGGAACTCCAGCTACACCAGGGAATTCTCCCCAGTTCTCAAGATTCTCAATATTTTTTTTAACAATGAAATCTTTTTGCCATCATAACATTATCTATGCTTACAGTTGGACAAACTATAATCTATTTTTTATTCAACACCAATCCATAGGACTGGCCTATGTTCCATATAAACAGCCCACAAGATAGTGCTCACTTGCAAGAGACTCCAGTCTGTATTGCATCAACCACTGAGCCACATCCCCACATCTCCACAGATAGTTATCATTGTATTTGCCTGTGGTAATGTAATGCCAAGAAAGAGATAATCATCATTCTCCAGGAATGGAGCCCAAGTTTGGGAATTTGGAAGGCAATGGTTGGTAGGTCAGAAGGGCACCACAGATCTGAAAAGGGGAGTAATCCAGGAAGAAAGCACAAATCCTGAAAGATCTTAGAGGGCAGTCTTCCTACACAGGCTTGGGACACTGTGGCCCTATAGCAGTCACAAGTCAAGCCGGTCAGTTTGTCCTGTGTTACATTCTGTGGAGGCACCATCATGACCAATAACCTCATGAGTTGAATTCAGGGTGGTGATTCTTGATGGCTTCAATTTCAGGGTACATTTTCTTCCTTCCTTCCTTCCTTCCTTCCTTCCTTCCTTCCTTCCTTCCTTCCTTCCTTCCTTCCTTCCTTCCTTTCTTCTCTTCCTCCTCTTTCTCCTCTTTCTCCTCCTTCTCCTTCTTCTTCTCCTTCTCCTTCTCCTTCTCCTTCTTCTTCTTTTGGTTTAGGGGATTGAATCCAGAGGCACTCAACCACTGAGCCACATCCCCACATCTCCAGCCCTTTTTTTTAAATTTTGAGACAAGGACTTCATAGGTTGCTTAGGGTCTCTCTAATTTGCTGAGGCTAGCTTTGAACTTGTGATCCTCCTGCCTCAGATTCCTGAGCAGCTGGGATTAAAGGCATGCACCACCACACCTGGCTTCTTTTCTATGTTTTTTTTTTAAATTTTTAAACTCATTTTATTTATTTATATATATTATATAATATATATTATATATAATATATATTTAGTTGTTGATGGACCTTTATTTAACTTATTTATATGTGGTGCTGAGAATTGAACCTGGTACCTCACATATGCTAGGCAAGTGCTCTACCACTAGCTACAATCCCAGCCCTTTTCTATGTTTTTAAAAGAAATAATAGTTAAAATTTATTGAGCTTTACTATATTCCAGTAGGGGCCCATTTTTTTATCCTAAATAATTGTAGTACCCCTTTTTGTGGGTTCTATTGTTTCCCGTTTAGCAAGCAAACTTACCCATTCTTCTTATTTATGCTTTCTATTTTATTACTAGAACTTACACTAAAACAGAAGGGGAGTTTCTTTGTTTTTGTTATCTGTCCTTGTTACCCACCCCCCACTTTTTGAAGTAGTCTCCTCACTATAGTTGCCATAGTGGTCTTTTTTTATTGTCCAGCTTCTCTCCCACAAACTGTATGTTCTAACCCACAATATTGCTCAAAGCTAGCTCATCTGCAGAGATCTTTATCTGATGTTCTAACCTTTTCTGCTCTTTTCCTCCTCCAAAGTTTACCTCTCCATTGTTCCCTCACATTACAATTCAGTTTGGCATCTTGTTAGTACTTTTATGAATTAATTTGAATTAGAATATTGAAGACTGACAGATACTGTGTTCCCAAAATAGTTTTGTTTTAAAATCGTCATCAATGTTTTAATCCACATAACTGAATCTCAGGCATGGTAATACAAGAATTGCTTAGGCGATAGCTGCAATGAAGTATAATTACTTGGAGCCACCCTACCCCCAAGACTCTTCATCAGTCTTATGGATATGGGGATATGGCTCTGAGGTAGAGAATCTGCCTAGCTAGCATGCATGAGGCCCTTGCGTTCAACCCCTGGCACCACAAAAGCAAACCCCAAATATTTCAAAACCCCAAAATGGTAGAATGAATTTAAATGCAATGAAATATTAGTTTTCACAGGATTTTCTCTTTTAAAAAAAAAAAACCCTCATTTAGCTGTGGTTTGAAGTCTCAACTTTGCCATTAGTTCCACAAACTTGGTCTGTTGTTCATTCATCTCTAAAATGAATGCTTTATAAATGCAGAGGCCCTCGCCTAATTTCCAGGTACCTGCTTTCTGCAGGAGCAGTGTGCTTAAGTGACAGTCTTCTTCACAGTTATGTGAGCAGAGTTGAGAGAATCTATTTTAAAGGCTGATTTTCAGAATAGAGCCTCCTCATCCTACTGAATATGTTTTAATAATTCAAGTTAACTTCTTTTTAGATAAATGTACTTTGGATCTTTCAGAATAATAATTTCTTAAAATTGATTCATTCTCTTTCATATACCAATTTAAAATGTTCTTGATGCCTCAGCACTTTAGGATATATTCACATAGTTAAGAAAGTAAAATAACCGGCCCTTAAATTCATTTCCCCTATTATAGCTACTTAATTTACTGATTTTCTTATAAGGTAGAACACTAGCTAATTCTCCTTTCTAGGGGGATGAACTGAAGCATAGTCTGATTTAATTAAGTAATTTTGGGTAGCAAATTAGTTGTTTAACTAGAAATAGACTCATAGTTTCCTTGTTTCACTTAGTAATAAAAATGCTCCAAGCCATTCTGTTGAGAGATAGATAGATACACACACACACACACACACACACACACACACACACACACATTTATATGTTAAATGCTGAGAGATAATAAGATATTCAGTAATCTTTGAATCTTCTTCAATAATCTTTGAAGAAGGAGAAACTATATAGGATATTTTCAGACAAAACAAACCTGAGAAATTTGCCACCAACAAAACTTAACTAAGTAATATAATTTAGGTTGACCATGGTGGTGTAAACATGCAATCCTAATGACTTCCCAGGAGAGAAGGGAGGCTGAAGTAGGAGAATCCCATATTTGAGACCAACCTCAGCAACTTAGTGAGGCCCTAAGCAACTTAGTGAGACCCTGTCTAAGAATAAAAAGGGCTAGGGATATAGCTCAGTGGTAAAGCACCCCTGGGTTTCATCTCCAGTACAAAAAAAAAAAAAAAAAAAATTAGAAATAAAAGTGATCTCAGAAAGATGTTCTAAAAAAGAAGAAATGGCTAAAACAAAGTTAAATTAAAACACAATGATAAACAATTCTATATAAAAATAACAAATATATTTATAAATTGGGGAATTAAATACATAATCAGTATGTATTCAAAGTTCTGGATAATAATCACATGTAAATAACATGAAAAGAGGGATGTATTTGATGATAAGGAATTCTTTTTTAATATTTTTTTTTAGTTGTTGATGTATATTTATCTATTTATCTATTTATTTATTTGTTTGTTTATTTATTTATTTACGGTGTTGAGAATCCAACCTAGTGCCTCACACATGTCAGACAAGCACTCCACCACTGAGCCACAACCCCAGCCTTGATAATAAAGAATTCTTAAGCTCTTTTATTATTCTAGAAAAGTAAAGATAATAATACATTTATACTTTAAGATAAATATGCAAATTAAAACATCTAGAGTAGCCTCAAAGAAGGGAGGGAGGAACAGGAACAAAGGAAGGAAGGAAAGAGAAAGAAAGAAAGAGTATATGCCTTTAAAGTAAGTAAAAGAGAAAAGTGTAGTGGGGAAATTTAAATGTAAAAGAAGAAAAAAAAGGAAGAAGTGGAAAGTGTATAATCAAGTGGGCAAATATGCAGACGCCATAATGACTGGTGAACCTAATGGACATACTCTCCAATGAGAGCTAGAGATTCTCAGAGTAGATTTACAAACAAACAGCAGAAACTTTAAACAAAAACATTAGAAATGAATAGGAAAAATTCTTATCTTCCTGAGAGGGTCAGTTCACCAGGAAGTTACTAAAGGTTTAATTGGTATGTGTTTGAAGACATAAAGGAGAAATGGTCAGTGCTGCAGGAGTTTATAAATCTTCCCTTCAGTGGGAGATGTTAACACTTTTCTCAGTAATTCCTTGGTCAAACAGAAAATCAATAAGGATGTAAAAGAGTTTAAATGTACAATTAATAAGAGACTACATCCAATAGTTACAAAATAAAATTGTTTTCAAGAACATATAAAAAATTGGTCATGTGATAGACCAGAAATAAAATTTCTGAATGTTTTAGACAATTAGTATTATACTAATTAAACTAATCACAAAACAATTTAGATTAGAAGTCGGTTATAAAAAAGATACCTTGATAAAGTTTCATGTTTAGAAATTTGAAAAAAAATCACACTTTCAAGTGATCTTAAATAATCTTCACAAATCAAAGAAACCATACCATGTAATCAAAAACACCAAGCTCAGAAGAATTATGAAAATACTGTACAGCAAAATTTGTAAGACATAGTTCAAGTAATAGAGGAAAATCTTAAAGCAATACCCTTATAGCAACAGTTGGCAACGTTTTTTTGTGAAGGAACAGATAGCAAATTTCATTACTGTGATTACTCTGTTCCATCTACTCAGCTTTGTAATTCTAGCCCCTGAACAGCCAAAGACATCAGGACAAATAATGGGCTCAACCTTGTTCCAATAAAACTTTATTTACAGAGACAATGAGTGAAAAGAGGAGCAAAAAGCGCATGAACTGGCCAGGGCACAGCATGTGGCACTCAGGCAGGTTCACTCTGTGAGGTCTTCATCCAGGTCTGAAAGCAGAGCATGATCCCATGATCCCACACAGGCGGCCCATGCAAGAGACAGAAGGAAAAAGGTGTTGGTGGAGCTTAAAAATCCTGTAAGATTTGTGTTGCAAACCAAAAGACAAATAAAATGTCTGGAACTCTGAAAAAGACTGATATAGAAAAGGATCCACAAGTAAGCAGCATGAGGAATAAAGATTATGTAATCGATGCATCAGATTTAATAGGTAAGAGATTATGAATCACTTTATGCCATTAATTTTTTTTAATATCTTTATTTTGCTTATTTACTTTTTTTAATGTGGTACTGAGGCTCAAAACCAGTGCCTCACATGTGCAAGGTAAACACTCCACCACTGAACCACAACCCCAGCTCATTATACTATTAATTTTGAAATGTGGCCCAAGACCAGGTATTAGATCAAATTCCTAAAAAAAACCATAAATTAATATAAATGATCAAACTTACTAAAAAGTCAAAATGCTCCTATAATTATTAAATAAAATGAATATTATGTTATAATTATTTCATTGTTGGGAGGAAAAGAGTTTCCTCCCAAACCACAGAGCTTAGATAATTTTATAGGCAAATTCTATAACAAAAAATTGAGCAACTTATAATGCCAATCTTGAAAACCTTTTAAAAAGAGTAGAAAAAGAAGAATGATTCTTAAATTAATGTTTAAGTTTAGTATAGCCTTATGCAAAGATTATTTAAGGAAAGTTAGAGTCTAGGTTCACTTTTGAACATACATGCAAAAATCCTAAACAAAGTACCATCAGACTAAATTTATCAATAAATAGAAAAAATTAAGACATTATGATTGCCAGTTGTGATAGCCATGTTAGAAAACAACCTGATATTACTTGGTAACATGGTGAAGTTTGTCATATACATATCCTGTGGCCCCAAAAGTTTTGCAGACAGAGCCTATAAAATTCACACATTTTTGCATCAGATATGTGATCATGATATTGAAAATTGGACATCACACACATGCCCATCAACAATAGAATGAAGAAAATGTGCATATTATGTGTATATATTTATAGAGAGAGCAGCACAATGAATTAGCTACAGTTACCCACAACAGTGTGACAACAATGAGGGCAAATCACAGGTACATAATGGTGAAAAAGAAAACCTTGAAAAATATGAACATTTATTTCTTCTTATAAACAAGCAAAACCAAATAATATATTATTTATTGGTATGTATACATGGAATAAAACTATCAAGAAGAATAGGAGACTGGGAAACTGCAAATTAGGCATAGCTGCTACCTCTGGCAGATGGAAGGGAAGTGGAGAGTGGGCTTTCTAAGATGGGTAATGTATCTTACATTGTCAGTGGGAATACAGACATTGTTGTTTTGCCATACACACAAAGAAAACAAATGGGCATTTTGCAGAAGAAGTTAGGACCCTATACATACAGACCCATGGGAGTGGAGGAGGGAGCATACTGGATTCTCGGCATGGAGGGTTAGGCTGCTGCAGCCTGAGGAGCTAGAGTAGGGATATGGCTCAAAATCAGGTGGGAAGGGCACACTGAAAAGCTTTGTCTGAGACTAATATTTTGGAGGCAAGATTTTTGTCTGTATTATGGAGAGAATATCTAAAAAGTAGGGTCAGTGGTGAGCGGAAGACTTCATGTGTAGTCCAAGCAAGAGGTGACAAAATATCATCAAAGGTAGTGGCAGCCAGGACAAAGAAGAGTGGAAATATGTTTCAGAGGAAAAAGGAATAAGATTGTGTGCTGCCTGGATGGATGGGTGGTTATGGGAGATGAGGGAGTTGAAAATTCAGAGGTGACCTTAACGGACAAGAATTCCAGAGGGCAGAATCAGAGGCTTTATGAAATGCGATTGCTTGAGTTATGAAATTCCATTGGAAGAAGGATTTTGTGGCTCAGAAGATGATGAACTGGACTTCAGGAGTCTTCAGGGCACTTTTCTCCAGAGTTGGATTATCCACAGGGTGTGTGGCCACTGCCCCTCCTAGAAACCCAAACCGATGTTACTTCCCACTTCTCTGAAGACAAAGGCAGCCTCCCTCCTGCCAATCAGTCTTGTCAGTTTCTCCTGACTCAGTGGCCCCTTTGAGCCAGGACCACAACTCTTGCATCACCAGTGGCAGAACCGTCACATTAGTTGCAGGTCAGGAGAACACACCTTCCGGGCAGGTCCTGACCACCTCTCGTGGCCAACCAAGGGCTCCAGGAATCTGCCTCTTACTGTGTGTCACTGACAGAACAGCCTTCCAGGAGATTCACTTGTTTCTTTAGATGTTGTGGGCTTAGTCCAGAATTCCAGAATCACTTAAATAAAATCAAATCTTGACATCCAGAGAATCAGAAGACCTGGTATATTAGTCTGCCAGGGATGCCAATAATAAAATACCACAGACTGGCTGACTTTAACAGCAGAAATGTATTTCTCACAGTCCTGGAGATTGAGTGTCCAGGACAAAGGGGTCAGCAGGTCTGATTTCTCCCAAGGGCTCTCTCTTTGGCCTGCCCATGGCTGTTTGTTAATGTGTCTTCACACTGCATTCTCTCTGAGCACTCAGACTCTTGGTGTCTCTCCTTCTTTTATTAAGACACCAATCCTATTGGATTAGAGCCCCACCCTTATGACCTCACTTAATCTTAATTATAGTTTTAAAGGCCCTGTTTCCAAACATAGTGGCATTGTGACTTAGTGCTTTATCAGTCTTGGGGTAGGTGGAGACAAAATTTAGTCCATAACACCTGGATGCTAATCCTGACTCAGCCACACACTGGAGCAGTGGTCTTGGGCAAGTCACTTTGTACTCTCATATTTTTCATCTGTATAAGAATGTCAAGGAACTAGAAGGATGGTTCTCAAATTTTAGTGTGCATCAGAATCACCCATTGGTCATTTACACCACACATGGCTGAGCCCCATCTCCAGAGTTTCTGATTCTGTGAACTGGAGTGCATGAGATATTGTATTTGAACAAGTTTTCAGATGCTGCTGCTGTTACTCTGGGAACTACACTTGGAATTTGGACTTCATGTTCACTTGGCCATTCCAGGTGCTCCATACCTACTTAATATGATAAATGTGTGATTCAACAGGAGAAGTAAGAGCATGCATGTGGGAGTGGGTGGGCAAGAGTTCTGCTTTCTAGCGGAAACAGCAGGCCCTGCCCCCGCAGCTGTGGTGGGGTGCCTGCTTCAGCATTTAGTAAGGTGGCATATGCTACATAAAGCCCTCCTGTTGGGAGTCTGCACTGACTTCTGGCCCCTGCCATCTGCAGATTTCCATAGTGTGGGGTTTTGAAAATCGACATTTGTTGCATTGCCTGAAAACTCAATTTTTACACATTAGGAATAAAATACAAGATGACAGAAATTACACTCATAAATGAAATTGATGGCTGTTGAAGGTTGAGGCATGATCATCCTTTTCAACTGAATTGAGATGTAGCATTGGTGTCTTGGATGAAGATCAGAGCCCTTGATACCAGTTTTCCTTTACATATCTGCCTGAAAACTAGAGGTCCATCAACTAAATATTCAATATTCAATATTAATAGGTAGAATTTTCATAACCTGCAGTAGTTTAAATAATAATTTTCAAGGAAAGCAGATCTCTAGTTTCATGTACACAGTAGTACCCACTGAACTTATTTAGTGTAGTAAAACCCAATTTGTACTAATCAATTTCCTCTTTTGGAATCCTTTTCCCTTCCTTCAAATTCAAAAACAGAGATAAAATGCCTTTGATTGATTGATTGACTGTACTAGAGATTAAATCCAGGGGCTTTTAACTACTAAGCCTCATCTCCAGTCCTTTTTATTATTTTATTTTGAGCCAGAGTCTCACTGGATTGCAAAGGCTGGCCTTGAACTTTAGATCCTCCTGACTCAGCCTTCTGAGTCACTGGGATTACAAGTGTATGTCACCATACCACTTTGCACCAGCTACCTGAATCTATGCCTCAGATTTCTGGTTCACACTGCTCTTAAAAGCAGACTGTAAATTCCCCCACCATAGGCTGAGGCTCAACCTTAGAACCATTTCCAAATGACCAAAATATCTCGTTTATATGAACTCATTGTTTTGTTTAGTTCAAGCTCCATCTCTAGATCCCTCTTATTGGAGGATAGACCACAATATGTGATAAATGAAATACCTTGATACCAAGGTACCTAGATACCTTGGCATTCCATGGGGCATAAAAAAAAATCACAGAGCTGGTTGTTTATTATGTTCTGTCTCATTGCAGTTAACTAAAACAGAAATGAACATCCACAATAATGTGATTTTTGATCGTGGAAATGAAAAATTGGAATCCGGGAGCATAATTTTCATACCTTCCCACTTCCCCACCATTAAAACAAAATAAAACAACCCCCCCTCCAAAAAAAAAAAAAAAAAAAAAAAAAAACAGCCATTGAGATGGTGCATGGAGCTCCAGTGGCTAGGAGTACAGTATTTTACTACCGGCTTGAAGTCTAAGAGACTCTGTCTCCACAGGTCCTCTGAAAGTTCTGAGTTCTTTAAAAGCTCTTTGCTCCCCCTTGAGCTCCCTTTTCCTTTAACCTGCCCTTCCCTGTCAAATGTAAAGTTAAAAATCCTCCCACTTTTATTCCTGTCTCTTTTACAGTGGAACAAATACCTCCCTTTGTGTTTGTCTTTGAACTGTCTTCTTTGTGGCACCTCCTGCTGAATCACACAAGAGAATTTATTTTGGGTTATTTTGTCACTATTTTGTGCCTCCCCCACCTGCAGTTTGACTTCTCAGATGCTCTCCCTTCCCTGCCTTTTGAATTTTCCTGTCCTTTCCATCTTCGGAGTGATTTGTGATCATCCTTACCTATTTTTCACTGTCTTAGGAAAAGAGATTGTTGTAATCAGTGGAAAAATACCGTTTCTTTCCCTTGCACAATCTTTCTTGTCTACACATCTTGGTATTTTCAAAATGGTTTGCCATTTATTATTATTCTTAGGTCCCCATTGTTTTGATTCCATTTTTCAGATGAAGTCAGAACAAAGTGGGAGATGTCCCATCCCAGGAATGGAAAAATGATTTTGCTTGGGCGTCTGATTATCTGGCCCAGTTACAGACAGCTTGACTGCTTAGGAATTCAGAAAAGATGTCTTAGGCATTTGCATTTTTTTTTCCTATAGGGTAGTAATTCTTGAGATCTCCTGGCTTTGGAGCAGTGATTAGTGGAATGGAGAAAGGTTAGGAAGGTTTTGAAAGATGGTAGCTTCTAGCAATCTTATTTTAAGGCTGAGAAAATTCTCTGCCAGAGAAGTCTTGAAATGCTGTTGTGAGCTTAAATTCTAAAACATATGCTCACTTACTATAGTCTTTATTGTTGATTTTTACAAAGTTCCATTACGGCAGGCTACCTATCTGTACCAGCCACAGGAATTGAAAACTCACTGCCCGTATGAGAGGGAAAGTTCAATTTGCTCATGTGAACTTGAAGATGGAAACTCACCTGTTGCCTTCATTAAAGAGCTTGCATCCAGGACTGAAATTCATTTCATGGTTGAACAAATGTGGTTTGGTAACATTGAGTTGAACAATGCAGAATAATTTCTTCCTAAAAAATATTTCCCAGTACAGACCACTTGGCAATTTAAGACTAAAATTAGGAAAATTACACTCCATCATGGGTGTATCTATGCTGATAAGTGTTTTCCAATAAAGTTTTTAGCTTTCTCTTTGCTTGTTTTTATATACTAATTCTTGGCAGACAAAATATTTTTCCAGAAGTTATGAAATCATCCAATTCATATAGAAAAAATGTGTTTATTTCCCCAGGAAGTGTGTTTGTTCTAACACACATTCAAAGGTTTCTCAAATGATATTTGACTAACTTTAAAGATTGGGCTGAAGACTCTGGATGAGTATTGTGATTCCAATATTTTGAAGATGGTTTCTTTAGACAACCAGATCTATTTTCTGATCATTGAAGGATAGGCCTCTCTAGCCACTACAAACTTAAAGGTAGAGTCAGGGAAGGTGATTTTGTGTAAAAAATTAAGACACCAAAACTAGCAAGATGATATCTAATATATGTAATTGAAAAGTCCTAGGCTTAGATAATTGCTCATATAGGATGGCAAAAAGCAGATGCTAAAGCTTATTTTCAGAAATTTATTACAGAAGCCTGCCTTCCCACTTCTCCTATATTTTACAGGTAGGAAATAGAAATTCACAAAAGTGAAGTGACTTCTTCAGGTTCACACAGCCGATAAATAGCACAACCAGAAGAAGAGTACGGGCTTCCTGGTTTCTAAACCAATGCTCTTTTTCCTCCACAAATTAAATATGAAGTAACTGATACCACTGGTTATTGTGATGAGTTCTGCTCCCTCACATGTTGAAACATAATATTAGAGAAGCAAGCCAAGACAAGCATATAAAGTGGAGTTTATTTAAAAAGGGGTAATATAGACTTCTCCCTGGAGGGAGAAGGGGGCCATAGTTGGTATCCTGGTATCCCAAGAAGTGAGGGTGTTCTGCCTTTTTTTTTTTTTTTAATATGTCCTAGTCTTCCTTTGTTCTCCTGCTCTCTTCCCCTTATCTCTCTCCTTCCTGCTTGATTAGGCCCAGGAGAGACTCAGGTGAGATGGCCGAAAGGTGAGAAGCAGATGGATGAGGGAAGGGCTGGATGGAGCTTCCCAGGATACATTAATCAACAACTTTTATAGCTCCCTGTAGGGAGGGACAATTCCTGGGACAGGTTACCTTAGCAATAGGTTGGAGCAGGGGCAGATTAATGGTGGAGGAAGGGCTCTGAAGGCATTTTAATCTCTCAGGGGAAGTCTGCAACTTCCTAGACTCACTCAAATTGGCCTCCATCTATACTGACTGCCTGTCTAATTCTGGCTTCATAACCATGTGATGTCATTGCCAAAATTTATATTGTAAATTTGGGTGAAAAAAAATAGAACTGAGTGTAAGTCTACTTACTCTCAAAAATCAATGTATGCATTCAATGAATATTTATTGAAGAGCCACTATGTGTCAGGCATGGAGCTTGGCACAACTTAAAAATAGCTATAGAGGATGTCATTGAACAGCTGTTCTATAATTTTAAGCAGCTATTTAATTTTTTTTAAATATGAATAAACTCCTAAGAATATAAGGGCCATCTTGTGAAGTACTATGGTTCCTGCCTCCAGCCATTTGTTGAATAAGCACCAGCCCGGGATTCAGCACAGAGCAGAGTGTTTTCTTCAGTGGATAAAGGGACTCAGTGAAATTGTGTCTGAGATTCTTTATAGTGCCAAAGGCCTCTTAAAGCTTCTATAGATGTTTTCATGACAGTTTCTACCCAGAAGAGGTAGTATGTGTCCTTGGTAAGCACAGGACTCAGGAGAGGCTCTTAGACTTTGTCATGCAAGTATGCAGCCAAGGTCTGGCAGAGCTGGAAAGAGAAGGGACACAGCTCCCCATTGACTTTCGTGCCAGCTCTGTACTGTGTCAGGCCACATAGCATTCAAGAAGAAATTCAGAGATTTTTTTTTTTTAAACATTGAAGCTATGTTAATACAAAATTAACATGTTTTATCTATAAAACTTCAAACCTTACAGAAATTCCTATGTGAAAGTGGAAGTCCATGATCTGTCAACCGCCTTGTAAAGCAGTTTGGATTGCATTTCTCCAGACATGTTCTCCTGAATATATAACGTGTATTGCCACATCTTAACAAAAATCACATTAGGTTGTGCTTCTCAACTTTAAAAAAAAATCAATTATGTTATGTACCGTTGACCCTTGAACCATCTAGGTTTGAACTTATATGTAGAATTTTGTTTGAAGATTTGTAATAAATCACAAAAAAACTTGCAAAAGAATATAAAATAAATGGAAATGGAAAAAAAACACCAAGTAAAAGGTATGTCATGAATGCATAAAATATATGTAAACAGTAGTTTATAAATTAAAATTTGTCAAAACTTTTGTTCATAAACATTTAACATAGAAGCTGTTATCTTAAGCTTAGAGACATGTAAACAAATGTAAAATGCAGCATTAAGTCATACCTGCATAAAATAACTGTAGTAAATCCTGTACCACTGTAATAATTTCACATTCCCCGCCTTTGCTGTTGCTCAGGTGTTGCTAGCATCCACTTAAACAGTCCTATGTCTCTGGTTATCTCTGCATTGCAAGTTACATGTTGGAGTAAAAAGTGATCTCTCGTGGTTCTTGAGTATTTTTTACCATATAAAATACATATAACATAAAAAATGTGTGTTCACTGTGTATATTATAAGTAAGGCTTCTGGTCAACAGCAGGTTACTAGTGGTGCAATTTTGGTGATGTCAAAAGTTATATCTGGCCAGGTGTGGTGGTACATACCTGTAATCCAGCTAGTTGGGAAGCTGAGGAAGGAGGACTATAAATTCAGGGCCAGTCTGGGCAATTTAGTGAGACCTTGTGTCAAAGTAAAATTGAAAAGATCTGGGGATGTGACTTGGCAGTAGAGCACCCCTGGGTTTAATCCTAAGTATCAAAAAAACAGAAGGTTACATGTGAATTTTGCCTCTGTAGCAGTCAGCATCCCTAACTCCTGTGATGTTCAAGAGTCAGCTGCATCTTTTTATGTTACAATTTGTATTTTAAAAGGCTGTATAGCATTCTATCAAGTGCATGTAGTGTAATTGTAAACAATTATTTACATTTTTTCTATTTTTAAAACAGGAATTTCTAAAGGATTGTGACCTTACAAACCTTTGTTTGTATGATGAAGGTGACTTGATTCTTAGAATAGGAGCCAGATACAAAACTTGATTTTTAAAATTGTGCTTTGGGGTAAGAGAGACATAGCAAGAGGGAGTTGGTTATAAAATGTGCTAAGTGAGGTTACACCTTCTCTGGGAGAACCTTGTATCCACCTATTGTTCCTACATGCCCACTTCGTTGGTTTCAAGGCAATGCTACTACAACTACTGGGGAAAATCCATTTTTCCTAATTTTTACCTAAATTCCCAAATGAAACTTTCACCAAAATTGTGGCAGTAACCCAGGGATCTGTGAGGACCATTTACAAGGAAAGCATAGTAATTTACCCATGGCTTCACCTCCTTTTGGAGCATCTTGCAACTGAAATCCCAATGACATCAGAAGAAAATGGTAGGCAGGTTTCCCCCATCCTCCTTTTGTAAGTACATCAGAAAAAGAGGCAACCGGCACAACCATGTTTGTTTTATTTGAAGAGGTCCTAAAACACAAATTAGTGTTTGTTTTTTAATTAATGAATACACTACATTTTAGCATAGTTTTCAATTTACATAAAGAAAAGAGCAGATAGTAGAATTTTCATATCACTTCCTTCCTGCTCCACATTTTCCCTTATTATTAATATCTTACATTAGTATTATACATTTATTATCATGATAACCATTATGAATACATAATTATCAACAAATAACTAAAGTTTACTCACATTTCCTTAGTTTTTAACTAATAATGGTCTTTTTCTGTCCTAGGATCCCATTCAGAATACCATATTACATTTAGTTTTCATGTCTTCTTAAGATCCTATGGGCTGTGACAGTTTCTCAGATTTCCCTTATTTTTAATGTCCTTGATTGTTTGAAGAGTATTGTTCAGGTGTGCAAAGAACGTCCCTCTCTGGGCTGGGGTTATAGCTCAGCGGCAGAGTGCTTGCCTCACACATGTGAAACACTGGGTTCAATCCTCAGCACCATATAAAAATAAATAAAATAAATAAAGTAAAGATATTGTGTCCATGTTAAAAAAAATCTTAAAAAAAAAAGAGAATGTCCGTTTCCTAGATCATGTCTGATATTCTCCTTATGACTAGGCTGAAGTTATGGGTTTTGAAAGGAAGATCACAAGGACAAAGTGTCACTCTCATGGCATCATATCTAGGATGCATGCTACCAATGTTAATGACTGTTGATGTGGACTTTGACCATCTGGCCGACACACTGTTTGTCAGGTTCATTTACAAAAATATTAGTTATCCACCTTCCATAATGGCCTCTTTGGAGGGAAGAAGTCACTATGCATAGAACATTTCTAGAACAGGAAGTTATGCTATACTTACTTAAGGGTGGAGTATCTATATAAATTATTTGTGAATCTCATGAATGGAAGATTTGTCTCTCTTATTTATATATGTATAGAATCATGAATGTTTATTTTATACTTTGAGTTAAAATCCAATGTCACTCTATTTTGTAACTCATATTCCAGTTTAGGGGCATTGGGAACTCTTTCTCCTAGCTTTTACACTCTGTTGACATAACCCTATCAATTAAAAAAAAACTTTTTTAATTAAAAAAAACCTTTTTTTTTAACACTTCCTTACTTTCTGGCACTAAAACTTACTCAAAGTTTGTCTTTTATATGTCCCACTTCAGTCTTAGAATCAGCCATTTTCCCAAGGAGTTCTTTTATTGGAGCATAGTATTAGAAATTAAGTTCTAGGGTCTAGGTATGCTGGTTGCTTCTTGGCATTTTCTTCTTTTTAGGCCCTTTTAATTGTCAGAGCAAAGCAAGATATGTGTTTATATTAACCCTGGTATTCATGTGCGCGCGCGCGCACACACACACACACACACACACACAAATACTTTTGTCTATAACAATCTATCTCTAAAGTTAAACATGAGTGCTTATTGATATTATCAGCTTATCATATGAATCATCCTCTCCTCTTCCTTGCTTATCTGTAAATTCTTCCACAGTGAGAAATTTGCTTCCCACTATCCACCATCCATTTACTTAATTGTTTAATTCCAGTATACATAGACAGGAGTATCAGAGTCATAGCTCCATGGGAGACCATTTAATCAACTGGAGCACAGTGTGAAGTTCTCTTTGCCTTTAGTCTTGCAGACTTCATTCATTTCCAACATTTCTTAGACTACCATCTTTTCCCCCACTTACTTTGGTGAGGTTGTTTCATGCAACCTTTTCAGTGCAGTTAGATTCTCTTGTCATTGCCTTCATTCTGTCTTGAGGTCTGCTGACCTCTTAAGTGATTTTTTAAATTTGCATACATTAAGGTTCACTCTTTGTGTTGTCAAGTTCAGTGAATGTTAACGGGTGGATGGTGTCATGTATCCATCTTCATAGTGTCATAAAGAATAGTTTAATCACAACTCCCACCAAACAACAACAATAAAAATAACAAAAACAATCTGTTTTATCCCTTTCTTCATTCTCCTGAACACCTGAAACCACTGATATTTTCACAGTCTCTATAGTTCTGCCTTTACCGGAAGGAATGTAGTTGGAATCATATATTTATTAGATGGCCTTTCTAGACTGGCTCTTTTTGTTTAGCAATATGCACTTAAGCTTCCCCATATTTTTCAGTGGCTTGATATCTCATTTTTTGTTTTGCTAGATAATATTCTACTGGGTATATGTACCACTATTCATTTATCCATTTTCCTATGGAAAGATATTTTGGTTGCTTCCTGATTTGACAATTATGAATAAGCAACATAAATGATATTCATGTGTAGGTTTTTGTGTAGAACTAAGATTTCAACTCAGTGGGTACATATCTGGAATCATGAATCCTGGGTTGTATGGTAAGAAAATATTTAGTTTTTATAAGAAAGTGACAAACTATCTTCCCAAGTGACTGTACCATTTGCATTTCCACCAGCCATGAATGGGAGAGTGCTTATTGCTTTGCATCCTTGTCAGCACTTGGAATGTCCATTTTCTGGATTTAGCTATTCTTATAGGTGTGTAGCGGTATCTCAATGTTGTTTTCATTTGAGATTTCTTAGTGACAAATGATACTGAATTTTTTTATGTGCTTTTGTCCATTTGTATATCTTCTTTAGCTAGGTGACTATTCAGATTTTTTTGTCCTTTTTTCTAAGAACTGACATTTATTATGTGTGAAATATAGGTCAGGTATTAGGATGTCTTTTTTTTATATTGATTGATTTCTTATTGTTGAGTTTTAAGAGTTCTTTTTATATGTTAGACCTTTAGCAGATCCTTATATATAGGTCCTTTGATAAATATCCTTTATCAGATACATATTTTGCAAATTTTTCTCCCTTTCATTGACTTGTCTTTTCATCCCCTCAACAGTATCTTTCATGTTTGTTCAATTTTATTGCCATTTTCTTTACTCTTAAAAGTAGTGATAGAGTTGAAGCCTCTGGTGGTAGGCAAGATTAGTCATTCAGATTCAGGTCATGCCTTCTCCCTTCCTTCCTATTGTAGTAACCCTGATCTAGACTCAAAGTGCTGGGCTCAGCCTGCCACAGTCTGGAGCCTCCCTTTGTTGGCTTAACTAGGTTGAAGCAAAGGGGAGGCAGGTGCATGTAGACCTGGGAGATGTGACACCTTGGTTCTGTGTCTTCATTACTACCAGTATAGCTTTATGATGATAGTAGCATTTCTCTGTGTCTCAATTATTTGGGATCTGATACTCCTTACATTTAATAATGTATTGGATGTTCACAAATAAAAGATTTAGTGCCTAAGTATTTGATTACTCTCACTGAGTTTCAAAGTTGGCTACTACAAGTAGCTTTTAAGCAAAAGCCTAATCCCACTTGTGTTCCACTCAAGGAACACATGGTAGTCACTTAGAAAGCCATTGTCAAAGCTATGACTGGACCACGTCTAGAAAATAGGTTGAAGCAAATCCAAATGCTTCACTTGGCAACAGGACTATATGGACCTGTTTGCTTTTCCCTTAGTATATTGTATTTACTATAGGCTTTGAAATTTATCCAGGACCTAATGTGAACACTCCTTTTGAATGTGTTTCTACAAATGGGGAACCAGTTTTGAGGTCTTCTGACATTTATGAGATCAAGTCAAAAGGCTTAGAGAGCAAATTCAGGGCTGTTTCATCTTTATTATGCTTCTCTAAGGTATACGAATGCTTTTTTACAAATATGTGTTTAGCCTGAATTTCAATGAGAACAGCCCAATTCAGCTGTGGGGAAAATAGTAATATATGCCAAGTCTGATTTTTGCCTTGGTGAGATATTTCTATGTTATTCTGTCTGCCAAGGGAAGCGATGGAAGGATTTTAAGGAAGATATCCATGTGATTTGATATCTTTTTAAAAGAGATTATCCTTGATGGTGTATACAGAAGGGATTTTAGGGGGACAAGAGAGGAATCAGGGAAACACATTAGGAAGTGATTGCAACAGGCAGAGCTACCAAATAGCTTGGACCAGCTGATGGCACTGGAGTTGGTGAAAAGCATCAGATTAGAAGTATTTGGGGGACATGGAGCTAATTATACTTGCTGATGGATTCAATCTGAGTGGAGGATAGGACAACTCAACCATCCTGATATACCCAAGACTGTCCTAGTTTTTTAACTGAAAGTCCCACATCCCAGAAACCCCACCTGGAATGGACGGTCTCCTTAGTGGGAGAATACCCACTCTTTAAAATTTGGAGGTGGATTCACAACTCATACACACCTTCCTAGCTTTAAACTCTTTTTTTTTCCTGGGATTTTTGTGAAGCCCTCCTGGAGAAAAATTTTCCCCAATTATTAGAAGAGCTAATAGTGATCTTGTTTTTTTTCTGATAGATCCAGGATGTATGTCAGAAGAAGACATCCTCTATAAGAGGAACACACTCATCTGATAATACCTATGGAAAAGAAAGTTCTTTATTTGTTTAGCTCAAAAAATGGGATGTTGTGGCCTTTGGAAAGGTTCCCAAAGAGCAGACAGAACATTCATGTGTCTGATGGCTGCCCAGAATCAAAGGAAAGTTGGACATGACCTCCTAATTTTAATTCTGAGACTCTCTGGCAAAATGGTTTGAGTTCTACAGCAAAATAAGTTGGCAAATGAAAAATTGTCACTAACCAACATAAATTTTTAACATCCCATTTTCTCAGATACAGGTGGCATTAACGAGAATTCGTTAGAGATGCATTTAGCCTCATAGCTGTTAAATTTGGCCTCTATGCAGCATCTGCCAAGCAACCACTTGCAAAGGAATCCTGGAGTAAGATACCCATTTGTTAATGTTCCTATCTACGCCATTGTATTTCTGTCTTGGAATCTAGTCTTCCCTTCCCCCTTCTGATAAGACATTGCCTTCTGTTTGCCTTTCTTTCTATAAACTGAGTGCACAAGTGCAAACATTTTGACTACTGCCATGTACGAAGCCTTGAACCTACCCATGGGGAAATACTAAGAGGCTTCTCAGAATGTTGTAAATGAGAGCATCTTCACACACACAAAAAGAAAAACTGCTAAGTGTCAAGTATCACTTCATAGTGCAGCTCTTGACTTCTGATTATTCAAGAATGCTAGACCTTTCGTCTGCTTTGCAAACCTGCTCTGAGATTGATTTAATCAGCTTTTTGTGCATGGTGAGACTTCTGTGGTGTCCGGGCAGAGGTAGGGACCAGGTTTTCATGACTCTTAAATACACTTTTTAGAAAATCAGTAGGTCTTTCTTTTAGGGAATGCCTTATCAAGGCTGGTCTGGAAGCTTACCATTTTAACCTTTACCAATTTCTTTAGCAATTCATAAGTAAAGTAATTGGCCCATCTCTGACAGGACCAGTTTGAAGTCCTTTCAGCAGTGTTTCTTGTGTGTTCTGACCACCAAAATCATGTCATTAGCTGCTCTGACAGGCTTGTCTCCTACTATTTTCCAAATGGAGCATGAGATGAGGAAAGCTTATTTTTCTTTATTTAACTGTGAAGTTTTTTAACCTACAGCCATTGTTTAATGGCAAGGAGAATAGACTTGTGCTTATAATCATAACCAGTATTTACTTAGCATCATACAATGTCTCATTTAGCAGCCTGCCTACCTGCCCTGTGAGGTGTCCCTACTGGACAGATGAGGAAAGCTGAGATTGGAAAACTTTAAGGCATTTGTGCAAGCTTACATTGCTCAAAAACATTAGAGATAGATAGGTTTGAAATTACTGTGGACCATCAAAGCCATGTGTTCATCTTCAGACCTCTCTTCTGCCATATTTTCCCATATTGTCTTAGAGAGTCTTTCATCCATTCATGAGACACCCAGACTCTCTAAACCTCTCAGGTAGGTATTCTTCCCACTGCAACTTGCTCCACAGAGGCCCTTTGTCACTTGGGATGCCAGAGGGAAATGGCTACTTCTCATCCTTAATCCTCAAGGCTGGGTACAACTGATGCCCCTGATGTTCATTGTGGGTGGAGAGGAGAAGATTTGGTATTCCTGGGCCCACATGGGCCAGATCCCTGACATGACATCCAGCTCAGATATTTCCTTTATTGATTCATTAAAAATTAAATGCCTTGTTTCTACAGGACCCTGTAGTCCATACCATCAGAGAAACAAAAGAATAATGATAATAAATTCGGATATTCAGATGGAGATTCCCAGCAGATGGATATCATGGTTACACTTGAATTTGAGAGATAGAAAAGGAATATGAGTGTGGTTTTGTAAGTCATGCATATAATGAGGTTCAATGAATCTAAGTGAAACAGCATGATTTACTGGCAAGAGCCCAGAATTTGGAATGAGAATGTCTGTATTAGTCTCATTTCTACCTCTTACTAGATACCTGTGGCAAACTATATAACCTCAACTAAACCCATAATCCCATCTCTTAAAGTAGAATAATTATCATTACTACTTACAGCATTATTACAGAATGGCAAGAAAGTGTGCTGCATGCTTTATAAAGTGCTGTCAAAATTTCAGCAAAAGTAGATGAGGTGAACCTACCTGCAACAAGCTCCTAGTTACAATCTACCAATATTGAGGTAGGCTTAGAAGTCCAGATCTGAGTTTGTGAGTTCATCCTTGTAGGAAGCTACAGTATCATAGGTGGAGGTGATATGGCAATTAAGAGTTTATTAAAATAAATAAAACTATGTATACAAGAAGATTAAGTCACTTAATCTATCTGAATCTTGGTTTCTTCCTCAGTAAAATGGAATGGTTATATACACATTATGTGTTTGCTTTGAGGATTAAATGAGATATTTTGAGGAGTAAATGAGACAAAGCTCCTAGAATAGTCCCTAGCATGTATTAACCATCCAAGAAGTGGGCTCAATTATTGTTGAGAAGCAACCTAATGTTCTGGTTCATAAGCCCTGCCACTTGCTTTGACCAGTTACTCAAGTTTTCTACCCTCTGTTCCTTCATCTGTAGGTGATTTATTATTACAGTGCCTGGCACACAGTAAGTATTCAATAAATGGTAGGTATTATTAATAATAAATTTATGTACTTAGTGGGTGGAGAGGAAATCCATGGAAGCTAAATATTTAGACAAATGGAACCAAACAGGAATTTCCCATCTGTTTTTCCATTAGTAGACTGGTAGGGTGTTTCTCACTTTCTGATGTTTCGTAGCACTGGAGGCAGAGGACCTAGAAAAGACAGGAGAACCTGGAATTGCCACAGGAGAGCTACTTGAGGATAAAGATGACAAACAGAAGTAGAAGCAAAAAAATCAGCTGAAGTTAGTGCCCAAAACTATGTAGTGAAGAGATGAGTTAATTTCATTCACTCAAAAGAATATAACCAAATAAAATTTATGGTCTTATGGACTCATTAACTTCAGTAAGCATCATAGTTATGCTGTAAACTAGCAAACACCATTAACTCCAAAACAATAATTAGAATGATGGATGATTATAGTAAGTCACAGTTCATCAAAAATAATTTACAAAAGCTGTTGTTATAAGTTTATGTAAGGACTCTTTAGTTGTATTCATTTTGTAATATGTACTAATATTTTTTTGTGTGTGTGGGGGGTCTTTCTATTATCAGTTCTAAAGTTTTTTTATTGAAATCTGGTAACTGGGTGATTTCTAAAATTTAAGTGTATGAGATAATATACTGAATTGAACTGGATAAATGATAAAAATATCAGCACTCTGGAAACCTAATCTGTTTTAAGAGATGTCATCTTGGACTAGTTTATCTAGCTTAGTCTTGACTGAAAGGAGATTCACTTTAAAAGTGAAATTAATAATAGCAACACATGCTTTCAAAATGCCAAATGCTGACATCCATCTTTAGGTCCTCAACACTGGTAGAGCTATTTTCCTAGGTGAGTCAGGTTAGCAGGGCTGAGGGTGGCAAAGGTAGAGATGACCACAAGACATGCATCAAGAGGAATGATGTAGCAAGATCCTAGGAGAGGATGACCAGCCAGGCAACCCCTTTGAAGAGGCTCCGGAGAGAGGCAGGATGATACCTGGAGGTGTGAGTTCAGAGAATGTGTAAAACCTAGCTAGGGAATGAAGGGCATTGGTTCTCTGAGTTCCTGAGGAATCTCAGGTACATCTTAGGTGGTCCTTGTAGGCCTCTGCTCAAGCTCTGACATTTGGAAAGAAAAATATAAAGTCCAGAGGAAGCTGTTCGGTGGGATAAGATGAAGGTCTGTTCTCTGGGAACCAGGGTGGCATTTGACTTCAGTCAAGTTCAGTCAGGCTGCTCCAAATCCTGGCTGAGTGATCACTGGCAGCTCACATGTTTCTCTGGGTCTTGCTTCCCCCTTTGGGAAAATGAAGAAAAACATGCCAATTTCACAGACTTGTTCATGTTGGCAATGAGCGGCCAGGCCCACAGAAAGTGTTTGGTGGGACATGGACTTGGTCCTTGTGCTGACTGCTCTACTTGTTGGGTCACTTGCTGCCCACCTGGGATCTCAGACTCCAGCAACAATAAGAGAAACAGGACTTCCTTGACTAACAAAATCTCTCACTCTCAGGTTTACTTGGAATCTGTTTGACTTTAGCTGACCCACAAAGACAGAGATTGAGACAAGGTTGAAATGCAACAAATTTATTCCTGCTCCACAAATAAACACTTTGTCATGCTGCTATGTAAAAGACTGAAGAAACATAGTGAACTGCCATGCGTCAGCCCAGGACCATGCTGGAGCTGAGGTCCTTAATGCCTGCCCCAGGGTCTAAAGTTCGTAAAAGAGTCAGCTTGGCCTTCCTCAATCCGTTGAAATAAGGATACTGGTATTGTGAAAAAAAAAAAAAAACAAGAATTGTTTTAATCTAAGTTTAACTATTTGTTAAGTTTTGCCTCTTTCATAGTTCCTAGCACTTAGCGTAGTTAAATTTGTGAAATTGAGGCTCACTCAAATCCATTTTCTGCAAAAAAAACAAACGTTTTCTTTTTGTCCTGGGGGATGCTGAATGCTCTTTCACCAGAGAGTAGTGATAATCCTGGTTCATAGAGTTGATACTTACCTTTGTGCCAAGCTCTATTATGAGCATATTTCTATATTATTTTCTTTAGAATATTTGAGGTACTATTCTAAGCACCATTGCAGGTGCTTGGAGTCTGCAAAGTACTTTTTAGATTTGTCTTAGTCACCCAAGAACAAGCGGATAGGCACTCTTTGTTCCCTGTTATAGTTTGAATCTAGAGTGTTCCCCAAAGGCTCATGTATTGAAGGCTTGATCTGACTGGATCATGATATAACCTCACTAATAGATTAATGGATTCATAGCTAAATGGACTTTGGGGAGGTGGAAACTGCCATGATATTCTGCCTCACCTTGGGCTGAAATCAAGAGAGCCAGCTGACCATTGACTGAAGCCTCTGAAACCATGAACCAAAATAAATACTTTCCCCTTTAAAGTTGTTTATGTCATATATTTTTGGTTACAACAATGAAAAGCTGACTTAACACAGTTGCCATAAGTTGAATCTGTTCTTATGCATGATAATCTGTACTTTTTCTTTAGAATATAATCTTCCTCAGGGAAGAGACCTTGCTCATTATTGTATCCCAGGACCTAGAACTCTATCTGGCACATGGAAGGACTACATAAAAATAAATTTTACTGAGATAACATTTAAATAAAATAAACTATATCTATTGAAATAAACAGTTTGATGAATTGACAGATGCATGATACTGTGTGACCACTATTTATAATCATGAGATTAAACAGTTCCCCATCTGCCCCTTTACAGTCCATCTCTGTCTACCACCCTGTGTAGCTCCAGGCAGCTACTGATCTGCTTTCCATTACTGTGGACTAGAATTGCATATAAGTGTAATCCTACACAATACTCTTTTGTGCCTGGCTTTTTGGAATCTCAGAATAATGTTTTTGAGATTCATCTAAGTTATTGCATATACCAATAATTGCTTCTATTTTATTACTGAGTTGCATTGCATGGTATGGAATACCACTTCACCTGCTTATGGATAGATACTTTGGCTGTCTCTAGTCTTTGTATATGATGAATAAAGCTATTAGGAGCAAATCTTCCTGGGGACATATGTCTCCTCCTGCTTCTCTTCACTGTTTCCCCCTCTGTGCACAGAGCAAGATGGCTACATTGAGGGACGTGCTGCTGCTATATAGCTCCTATTCAATCAGAGCACATGACATGTTTCCCTCTATCTGGGGACTCCTCATACTACACCCAGAGGGGCCCACATGACTCAGGGACTCAGGTAATTATCTGGGCTGGGGCAGCTTAGCTACTGCACCTTCCATGGATATAGTGAGAAAGGATCTCTAGATCTCAGTTCTGTTTGTAAAGAAAATTTTCTTCCTCACCTGGGAATGGGTGCTTGCTAAACACACAATACAAAATTGTTACTAAGGGTCAAATCCCTTAGCAAACTGTAGCCTAATTGGAAGGATAATGAGCAAATATACTAACACAGTTTTTATTTAAAAAAATTATAGAAATAAAGCCTCTTGTCTATGCGTGGCTTCCTCTCTTCTACCAGTGTAGGGATTACATGGTGGTGGCACATGTTTTTATCAGTAGGGTAGACCTCACAGAAGACAGGGAGGAAGAGGGAGTTTCAAGGATACTTAGCATTGTGCCTTTTGAGCAGAGAAAGTTCAAGGAGACTGCAAAGATGGCAGGTGCTCTGGCCTCTGGCATCATCATAAATGTAAGATGTGGGCCAAAAAAGCACTAGAAAACACTTTCTTGATAGTGATGTGAACAGCTCCCTAACCTTGTGGAACCCCTTTATTTTGTGATGTTCTCTTTGGGAGTAGGGGCAGCTTGAGTTGTGTATGAGCCATGGTACCTAATTCCTAAAGTATGAGACATAACCTGGTAACTTATTCAAAGCAGATTCCCAGAACCTACCCCCAGTGATGTGGAGGTCATTGATCTGAGATAGGGCCTAGGAATATGCATTTTAGCAATCCCTGGATCCTTTTGATGCTTGTTTCAGGGAATCATACTTAGAGCAAGAGTACACTAAGCCCAGCATCCTGCTCTCCAGGGAGCAGGGCTCCATGGAGCCAGGAAGCTAGCTGACTAGAGGCCAGAGGAGGTACCTGGATTCCTGGGGCTGAGCCTCCTGACCAGCAGCCAGCCCTCCACAGCCAGACATGACCCGCTTCAGAACCCCCTTCACAGTATCCCATGGGAGGCGAGTCTGACAGGTTAATGTGTTATTTATAACACATCTTTCTTGCCTCCTACAGTGTGTCGCCTCTTATTTTTTGTGTGTGCTGAATGCTCTGTAGCTCTTGTAAATAAAAATTCCCTATTGGATTGTGTTATTGCCTTTATTGTTTGATATTTTTGTCTTTTATTCTCTTTTGCCTTACTCTGTTCCAAAATAAACAGCCTGATGTTTCCCCCTCTCTGCACAACATCGAGTTGTTGGGAGAATTTAATAAGCTAATGCATGTACAGCATTTAGAAGAGGGCCTAATACACAGTAATCACTCAATAAATGTTGATTATCATCATTGTTGTTATTGTTATTACCATCACCATCATCATCTCACGAGTAAAAACCTGCACACTTGTATAAATATGCACATGTTTAAACCCTCTGTTCAAATGCCTTTAGTGACTCCCAATGTTCTACATCATAGGGTCCAACTAATTGCTTGGCAGCCACAGCTGTCCTTGGATACCTAGTCAATCTCAGCTTTCTTTTTCATACATGCCATGTTTGAATTGAGCTGAATTGCTCACTGTTCCCTTCCAGGCTTTTCCATGTCTCTTCTCATACTGGACTTCATGCTTAGAGAGAGCTTCCATGAAATATCATGCACTATGACCACCCTTCAGCACCAAGGACAAAATACAAAAGTCACCCCTCTTCTAAAGTTTCTGGGGCCCTTCCAGACAGCATTAGTATTTCCTTCTGTGACATCAGGAGGCTCCCTGTGTAATCTACCTGTGCTTGCCTTACAGCATCTACCATATTCTTTCTATAATAGAATCACTGGAGCTTAAATCTTTTCTCCCATGCCAGAAAATAGAGACAGTGACTTTAAGACATGTCTATGAATTACATACTTCTTTGTATCCTCACCTTGTCTTAACTGCTCCTCCCCCAACACAGTGACCTGAATATGGTAGCATCTCCATACATATTAATGAATAAATAAAAACATAATGAGCATGGGTGCCATACATACCAGTTAGCCTGAGTTTCCAGGTTTAAAAAGAGTAGATTATAAAGACTTCCAGAGTTCTATACCAATTCTAGGCAAGATTCTGGTATAGATTAAGAAGAGAGTAGTTTGAACATTAAAAAACATTGAGAAAGCTAGGAGTCAGATTAAGTGCAGCAAAAATGAGTCATCTCATTGATCATGCAGCATAGTGCCTATAGCTGACAATACTATATTCTATATTTAAAAATTCCTAAGAGGATAGATCTTATGTTAAATGTTTTCTACAAAATAAATAAATAATAATAATAATAATAATAATAATAATAATAATAATAATGGAGGCAAAGGGAAACTCTGGGAGGTGATAGATTTGTGACCTTGGAGGTGGTGTATACTTATTCTCAACTCATTAAGTTGCATATATTACATATGCACACTTTTCCCCATACCAATCATAACTCAATAAAGTTTTTTTAAACTAAAAT
The DNA here is from genome assembly GCF_964194105.1 of Spermophilus citellus. Taxonomy (NCBI): domain Eukaryota; kingdom Metazoa; phylum Chordata; class Mammalia; order Rodentia; family Sciuridae; genus Spermophilus; species Spermophilus citellus. Next base: position 144,526,331 of record NC_138185.1, read on the forward strand.
GGGTGGAATGGAGCATCATAGGAGGAAGAAACAAATTACCTGTCTCTAGAGGGATATAGGAATGTCAGAATGATCTTGAGTAGTTGATTTCTTTTTCCCTGTTGTGATTATTGGACTGGAATTCTGGATAATGATTTGGCTGTTCATTTGCAATTCTTAAGGAATATAACAATGTCTTTCCTTAAAGTGTTGTGAACCAAATTGTGAAATGTAAACTGAATGATAACAAAACTGTGCTCAGTAAATAGTGACCATAATTGAAGGACACTTATTGCTTGAAAAGAATGCATGTGGGCAGAGTTTTTATTTTTTCCTTCTGTTTCTATAGCACCTGTATGCTTCATACATAGTAGGTGATTGACAATTTTTTTCTGAATTAATTAATTTGAAAAATTTAGGTTGGTTATCTACTATCAGTGATCATAGATCTATTTTCTGGTCTTGTGTCATTTGCTCTTTTCTTGTTCTTGTCCATTCAACATTTTATCAATTTAATTAAGTCAAGCTAAAAAAGATGTGCTCATCAATTTGCAGATGACTTAAAGCTTTCAGAAGTACCTAACACATTGAGTGGCAGAATAAAAAAAAAATGGATCTTGACAGGAATGATGGGCCCCATCTAAGAAGATGAATTTTAATGGTATTAAATGAGGTGCATTATGCTTATTTTCAAAGAACTAACCAGAGGTAGTGCTACATATGAATAAGACTGAGGGGTTTAAATTGATAGAAAATTCAATATGAATAAACAGGGTGGTGTGCCTGCTGAAGAATTAATGTGAATTGGACTACACTGAGATGGACAGAGATGCATTGGAAGAGGAGGACAATTGGAATGGGGAGGAGCCTGAGTATCATGTGCTGGAAAGAACCATTGGATGCACGAGAGTGTGAAGCCTGGAAACATAGCACCTGGTTATTTACCTAAAATACAAGAGAATTTTGCTACATGTAAGAGGCTTGCTAGAAAAATGAGAGATAGAAAATCAATAAAAATGAGAGAGATGGGTTTGAGCCCAAGAAAAGGGAGCATTTTCCAAAATGGAATATCATAGGAGGAAACAAGCTACCCTCTCTCTAGAGGGATATAAGAATGACAGGGTGATTCCAACATGGCGGCGGGCGTGGAGAGATCAAGTCTCTGACCTCTTCAGCTGTGCGGGCATAGGGAGTTGTAAACAACCTAAATCTGTTTGCTCAGGATCACTAGGGAATGCTGAGCTGACGTGGATCTGGGGCGAACAGTCTGGGCCTCTCAGAACAAACACTGAGCCCGGATCGGCTGAATTCAAACTCCTGTTCGCCTGCTTCCCACAGACAAACAGCTGTGACTCAGCATTAATCCATCCGGCTGAAACAACTGGTCAGCCCTTCTCATCCTACGGAGGTAAATGCCTACCGACCCTTCATAAGTAGTGGCCACAGGTTTGAAACGGGGCTTGGGAGAGACAGTAAGGACCCACCCGTTGCATTGGTTGCCCGGCAAAGGGAAACGAACTGTCGCCATTTGCAAGAGACACCACCATGGCAGAGAACTGACGTCATCAGACTGCGGCGGAGGAGATAACTTCATTGAAACCTGCGGCTACAGTGACTTCTTCCCTTCCCTTCTAATACCTTTCCTCCCAAGCATCTAATAAATTTATAGGAGTAAACAGTAACTCAGCAGTCAAACAGAACAAGAAGTAACATGAGCAGCTTCAAAAAGCAAGGAAGAAAAGGAGTACAAACAATGCAGGACAGCCTAAATATTCAGGAGGACCTAGAGTCATCAGGAAAATGGTCATATAAAGAACTCAAGGAACACCTTAGACAGATGGAATGGAACCTTAAAGAGGATACAAGACAGCAAATTCAAGCAGCGAAAGAACACATTGAGAATGAATTACATAAACAGATAAAAGAAGAAGTTAAGCATCTTTATCAGGAGATAGAGATTATAAAAAATAATCAAACAATAATTCTAGAAATGAAGGAAACGATAAACCAAATTAAAAACTCAATTGAGAGTATCACTAACAGAGTGGAGCAAGTAGAAGCCAGAACATCAGATAATGAAGACAAAATATACCATCTTGAAAAGAGTCTAGCCAACTCAGATAAACTAGTAAAAAATCACGAGAAAAACATCCAAGAGTTATGGGATAACATAAAAAAACCAAACTTACGAGTCATCGGGATAGAAGAAGGTACAGAGATTCAAACCAAGGGAATGAGTAACCTGCTGAATGAAATAATTACAGAAAACTTTCCAGAAATAAAAAAGGAAACAGATATACAAATTGAAGATGCATACAGGACACCGAGCACACAAAATCACAGTAGACCAACGCCAAGACACATTGTTATGAAGATATCCAATATACAGAACAAAGAGAAAATATTAAAAGCTACAAGAGAAAGGAGACAGATTACATTCAGGGGTAAACCAATAAGGTTAACAACGGATTTTTCATCACAGACACTGAAAGCAAGAAGGTCATGGAACAATGTATGCCAACTGAAAGACAATGGATGCCAACCAAGAATTCTGTATCCAGCAAAATTAAGCTTCAGGTATGACAACGAAATAAAAATCTTTCATGATAAACAAAAGTTAAAAGAATTTGCAGCCAGAAAACCAGCATTGCAAAGCATTTTGAGCAAAACACTACACGAGGAAGAAATGAAAAACAATAACCAAAACCATCAGTGGGAAGTGCCTCAGTAAAGACAGAGGGCTAGGGAAAAGATAATCATGGAGAAACAAACTAAATTTTTTAAAAAATAGCATAAACAATCAAACATGGATGGAAGTACAAACAATATATCAATAGTAACTCTGAATGTTAATGGCTTAAACTCTCCAATAAAGCGACATAGGCTGGTATCATGGATTAAAAAAACAAATCCAACAATATGCTGCCTCCAGGAGACACATCTGATTGGAAAAGACATACACAGGCTGAAGGTGAAAGGATGGGAAAAAATATACCACGCATACAGCCCTCATAAGCAAGCAGGGGTGGCCATCCTCATATCGAATAAAATCGACTTCAAGACTAAGTTAATCAAAAGGGATAAAGAAGGTCATTATATACTGTTAAAAGGAACCATTCACCAACAAGACATAACAATTATCAATATTTATGCACCAAATAATGGTGCTGCGACATTCATAAAACAAATTCTCCTCAAGTTCAAGAATCAAATAGACCACAACACAATAATTATGGGTGACTTCAACACACCTCTCTCACCATTGGACAGATCCTCCAAACAAAAGTTGAATAAAGAAACTATAGAACTCAATATCACAATCAATAACCTAGATTTAACTGACATATATAGAATATATCAACCATCATCAAATGGATATACTTTTTTCTCAGCAGCACATGGATCCTTCTCAAAAATAGACCATATATTATGCCATAGGGCAACCCTCAGTAAATACAAAGGGGTGGAGATAATACCATGCATTTTATCTGATCATAATGGAATGAAACTGGAAATCAATGATAAAAGAAGGAAGGAAAAATCCTACATCACATGGAAAATGAACAATATGTTACTGAATGATCAATGGGTTACAGAAGATATAAAGGAGGAAATCAAAAAATTCTTAGAGATAAATGAAAATACAGACACAGTATATCGGAATCTATGGGACACAATGAAAGCAGTTTTAAGAGGAAAATTCATCGCCTGGTGGTCATTCCTCAAAAAAAGAAAAAAACCAACAAATAAATGAGCTCACACTTCATCTCAAAGCCCTAGAAAAGGAAGAGCAAAACAACAGCAAATGTAGCAGAAGGCAAGAAATAATTAAAATCAGAGCTGAAATCAATGAAATTGAAACAAAAGAAACTATTGAAAAAATTAACAAAACTAAAAGTTGGTTCTTCGAAAAAATAAATAAGATCGACAGACCTTTAGCCATGCTAATGAAGAGAAGAAGAGAGAGAACTCAAATTACTAACATGCGGGATGAAAAAGGCAATATCACAACAGATGCTACAGAAATACAGAAGACAATTAGAAATTGTTTTGAAAACCTATATTCCAATAAAATAGAAGATAGTGAAGACATCGATAAATTTCTTAAGTCATATGATTTGCCCAGACTGAGTCAGGAGGACACACACAATTTGAACAGACCAATATCAATGGATGAAATTGAAGAAGCCATCAAAAGACTACCAACCAAGAAAAGCCCAGGACCGGATGGGTATACAGCGGAGTTTTACAAAACCTTTAAAGAAGAATTAATACCAATACTTTTCAAGTTATTTCAGGAAATAGAAAAAGAGGGAGCTCTTCCAAATTCATTCTATGAGGCCAACATCACCCTGATTCCGAAACCAGACAAAGACACCTCAAAGAAAGAAAACTACAGACCAATATCTCTAATGAACCTAGATGCAAAAATCCTCAACAAAATTCTGGCGAATCGAATACAAAAACACATCAAAAAAATTGTGCACCATGACCAAGTAGGATTCATCCCTGGGATGCAAGGATGGTTCAACATACGGAAATCAATAAATGTTATTCACCACATCAATAGACTTAAAGATAAGAACCATATGATCATCTCGATAGATGCAGAGAAAGCATTTGACAAAGTACAGCATCCCTTTATGTTCAAAACATTAGAAAAATTAGGGATAACAGGAACTTACCTTGACATTGTAAAAGCTATCTATGCTAAGCCTCAGGCTAGCATCATTCTGAATGGACAAAAGTTGAAGGCATTCCCTCTAAAATCCGGAACAAGACAGGGATGCCCTCTATCACCACTTCTATTCAATATAGTTCTCGAAACACTGGCCAGAGCAATTAGACAGATGAAAGAAATTAAAGGCATAAAAATAGGAAAAGAAGAACTTAAATTATCACTATTTGCAGATGACATGATTCTATACCTAGAAGACCCAAAAGGGTCTACAAAGAAACTACTAGAACTAATAAATGAATTCAGCAAAGTGGCAGGATATAAAATCAACACGCATAAATCAAAGGCATTTCTGTATATCAGCGACAAAACTTCTGAAACGGAAATGAGGAAAAACACTCCATTCATGATATCCTCAAAAAAAAAATAAAATACTTGGGAATTAACCTAACAAAAGAGGTGAAAGATTTATATAATGAAAACTACAGAACCCTAAAGAGAGAAGTTGATGAAGATCTTAGAAGATGGAAAAACATACCCTGTTCATGGATAGGCAGAACTAACATCATCAAAATGGCGATATTACCAAAAGTTCTCTATAGGTTTAATGCAATGCCAATCAAAATCCCAACGGCATATCTTGTAGAAATTGACAAAGCAATCATGAAATTCATATGGAAAAATAAAAGACCCAGAATAGCAAAAGCAATTCTAAACAGGAAGTGTGAATCAGGCGGTATAGCGATACCAGATGTCAAACTATATTACAAAGCAATAGTGACAAAAACAGCATGGTACTGGTACCAAAACAGGCGGGTGGACCAATGGTTTAGAATAGAGGACACAGAGACTGATCCACAAAGTTACAACTATCTTATATTTGATAAAGGGGCTAAAAGCATGCAATGGAGGAAGGATAGCATCTTCAACAAATGGTGTTGGGAAAACTGGAAATCCATATGCAACAAAATGAAACTGAACCCCTTTCTCTCGCCATGCACAAAAGTTAACTCAAAATGGATCAAGGAACTTGATATCAAACCAGAGACTCTGCGTCTGATAGAAGAAAAAGTTGGATCCGATCTACAGATTGTGGGGTCGGGCTCCAAATTCCTTAATAGGACACCCATAGCACAAGAGTTAATAACAAGAATCAACAAATGGGACTTAATTAAACTTAAAAGTTTTTTCTCAGCAAGAGAAACAATAAGAGAGGTAAAAAGGGAGCCTACATCCTGGGAACAAATTTTTACTCCTCACACTTCAGATAGAGCTCTAATATCCAGAGTATACAAAGAACTCAAAAAATTAGACAATAAGATAACAAATAACCCAATCAACAAATGGGCCAAGGACCTGAACAGACACTTCTCAGAGGAGGACATACAATCAATCAACAAGTACATGAAAAAATGCTCTCCATCTCTAGCAGTCAGAGAAATGCAAATCAAAACCACCCTAAGATACCATCTCACTCCAGTAAGATTGGCAGCCATGACGAAGTCCAACAACAATGAGTGCTGGCGAGGATGTGGAGAAAAGGGTACTCTTGTACATTGCTGGTGGGACTGCAAATTGGTGCGGCCAATTTGGAAAGCAGTTTGGAGATTCCTGGGAAAGCTGGCAATGGAACCACCATTTGACCCTGCTATTGCCCTTCTCGGACTATTTCCTGAAGACCTTAAAAGAGCATGCTACAGGGATACTGCCACATCGATGTTCATAGCAGCACAATTCACAATAGCTAGACTGTGGAACCAACCCAGATGCCCTTCAATAGATGAATGGATAAAAAAAATGTGGCATCTATACACAATGGAGTACTATGCAGCAATAAAAAAATGACAAAATCATAGAATTTGCAGGGAAATGGATGGCACTAGAGCAGATTATGCTTAGTGAAGCTAGCCAATCCCTAAAAAACAAATACCAAATGTCTTCTTTGATATAATGAGAGCAACTATGAACAGAGCAGGGAGGAAGAGTAGGAAGAAAAGAGTAACATTGAACAGAGACATGAGATGGGAGGGAAAGGGAGAGAAAAGGGAAATTGCATGGAAATGAAGGGAGACCCTCATTGCTATACAAAATTACATATAAGAGGTTGTGAGGGGAATGGGAAAATAAACAAGAAGAGAAATGATTTACAGTAGATGGGGTAGAGAGAGAAGAAGGGAGGGGAGGGGAGGGGGGATAGTAGGGGATAGGAAAGGTAGCAGAATACAACAATTACTAATAGGGCATTATGTAAAATTGTGGATGTGTAACTGACGTGATTCTGCAATCTGCATTTGGGGTAAAATTGGGGGTTCATAACCCACTTCAATCTAATGTATGAAATATGATATGTCAAGAGCTTTGTAATGTTGTGAACAACCAATAAAAAAAAAGAAAAAAAAAGAATGACAGGGTGATGTTGGCTATATGCAATATCAGCATGACTCATGGAACACTGAGAGTATTACATTTTATTCATTTATTTAAATGCTACTAAAGGCATGGCTGATGATTTAAAAACTATAAAAAAATGAATAACAAAGTTTTATTTTTATTTCTATAAGTAAATTATTTTCAGTAGCCGGAGGCTATAATACCCCCTAGTGGCTGTTATCGAGTCAGAAAACATTCAGTTTATTACCAGATGTTAAGTTCTGTCACATTGCATTTCTGAACAAAATTTAGAAAATATAAAGAAAATGAACCACCCAGAAAAAAATATGAAGAGCTCCTCTTTATTTCCTCTGGATTCTCCCTTTTGTCATTGTTTTTTCCTCTTTACCTGCCTCTTCCTGCCTGTTGCCCTTGGGTAATCTTTTCTTGACTCTGTTATTAGAGTTTTTCTACACTTGGTTTGATTTAAGTGGTGGGGAAGTCAGACTGAACTAAGGAAAGCATATGAACACAGCTTTTCCAATCGTAAGATTACATATGCAGAGTAAGCTTGTGGTGAAGGGAGGACCATTTTTTAATGATCAAAATTATTGGTTGGGTACCAGGTTTGTTGGTAAATGAGTTTATTCTTAAGTTACATCATGATTTAAAAACAGCAGAACAGCTAAGCCCTTTTTCATATATCAGTATAGTATGACAGACAAAGTTCTAACCTGCTTCTGACACTTGACCTAATCCCAGTAGAGGTGTTGGTTGATCTGGTGACAACATCTTCCCTAGGTTCACAAATTCTAGGTATTGCAAGGAACCCTGGAGATTCCCAGTCCAGCCTCACCATTTACAGTTAAGAAAATCAAGGCCCATGGAGATAACTGACATATAAAGTCAGGTGTCTTCTCTTCAATGAATGATATTTTACATCAAAAGTTTCCCTTTGTGTTTCTTAAGAGACATATATTTTCCATATATGATGAGATAAATGTAGGTAGGATGGAGGAGAAGAGAATTACAATGAACTCTGATTTGGTTTATTTTCGTTATTATCTGCCAATAAATTGGAAGGCCCTTTAACTTTCCTCATACGGTCTAATTGTCCCCTTTAGAAACACCAGCCTAGATACCAATGCACAAAGGTAAATCACAAAAAGATATAGGACTTAAAGAATAAACAAATCTTCCAAGTTTAAATTTCCTCAGCTCATCCAAATATAGATCACTGGACTCAATTCTGGGACATAGCTTGGTTTCACAGTTTGAGAAGGGGAGTTTTGTCTTCATGTGGGAGTCTTCCCTATCCTGAGGCCTAGAACCAGCAGAGTTTTGTGGCTTAAGTGGGTAGCAGGGTTTGACTTCCAATACTCCCCACATATCTAATGTGGCTTTGCCTTTGGGATCTTCTGAGGCTCTTTACACTGAGACTGCAGGAAGTTGGTGAAGTGAATGGATGAGCCTCCTGATTTCAGCCTAGTCAGATCCCATTTAAAGATTGTGTTTAACATAAAGTGATTATACCATTACAGAGCCTTTCCAAGGCCTACCCTCCCAGGAGAACTCCAATGGCCCATCACTTCTGATTCCCTTGTTGGGGACACCCAGGGAACCTCCTGACCAGCCCTCTGTGCAGCATCCCACCCAGGGTCTGCAAGGAGAGCAGTCTTCCATGGTGTGGGTTCTAGTACCCTGGGATCTACAAAGCAAGCCTGGAGGCTCAAACTTATAGTCACCTCCAGAACAGAAAGCTTTAACTACCCCAGCCACCTTAGAATCTTGGGTTTTAGTCATCACATACATTTCCCAAGATTTGGGGAGAAGCTCTGTGAGCTCTTGCTTTGCACCCGCTTTTCCTGGATTGATCACTCTCTGCTCAGGTAAGACTTCTGTGTGCCACGGACTGCTTAACACATTTGAATTGTACAAGTCATTTAACCTTTACAACTCTATACTCCCCCAGTTTGCAGAGAAGGAAACTGAGTCACCAAAAAGTCATTTGCTGAAAGTCATGTAAGTAGGAGGTAGGATAACCAGGTAGGCTGGCTCCAGGACCAAGTCCCAGCCACTGCCTGAGCTTGAGTGTCCCAGACCAGACTTGTAAGGTCTTTCCCTTCCTCCTTCAAACCTTATATCCTAGCCAAACCCAACCATGCCATTGTCCACAAGGACCTCTGGCATACTTCCTCCTGTGTGCCTTTGTTCATTTCTGATCCCTGGATGTCTATGGTCTCCTCCCTGTTTGTTAAAACACTCCTCCCCACCTATGGCCAAGCTCACATGCTGTCTCCTGGATCTCTGTGCTCAGGGAGCATTGTATTCATAGAATCCTGTCTGTTACTTTCATGGAAAGCGTTGGTATACAATCCCTCTATCGTTTGTCTATCATCTGTGTATCTACCTTTCATCATAACTTTCCTACCTAATCCATCACCTTTTGCTCAGATATCTCCCTGCCCTAGACTTTAGAAGAGGATTCCCTGTTCGTTTTTGTTAGCACTGGATCCACTGTACCTCTAACAGGGCTTGGACTTAGTTATATTTTGAATGAATGAATGTACAAGTCAATCAATTGTTGTACCTTTCCTTTGGTAGCTGTTGCATTCTGCCTTATGTTCTAGTTCTCCTTGCAAAATGTTTCTCTGCCAGAGTTGATTACAAGCCCCTTTGACTCTAAGTCATAGAGCATGGGCTGCATCTTACTCATCCTAGCATCCATCCCCAGCCTAATCCAATGTGCCTGGCACCTAGAAAATGCTCAACAATGTTTGCTTGTTCACTTGAATTGAAGGGGCCTCATGACACTTTTAGCCATTGCACTACCACTTATTTGAATGTTTCTGTGCTACTAACAAGTGTTTAAAAATGCATGCAGCACCCCCCCCCCACACACACACACCTTGGTGCCATGGCAACCACATTGGTTTGATTTGGAAGCATGTCTTAGAACTGAAGATTTTCCCTTCTACCTGCTGCTATAACAACCACAAGTGGAGACATTTTCCAAAAAAGGCTATTGTTTACATCTGAGCAGATTTGAGTAGGTAGAGCCCTTTATCAGGCAACCTCTGACATCGTTTCCACCTGGGCTGTCCACCTCCACCTCACCCCATTCTGATGAGTTATTTTGAAGTCTATAATTACGACATCAGAAAATCAGCAGCAATCACTCTCTTGGTGCTCCTGTTGGCTGGGAATTCTAAAGTCCTGTATTCCAGGGCCTGATATGCTGCTTATAGGCTGGGCACAGCTGCACATAAGAAGGCTGGCTGTCCATTCTTTACATAGGTAATCACTGTCAAGACCCAGATGCAAAACAAATTTATGGATGTGTTACGTGTATCCAGATTTTCATTTTATAGCTAGGCATTTTATGGGAAGTGTCATGCCAGGACATTGGCAGCTTGGGTGCAAGATAAGCAAAGCTGTGAGCCAGGGTGGAGAAAGTCAAGCGAAGCATATAGATGAACCAAGGAACACTGGAACCAAGGCAGAAATCAAGGCAGACTTGGGTTCAAAGCAACATTAGGCAAGCAGAGAAGACAGTCTTGATTCACTGGAAATGAAGATAAGTCATAGTTAGAGCAGTGGCTGTTAGAGATGGGTGTTTTGCCATTTTTGTTTTGTCTCCATCCCACTAGGTAAACATCACAGGGCAGGGATTTGGGTCTGTCCCCCCCGTCCCCCCCCCACACACACACACACTTGATCCTCAGCTGCAACAGCAGTTCTTGTCACCTAGAAGGTGCTTATCCAATATTTGGTGAATGAATAAATGAGTCCAGAAAAGATAATAATGTTCATTTATTATTCATTCGGTAGCATATTAAGCAAAAGCGTTCCCACATATAATCGCATGTGAACCTTGCAATCTTTCTTTGAGGGAGTGTATAACTTTGCTTCATTAATGAGAGAAAAGGCAGAGAGGTAAAGGAGTTGCAGGATGAAGGGTCACTTAGCTGGAAAGGGACACAAAACAGAGCTTGGGTCCCAAGTCTGGAGTTCTGCTACACGGAGTTGCCTCTCAGTAGATAATCATCAGGGAAAAGGAGAGCTTGGAAGTAGAGATAGACCAACACACAGCAGAAGAACTCCTATCCTTTTTCTGTCATCCAACAACTAATTCTCCAATTGGAGCAGCACAGTGATGGAAAGATAGTTATTCCTGATGCCTCTGTGGCTAGGACAAGCACAACCTGGGTTTTAGATTGCTACTCAGGAGCCCAAAGCATTGTCAGATGCAAAGTTTGCAGAGGAAGGGTGAGTTGAGACAGCAGTGATGGCTGACTCTGCTGAAGCCTTTCTGAGAATCAGCCAGTTTGCTTATTTATCACTAGAGCCAAGATGCTAAGGCCTAAAGGACTTCAATCAAAGCTTACTTACATTAGCCAACTAGGCATTTGCCTTCATGAAATCACTTTGAAAACAATAGCTCACACTTGCTGATGCTCACCATGTGCAGGCACTGTGCCGACTGCTCTACACAAATTATGCTATGCAGACTTCACAGCCGTGCCATTAGGTGGGTTCTGCTCTCATACTCTGTGGGTTTCTTGCTCCATTTCTCCTATCAGCAAATTTACTCCATGATCCATTCACCTTGATCAAGTTATGGTTGATCATGCTGAGCAGATCTTCTTCCTTTTCTCTCTTGAATTAACCAGTACATGTCTGCAAATAGCTGACCTGACCAAGGAACAGTAACATCAACTTTTGTTTTTGGAATGTATCTCCACATGGGGTTCTTATAGTGCCTGCTTATTTCCAGTTTCCTTTTCTACCTTCTCTGTATTAACATCAGAAAAGATCCAGATGATGAGATGTATTTATTCCTAATTCACCTACCAGATAGCAGACTTCCAACACGTTAAATGACTGTTTTGAATCAGATTTCTAAATCTGCAAAATGGGCTAAACCTTCCTTCATAAAGTTGTTGCAAGGTCCAAAGGAAATAATGTTTGCGAAGGGACAACATAGTAGATGATTAACCCATGTTTAGGAAAAATAGCTGTTGATGATACACCAAACATGCAAACATGCAATCTCTCTCTCTCTCTCTCTCTCTCTCTCTCTCTCTCTCTCTCTCTCTCCATATATATATTTTTCAAATATTGACACAATATACACATTTTTCAAATATTGACACAACAGCCATCCAAGTTTCTGTAGTTGTTGTTTAATTTTTCCAGGACAAATTTCCAGGAGGTGACTTGATTTTTATGTTCTGATGTGTCTTAAATTCCACATAACCTTAGCAAAAGACATCACAGTGCTAGTTCTGTTGATCTGCAGTTAAATTGGATTCCCCCAAATAGTTCCAAAAGGATCAAATTGAGAGCTCTTAGAAGTGGAAAACATGAAGGAGAAAAAGGCAGCACCTTGTCTAATTTTCTCAGAGTCACTGTAGCTGTGTGCAAATACAGTTGATTCCATGGAGCATGAAGCAGGCAGACCTGGGCCCTGTGTTCTCCAGGACAGCGCAGCCTACCCTGTGGACTATGGGCAATAATACATCAACAATGGTGGGCTCCATCACCTGTAGAGCAGAGTACGTCTTGAAGGGCCCTAATAGCTTAATTTATACACAGCATTAATAGTATGTGAGGCTGAAAATCGTTTTCTTTAAAAATAGCTAAAAGTTCTGACATTACAACCTTTAAAATACAATACACATCTCAGGGGGATTGAGAAAACAGCTATTTCATGGCAAGGGATTTGGCCCTGCACAGTGTCTGTTTCTGACTCTAGAAGCCAAGTGTGTGAGACCTGACTCATGCCTTTCCCTAGGAGCTGCCAATATTCACAGTATTTTGTTAAAGTACAAGATGAATAAAATGGAAGGTAAAAGCATTTTTAATACATTTTGGTCGGAATAGAGAATAAGAGACCAGGAACTATAATGAGTAATTGAAATGTACAGATAATTAAGAAGGAGTCTTATTTTACCAAATGGTTTAGACTATTTCCCTCCTAATGACTTGACTCAGGAATGTTGTCAGAAAACCAAACGGACTGACTTTAATTTGGTATCTTTTTATTTCCCTGTGAAATCTCCAAAAAAGCAGCTAAACAGTAGTGAAATGTTAAAATGATAGGCAGCTAAGAGGAAAAAGACGGGTATTGTTGAATAGCAAATTTAAAAGAAAAAGAAAAAAAGCCAATCTCAGAGCCCGAATCCTTAGCATTTGAATAACGGAGTATTGACTGGGACTCAACCCCGGGTCAGCTCCTCCCTGGTTTAGCCAGCAACCTCTATAACATCACATTGCTTTCCATGTCTCTGGCTCTCTTTTCACACATGCGCCCATCAGTGCCACCTCTGTCTGCTTTGCTCTCAGCAGTCCCTGGCAAGGGGAAGTGGAAACTATCCATGACTTAATAATATCAAGAAAGATTCCCCAACATACCAGATCACACATGTCCCTCTGGGACAGTTTGAAGTTACATCTGGTGGCCTGAACTGAATCGGGGTTAAAATTTTTACAGAAAATTTAAGCTATGGGGCTGGGGTTGTGGCTCAGCGGTAGAGCACTTGCCTAGCACATGTGAGGTGCTGGGTTCGAGCCTCAGCACCACATAAAAATAACTAAATAAAATAAAGGTATTGTGTCCAACTACCAAAAAAAAGTTGAGCTATGAATGATAATGAAATACTAACGTTTTATTTAAGAGCAGATGAAGTATACTGCACTGAACATTCAATGCATAGAAATATAATTGTGGTAGCATGTGTTGGGACTTTTGGAAATATTCTGGAGCCATCTAGAATACTCAACAGCTGTGTTCAGCTGCTCCCTGGACTTGATTCTGGGTGGCCTTTACCCAGAGGAAATCAGGACCAGTAAATTGATGCCTCTTATTTCCAAATTTTAAAAAAATGCTGTTATTTATTTTCAAGAACTATCTTGAATATTTATTAAAATCACTGCACTATTAGTATTGTAGCTATTTTTCTTATTTAAGCAAAAAAATTAATAAACATATATTCAAAGTAAATAGTGTTTAGTGGAAAGGAACCAGCCGTCAGGGTCAGAGTTATCTTTTTAATTTTTTGTTGATTGTTTTGTAACTATGAATAAATTGCAAAATTTCTCTGAGTCTTGCTTTCTTTCCTGCAAAATGGAGCCAATAATAATACCTACCTTAATGGTTTGCCCTGAAGTTTTAAGTTGTATAATGTATACAAAGCACTTGGGACATGGATCAAGGTAAACACTCCAGAAATGGCAATTACTGTTGTTGTTGTGAAGTTTTCACTAGTCTGGGGGCAGTGGGGAGGGTGGTTTCTTAACTGGCAAAAGAGAAAATAGTGAGTCTGGTCATCTGGAAACTGTGGATTTTTTAAATCTTATTTTTTTTATTGTTGGTTGTTCAAAACATTACATAGTTCTTAACATATTATATTTCACACTTTGATTCAAGTGGGTTATGAACTCCCATTTTTACCCCGTATACAGATTGCAGAATCACATCAGTTACACTTCCATTGATTTACATATTGCCATACTAGTGTCTGTTGTATTCTGCTGCCTTTCCTATCCTCTAATATCCCCCCTCCCCTCCTCTCCCCTCCCCTCTTCTCTCTCTACCCCCTCTACTGTAATTCATTTCTCCCCCTTGTATTATTTTTCCCTTTCCCCTCACTTCCTCTTGTATGTAATTTTGTATAACCTTGAGGGTCTCCTTCCATTTCCATGCAATTTCCCTTCTCTCTCGCTTTCCCTCCCACCTCTCTTCCCTGTTTAATGTTAATCTTCTTCTCATGCTCCTCGTCCCTACTCTGTTCTTAGTTACTCTCCTTATATCAAAAAAGACATTTGGCATTTGTTTTTTAGGGATTGGCTGGCTTCACTTAGCATAATCTGCTCTAATGCCATCCATTTCCCTCCAAATTCTATGATTTTGTCATTTTTTAATGCAGAGTAATACTCCATTGTGTATAAATGCCACATTTTTTTATCCATTCATCTATTGAAGGGCATCTAGGTTGGTTCCACAGTCTTGCTATTGTGAATTGTGCTGCTATGAACATCGATGTAGCAGTGTCCCTGTAGCATGCTCTTTTTAGGTCTTTAGGGAATAGACCAAGAAGGGGAATAGCTGGGTCAAATGGTGGTTCCATTCCCAGCTTTCCCAGGAATCTCCAAACTGCTTTCCAAATTGGCCGCACCAATTTGCAGTCCCACCAGCAATGTACAAGTGTACCCTCTTCTCCACATCCTCGCCAGCACTTGTTGTTGTTTGACTTCATAGTGGCTGCCAATCTTACTGGAGTGAGATGGTATCTTAGGGTGGTTTTGATTTGCATTTCTCTGACTGCTATCAATGTTGAGCATTTTTTCATGTACTTGTTGATTGATTGTATGTCCTCCTCTGAGAAGTGTCTGTTCAGGTCCTTGGCCCATTTGTTGATTGGGTTATTTGTTATCTTATTGTCTAATTTTTTGAGTTCTTTGTATACTCTGGATATTAGGGCTCTATCTGAAGTGTGAGGAGTAAAAATTTGTTCCCAGGATGTAGGCTCCCTTTTTACCTCTCTTATTGTTTCTCTTGCTGAGAAAAAACTTTTTAGTTTGAGTAAGTCCCATTTGTTGATTCTTGTTATTAACTCTTGTGCTATGGGTGTCCTATTGAGGAATTTGGAGCCCGACCCCACAATATGTAGATCGTAGCCAACTTTTTCTTCTATCAGACACCGTGTCTCTGATTTGATATCAAGCTCCTTGATCCATTTTGAGTTAACTTTTGTGCATGGTGAGAGAAAGGGATTCAGTTTCATTTTGATGCATATGGATTTCCAGTTTTCCCAGCACCATTTGTTGAAGATGCTATCCTTCCTCCATTGCATGCTTTTAGCCCCTTTATCAAATATAAGATAGTTTTAGTTTTGTGGATTGGTTTCTGTGTCCTCTATTCTGTACCATTGGTCCACCTGCCTGTTTTGGTACCAGTACTATGCTGTTTTGGTTACTATTGCTCTGTATTATAGTTTGAAGTCTGGTATCGGTATACCGCCTGATTCACACTTCCTGCTTAACATTGTTTTTGCTATTCTGGGTCTTTTATTTTTCCATATGAATTTCATGATTGCTTTGTCAATTTCTACAAGATATGCTGTTGGGATTTTGATTGGCATTGCATTAAACCTATAGAGAACTTTTGGTAATATCACCATTTTGATGATGTTAGTTCTGCCTATCCATGAACAGGGTATATTTTTCCATCTTCTAAGATCTTCTTCTATTTCCCTCTTTAGGGTTCTGTAGTTTTCATTGTATAAGTCTTTCACCTCTTTTGTTAGGTTGATTCCCAAGTATTTTATTTTTTTATTTTTTATTTTTTTAAAGAGAGAGGGAGAGAGAGAGAGAATTTTAATGTTTATTTCTTTTAGTATTTGGCGGACACAACATCTTTGTCTGTATGTGGTGCTGAGGATCGAACCCGGGCCGCACGCATGCCAGGCGAGCACGCTACCGCTTGAGCCACATCCCCAGCCCGTATTTTTTTTTTTTTTGAGGATATTGTGAATGGAGTGTTTTTCCTTATTTCCATTTCAGAGGATTTGTCGCTGATATACAGGAATGTCTTTGATTTATGCATGTTGATTTTATATCCTGCCACTTTGCTAAATTCATTTATTAGCTCTAATAGTTTCTTTGTAGACCCTTTTGGGTCTGCTAGGTATAGAATCATGTCATCTGCAAATAGTGATAATTTAAGTTCTTCTTTTCCTATTTTTATGCCTTTAATTTCTTTCGTCTGTCTAATTGCTCTGGCCAGTGTTTCAAGAACTATATTGAACAGATGTGGTGAGAGAGGACATCCCTGTCTTGTTCCAGATTTTAGAGGGAATGCCTTCAATTTTCCTCCATTCAGAATGATGCTAGCCTGAGACTTAGCATAGATTGCTTTTACAATGTTGAGGTATGTTCCTGTTATCCCTAGTTTTTCTAGAGTTTTGAACATAAAGGGATGCTGTACTTTGTCGAATGCTTTTTCTGCATCTATCGAGATGATCATATGGTTCTTATTTTTAAGTCTATTGATGTGGTGAATAACATTTATTGATTTCCGTATATTGAACCAGACTTGCATCCCAGGGATGAATTCTACTTGATCATGGTGCACAATTTTTTTGATATGTTTTTGAATCCGATTCGCCAGAATTTTATTGAGGATTTTTGCATCTAGGTTCACTAGAGAGATTGGTCTGTAGTTTTCTTTCTTTGAAGTGTCTTTGTCTGGTTTAGGAATCAGGGTGATATTGGCCTCGTAGAATGAATTTGGAAGTTCTCCCTCTTTTTCTATTTCCTGAAATAGCTTGAAGAGTATTGGTATTAGTTCCTCTTTAAAGGTTTTGTAAAACTCTGCTGTATACCCATCCGGTCCTGGGCTTTTCTTAGTTGGTAGTCATTTGATGGTTTCTTCTATTTCCTCAATTGATATTGGTTTGTTTAGGTTGTCTATATCCTCCTGACTCAATCTGGGCAGATCATATGACTTAAGGAATTTATCGATGCCTTCACTATCTTCTATTTTATTGGAGTATAAGGATTCAAAATAATTTCTGATTATCTTCTGTATTTCTGAAGTGTCTGTTGTGATATTGCCTTTTTCATCCCATATGCTAGTAATTTGAGTTCTCTCTCTTCTTCTCTTTGTTAGCATGGCTAAGGGTCTGTCGATTTTATTTATTTTTTCAAAGAACTGACTTTTAGTTTTGTCAATTTTTTCAATTGTTTCTTTTGTTTCTATTTCATTAATTTCAGCTCTGATTTTAATTATTTCTTGCCTTCTACTTCTTTTGCTGTTGTTTTGTTCTTCTTTTTCTAAGATTTTGAGATGAAGTATGAGATCATTTATTTGTTGGTTTTTTCTTTTTTTAAGGAATGAACTCCAAGAAATGAATTTTCCTCTTAGAACTGCTTTCAATGTGTCCCATAGATTCTGATATGTTGTGTCTGTGTTTTCATTTATCTCTAAGAATTTTTTAATTTCCTCCTTGATGTCTTCTATAACCCATTGATCATTCAGTAACCTATTGTTCATTCTCCAAGTGATGCATGATTTTTCCTTCCTTCTTTTATCTTTGATTTTCAGTTTCATTCCATTATGATCAGATAAGATGCATGATATTATCTCTACTCCTTTATATTGTCTAAGAGTTGCCCTGTGACATAATATATGATCTATTTTTGAGAAGGATCCATGTGCTGCTGAGAAAAAAGTGTAACTGCTTGATGTTGGGTGGTATATTCTATATATGTCAATTAAGCCTAGGTTATTAATTGTGTTATTGAGTTCTATAGTTTCCTTATTCAACTTTTGTTTGGAAGATCTGTCCAGTGGTGAGAGAGGTGTGTTGAAGTCTCCCATGATTATTGTATGGTGGTCTATTAGACTCTTGAACTTGAGAAGAGTTTGCTTGATGAACATAGCTGCACCATTGTTTGGGGCATATATATTTATGATTAAATCTTATTTTTAAACTTTTATAATTTTAATTTATAATAACAATAAAAATGCAAGTGAATGAATTTTAATAATATCTCACATTTAGCACTAGGCACTTTCCTAAGCACTTTAGCTATAGTAATTTAATAATTTTCACTGAAATACTTGTTAAGATTCAGGACTAAGGAAGGGGGATTGTTTGGAGTACTGGAGGAGACAGCCAGAGTCTTGGAGGTGAGAACCCCAGGAACTAGTGGATTTTGAGATGGAGACATGTTGGGGAAGGAAGCTGTTTAGAGAATCTTAAAACTCCTAAAACAGAGGGGTTGGAGAGAGGGGGAGGGAGGGAGGGAGGGGGAGGGGGAGAGGAGAATGAAAGGGAGGAATAGGGAATGCACATTCAGGCAGATACAATAATACAATTGAGGAGAATGATAGGAGAGTGGTGAGTTCCAGATCAAGCCAGATAGGCATGTCTCAAGACTACACCCAAACATGGGAGTTGTGTTATGAACCACCATTGAAATTAACTGCAGTGAATAGATGAATATGACAATCCCTAAATACATTGTGCAGGTGGTTTGGTAATCCCAGGTGTGAAACAAACTTTTTTTTTTATTGAGCTATAGTTTTTATACAATAAAATGCACACATCTTCTAAGCATACAGCTTGATGAGCTTTAACAATTGCATGTACCTGTGCAACTAGCACTACAATTAGGATATGGTACATTCTTGTCACCCCAGAAAATTCATTCTTACCCTTTTCCAGAAGTTTCCTCCTCCTCACCCCAGAGA
Organism: Spermophilus citellus; assembly: GCF_964194105.1. Taxonomy (NCBI): domain Eukaryota; kingdom Metazoa; phylum Chordata; class Mammalia; order Rodentia; family Sciuridae; genus Spermophilus; species Spermophilus citellus. Next base: position 144,545,620 of record NC_138185.1, read on the forward strand.
CAACTACATTCTACTTTCTAACATGAGAATTTTATCTGGCCTGGTGTTTCATACAGATGGAATCATACCATGTGTACTTTTGTGGGTCTGATTCTTTCATTCAAACTAATGCTTGTAAAATCATCCATGACATCAGGTGTGTCAATAACTAGTTCCTTCTTATTGCCGGGTAACATTCCTTTGTATGTTTATCCATTCTCCTCTAATGAACATTTGGGATTCTGATTTATTATGGATTTCATGAATAAGGATTTTCCAGGCATTCATGAATAAGTCTTTATGGTTGTGTTTCATTTCTCATGGGATAACCTTCAAAATTGTCCTAAATTGAGGCAAGGGGACAGGTCTCTGTATCCAATTTGACCAGTCACTGAATGAATGCTGCTTCTTGTGAGGCAGATCCCTTTTGTGGAAAGAAACATCTGGAGGGAGACTCAACTGTTAGCTATAGTGGCCAACACCTGCAGATGTGGGAATGAGGGTTGCAGTCTGAAGGGGACCTGGAGGTGTACCACAGCCTGCACCACAGCTAAGAACTGTTCTCTTTCAAGATCATGCTTTTGCCCATGTTTTCTTCTAGAAGTTTTATGATTCTGATGTTCACATTATGTCTGTGTTCCATCTCAAACTTATTTTTGTAAAGTTAGTTACTATTTGATGTTCATTTTCTTTTTTTAAACATACATATATTCAATTGTTGCAGCACCAGTTGTTGGAAAAAAAAAAACCTTTTCTTTCCCTATTGAATTCCTTGGAGCCTTTGTTGAAAATCAATTGACCACATATGTGTGGACCTATTTTTGGACTCTCTATTCTGCTTCATTGATCTATTTATCCCTACAGGAGGCAGTTTTGAACAAAATCTGGTAGGAACACTGTAACCCTTTGTTGTCAGAAAGGTAATTTGCTGCTCTAAAGACTCAAGGAAAGTAGCAAGTAGCTTAATTTAGGTAGATGTAGATAATAATGGGACCTGAGAGCTAACACCTGAGGTATATTGACAGGCCATGCCATAGTAACAACCCAACCCTGAAATCTCAGTAGCTTAACCCAGTAGAAGTTTGTTTCTTGCTCACATAAGTGCCTAACATGACTTAGGTGGCTCTCCTGGGCAGCTTGTCTCCAAACAGTGACTCAGACACCTTGGCTACTTCATCTTGTATCTGTGCCACCTATGACTGGTGTCTTATAAGGGCCCAGGGACAAGGAAGAGGAAACTTGAGAACATTTTGTGTCTGGCCTACACATGCTCACATTATTTCCACTCATACCTAACTGCCCAGTTCCCAGACACATGACCTGATCTAAAAGTAAAGAAGGCTGAAAAATGTAGTCCTTGGTAAACATAATCATCGTCCCTGCCACAGGTGAGTCTGGGAAGAAGTGGTACTGGAGCATGTTAGACCACCATAACTTTCATATGGGAGACTTCATCGCAAATTTTTGTGAAATGCATGAACTCCCGATCCTCTTCCTCCAGGTTCAATCTATTCCTGCCGCTTACCACATGGGTGACCTTGAGCATGTCATGTACCTTTCCTGACCTCAGATTCTTTACCTGTAAAATGAAATGGCAAAAGATACTTATGGTTGCTGTGAGAATTTAAAGAATTAGTATGCATATGCACTTAGCATAATGCTTGTCATAGAAATAAACACCTAACAAATAGTAGTTATTATTTCATTTAGAGGCCTGTAGGTATTTCTTGAAAGAGTTCCAATCTGGAGAAGCCAGTTCAGCACAGTATCTTCCAACTACAGCCAGTACCTTCTACAACTCCTGGGGATTTTTGTAGAGACCAATGCATCAGGACTGAAACAGTCTTTGTCCCCTGTGCCTGTCTCTAAGCCTCACACCCTAACCCTAACCCTAACCCTAACCCTAACCCTAACTATTTCAAACTTCACTTGGTTGCTTTCCGGGAGAAGGTGGACAAGTGGTCAGAGTCCATTCAAGCAGAAATTTTACACAGCTTCTATTCCCAAGCATCTGGGCTTGTTTGGAGATATTTTGAGGCTTTTTATAACAGAATCTAATGTGGTTGGTAATGAGCTGGATTATAGTAACAGCCAACAAAACCCAAATTGTTTAAATAAGAAGCAAATGAGGATAGAGGTTCTTGTGTTTCTTTATGGAGAAACCAGAAAGGTGTTTGTGCCTGAGGGTTTGTTTCACTTGTTAGCATTCAGACAGAAAGCAGACTGCAAATATGTTCTAATATTATATTTAACCAAGTACAAACCTTGTCTAGGTTACTAGAAAAATAGATTCTCCTTTTCTCTTTCTAAGTGACTTGGACAAACTATTTCACCCTTCTGGGTTTCTGCCTCTCCATACTCAAAAAATGAGTGAAAAATAGAAAATTCTCAATCTTCTTTCTGGTCAGGAAAAAACAGGGAGAAAAACAGGTCTAGCTTCTTCGTAGTAATCACATGAAACTGGTGTCCTCTGACGTTGTAAGATACTAGAGTTCAAGAATTTGAGAAGCTGCTGATGTAATAATATTCAGAAATAAGGATAGAAGTGACACTTGGTTATTGTTGACTAATCATATAGCTGTTCCTTATTTCTCTCAGGAAGAGATGGCGTGAGGGGTCATGCTGGGGGATGGGGACAAAATAGACCTTGCAGTTGGGCACTGTGCCTAGTTACAGTTTGGTATTGGGGCCTGGGGAGTCTTTTGTCATTGTCCTGTTAGAAAAGTCCACCTGACTTTGACTTGACTGTCCTGCCACCCAGGGTTTCCACACTCTTCATTTTGTTTGTTTTTTATCTACTGAAGCCAATGATGGGATTCATAAGTCAAGAGTAATGGAACTGAGACAGTCATTGAACTCTGCTCTGGTTTCTAAATTGGTGAGTTCTCCCCGCCCCCCAGGACCTGCTATAAATGGTTCCCTGTGTCCCAGGCTTAGTGAAGGGGACTGACAAGAGACCTGTTCTTGAAGGCAGGAGGTGGGACTGGGGATGGGGCTAGTTAAGTAAATGCTTATTACCCACTCCATGGGAACCCTGACAGCCTTCTATTTTAAGGTATTTTCTGGCAGGGAACATTTATCTTTGAGTGACTTCTAAAGTTCTTTTAGCCATGGGAAGGCCTGACTAGAGATGGCTGAGTGATTAGCTACTAGGGTGATAAGCACTCTAGAATTTTCAAGCGAGAAAGCTAAAGATAGCAAATTCCGCAAGCCGTACTTGCCAGAATGCCAGGGGATACGACTCATGTTGCTTGGGCTTCATTCATCTTCCAGAGGATAGCCAGTCGTATTCATGCACATTTCAGACCATACCCTGGGCAATGTTTTACAGCTGGTATGCACTGTATGGCATCCCTCTGGTATGTGGGATATTCCTTTGGATCCCACGAAGCAGCACATGTACACTTAAGCCCAGCCTTATACTGATATCCCCAAATGTCTTTCGTTTACAAAGCTCTCCCCAGTTCTGCCTCTCTTGGTCAGTATCCTGAGGATGAAGCTACTCAGTAAAGCCAGTCAGTATTTTATAAAAGAGGGAGCTTATTGGTGGTTTTATTAAATTTGTGCTATTTACCCATGATTTTGATTCTTAGGATGCAAATCTGAACCCTTATCATCTTATACAGATCAATAATCACCTAAATTGTTTCCAGCTCCCAATTTCTCTCTTCTGTCTACAGTCTATTAAATCAGTCTTCTTAAAACTCCGCCCTGAAAGTGGTCTCAGGTTACAGATTCTCAGAGGCCTCCTGTTGCCCAGATGGAGTAGTCCAGGTTCCTCACTTCTACTTGGGCTACCCACATTTTCAACCTTTTCCTATTGATATTAGAATACTGTAGAGAAAAGGGATTTTAGAAGTAACCATGACCCATCTATTACAGATAAGGAGGTAGATCCAGAGCAGTGATTTACTCAGGGAATTTACATTAGGAATTAGCATCAGAACCCCCAAAGGCACCATGAGGTCGGGGACTTTATTTTGTGTCCTGCCGTAGTACCAGTGCCCAGAACACTGAGTACTCAATAAACATTTATTGAATTAGTTCCTGAGGGAACACCCATCTTCAGAATCTCAGTTCAGCCCTCTTTCCACCTCTGCAAACCTTGGCTCCCCTTCACAAGCCTCTCATACCCCAGTCTGATGGGCCAACCATTCTGTTCTCCAGGGATTCATTAATAACCTCCTTCCTCTCTTGACCATTCCTTTCAGTTCAACTCTTCCTTCAAGGCTTAGTATCCTCCACTGAGCTCCTATGGTATCTGCAATCTCTGTGGCTCACTTAACCCATGGGACCTTAAACTGAGGTTTTCCTCTGTGTGCATATTTTATTGCTCACCTACTTCAGCACCCTCTGCCTGTGGGTGCTGTTCATCGGTGGTAAGTCTCACCCTTAGTCCTGTTCCTCTCTATTATGTGCTTGCTTCCATCCATCCTTTGTCTTGAGCGCTGGGTTCAGTGGCAGGTAAAACAATGACTTTGTGAGTCCATGGAGCTCGGAATGGCACAGAAATCAAGGGGGTTCTGTAGGGGGGCGTCACAGACTAGAATTTGAGTACTTTTAAAAGATTGGTAAGGGTTGGCTAAGAAGGGCAGAGGACATCACACGAAGATGCAACCTATCAGGACAGTGTTTGGGGGAATTGCAAGTGGTTTCATGTGGCTGGAGGAAAGCTGCATATGGAAATGAGAAGGAGGTAAAGCAAGGTATGTGGACAGCAGCCAGATTGTAAGGGACTTATCTGCTGAATTTAGGTATTTAAATTTGATTCTGGATACATTGTAGTTTTCTTTCCAAAGTAAAGGATGAGAAAGCAACATCAACCTACACAAAAAGATATGAATTAAATAATATTCTATACTTCCACTTGAATACCATGCAAAAAAATGAAGTAGATGTGTATATGTTTATATGACATAACCCTTAACACAAATTAAGTAAAAAAAGTAAGATTTTATATCTATATCCATGTCTATATATAGATACAGAGATGTATTACGTATGTATTATATACATTTCCATAGCATAGATTTATTCATTGAAAAAAAATTTCAATACTATTAATAGTAGGATCCTTGGGGTCTTGGTTGAGTGAAAAATTTACATTTCAAGAAAATCACCCTTCTGTTTTAATGACAAGAGTCATTATATTCCCTTTGGTAATATTTAGAAATTTAAACTTGTGTCTATATTACCTTGACTGAAAGAAAAAAAAACCTGAGGTTAAAAAAAAATAAACAAATCTTTATATTTGGAACCATTTGTAACCCCTGAAATATTTTAAATGAGGAACTAATATAATCACATTTTAAAAATATCACGTCACTGGGCAATGGTGAGGGAAAAAGAGATGGAATAAGGGCTCAATAGAGGCAGAGAGACCTGGTGGTGTTTGAAGACTATCACAGGGAAAGGTGATGGGAGTGTAGCAATGAGGATCAAGATCAAGTGCGGATGGAAAAGTAAACTATGAGCTTGGCGGAGAGCTGTGTGCATGACTGCCAGGTTTCATCTGCGTGCAACTGGCTATCTGGTGTTGCTGTCACAGAGAGGGAAACAGTAACAACCACCACAAAAAAATAAAAAACAGAATGCATTTGGGACATGTCACAGTTTGGGAGAATGTCACATTTGAGGAATTAATATTACTGGGCTAAGATGACTGGTGATCCTTATTGTTTTTTCTAAGAATGGCCTTCTGGATTTCCTACCCCTTAATTTGTCAAAATCTTGCCTTTCAAACTATACAGGTCCTCTTTAGTCTCTAGTTAGTGTGACAAGAAGACCAAAGCAATTACTTTTGTCCTGTATAATCTGTCCCCATTTGATAGGAAGGTAAGTTTTGTCCCCTAGGTCTTAAATCTAGGTCTCCATAGGGACTCTTGACATAGTAATCATGAAAGATGTCTGGACTGCTCATCTTATTAAGCCTAGCAGCCTAGATCATCTGCATTCCTCTGGGCATGTGACAGGGTGACAGTGAAGGAAGGGGACCATTTGTTCACTAAATAATGCAATAGGATTTTGCCTGAATTATCTGATTATTTGATTATTTGGGTAATTATTTGATTCCCCTGATTGTAATTTAGTTTTGTGGACACAAATGGAGTATTTCACACCTGTTTGTGTTTGTCATTATTACTTTTTTAGTTGACAAATATAAATTGTATATATTTATGTATAGGACATGAGGTTTTGATATATGTGTACATTGTGGAATGACTAATTCAGCTACTTAATGTATCCCTTACTTTCCCTATTTATTCTTTTCTTGTGATAGAAACATTTAAAATCTACTATTTTGGTAGTTTTCAATAATATAGTATACTATAATCTCTGTGTTGTGCAATAGATCCCCTGAACTGATTCCTTCTAAACTTTTGCATCCTTAGACATCAAGTCTTCCCAGTCCACCTGCCTACCCCAACTTGACTGCACTCATTTTGACTAATGGTTTTGTAAAGGTCGATGGGAGGTGGTGTGGAATTTCAAGGCTGTATCATAAGCAGCAGAATGAAAGGTAATCTGGAAGGAGTACAAATATGGTTGTGATAAGTTGGCTGGATATCTTCCTTTCCACACTAGGTGATCCCAATAAGATGTACAAAGAGGAAAACTAAATAGTTCTTGGAAATCTGATGTAAGACTAGCCCTCACCACAACTTTTTCTTTATTCCTTTACTTTTTCATCTGTATTAAGGCTTGGTTATTTTCTGGGTTTGTGTAATGCTCTCTATTTCACTCACAGAAGCAAGATGCTACATCATTAGTTAATAAGTGTTTATTGATTTCTTCTGGGCCTCTTGGCAGACTCAAATTAGAGCCAGGTGCTATCCCTTTGTGCTGGATAGTAATTTTTCTTTGTTGTTTTTCTGTAGAAGATGGAGAAATACATTCTCTTAGCTAACATCAGTGACAATGGAAATGTTCTTTTTTATCCCAAATGCCAGGATACTTAAGCTTGACTGATTATTTTTAGCTGGGTGATGAGCAGTATGATTCAAGTTTTATTTATTTATTTTCCTGTAGCTGCCTCTACTACTGCTTTTATATGTAGAGTTAGGTGACTTGTAAGTTATAAAGCATCTGCCTATCTTTCTACACATACAAAAAAGCAAACCTTAAAGTGAGTTTAAAATCTGAGTGTCAAAGCCAAATACTTACTTACCTTCTATGTGATTACTGACTGTGGCAGGAATACTTTGCTTCTACATTAGGGATTCTCATGGAATATCTTACACCAATGCCCTCTTTTCTCTAAAAATGTCTACTATGATTAAGTAGAAATAATGCTTCAAGAAAACAGGATTCCTAATTGGGCATTATGTAAAATTGTGGATGTGTAACCGACGTGATTCTGCAATCTGCATTTGGGGTAAAATTGGGGGTTCATAACCCACTTGAATCTAATGTATGAAATATGATATGTCAAGAGCTTTGTAATGTTGTGAACAACCAATAAAAAAAAGAAAAAAAATAAAAGAAATGAAAAAAAAAAAGAAAACAGGATTCATGAATTTAAAAGACTGACATATTTGGGAAAGCCCCTTTTCACCTACATCAATTTGTCTTAAGTTGGTAGCATTTTTTTTTAAATAATTACTATTATTTTTATTATTATTATTAGCGTGCAAATAGCCTTTTCTTCTTTTTTTTTTTAATTTTTTATTGGTTGTTCACAACATTACAAAGCTCTTGACATATCATATTTCATACATTAGATTGAAGTGGGTTATGAACCCCCAATTTTACCCCAAATGCAGATTGCAGAATCACATCGGTTACACATCCACAATTTTACATAATGCCCTATTAGTAATTGTTGTATTCTGCTACCTTTCCTATCCCCTACTATCCCCCCTCCCCTCCCCTCCCAACTTCTCTCTCTACCCCATCTACTGTAGTTCATTTCTCTCCTTGTTTATTTTCCCATTCCCCTCACAACCAAGTTGGTAGCATTTTAAATTTATTTATATATCCTAAAATTCTTCGTGTCCAATGCCACCCTCCTTGCTTGCTTTTTATTTTCCTATGAGATTTGAAATAAGAATCACAACTCATGCATTCTGAGCAGTTTTTCCAACATGCTGACCTTTCATTATTTGATGCATCAGTTTTATCATAATTGAGACCATTTCCAAAATACAGAACAACTTTTAAAGTGTCAGCAAGGCCATATTTTGGAGAAAAGTTTTTATATAAATGTACAATGCTAATATTGATTATTATCACATCCAAAATTCAAAACATTGCCACGAACAGAAACACTCAAATCAAACAAGCACATGCCAGCAGGGGCCACACTTGTGACTGCTGAGAAGGTGACAGGCGGGACCCCAGTGCTTCTGCTTCAGCGTCATTTTTTAAGATAAATCATCATAATAATTTTTAAGTGTACAGTTCAGTATCTGTAAATACATTCACTTCAGTATATTCTAACGTCCAGAACTTTTTCACCTTGCAAATTTGAAACTCTCTATCCATTCAACAATAGTCTCCATTTCTTCCTCCCCTTGGTCCCTGACAACCACCAGTGAGCTTTGTTTGATTACCCAAAATACTTTGTATAAATAGAATCATTACGGCATTTTTTTTATTATTTATTTCTCATTAGGATAATGCCCAAGATTCATTCATGTTGTAGCATGAGCCAGAATTTTCTTCCTGTTTAAGGTTGAATAATATTTGTGCTATCTATATTTCATGTATTATCTCTTCATTAATCTATTGATAGTCACTTGAGTGGTTTTAACCTCTTGGCTGTTGTGAATAATGCTTCTATGACCATAGATGTATAAATATTTTTTGAGACCCTGTTTTCAATTACTTAGGGCATATGCCAGAAGTGGAATTGCTGGATAATATGGTAATTCTACATTTAATTTTTTGAGGAATTGTCATACTCTTTTCCATAGCACCTATACCATTTTATATTCCCACCAACTGTGCACAGGTATTTTATATTCCCACCCACTGTGCACAGGGGTTAGTTTCTCCACATTCTCACCAACACTTGTTTCATATAAAGTGTATCATTCATATATATATGATAAATATGGTATTTGAGAGCAGGCATCTTGATGGGTTTGAGAAGCATCTCAGATTTTTTGCTGCTTGATTGTTAAATATTGATTCTTAAGTAATGACCACAATATATTTGGAAAAAATCTGAAAAATTAAAGGGAAAAGAAAAAAAGAACGCAAAACAATGAGACCTCACAGAAAACAGAAATAAGTAGGGGAACAGGAGAATGAGAGTGGTTTTTTTTTGTTTTTTTGGTTTTTTTTGTTTTTGTTTTTTTGTGTTTGTGTGTGTGTGTGTGTTTATTTTTCTCTTTTTCTTCATATGATTCCCAGGAAAATATGTGAGTAGTTTGTCTTATCCATAAAATAAAATGTTCTAACAAGTAGCAAGGAACAAAATATCTAAAATATGACAGTTGAAATAAAAAAAGAAAAGGTAGAAGATAATGCTGAGGAAATTTCTTACAAAGTAGAACAGGCAGATACAGCCATGGGAAACCTGAGAGAAAAGAAGTCACAGAGGACAAGTCTAGGAGGACCAGAAAGGAAAACTACAAAGAAAAGAGAGAGAAGGGAATTAAAAAAATATTTTTAAATAACTTTCTAAAATTGAAGGGTAAGATTGAAAGCACAAATTATAAAACACATTAAACTCCATAGACTTATACTGAAAGGTCATACTGTACTCCGTAAATATGTACAATTATTATGAGTCAATTGAATTTATTTATGTTTAAAAACTTTACCTACAGAAGAAAACATGTGTTTCTGAAAGTTCTGAGCCCCTGGAATAAATGGAAAGTTTTATGAGTTTGCTGAGGACAAAAACAAGACATAAAAACAGGCCACCCACAAAGGAGCGAGAATCACAACAGCAAAGGATGCAACATGCATTATTTTCAATTTAGATTCCTTTACTCTGCAAAACTATCAGTAAAGCATAAGGGTTGAGTACATATCTTAAGAGGAATGGAAAAAAGAAAAAGAGATGAGGGAATCCTGGAAATAATAATTTCAACCTAATAAAGCAATGAAGGAGAATCCTGGGATGACAGCTGGAAGGTACTGACACTCATGATTGAAAGAGGAGAAAAGACCTCTTTGGGAGGGAGGTGCCAGAGATTAGTGATAGGTGGGGGAAAGAGGTTCTGTAGATATATGACTACCCTTGATTCTTTAGATAAGATGAGGAAGCAATAAGACAAAACTACAAGAAGGAAAATAAGGCAACTAGAAATTCCAGGAAAAACTAAAAGCAGAAAGGAAATATGACTGCACTATACTAAGAATGGACAGTAGGTATGGAGTCATCATTTTGTAGACACTGTTGATTCCAACTTTTAGGATCCATCTATAAACAAAGCATGAAAGACACACATGGCTACAGAACAGCATGTAAATGATATGCCTCTTTGTGTTATAAAAGTGTAAATATGAACAAAAGAATTCAAGTTGGGAAGGAAAAATGAAGAAAAGGATAGGGTACTCATAAGGTACTCTTTACCTTACAGAGTGGAAAATTATAATCCTACCCATAGTAGACTGAAGAGGAAATGAAGGGGTAAATATGATATCTAATTATAAAGAAAACCAAAACTAAAAAATGGTAATCAATAGCTTCTAAAATCAAAGAATTAAGAAATAATAGTATATTATTTAGTGAAATGGAGGTAATCAGTAGAGAAATTAAAAACAAGAACATACCTGCAGTCCCAGCTATTTAGGAGGCTGAGGCAGCAGCATTTCAAGTTCAAGGCCAGTCTAGGCAACACAGCAAGACCCCATATTAAAATAAAGCAAAACATAAATAAAAGTAAGACAGCAGCTGGAATGTGGTAAGGCAGGGGACTGTGACTTTCTGCTATGTCATTTTTTTATTATTTTTAACAATGGGGATAGGTTACTTTAATTATGAAATAAGAATTTATTTAATAGACATATAGTAAAACTGTATTCTAGTGCAGCAAATGATGTGATGGAAAAACAATTAATGATGTTCATGGAGAAATGTGGAAAATATTTGCCATGTGTTAAATCCGAACAATGATGCACAGTATGGTCATAACTTTATAAAATATGCATATGTGTGGTTAGAGACTGAAAGATAACAAGTGGATAATAAAGGTGTTTTATGTGAAATTGTGAGTGATAGTCTCTGCAAAATTTTGTTTAATATTTTTTATATTGCTTTTTCAAGGAAACAGTTTAGTATTTGTGGGTTGTTATTATAGGCAGCTGTTCTATCTTTCAGGAATATTTATGAAAATATAAAGTGACAGTGAATTACATGAGAAAATGGCATCCTATAAATATGCTACCTTGGCACTAAGAAAGGTCACTTTGGCTATAAAAGAGTTGCAATGAAGAGGGTCATTTATTTAGGCTATGCAGATCAATTTCCAAGTTCTTTCATTTCAGATATGTAAATTATTGCTGATAACATGGTTTATGCTTGTGGCAAATGGATTTTATGTCACTGGATGACTTGGCTTCATTGCTGAAAATCTGTACTTTTATTCCAAGCAGAATCTCACTGTTGAGAGAAAAGAGATGAATTAATATGCTTTAATATGCTTCTCAAATGAAAACTATCATCAAGAATAGCCCATTTGTATTATCCATTTCAGAGTGATAAAACAAGCCTTTAGGTTGGTCTGATCTTTTAGCTGAGCCCAGATAGACGTCAATACCCATATACCTTTGGGTGTCCAAACTTCACCTGAACTACTTAACACTAGTGTTTCCAAACCATTCAGAACTAAGTCACTGCAAAAGAGAATTCCTGTAAAATTTCATAAGTTTCTTATCTTTATCTGTTGTTCTTATGATGTTGAAAATAGGGAAAAATCTGGCTCATTTGTTTTCACAATTTATAATTCATGGGTTGGCAGATGTATAGAAAAGAGTTAGCATAAGGCTGAGGCTATTTTTAGAAAGGTTTGTTTGTAAGTCATGCCACTGGCTGGCATCTGGGAACTTGGTAATTGACCCATCCTGGGAGATAAGGGTATTCCACTATGCCTAGACTATACAATGTGACTCATGCTAATCCTCTACATAACATCTGGGGAATCTGGAAGAGTGAAGCTTTCTAGACAGAGGGTTCACAGGTGTCCATACCCCAGTGAAAAACCTAGTTACCAAGTTTCTGAAGTTTCTGATAGGATGCCTAAGTAGAAATATTGCATACCATACTTCATTTCTACTTGCTGGAACAAGAAGCCTGCTCAGGTGTGCACCTAATAGGAGGGAGCAAGAGTAAGGAAGTTGGCATTAATTGCTCAGCCTGTGTATCCTTACTATATGTCTTTAGTATTTCCTAGCCACAAGTACAACTATGTGCTGAGTCTCGTGGACCTTTCTAGCAAATCTGCAAAGGTAGAAGCGATCTTTAGGACCCTGAAACAGTAGGAAAAATACTTATCATGTCTCTTCTCTCTCATCCCTCCACCTCCACTTCTCCACTAGATCAAATTTTCGAGAGTAATTTTTAAACATGGACATCTTTTATAAGAAAGTTCTAGAAATGCAACCATTCCTAACAGGCGTGCTGCCATTGAGGTTTTACTCCCCACCTGGCTACCTAATTTTACTTTTGAACAACTTCAAGATTTCATGTTTAAAAGTAATTTTTAAGGGCTGGATGTAATAGCAAAATTAATTAGATAAGTAAAATAATAAATTACTTAATGAGTTAAATAATAGTGTTGAGTTTTTCTTTTAAGTCTTTACTGAAATTACACAGCCATTTTCAGTTTATTTAGGGTCCTTTGCCCAATTTGGTCACTTATAAAGGATCAAAGGAGGAATAAGGTTCCTCCATAATGCTCCAGCCACATTTCTCTTCCCTCTGCAAGGCTGTCTCCTTAAGCCTCAGGGCTTTTATGCATGCTGATTCCTCTGCCCAGGATGGTATTCCACCTACTCTTTACTGCTTACTCCTACCCATCCTTTATCCTGTGGCCAAGAGCTGCTTCCAAAGGGAAATCTTTTCTGCAAATGTGGGTAGTCTTCTTATTTTATACTCTGGTTGTATTCTGCATCTCTTTTTCACAGCACCATCAATTAGGTCCTCACTTGCTTGATGTTTCTCCTGCTAGACTATGAATTTAATGAAAGGATGGTGTGTGTCTTGTTAACTGTCTCAGTCCTAGAAACTAGTACAGGGCCAGGTAAAGGTTAAGCCCTCAAAAACAACAACAAACAAACAAAAATAAACTCGCCTTCTTTTTTTGAATCAAGGAATGAAGAAAATGTAATGGTAAAAGTGTAATGGTAAACCTTTTTAGTCTTATGGTGCATGTCCTAGGTTGGACTGACCTATATGCATACCTTCACATGAGGTTGGAGTACAAGTAGTTTATTTGGAAGGTGATCCAGAAAGCACTAGCAGAGCAGTGGAGAAGTGAGGCAGGGAAAACATGAAGCCAGCCTTCGGAGAAGAAAAAGAAAATCACCTCTGTGGGGAAGTGGGACACCATCTAGCTCAGGGTCTCTGAGACTGTGGAACATGCCTCAGAGTTGTTCTGAGGGGTGCAGAACTGGGTACTTTGTGGAGAGCAGTGACTGAGATTGGGGGGTCTCTGTTAACTTCCTGGTTGTGTTGTACCTACTGCCTGAGAAAGTTTCTGTGCAAGGGCACCCTGTGCCTAGCTGCTATGGTAACATCTTGCCTGAGGAGCTCTGTACAAGGGCCTTATCAGCTTCAACCTTGATCTCAAACACATAGCTCCCAGGGATAGAGACTCTCATGCTAGACAACCACAGTATTTCACCAGTTCTGCTCTTCCTGAGCCTATCCACTTAACAGGAATTTTAAACAATGGACCTCCTTAAGTGCTACACAAAGCTCTTAACTTACACATTACAATTGTGGAAAAGCTGCATAGATGTTTCTAGTCCTTTAACTTTCTTAAGTACAAATAATAGTCTTTAATCTAATAATGAGACATATGTAAATGAAAATTGATGACATAAATCTTGATCTGTTTCACCATTAGAGAGTAGCACTCCACACCTAATCCCATTTTTATCTTCATATCTGCATGTATGAGTCTTTATTTTCTAATCCTCCATCGCTTCTTGCTGGTACTGTGAGTTTGGCCATGCTGGTGATGGCAGTATTTATTCACTGATTTGCTTCTATTTTGTTTGAAAGCTATTCCTGGGACCATTAACTCTCTGACACTTCCGACCTATTCCACTTGAGGGCTTAGAATCACAAAGTATCCGCCTCTAATGAAATGGCTTGGGGGTAGGGTGAGTGTGGGACCCACCGGAAGGGCCATCAGAAACCCAACTGGATGAAACCAAAGCAAGAGGAACTTATAATTATATGTCATATATTGAAAGGTGGGAGGAAAATAAAATTTTGTATGTATACGCACAGCTGTGATCATTGCTTATATTTTAGGAAGTGTACAAGGGCCCTGAATTACATGAGAACCTAACATACTATAGATAAATGACTGTGGCAATAAATATATTGGTTATAGAGTTGGAAGCTTTGAAAACAGGCTCTTCTAAAGGCCTGGAATGAGTGGCTGGTACCATCTCAGCTCTTGTCACACGGAGTCACCCCTGTTAAGAGGGTTATTGTCAATAGATTTGTTTGTGTTGTTTTGTGATTGCTTGAATATTTTGGGGGGAAAAGTTTTGCTAGGTGGATAGGAGTAAGTAGAATTTACGTAAGAGCATGTCTACCTTAAATGAGGAACAAAACATCCCAGGACTGAAAGAAACTTGTTGAGTATTATCTCATAACCATTTCCTATTTTCCAAACATTAGTGTAAAAAAAAAAAAAACAAGTGAATTTTCTTCATCCTTGCTGACCCTCAGTGTTATGGCTATATTTCTATAGCATGGTTGTTATGAAGGTCACAGGAGCCAGAGAGAGGACCTACATAGCATATGTGAAAGTGAAATAGGCTTTCTGCCACTTTGGGGAAGAAGGGGTGAAAGAACCATATATTAAAAAAAAGAATGAGTTGGATCAATTTGTTATGTGCATGTACATATATGGCATAATGGATCCCACTATTATATATAATTACAAAGCACCAATAAAAATAAATAAAATGAAAAATAAGGGGGTGTAAATAGGAAATGTTTACTGCACATAGGTATCGAAGTTCATTGTTTATGAGCCCCCTGTGAACCTGTTATTGTTGGAAAACAAGGTAAGGAAAATTGAGCCACATTGTATGAATGGTGGGGCTCATGAGTGGAGCCCTTATGGATTTTAGGTTTGGTGTATTGCCAGTTTCTTAAGTTCTCAGAGTCACTGTTGGATACTGGAGCAGGATGCTAAGCATGAATACTAAGGCAGGCAAACTTACAGTTTTGGATCCTTGGATCACAACATGGCATTTCCTGTGGGTTTTCCCAGTCTACCCTAGTTACTGAGGTGGACCATGTGTCAGACACAATGTGAGGGGTTCTGTGGTACAGCAAAATGGGGACTTGTGCAGTTTAAGAGCTGACAGGCTGCAGTTTTGCATACTGACACATAGCAGCTCTGCATACTGACATTTAACCATAAAGGCTAGCAGTGGCCAGCAGGTACCGATAACAGGTAACTGCAGTAGCAGAAGCAGGAAACAAAGCAGTGAGAACAGAATAATCCCCCTTTAGGCTTAGTGCAATAAAAGTCTCTAAGCTGTATGAGCTAAAAGTCCCTAGGTTGTTGACGAGCTTGTACCCCTATAAAGAATGTAGAATGTACCCTCCAATAGAATTGCACCAACCTCCTTGCTTTGATGTTCCCCAAACTTGCTTAGGTATAAAAGTAAAAGCCCTGTTATGCTTAGAGCTCAGACTTTGGGAATTATGCCTCTAGGCCATGGCGCCTTGGTGTTGTTTCCAGTTCTAGGTGTCCTGACCCTCATTTCCCGCCAGTGTTCCACAATTTGATACCTCATTTAATGCATCCAGCATCCCTATGAGATAGATATTGTAGTTCCCTTTTCAGAGGACAAAACTAAGGCTCAAAGAAATCAAGCAACTTTCATAAGTTCATCCAGCTAGTAAATAGCCAAGCCAAACTTAGATGTGTCTGGTTCCAAAGTTTGTGTTCTTTGTGCAGTGTGGCACATTGGCTTGTGACCTTGGAGAGTTAGTTGAAATGTTAATATCCTCGTTTTCCACGTTGAGAGATGTGGAAGGCAATGTGTTTGACACTGCATGACAGTATCTCCTGCCTGGAGTGAAATGGCCCCTGGGGTTGGCACAGTACCAACCCTACGATAGCCTGAGATGGTGGGGAAGAAAGGCAATAACTACAGGATACATAAGCTTTTTGACAGAGTTCAACATTTAAAAAACTATTTTCTTCAGAACCTAAAAAAGAGAGGGGAGACAGTCAGACAGGTGGTCATCTGGTTCTAGCGATCTGAGAGAAATAATTTACACTTTACATTTGAACTTTCCATGTCATTTAGGTTGACCCAAATTATTATGTAGCTTTTGATTCCTTAGGTCTGGGCGTGGAAGAAAGAGACACCTTGTTATTCCATGTTTAGTCACAAGTTGTCACTTTGGCTGCTAAACTGACTTTCTCCTTAGTATCTCTTTGAGGTGTTATCCTGTGAAAAGAACTGTAATTTTAGTGGAAGGATTCTTTCCTCCATTCTATGAGATTCTTGGCGGAAGTTGCAAACTAATTTGATGCTGAAATGATGCTGTATAGAAAGCTCATTTCTGAATCTCTAGGGCTTTTACCAACCAAACATACACCATTCTGTTTTCACAAGTCAAGCTAATTTCCAAATAATGTAGCAACCAGTTAGGGCAATAACAGTAGGGAGGGAAATTGATTTTGAAAGCCAATTCTGAGAGATGAATGGGGGAAAAATTGGGATTTCAAAGGTGGGGATAAACATACAGATATGTAGTATACTGCTAGTCATCAAGAGTTTTAAAAATACCAATGCCTGGCTCTCAGGCCTAGAGGGTCTGGTTAATGGGTATGGTATGGTATGGGTTGCAGCCTTGACCAGAATTTTATAACCTCCCCAAAGTTTGGGGAACACTGGACTGAAAATAATACAAGTTGTAATACAGTAATTTTTAAAAGAAGAACAAAAAAGATGGTGGGCAGTTTTAAGGTCTGATTGTGAGAAACTAGTGCCCATGCTCTTAAACACACATCAAACTGTGACTTTTCATTTAGTCACAAGCATGGGGAGCTGTCTGGAGCCCTTACCTCCAGCAGTAGCCAGATTCTGGGAAGGCAATTCTAATGCAGAGATGACCTTTTATATTTTATTCTTTCTTACCTGTAGCCCCTAGAACACTACTATGTTTTACAATAGTTTCTTGAAAAACAGAACTCAAAATTGGAACCACCCAGGACCTTTTATCTCCACTATCTGCTACATAAAGCAGTACACAGAAGTAGTTTGACACTGGGCATTTCTGAATATCAGACTGGGCTTTCAGATGATTGACGGGCAAATGAGAAAGATAGGCAGACCATAAAATTTGAGCTGGTGATAGAATCTATGCCAGACTCAGTGACTGACAGCCCTTTAGTGACATAGGCAGAGACTCTGCTAAGTCCTTCCCCTGTAGCTAGAGTCCCATGTTTGTCAGACATCCTAGAAATCATATCTGGCTGCTTTGTGAAGTGACAAACATGGACCTGGGTCACTCTGAGAATCCTGCCTGTTAAGTCTTCTCAGGTTAGCTAAGTGATTTATCCTGGGGACCATTTTGCCTGGAAAAGTGAGCTCTTATCTGTGCCAGTATGCCTGCCCTGCTTTTGGCTTCTGGCTGAAAAGTGAGTGGGTAAGAGGCTGAGTTCACTGTGCTGTCATTCAGGGATACAGACCTTTCAGATTTACATTGGTGGCTTTTCCATAGTGCCTAAAGAGATGCAGGTGTCATCTGAAATGATCCCATATTCACTTGCTGGCCCACTTGTGTAATTATGTAAGTTGAACTTGCTCTGGCCCAGAACAGCACCCCTCACCAAGAATGCCCTAGGCAGGTCTCCTCGAGGACTGCATGATCTAGCTTAAGAGCCACAAAATAGATCCAGCCTGCCTGGGTGAGGGATGGAGACCTTCTTACCCCTTTGACATTTTGTGGCTGACACCCTGAGTGTCATCTCTTGCCTGTGCCCAACAGTGAGAGTCCCAGGTGTCACCTGAATGATCTTCTGGCCTTTGCCCACACACTGAGAACCACTTTATCAGCTCTGCGGGGACTTTATCACAAATTTTCCTAGACTTTTTAACTCCTCTCTCTTTAGATCAGACATCTCAAGCCCAGGACAACATATGTGCAAGACAGCACATGATTGAAACATGATTGTAAGAGGCTGTAGGTATACCCGGGACTGTAGCACACTGGAGAGCAGGTGACCCATCTATGGAGAACACCTGCAACTCAACTGCCGTCAGTTGTTGCCAAAAAGGAACTTGAAACCACGGAGTTTCAAAAGAAACTGCAATACAGAATATTATGAGATGTCTCCTGGTTTTAAATGTAACAACACATTTCATAATGTCAGCATGCTATTTGAGACAGACAAAAACTTCAGTGGATTAGATGGGATCTGGGGATGCCATTTCCGACCTCTCATAAGTAACCTCTTTCTATGTCTCTGGGTTTCCCCAGTCCCCGACCCACACCCTGCCACCTCTCCCTGACCTTGGGACTCTAAATTAATATGTGTGAGGGATCTACTTGTAATCATAGTCAGAGAGGTAATAAGTAATCTAGGCCTAGAGATCCACGGAGATGTTTATCTCTTATCCACAGAAATCCTATGCTACGGCCAAATTTAGAGAGGCATCTTCCTCCAGCCCCCATCATAGATTTTGAATCCCAGAAGAGTAATGCTTACATGATCAAATAACACTTTTCATTTCCTTGGTGAAGAAACTAAGCCAGATATATTTTGGTATTATTACTATAATAAGGCAAGGAATAATATCTGCAGAAAAATTAGAGCTAATATATGAGAAGGGAACATATTTGATTTTTGTTATATATTAAAACTCTTTGTATGCCAAATATAAGATCTATACAGAATAATAAAATACTTCAACTCTTTTTTTACAGTCCCATCAAGATAAAATTCTTCACTCGGGGCTCCTTAGAAGAATGATTCCATATAAATTTAAAGGAGCTTTAAATGAGATG
Organism: Spermophilus citellus; assembly: GCF_964194105.1. NCBI lineage: Eukaryota > Metazoa > Chordata > Mammalia > Rodentia > Sciuridae > Spermophilus > Spermophilus citellus. The sequence goes on from NC_138185.1 coordinate 144,564,773, forward strand.
TGTGCTGAACACACAATGTTTACAGAAACTATTGAGGAACTGTTTTTATTGTTTCAGAATTATGTAGATCATGGAATATCAGTGGGCAAAGCAAAGTTGATAGGTATTTGTTATGAAGTTGTCAAGGTGACTATGGATCCACAATGCCTGGGGGTATGAAGCACCCTGTCCCTTGGTATACTCAGCAGTCAGAGGGATTTCTGACTTAGTAGCACCTTTACCTGCCACGACACAAGTTTAGTGAACTCTGAGAGGACAAAGTTAATGGTGTACAGCAACTTGCAATCAGAAATTGGGGGTTCTGACTCAAAAGGGTTAACAATGAGGTAACTGAACATTTTCGTAATATTAAAATGTACTATCCTGACAGAATGTCTTTAGAGGGCAATTAGACTTACAATAGTTTCACTGCGTGTAAAAATAAGAAATTTTTCTCTGCATGGGTTTTCTGGGAGTCGTTTTCAGAAAGGGCTTTCTCCCAAGCTTCTCTCTCCCAGGCACTTTGGCTGCCTGCTGTGGAGTGAGGTCCTGTAGTTAGAACCCTGTGAGGCAGCAGAGATGGGCAGGGCCAAGAGCTAAGGAGGTGGTGGGAGCCACTGGGACACAGCTGAGCCACGCCAGGTGATGAAGGAGTGAGGCCCCACCAAGAGGACCTCGCTCACACAGGAAGGTGAGGGTATCTCCTGTGGCCTGGTACCTGGGTGCAGGTGGGCACTGCAAGATGTCACCTCATATGGTGTGCTGAGGATGGCCCTCCCAGATTGTACTGACACCTCCTGGTTCTTTAGATTTAGTTTCTATGTACTATAGCATTACACATCATGGCTTTACACATGGGATACAATTTAAGAAGACCTCAAACCCTAAAACAGAGATGCTGTGATAAAGAGAACAGATCCCATCACACCAGGGTCTGAATCCTGGCATCACCTTTGACAAGGGCCCACCTCTTTCTGAGTCTCTCTCTTCACTTTTGAAATGGAGCCAAATGGGGGTGAGACTTACATGACAATTTGTATTTGCTTGCTAGCCAATTTGAAGACAGCATTTATAGTGCTCTTAGGTTCTGCATTGTTACAGTTTAATAAGTGAGTTCATCCAGATCCAATCTCTTTTCTGTAAATTAAAAAGTGAATCTGGAACTGTTCATGGGCCACAGCTGCTTTACCTAGACCTCCAACCCCGCAGGCAGGTAGGACAGTGCCACAGTTAACTGACACCAAAATAAACATCTCTACATATAGTTCCAGGAATAGCTGTAGTTATATATAAAGGTATGGATATATGTGTGTATATATGTACATGTATAAATGTACAATCAAATCATAAGTCTTCCTTTTTAAACTGAAGTAAGAAAAACAGGAAAATGTACATCCTATAACCGCACAGCTCCACGTACCACAGCCTCTATGCTGCTCCTCCCCTCACTCCCTTCCTCCAGAGAAAACTCTACCCTGACTTCCTAGCCCAAGGATAAATTGTGCATGTTTTGAAATGTATTTAAATAGAATCACATGGATATTCTCTGTGTCTGGCTTCTTTTGCTTGCCTGCTATTTGTGAGAGTCGAGCACTCTATGCATTGGTTTTTTAAGTGGTCCTAACACCGAGGTAAATGGAGGCCATCCAGGTTTATGCTGCTGCCTTGATGTAATTACTGATAGCACACCTTTTCACTCCCAAACCTGATTTGGAAAATAAATGGAATGATCTACCTTACCTACCACTAAGGCAAAGAGATGGAATCCTCTCTCCTGCATGCCCTATAGGCTGCCATTTCAGAATTTCTTCTCTGTTGGAGCCCACTCCCGTGGAAGATAATTGATTTCACCTGTCTGAATTCACGTGCTGAGGTGGGGTAGGTGAGAAGGGGAGGAGCCAGGCCTATTAAAGCTGCATCCAGGAGCTGATCTCTTACTAATCTGAGCTTTTCGTGGGGTCCTTTTCCTTTGTGGTGAGCTGTGTGGAGCCAGGTAAGGGAAAGGGGCAGTTTCACATTGCTAGTGGGGTAAGGATGCTTACTCTTTCGGTAATTTTTTAAAAAATGGATTTCTGTAGCGATGTGCCTGGTGTCATTCCACAAGGGTATGGAATTGCTCAAGGTATTCTTGGTTGTTCATTTTACTTTTTCTTTTTCTTCCAATACTGGGGATTGAGCCCAGGGGTGCTTTATCACTGAGCTACATTCCCCAGCCTTATTTATTTATCTATCTTTAAATTTTGAGACAAGGTCTTGCTAAGTTGCTGAGGCTGTCCTGGAACTTGCAATCCTCCTGCCTCAGCCTTTTGAGTAGCCCTAATTACAGGCGTGTGCCACCACACCAGGTTTATCACCCTTTCTCTTCCCACAATTCATAATCCCACACATTAAAGTTATACCCTGAAAGAGAATATCCTATGAGCCTTCTTTTATACATGCTTAATATTTTCTCACCTCTGATCTTTTTTTTTTTTTAAAGAGAGAGTGAGGGGGCGGAGAGAGAGAGAGAGAGAGAGAATTTTAATATTTATTTTTTAGTTATCGGTGGACACAACATCCTTGTTTGTATGTGGTGCTGAGGATCGAACCCGGGCCGAGCTGCATGCCAGACGGGCGCGCTACCGCTTGAGCCACATCCCCAGCCCACCTCTGATCTTTGAGTTACTGTTTGGATGAGTCAGTAAGATAGTCAAGACAGCCCACGCAGGTGAATTTGAAGTATATGATTTGCAAAGCCAGCAGCATGCCCTCACCATCCACTGTGATCTGGTCACCCTGAAACAACTGTTGTTTCCGTGACAGGTATTTTCTGATTACCAGTACATTTTAAAGGCATTAGAAACCCTGGGACAAATATGAGCTAATGTCTTTTTTATCTGCACCATGTGAGATGTGCCCTGGGAGAGTCTTATTTAGCAGTGTCTCCTCAGCTATTATGAGGTCTTAAAAATAGTACTGCACTGTGGAGGCAAGCATCCTGAAGGAAAACAGTCGAGAGATCCTTAGATGCCTTCTTCATGTGATGGGAGCATTACATGACACTCACAGAACACTTTTAACTTCTCAAAGCTCATTCAAGTATTTTTTTTTCTTATAGTCACCCCAATCGGGATAGGTGGTAACTTTCTTGTTGCTCAGATGTCTGATATCTAGTATACTATATGTTGCATGAATTTAAGCCACCTGGTACAATCCTGTAACAGGTCTTCTAAAGGTTATATTCAGCTCTGTTCCAGGTGAATAATATGTAGCCATTAAAATGAGCTATAGAAATTCTAGAATTTTGGATCTACAGGATATATTTCACAGGGAAAAATGTTCATAATATTTTACTTGGAAATGGGTTACAAAAGTATTTATTGTAATGCCATGTGGGGAAAAAGTTAAGTCATGTTTCCTTAAGTCTAGGATGAATAACTTTTTCCCCATCTAATCTTTTTAAAACAAGGATACTTGTCATAATGTGCATGCCTCACCTCTGCAAATGTTCTAAGTGGGTAAAAAGTCTTATATTGGACAACATCTAAGAATCAATTGATGTTATCTCTTCTCTCTCAAATCTGTATCTGTATAAATAATTTCCAAGGATATTGACCGAAATTCTCAGAGTGATTCTGTACAGGCTATGGTTGATGTAATTTTCTTTTTCTATGTTTCTAGATTTTATAAGTGAGTGCATATTAATCTTAGTAATGACTTTTTAAAAAGGTATTATGCAAGGCTCTCAATTAGGACAGTATATTCTAACAGAAAAATGATGCTCTCCTTATGAGTATTATACAGTAGTTTATGGAAAAGTAGAGCATCTAAAATCCTTATACATGGATAGTTTAAAAAGTATTGAAGAGGTTGGTTTAGAAGAAAGGAAATAGAAATCGGCTAAAATCAACTAAGAACATTTTCTTGGTCATAGATATCTTTTAAAAAAATTTAAAATTTGTTGATGGACCTTTATTTATTCATTTACTTATGTGGTGCTGAGAATCGAACCCATTGCCTCACACATGCTAGGCAAGTGCTCTACCACTCAGCTACAACCCTAGCTCAGTCATAGATATTTCTATACCTTTTAAGAATTGGATAGGAAAAAATTTGAGACATTATAAATTCATACTTGAGTCTATAGTTGATTCATTAGCAAATTCTTGATAGAATAGGGAAACCAACAATTTCCATTTTATAAATTAAGAGTAACAGATAATGCAGCTGAAACAGCATGATTAGAAACCAGCAATGGAACATGAATCTTCAAATTTGATTTTTTTAATTCCCAAATGTTTAAAATGCAGAGATAGTTTTCATAATCCAGTTGTGTCAAATATGTGAAAAGCATGGACCAGGTGTTTGGTGTTTCTGTCACCTGTGTAGATTTATAATTTGCTGGGATAAGTAGTCTTCATCAGCTTAACCTAGTCCTCTACTTAAGAGCTGACTTACAGTGGAAATATAGATAGGTTGTTGCTGTTTTTGTTAATACCAGCTTGAACTTCACATATTGAACAGCTTTGCTAGACCTAAGCCACCAGCTTTGAAGATGATCTTTTCAGCCTAAATCCTGCACAGACTCAGAAGTCAGTGAGCAATGCCCTAGGCAGAGGGGCCCCACAGACTCCTCCTCAAGGACTTGAAGGCTGCTGCTAGGATATCAAATTTGTGTTTTGTTAAATCTCAGTGGGACTTGGTGCTATTTGTTGTTATGAAATCATATGCCCGATAGGACCTCGACTAATTAGGTTGACCACAGTGTCAGCTGCAGAGATGCGGGCAGGCCATTATCTTGCCACAGATGGACAAGGATGGGTAGCGCCGGCCTCTCTGCCTCAGCCAGGAACCACCAAGCCCACCATCAAATGACTAGAGACATGATGACTTAAATGAGCGGTTAATGGCATTTCACTTTGGTATTTTGTTTTAGTTTGCATCTTTGTTATGAGGCAGTGTAAAAATGAGTGAGTGGCTGGCACAGCTGATTCGGACATGAAGAATGTTAAAGACTTCGTTTCTGAGCCAGGACTCTATAGAGAGGTTTGAGCTGCGGCAGCTAATGAAAGATCTTTAGTGTGTCTTAACTATTTGTGTTGGTATTTTGCTTTCTAAACGTGTGTAGGTGCATATTAAATGTGTGTGATAATGCTTTTTCTTTTTAAATGGTGGGCCAATAGCTTTAGTTAATAAACAAAATATTTGGGTTTTGTGAAGATGAGCAGATCTAAGCTCTTTATAAGATATATGATCAATAGTCAAATGAACTTCCTACTATTACAGAGAAATGCCAATATTTAGCATTTTAGGTTTGTGGGTATCATATTTTTTAGTCATCAAAGATGAATTAAGATACTTTTAAAGTGTCAACAGCATATTTTTCCAGTAATGTATGTATATGATATAGGAAATTGACAGTTTACAGATATGTCAGAATCTCTGAAGTTTCTTCTAGGTCACATTATAAATTTCATCACAGGATAATTCTATGACAGAACTTTTAATGAAGATGCATGATGCATTTTTCTAGATTAATGTAATTGAGAAAACATAAAATAAATTGTTTCTCTTTTCAGTAAACAGCCATAATTTTTTATTTCCCATTAGTTCCATAGCTAATAATTCAAGTATTTGTGTGTCCCTGGTAATTGCTGATCTAAATCATTAGTAAGAATCTGTGTATATTCAAGCACAAAAATTCCTCCAATTCCTTCAGAATATCTTGACTCTTCTTTGGGGTTTGACTGAGTTTGGCCTTTAAATCTTGGCTGGTTTCCAAATTAAAGTCAAAAAGAGTTTACTTAGCCTAGAGGAGTTGTAATAAAATAAATGCAATTGCCAAAAACCGTATGGAATATCTTGTCAACTTAGAGATAAACAGTTGTGTTGTTATGGATATTGCTTGCTTATAATAGCAAGCCACATGTTATTGTTCTCTGAGAAGTATTCCTGTTTTTCCCCCTCTGGGGCGGATGTGGTTTTAAAGTAATGGTTAGTTTGCATCTGGAGTGGTGCCTTTTGTTGGTAGAAATCATGACAGAATGTGAAAGTCCAAATATTGCTTGTGCCATATTTTGTTTCAGCTTATGCTGGTGACTATAAATGATGTGACACACTGGTGATCTTTAGAGGGAAGGAAATTTGCACTTATTGTACATTTATGTATTCCTGTACTCACCAAATCTTAACAGTCCCAACTGGTAAATATTCATTGCTTTGTTGCCTATTAAAAAGTGGGCCTCAGTATTAACTGTCTTGGCCAAGGTCACACAGACCAGGGCAGTTGTGACCTGAAATTAGCTTCAGGTCTCAAAAACCTGCTTTCAAACCTCAGGTTTTTTTCAGGCTTTCCCTGATGTTCTCTTTTGCCAGCTGGTTGTTCATAACACAAGCCTATCATTGAAGTAGCTAATCCAGTTGGCATGTTAACAAAATAGGCACCCATTTACATTCTTAAATGAAGGATGACTATCTGCAACTGTGTGTGTGTCACTTTTTGCTGTCAAAGTTGGAAAACACTAGGCTTGAATCATTAAAAATGTAAGTTAAGCAAATTCTCAAAACTGAGAAACATGAACCACTATAACAATCTTGGTGTGAATGGAAAATGGATGAACATCATGAAAAAAGTATGAACAGGCCTGGAAAGAATTGATTTGGTATTTGAAAGCTATAGACTTAGACTAATTTTTTTTTTTTTTCTAAATAGAACATTTACCTTTAATCTATACACATAATTTTTTATTTTAAGAATCTGGGGATATTTTTTTGTGGCAGGTATTTTAGGGGCCTGAGGAAATTTGGAAATATAATGAAGAGGATGAATCCTTGAGTCAAAGGACCTGAGGTTGAGTTCTGGCTCAGCCACTGACTAGCTGTGTGACCTTGGGCAAATGGCAACCTTGGAAAGCCATAGTTGTCACATTTGAAAACAGAAATAATATCATCAAAGCTCTGGTGGGATATTTATGGAAATACTGGAAATGCATAGTGTTCTGTGAATCAAAAATGACTTTTTTCCCCCAAAACATATAATTTGGTCTTCTTAGGTGGGTGTTTTTAGGGCCAGAGGTGGTTTAGTGACCTGGGATGGCAGCCAGGGCTGTTTTTCATTCTTTAAGGCCATGGTTCTGGCATTGGAGACTTGGGCTCTAATGCACTCTCCTGATACACTTCATTAGGTATGTGGCTTGGAGTTTCACTGGGTAAGATGTGACCTTATAAACTGTCTGTGTCCACTCTCTAGGGATCTTCCCTAGGCTTTCTCCCTGAGTTATTTGACCAGGACATGAGGCTGCTACATAAAATTTTGGCTCTCTCTTGGTGTTCATAGTAGAAATAGAGAATCGGGTGTGTTGTTAAATTCATTTATTCTACAGATAGTATTTGTCCCATAAATACTTTCTCTGGTAGAAAACAACATAATTGGTTCATTCAACATGCTAATGCCTTGCCTGCCTATATCAGTGAAGCCTGCCAGTAATAATGTCTGTGAACCAAGTATCAGAAGTCCCAATCAAATGAGCTTGCGAAGAGGAAATCTTATTTGCTAATGTAACTAGATAGTACAGTTGGTGGTGCTGGCTTCAGTTCCAGTTAATCTGAGGATTGAGATATTGTCATCAAGACTCTGCTCCCCTTGCTTATTTCTGCTGTCCTCTGCCTCAATTGTAGGGAGGCTCTCTATAGAGGCCCATAGTGGTTCCAAGCCCAAAGTGCCCTCTCAGATATGTATCGTAGAGAAAAGCATGTCTATCTCTCTTTATCTCTCTTCTAGGATCCTTTCTTCTGGAAAGGACTCTCAGGACTTCCTAGGCCACATGTCTACCTTGAGCCAGAGAGTATTCAAAGGAGGATGTGTTCTTTTGATGGTCTATCCTGAGTTACCTGCTCATGGCCATGACTGAAAAGAGTATCCTGTGGTACTAGGGAGAGAGGATGGAAAAAATAGCACTCTGGTTTAGTAGAGCACTTTTTTGTTTTGTCATGGGTATGTGGAAATAGTCCTGCTGGATGCCAAGGAAATGCTTTCTTTCTGCCCATTACCACCTTCTCTGCCTAGATAGGTGATTGAGGAAGAAAAATCCCAGGAAGTAGATGGAATTATAGATGGTTAACTTCCTTTGGTCCAATAGCTGTCCCTCTTGGCATTCTAGATTCTTTCATGTGAATCCTCTTTTCTCTACCTTTGCCTCAACCCACTTCCACAAAGCTTCCATCTATAAGATACACCCATGACTCTGGCCTTGAAAGTGTTGTTGCATGAGATAGCATTGCCTTACAAGAAATTTATATTGTAGATTTTTTTCAAAGGTATTCCTTTAAGAGCTAAGGAATAAAGAATAAAATTAAGTAATAGGCAGAAAGTCTTTAATTGAAGGTCAGGTGGTCCTGCTCAAAAAAAATAAAAACAAACAAAAAAAACCTTTAATCATACAGTGTAGGCAGCCACCTCACTGGCTTTGGGCTACAGTCTCTGGACTTGTTCTGAAGAATCAGTTTGGATGCATCTGAAAGTTAGCAGTCAGACAAGGACATGTCAGATAAAATGTGAAGAACTGCCTCAGAGTAGCTCATCGATTCCTCAATAGTTGAGTTTCAAATACAAGCCAATTCTAGACTACTAGAACTTCTGAGGATACACAGATAAACAAGACAAAGTTTCTGCCCTAATTGTTCATTTTAGTATAGGAAAGTGGGTGTATTATATGTTTGTGCTGCTATGACAAAATGCCACTAAATGGGTAATTCATAACCATAGTTTATTTCTCATGATTCTGGAGGCTGGGAACTCCAAGACTGAGTTACCACCAGGTCTCACATATGGTGAGGGCTCCTCTCTGCTTCCAAGATGGAGTTTTGTTGCTGCATCCTCCAGAGGGGAGAAATACTGTCTTCATATAGCAAAAGGAATGGAGAATTTAAGTGGGTTCTCCCCAGCCCTCTTAAAGGGCACTAATCTTGCCCTTATAATTTAATCACCTCCTAGGTCCCACCTCTTAATACCAATACAGTGGAGATTAAGATTCAACATGAATTTAGAAAAGACATTAAAATTCAAACCACAGCAGAGAGTGACAATAAATGAGCAAACTTACATCGGAAAAAAAGCAAAAGAAAGGGTAAAAGAGATAGTGCATGAGAAGGGAGGGGAGTAGTTTCACTGCACAGAGACCTGATGGAGGAAGAGAGTGAGCCACAGAGCTATCTGCAGACAGAATTCCAGGCAGCAGAAATGAGAAGAGTATGCTTCTGAGACAAGCCATACTTGGCATGGTAGAGGAACAGCAGACGATATAGTGGGAGCCAGATAACTGGGTCCTTGGAGGTCAGTATAAGGATATTGGATGGTAATCTAAGAAAGATGAAAAGACCTTAGTATACCATTCATCCAGGCACCAAACTTAAGTGTTGGGTAGCTTTGATCTTTCTGTCATTAGATGGAGTTGGATAAGATTCACATAGCTTCATAGTAGCTGAGTGGAAACGTTGGCCCATGGTAATGGGAGAGAGTGAAGTCTGAGGAAAATGGGAATAGAAGATATGGAAAAAGGCTTATTCTTGGAATGGCCTTTGGGTTCCAAGTGAACCATGAGTTGTGTATAGTTAGCAACTGAACAGTTCCCAATCGTGTGTATTTCTTCCTTCCCCTTTTCTTTCACTCAAAAGAGATAAATCTAGTAGCTTTCTTCTGTATAACATTGCTTAGGAGTAAGGTCACTCAATTTAGAGAAGAAAAAGATCACCCAGATAAACATGAGTCCTAGATAGACAATTTTTAAGTGTAAAAAGTCCAAAATATTGCATGCAATCCTGTATTATATTTGGCAATCTACTAAGCAGTAGAGAATATGAACTTGTAATATTTTTGCTCTGAACATCAAATGCTGCTCCTATAGAATAAAAAAAATGGATCTTTAAGATTTATGGTCATCTACTTACAGTGTTCTGTAAATAGAAAAATTCATATCTGTCAAAAGTGAGGATCCATGGAATCCAGTCTCTGTGCGTATGTATTCAAATGGAAAAAAAATACACCCAAATCCTAAATATCACTTTTCATAACATGAGGTGTATTCACCTTTTGATTTCTTATCAGTGTCCTTTGTGTCAGAGAGTACTGACAGGTGGACAGTTTCCTTGAAGTTTGGTTATCTAGTTGGCTTGGTCAATGGTGTGGCTAACTGTAATCTTAGGAGTACAGACCATCTTCTCTGGCACCAGAGATGTTCTCTAGACTTCTCTCTCCTCTATGTCCTGCAAAGCCACATAAGTCTCCCCAGACTCTCAGCTTTGTCTCCTCAACTCATGCCTCACCTAGGTGTCCCTTCCTTGTACTACAGCCTGAGATTCTCACAGGCAGAGAGCTGGAGCTGGTGTTGGGCTTATTGTCCTCCATTGCCTGGTGTCCAGTGTCTTGAAACCTTTGTTTCATAGAGTACCCTGCCCCCGCAGCCCCATGTTTGAGGTGGGAGGCTAAAGCTGATCCTTTGACTTCATCTTGGTAAATGGTGAAATTCATGTATCTTAGGAATTACACATTCATGGAATTCTGTCTGAAAAATACCCGAATTAAGAGTACTTGGAACCAAGAACTTGCCTCATAGACAGAAAGGGCACCAGGAAAGTCAAGTGGGTCAGGAACTGTCGTTCCGTCCCCTCTCTCCCTCAGGCCTAGAAGGGAGGAGGATCATAACCTGAGACATACCTGAAGGAAAAGGAGAATTTGAGCCAGTGATCCTGGGATTTGTTTCCCCAACTTAAAGTGGCACAGTGGTGGTATGAACTCCCCAAAATGTAGAAGTCAATTGGAAAGATATTGTTTCCTTTCTTTCATTGTTTGGTTTTGAACATTAAACACACACACACACACACACACACACCCATATCCTGCTGCTCGTTCACTATTGGTGGCTCTGTGTGTTGTGATAAATGGCAGCAGGAGGAGCCATATTCTTGGCTTATGAGATGCAGCCACCTAGGGAATGCACTAGCAGTACTGATTACACAGATATTTGGGCCTGATCTGCTAGCTCATCAGACTCTGAGGCATTATAGCTTCTCATGTATTTTTAAAGAACTGAATACTGATGCTTTGTTTCTTCGGGAACACTTGACAGGCTCAAGACTCCCCAGTTTGAAATCATCTGAGATGAATTGGTCTGAACGGGCAGGTAGCCTCCACAGTGGAAGCTAATTATTCACTACATGTCAAGATGTAGAAAATGATTTGTTACAAGTTTAGATGAATCCATCCATAATGTGTTCAAGAAGAAAAGTTTGTCAAATGAAGAAAGCCAACTCCTCAGAAAGCAATGTCAGTCTGTGTACTTGATTCTTCTTTTAATCCAATTGTTGGAGTTAGAATGGAAGCAAAAACATCTCTCTGAAATTTGTTCCCCACTGTGACTTCTTTCAGTCTCAGTGATGTAGGTGGTGTGGGTCCCACAAAGCACAGCAGTGGGCAGAGCAGCCAGCAGGATGCTATTGTCACCTCCATCCCTGGCTTAGAAATGAACTTCCTGATGGCATCCCACTTCAGCCCCTTGTGGCTGAATTTGTCTTCCTTTGGAGATTTGAAAATATGCTTGCTTTGTGCTGAAGTTGTCTGGCTGAGCCTCTGAGAAGTTGAGATATTTACACTACATTTAAATACTACATTTTAAAATACATTTTCTTATGTGTATATAATATTTAGCCATCACTTTGCCATTTTTAGGATATTAAGTGACACAGGCAAATATACTTCCAGCCTCGAAGAAGTCTGGCAGATACATGTCATTGTGAGTATTAAAACGAGCGAAACTTACGTTCTATTCAGATTTCCATAGGAGGAATTTCTGTGATGACACACAGTCATGAGGAAGGAAGGTGAGATAAGATGATTGAATTAGCAGAGTAAAAAAAGACTACGCATTCCTTGGGCATGCTGTTGTGTGTGTGTTTCCAGAACTGGGGATTGAACTCAGAGACGCTCTACCACTGAGCTATATTCCTAGGCCTTTTGAAATTTTTCTTAAAAATTTAGAGATAGGGTCTCATTGAGCTACTGAGGCTGGCCTCAAACTTGTACTCCCCCTGCCCTATCTTCCCAAGTTGCTGGGATTTAGGCATGAGCCACCATGCCTGGCCAATGCTGTATTCTCAGAGTCAACCTTGTGATTCCTCTGAAGATTATTATTTCTTAGTTGTTATTATCAGTTAATAGTTTGGCAGAGCTGCCAAAATGTGAATCATAAACTTCCTACATCAACTTAAGAATTAATTTTCCTTACTGATCAACACATAAGATCATAAGTGTGTCAGAGGTTTTGAGATTTCTAAGAGGCTGTTTACATTAGAAAAAGATGTTTCTGTACAGGTCTCTTCTGTTTGGTTGCAGAGAGCTGGCTTCTTGAGGCAATAAGCCTCAACGTGGGACAAAACTGACATCAGACACTTCACAAATGTTTGACCTGTCTTTCCTACCTTTTGTGTGTTTTCTGTAGTAATTAGCTCCATGAAGACATTTTAGGGCCAAATTAACCCCCAGGAAAGAATTTGTCACAGTTGTCTGTCACAAAATCTCATATTACTATGAGTATAATATCCAATTCAGATTCCTTGTGTGTCAGCTACACCTGTTGTTGCCGATCACTAGGCTACTTGGTGAACAGTTTCTTAGTGACTTGGAATAATGACTTGGGAAACATCAGGCTATAAGTATGATCATTGAAATGAACAGACTTTTTTCCCCTCTGAATTTAGAGCTTGTAGATGCTGTGGACTGTGTTGACAGAATGTAGCGTTTCAGTTTACCCTTTGGCACCACTCTGGAAAGGCCATGGGTGGTTCTGGGCACTGACTTGCAAGTGACCCTCCCAAGTGCCAGAGGTATGTTCCTGAGCTAGATTTGGGCTTTGATGCCCCTCCCAGTGGGGGAGCAAGATGACAGCAGAACCCCCAGCTCTATTTAAGGCCTTTGGAGGGACAACAGGTGGTGGTGTATGGAGACTCATCAAATAATTTAGCTGTCACCAGTAGGCTCACTTGCAGCCATCCTGACCATGCTTCTCAGCAGAGGTCCCTCTGCCTGTGAGCAGAAGAAAGGAAAGCCCAATGATTCCCTTTAGAAGGACCTGGAGTTTGTCACCAGGACTCCAAAAGGATGAGACTTGAGCTTTTTCCTTCCCCACTGGAGATGGACCAGTCTGGGTGGAACTCTCTGGAGCCAGCAGTGTGGCTAAATCAAGCTCCTGCTCCACTGTTGCATTTGAGAACTGTCCTCCCTGTTGCCTCTTTCACACCCTCCCACTTCTGCAGCTTCCTGTTTGCAAACAGATTCGCATTTTAAATGGAGAAAACCACGTTTGTATGCATTTGTGTCAGGGAAGGAGGAGGAAAGGCAGTCTTCCTGGAGAAAGGCAGCTGGGGTTGAGTGCTGATGATGAGAAAAAGATTCTGTTCAAGAACACAGTCTTTTTATCCATGTTTGTATTTCTATGTCCTTTTTCAAGGGTGGATCTATGCATCTCTGGACCAAAACAAGTGTGCCATTCTGAGCGTTATGATTTTGTGATATCAAGGATATTATTTCATAGATGAGTGGCATACATATTTATTTATTTATTTTTACTGGGAATTAAACCCAGGGATGCTTTACCACTGAGCCTGGCATTCCTTTAAATTTTTTTTAAAATATATATTTTTTTTAGTTGTAGATGGCCACAATATCTTTATTTTTATTTATTTTATGTGGTGCTGAGGATTGAACCCAGGGCCTCGTGTGTGCGAGGCAAGCACTCTACCACTAAGCTACAACCCCAGCCCTGGCATTCCTATTTTAAAGGGAAAAATGAGGAGTTCTTGCAACCTTCTGAATTCTGGTATTTGTGTTTCTGGAAGGGGTGCAAACCAAAGCACAGATGACAGTCTAATGTACAGTGGAAGACTCATGTGAGGGGAGAGGGGACAAGACTCTTCTGTCACTGTCACAAGCTCCTGTGCCTCCCCAGAACCTTCTCAACCAGTCCAGATGGTATCCTGTCTTTTTGGAATGGGGAGGGCAGCTGGCAGGGGAAGTTCTGTTAATGGAAAGATGTGTGTATTCTGCAGGCTTCTGACCCAGAACAGGCCAGAGACCCTTTTCCAGTCACTCTGAGAGCCAACCCCAGGCAAAATTGTGAAGTAAATCCAAGTGGGTTAAAGTGCTCTGCACTAAGGCTCTTCCCCTTGATGGCCAGGGCCCCTGTACTGTACAGTAGCCTACTTTCCTGCTTCCTGCTCAGCCTGCCTCTCCTGGGCTCCCAAGGATTCTGTGCTACCTTCCCCACAAAGCTTCCCTGTTTTGTTCTCCGTATGTCTTCTCCTCCTAACTTTACACTATCACTGGTAGTCTTAGTAATAGACAGTGTTGTTGTATTTGAAATGGTTCTTTGTGGCTGTTCTTGCAAAATAAGGAAAGGGAATTCCAAGTACATAGCAGGCCCTTTGGAAGAGTTTTGGGAGTTTGTCATTTAAATATCTCTCAGATATATTGAATATGGATGCTACTATATTAATATAGATAGACTATGCAATTTGACATGCATTTTCAATCTAATTGTTACATTATTGATACCTTCAGGAGCCCCAGATTCCTCTCCACCCCTCTTCTAAAAACAGTAATTAATCACACTATAAAACCATAATTTTTTCATGTACTTTTGATGTGAAAATATTACATGACAAAATTTCAAAAATCATATATTAAAGAGTAAATGTGCATTATGGAAGAAGCTAAATAACTGAAGACTTCCTAGAAAATACTGTCTCTGAGCTGGGATTTTTCAACAGTTTGGACAGTGATGTGGTGAGCTAGAGGTAGAAAGTCATGCTATATTTATATGCTGTGTGCTATATTTAAGACCTGGTGGTCTCTACCTTGCTTAATTATGGGGGTAGGGGAAAAAACTGGCTCCCAAACCAAGGAAAATGGCTTCCTTAACATTTTGGTAATGGTAGAAACTAGGTGATGTTTAAATCTTGATTTAAGAGCTGGAATGGAAAAAGAAAAACACAGGTGGAGTTGGATCTCAAGAAAATCAAAGGGAGGTCAGTAGAGGAAAGGGTCAGAGTGGTGGGAGGATAGGAGGGAGCAGGAAAATGCTAGAGAGTGATATTGGCCAAATTATATTACAAATACAACAATTGTTACATTTTGTGCATGTTCTAATGAATAACAACAAATCATATTAATATGTGAAAGTATATTGCACCAATTAGAAAAAAGCAATGATGCTGGGATGTGTTGTGGCTTCAGGAATATCTCTAAGTTTTAATAATGAATATTAGTGGTTTGCCAATAATGTTCCAATTGTCCATATCCTGATAACTTGTGGGTAGTATACAGGCACCTCAAATATATGCATGCATTTGAAATAACCATCCACCTGCCAATATATGTGACTACTGAGCACTTGGAATATGACCATTCCAAATCGAGATGTGTGGTAAATACAAATAGTATATTAGATTTCAGAGACTTAGAATGAAAAAAGAGAATAAACTACCTCAAGAATAAGTTTCTTGGTTATAAGTTGAAGTGATAATATTTGGATGTATTGGATTAAATAAATATTTTATTAATATTCCCTTTTGCTTTTAATTTTTAATGTGGCTACTAGAAAAGTTAAAATTACTGTGGCTGGCAGTGTATTTCCATAGTATAGCACTAATTTGTGTATTTCTTCTCTTTTTAATTTTTTTTAGTTGTTGATAGACTTTTATTTTATTACGTGCCATACTGAGAAGTGAACCCAGTGCCTCACACATCCTAGGCAAGTGCACTACCACTAAGCCACAGGTCCAGCCCACTATGTATGTATTTTTGTGTATACATCTGTAAAATTCTCTCAAATATTCCCATAGTTTCTTTTTTCTTTACTATTTGTGTAACTGAAGAGCCATGCGTTACAAGATGGCTTAAAAATAATAATTACAGTGCCATATTTAAGGGCTGTAATAGAGAATTGTACGGCGCTGTAGGAGAGGAGAGAGAGGCGGGGGGGGGGAGAAAGGAGGGGGGAAGAGAGAGAGAGAGAGAGAGAGATGCAAACACCAATGACCTACCACTGCAAGCCAGGTTGTAGGCAAAGGTTTCAGAGGAACAAATAGTTGAGCTAGGATTGAAAGAGTAGAAATTGACCTGGTGGACAAAATGGGAAGAGCATATTCCAAGCAGAGAAAGCATAAAGGGGGACTGCAAGACCTGGAAGAACCTGACAAAGTGGGTTCCTGCAGGAGGTCATGGTAGACAGTGAAAGTAGCAAGGGGAGGAAGGTGATCCTGGCAGAGCAGCTGGGAAAAATGGACTTGAATCCTATACAATCTTACCCTAAAGAATAAGACTGACCTATAGGGATATGTCATTGGAAGTTTTTGAAGGGGAAGCAATATCTGATTTTAAGATGGCTACCTCTGGAATCCAGTGTAACTGAGGAATGAGGAAGGCAAATATTGCAATCCCTCTTCCAACAAGAACTCTGGAAGTAAGGATGTGACACGTGACAAAATGTTTAGGTGGTATAGAAAACAGGATTTGAGAATTAAATTGCTAGCACTGAGGTAGGGACAGGAGTTGGGGAATGAATGGAGAGAAGCTTGAAGGTGCAGGAAAAGGCATAAAGGTGGCAGGTCTTGGAAGGACATGGTGGTGGTACACAGCCATCCTGCTGTCTGTGCTTGATGAGGGAGGCATAAGCTTTTGATGGGCAGAAGAGTAGAACCAAGTAGAAAGAGTGAGATTCAAAGTGGGAGAGCAAAGGGATGGTGGATGGGGAAAGCTTCCAGAGGAAGCAGGGGCAAGATTGGGAATCAAGAACTAGGTACAGGAGAATTAGGTAAGTTTGAAGATGGCACTGTGGAAAGCAGGTTGCTGAAATCCTCAATGTTTCGTTTTGTACCAGAGACTGAACCCAGGGGTATTTTACTGTTGAGCCACATCCCCACCGCGAGCCCTTTTTATTTATTTTGAGATAGGGTCTCACTAAGTTGCTGAGACTGACTTTGAACTTTTGCTCCTCCTGCCTCAGCCTCCCGAGCTGCTGGGATTTCAGGTGTGTGCCACCATACCTGGCCTCTTTTGATAATAGGAACATGACTTTAAACTGTTCAACTTAAAGCAAGCATCCTCAAAGGTATCAGTCCTTCTGCTTGTGTCAACTTTCCTGGTAGGGGTGGGGAAGCGATTTGAAAAAGTAAGTTGATATTGGCAACTGGAGGTCTCTGTGCCTCAAAGGAGTAGGGGGACATTGGCCACTATGGTTTCTAATCTAAGGTTTGTCTCCTGTCCCTCCTGCTTTCCTCCCTCGTTCATTCTTCTATTTTTATGTGCTATTTTAGAGAATTGTACTGGCACTGTAGGAAATGAGAGAGATACCTTATACCTTTGAAAAGGTATAAGAACTGTCTTTCTGGTGAAGGGCTATGTTGAACTTTAGGCACAAATAGTACCTTTATCTGACCAGATAAATTTTTTGTATTTTCTGGGCTTCTTTTTCTTTCTCTAAAATGTAGGCATTAGTGTAGATTATCACCAAGGCTCTTTAATTCTAAAATTCTCGGGTTGCATGGTTCTTAGTTGAACTGGTGCCCGTTTACAAAATGTGAGACAGAAGGGAAGAGTGACACAGCGTGCGCTCATCGGCGAGGGTGCTGGTGTTGATGCACTCCATATGCACGAAATCCCCACGTAACTTTCCCAGGCATCTGCAGGACTGGGACATTATGCCTGCATAAGCAGCGTATGCTTCAGCTCAGAATACATGCCAAGCACACTTCAGAACTTGCGTATTTTGCAGCTGAAGTACAACACAGCTGGTCTCCTAAATGATTTAAAGTCTTCCTCTCCCCCAGCAGAATTAGAAAGGAAGAGACTGTTATGGTGCCTCTGAAAGAAGGCGATGCAACCTATAATTATGAATTTATCAGACAATAGATGACTTTCCACAGCAGTCCTTAATGTGTTAACATAATCACACTTTCTCCTTTAGAGAATCAAGCCTTGTTTTTCAAGAATTTAAATTGCATGGAAATAAGGGAAGTGGGTTTGTTGCTTATCCTAGGAAGATGAAACCCTAATTGGTTCCCTGCTTATCTGCAGCAAAACATCACAGTGGCAAGGGGATGGATGTGTGGCAGGTGACCTCTGGGGCTCCAGCACAGGGCCCTGTTAGTCCCTGCAAAGCTTAATATTGTAAGGGTGCTGGTATTAGTGTTTAAGTTTGGCTTTTATTTTTATATTGATACAGAAGAACAAGGTGAATCTGTTGGATTTCTTGTAGGCCATTCTGTTCAAAGTAGAGGTACCTCTGTGTCTCTTATTACTTATTTTCACAATATCCTGATAAGGTAGGACTTATTATCAATTTTCAGATGAAAAAAGTTAAGGCACAGAGAAGGCAGTTTTGGAAAAGCAAGTCCAGGGACAGACAGGGCATTAGAATTGGGTCTCTAAATTTATAGCATGTTTTTCCCCTTCCCCTTTACAAAGAAAAAATTCAATTTTAAAAATTGAACAGGTAAAAAAATAACGGAGCTTAAGTTTGAGTAGTCTGTCTGGTCCTTTGTCTACCTTATGAGTAAGGAAGCTGTTTGCTTCCGATAAGGTCCCATGATGGAATATGTCCAGATAGAAGAAATGAAGAAGCAAAAGTATTCTGGATCAGACCTGCCTCTGGCAGTTGGTCACATAATTTGGGGAGATGGAGAGGATGGATTCTACTTGCTGCTCTTTCCATCTGCAGTCAAGGCCTGAGGCCAAGAGAGATCCTAGGGAGTGGAAGGAGAAACTAAGAGCTGAATGTTTGGACTGAAAGCCATGCATGAGGAGACTGGATAAAGAGGCAGAGGTCAGATACCATAAGACAAGTTGTTAGCCTCAACCATCACAAGTGCACTTGCAATTAACCAGACCGGCCTAGCGATAGGGTTGGAGAGAGATGAAAGAAGGCCCGGGGACCAATTCAGTGAATGGACAACCAAGGCATGGACTAGGTTACGGCACTGAGGATGGAAGTAATCAGGATGATTTGGGAAAAAAATGGAGGACTTCATGGTCTTTGGCTCTAGAGAAAAAGGCAAAGGAGGGGGACTTCAAGAATGGTATGGGGTGTCTGGATCAGAGGGAAGAGGTGGAGAGAAAGTGAAAGGGAAACTTAGAGGCAAGGTGGGGCTGAACTTGCTTTGGAATAGAAATTCAAGGAAAGATGCCTGGGAGGTAACAGATGTGTAAATCAGGGGCCCAGAGGAGAGACCCATGATGTAGAGAGAGATCTGAGTCATCAGCAGAGAAATCAAAGCCTTTGGAGAGGTTGAGATTACAGTACTTATTTCTTGCCTGGGTAGAGTAGAGAACCCAGGAGAGAACCTCAGGAAGAAAAGCACGAGGAAGAGATTGAAAGGAGCCTTAATAGTTGATCACTGAAAAAGACACATTGCATGATTCGCTTCCATGAAGTGGCCAGAAGAGGCAAATCCAAAGAGACAGAAAAGAGGTCAGAGGTTTTGGAGGGCTGGAGGTAAGGTGGAATTGGGGAGGGACTGCTAATGGGTATGGAGTCCCTTTTGGGGGTGAAGAAATGTAAATGGTGGTATAAGATGAACAACTCAGTGAAGTTACTGAAAACCAGTGATTTGTTCCCTTTGAAACGGTAATGATGGTATGTGCATTATATTTCACTGTCTATCCTATTAAAACCTAAGAACTTCAGTAGTCCAATGACGTCATCAAGGGAGGGGAAGGTGAGTGTGCCTGGGGTGAAAGGGCAAAGGGATGAAGTAAATTAGGTTCACTTTGGCCTGCTTTCCTCAGTCCTTCTGGGATTGGGCTAAGCCATCCTCTTTCATAGGGTTGCTAGTGCCCAAAGGTTTTTTGCTTACAATTCAATAAATTAAGAACAACAGGCCCACATGAAAAGGACATCTCATTTCAAAACCATAGGAGTGTGAAAAGTGTTTTCGTTGGTACAGTGACTGCGAAGAAGCCCCAGTGTGAAAGGACTCAGTCACCCAGTGCTTTGAATTGCTATCATTTTTCACATCACTCCTGAGTGAACAGTATTATCTGGTTTTATTTTTTTATTTAACCACAAAATAACAGGAACCTATTCTCGAAAAAATGGGCATTTAAAATCTTTAGCTGAAGCTAAAATTGTTTTCCATTACAGCTTCTGTGGGCTGGTCCTCAGCCTTCACTCTTTCCCGTACCCTGCTGGGCTGCTGTCTCCTGGAGGCTTCAGTTCTGCAGAGATCCCCCAGGGAGTTAAAATGGATAAGTTAAATTGGAAATGCAGGAAGGGAAATCCAGTTGTTATGGTTTGGATGTGAGGGATCCCCTGAAAGCTCACGTGTAAAACAATGTAAGACGGTTCAGAGGAGAAATGATTGGGTTGTAAGAGTCTTACCCCAATCAATGAATTAATCCCTCAAAGGGATTAACTGAGTGGTAACTGAAGGGTGTGTCTGGAGGAGGTGGGAATTGGGGCGTGGCTTTGGGCTTTGTATCTTGTGAGTGGAATTTCTCTGCTTGCTGTTCATCATGTGAGCTGCTTCCTTCCCTCTGTTGTACTCTTCTGCCATGTTGTTCTACCTCACCTGGAGCCCTGAGGAATGGAGCCAGCTTTCTGTGGACTAAGACCTCTAAAACCTTGAGCCCTCAAATAAACCTTTCTTCCTCTATAATTGTTCTGGTGGAGTCTTTTAGTCGAAATAGCAAAAAACAAAAACGCCTGACTAAAACACCACTGCAGTGATTGAAAGAGCAGGTATTGGGGGAGCAGATTTGAGAGATCTGGGCTCATGAATCAGTCTTAAAAAAGTGCAAGTTTCTGGCCCTTGTATTATAGTGACCCATTCTTAGTAGTACTGTTGATTAGTCAGGTTCTCAAATATGTAGGGTTTGTATGCAAGTATTGAAACCCAGAGGCTCTGACCAGTGAAGAGCAATCCAAGGCTTACATAGGGCTTAAGTAAGGAGCAGCATCCTATGTGTAGCTCACCACCTTCCCTTGCTGTGGCCTCAGCTGAGATTCAGGTCTAGCCCTGTGGGATTGGGGAAGGGCATGAGTGAGGACTTAGAAATTGGACTTGCTGAAGAACACACATGAGCTCTCTCTGCTTCTCTGTCCCTGCATGTTTGGGAAGAAGCCGAACTATGTCCTTCTGAAATGAGCCTGTAAAAGCCTCTGGAAAGTCCTGATGGGATGTGCTATGGCCTTTAAGCTTCCCAGCAAGGCTGCTGGGATTGAAGCATGGTAGAGTCCATCTTTTTCCTCTTTGGAATTCTTGAAAGCCAGGAAGACATGTGCTATGGTGTCTGAAGGTGCCTCCATGGGACCAGACCCAGAGCTCCATCATTTCCAAGTATTGCCATAGTGGAGCAAAGATTCAGGCTTCCCCTGAACTTGATAAGAAGCTTTGAAGAAGCAGAGGAGTGGGTTTTGATATTTGTGTCTATTTCTCTGTGTTATAGAGAATTCAGCAAGCTGGTTAAAGTAGGGTTGGTTACTTACCACAGGGGAGTTGGAAATTCAGTGAACACATCCTCGTGTGATTCTTGTCCCATCAGAGCAGGGATTCTGAACGGAGTCCAAGCTATAAGTGACCAAAGATTTACTTCAAGCTGGCTGTTGGAGATGTGAATCAGTTCTTCAAAGTAAATAATGGTCTAAGTGGTATAAATGGGAGAATTTTTTTTTTTAAATGAACAGAACTGGAATTGATTAAATGACAGGAAATTAGAAAGTATAAACAACAAGCAACTGCTTGAAGGGAAGTAAGGAGGTGACTGGGAGGAGGTCTTGCTTCATATAGCCCCTGTGTTAGCCACAGAGAAGGGCTGATGGCCCTGAGATATACCACTCAGTGCACCTTTCAGTCTCAGAAGACTGAACGCTTGCTGTATGCATGCTCATGTATGCTGATTTGGACCTACTTCACACTGAATTCCATGAATTCATTCATGATTAAGTTTAATTTTTATTTAAACATCTATCTTGTGACTAAAAAAATCCTGTTTGTATCTGTTCCATCTCATAGGTAGAGCCTCAGAGAAATTTGACCATCAAATATATTTAGAAGCATAACATAGAAAAATGGGTAGATTTTTAGAGTCCTAATTTAGTCACATAGAACAAGGAGGACTTTTTGCTTGGAATCATATATTTAGAAAGGGGTCAAATTAAACATTTGAGGTTATTAGCATTGAATGATTACTCACATCTTTATCTTTTACCTTATTTGAACAATTCTATTTAAACGGCTTCCCACTTGCCTTCTCAGCAAAATTTCCTCACCTTTCAGATAGTGTGGATGATCCCCCAGGTATAGACAATTCTTTCCAGCTTTTCTGACTTTGATTGTATTGTTTTTCCTTAATGCTGGTATTCATACTGAAATTCAGTGTCTTTTGAATGCTATCACAGAAGCATCAATGAACGATAGCTTTTTAGAACTTGGCTGATCAGAGTCTTCATTCCCCAGCTAAGTGTTGGGCTTATTCTATTACCTATCTATTTATAAACTATTTATGGAGCTGGGTACAGTGGCATTTGCCTGTAATCCCAGCAATTTGGGAGGCTGCAGCAGGAGGATCACAAATTTGAGAAAACCCTCAGCAATTTAGTGAGATTCTGTCTCAAAATAAAAAGGGTTGAGGATGTGGCTCAGAGACTAAATATCCCTGAGTTCAGTCATTGGTATCCCCCCCCCCAAAAAAAAATATTTGGAATACAAGTTCTAGCAGAGAAAAATGAAATGTCTTATTTCCTATTCTCAGTAATAGTCTAGTAGAATACAGACATGCAAATTAATGATTTGAATATTATAATTACTGATACAAAGGAATAAGTCACAGTAATAAACATGAGTAAAGGAGTCCCAAAAGTCTGGAAAAGGCATCATGGAACTGAACTTGATTATAGATAGGTATTTGCTAGATGATAAAAGTTAGAGGTGAGGGAGAACACGAGCCCATTCTAAGCACACAGAACTGCACTGGCAAGTGGAGAGATGAGGGAACAATCCACATCTTGGGATTTTTCAGTATTGTGGAAGGATAAAGTTATAGAAAACAGAGGCAAGGTGGGAGATAAGCTTGGACTTGGACAGATGAGTAGGAGCCAGATCAGGAATAGTTTGAGAATAGAAATTTGCCTGTAGGTTGGAGGAAACCAGTGAATTATTTGGAATAACATTCTGAAGGCATCCAGCTCTATTATCATTTGCATATGTTATTCTTACCCAGCATAGACCAAGTCAGACATAGACCCATGACAAGACTGTGTTTATTCCTGTGGCAGTAGTTGAGGCAACTCTGAATATTAATGTTTGTTTTCATTCATTGTTTTATATATCAAGTTTGCCATTCAAATCATTTTAAGTTTACAATTCAGTGGCATTAAGTACTTTTACATTGTTGGGCAACTGTCACCACTATATTTCTAAAACTTATCCATTACTCCAAATAGAGACTCTTTACTACATAATAATTCCCTATTCCCCCTTCCCAGCCCCTAGTGACCTCTAATTTGCTTATGAATTTGCTTATTCTGGATATTTCATATAATTGGAATTATACAATATTTTTCCATTTCTGTCTAGCTTATTTCACTTAGCAAAATGCTTCCAAAGCTCATCCATGTTATAGTGCAAGTACTTCATTCTTTTTACTTCATTCCTTTTTACAGCTGAATAGTATTCCATTGTATGTATATATCACATTTTGTTTATCTAATCATCTGTTGATAAACATGTGGGTTGTTCCTACATTTGGCTATTGTAAGTAATGCTACCATAAACATTGGTCTACAAGCATCTGTTTCAGTCCCTGTTTTAAGGTTTTTTTTGGTATATACCTGAAAGTAAAATTTCAAGGTCATGACAATTCCATTTTTAAGGAATGGCCAAATTCTTTTCTGTAGTGACTGTATAATTTTACTTCCCTATCATCAATGTATGAGGGTTCTAATTTTTCCATATCCTCAATAACACTTATTTTCCAATTTATAAAATTGGAATGTGGAGGAAGGACTTTTTGCTTGGAATCAGACATACTTGGAAAAGAACTTATAAAACATATAGCCATCCTAGTGTGTATGAAGTAGAATTTCATCGTACTTTTATGTACCTTAGTTTTGAAATATGCAAAACATGATTTCTAGTAATACCAAACTTTGAAAACATTTTTGTTGATAAGGCTTAAGTGTCTGTTTTTTTGCTATGGAAATATTTGGTTGTAGACTTCTGTTTCCAAGGTAAGATTGTTTAAATTTGAAGCATTTTTAATAATATATATTTTAATAATATATATCATTGGTGCATTATAGTCATACATGATGATGGGATTTTTTGTGACATATTTGTACATACATACAATGTAACAATATAATTTTGTCAATATCATTCCCCAGTATTTCTCCTTTCCCACCCTTCCTCCGTTCCTTGGTCCCTTTACTTTTTTTTTTTCTCATGAATTCCCATCACCATTCTTTCCCTTTTTCCTCTCTAGCTTCAGCCTTCCAAGTCTGGCTTATTTTGCTTAACATAAAGATCTTCCATTTCATTTATTTCCCTGCAAATTACACAATTTCATTCTTATGGCTTGGTAAAATTGTGTATGCATTCCACATTTTCTTTATCCATTAATCCATTGGTGGACACTTAGGCTGGTTCCATAGTTTGGCAATTGTAAATGGTGCTGCTATAAACATGGGTATGAAGGCATCAATATAGTATAATGATTTTAATTCTTTAGAATGAATACTGAGGAGTGGTATAACTGGGTAGGAACCTCCATACTGATTTCTGTAGTAGTTGTCCTAATTAATTATCCCCCCAGTAGTGTAAAATTGTTCCTTTTCTCCACATCCACTCCATTATTTATTGTTGGTATTTCTTGATGGCTGCCATTCTGACTGGAGTGAGATGAAACCTCAGTGTAGTTTTGATTTGCGTTTTCCTAGTTGCAAACAATGTTGAACATTTTTTTCATATATTTCATGGCCATTTGTCATTTGTATTCTTTTTGAGATGTGTCTATTCATTAGCCTATTTATTAGGCTTTTGTTTGTTTTGTTTCCAGGATTGAACCTAGGAGCACTTAACCACTGAGCCCCAGCCCCAGCCCTACCCCTTTTTTTTATATTTTATTTTGAGACAGGATCTTACTAATTTGCTTAGGGCTTAGCTAAGTTGCTGAGGCTGGCTTTGAACTTGAGATCCTTCTGACTCAGACTCCCAAGCTGCTAGGATTACAGACATGTACCACTGTGCCCAGCTGATTTTGATTTTTTTTTTTTTTTGGTGTTAAGTGTTTTGAGTTTTTCATATATGCTAGATACTAATCAGAAAAGTACCTAGCAAAGATTTTCTCCCATTCTATAGGCCCCTTTCACATTGTTTCTCTCACTGTGCAAAAGTTTTCAAATTTGATATCATTCCATTTATTAGCTTTTGGCATTGTTTCCTGAGCTTTAGGGATCCTACTGAGAAAGTCATTGCCTGCTGGAATATTAAAATGGCAATCTGTTTTCTTCTAGGAGTTTCATAGTTTCTGGTCTAATTTCTGAATCTTTGATCCACTTTGAGTTGATTTTTGTACAGGGTGAGTGATAAGGGTCTAGTTTCATTCTTCTACATATGGTTAACCAGTTTTCTCAGTACCATTTGTTTTAAAGGCTGTATTTTCTCCAACGCAGGTTCTTGGCAAGTTTGCCAAGGAACAGATGACTGTGGATGCATGGGTTTGTCTGTTCTGTACCATAGGTCTGTGTGTCTGTTTCTTGAAGGTAGGTATTTTGATGCCTCCAGCATTGCTTTATTGGCTTAGAATTGCTTTGGGTATTTTGGGCTCTTTTATTCTTCCTAATAAATTTTAGAACTGTATTTTCTAGTTTTGTGAAGACTGTCATTGGAATTTTGATGGTGTTTGCTTTGGATCTGTATATTGCTTTTGGCAGTATGGCCATTTTAACAATATTAATTCAGCCTATCCATGAACATGGGAAGTCTTTCCATTTTATGTCTTCGATTTCTTTTTTTTTCAATGTTCTGAAGGTTTCATTGTAGAGGTCTTTCACCTCCTTGGATAGATTTATTACTAGTTTTTGTTTATTTGTGAATGGATTGTTTTCCTGATTTATTTCATAGCATATTCATTATTGATATATAGGAAAGCTATTGATTTTTTTTTTTTTTGTATGTTGATTTTGTAAACTGCTACTTTGCTGAATTTATTAGTTCTAATGTTTTTTTTTTGGGGGGGGGTGGAGTTTTTTGGACCTCCTAAGTATAGGACAATATCATCTGCAAACAGTGATAGTTAGACTTCTTATTTGTATCCCTTTTATTTCCTTCTCTTGCCTAAATGCTCTGGCCAGAATTTCTACTACCAGATTAAATTGGAATGGTGAAAGTGGACTTCCTTGTCTTGTTCCAGATTTTAAAGGAAATTCTTTTCAGTTTTTCCCCATTAGCTATGATGTTGGCTTTTTTTTTTTTTTTTAATATATAGCCTTTTTGATGTGGAGGTAGGTTCTAAAGTTGAAGCATTCTTTAAAAAAAAAATTAAGAAAGTTTTGCTCTGACATACCTTCCAATGCATTCAAGATTGTTTTTTTCTAAATTGCAACTCTTGGTCCTTCCAAGATACCTAGCTATGTAAGTTCCAGTCTCCTTGCCCTGGCTCAGACATCTCTTATCTCTGGGCTAGACTAGTACAGTAGCCTGCTAAGTATACTCCTGTGCCTGATCTCCTTTCCTGCTTGTTTTTTCCTAAATGCTGAAGGCACAGGCATCAGAATTGGATCCCAGTCTGTGTCCCAGCCCACTGATACTATTGACACCTTTGACAAATTATTTCATCTCACTGGACCCCTGTTTTCTTACCTGGTTGAGCAATTGAGAAGACAGGTCTTTTCAAATTCTTTTTATACTGCTTAACACATAGAGCCTGCTCAGTAATTAGTAGCTAGGGGCCTACTACATTGGATTTTTCTTTCTAAAGAAAAGAATATCCATACCTATATGGATATTCTTTATTCAAACCACTTCAAATTTCTGCTCTCTCAAAACAAGATCTAAACTGGTAATCCCTAAGAGGTCCCCTCCAGCCTATGATGCCAGTCTTGTCAGCTGCCTGAGACCTCCAGAGCCACTGTACAGTATAGACCAACAAAGCATGGGACCATGGCCCAGTGCATGTATCCCCACTGCCTGATGGAGCTTCATGCAAGAAACAAGTCCTTTGCCCTCTGTATCAGAGGGAGTCCCAACTGGCATGTCTCAACTGGCATGCTAGACTGGGTCTTTCCTCATGTGGAGTGATCACCTATTATCACAAGGATGTTTAGGTGGACTCCTCTGTCTTACATATCCTACTTATCATATTTACATGATGCACACTATAGGGGCTCAATTAAAATGTAAATAAGAAAATAATTTTGCCTGTACAGTCAATGATAGAGAACAAGAGAATGGGTATAATTTCTATCTTGATGTGGTTATTTCATGAGTGAATTATGGATAAGTCCTGTTTGCTAGGTGTTGATTCTGACAGTGTTTTCTTTTTCAGCAACTCTATTGAATACCTGGTTTGTATAAGCACTTAATTGTCCCCTAATGGAGATGAAGAATTCTAGAAAATGTTTCTGTTAATGAGGCTTCTCAATGTTCTTACTTTTCTTGTGGTTGGTTTTGAGGAACACAAAATCTACTGGTAAAAATTATAGTTTCTATGCATTTTCTGGAGAGGATTCTGGAAATTCTGATTCCTCCTGTCATTGCATTTCCAAAATAGTTGAGCCTTCTTGCTTGGCAGATGTTACAACTACTTGTAGTTCTGACTCAGCTCCTGAATTTCTGGTGGAATCTGAAACTAGAGAAACAAGAGAAATCGGTGTATGAAAGTCAAAAGGGAGATAACAATATGTAGCAATTCAGAAGCAAAGACTGCACAACAGCCTCTGTCCTCATCCACAGACTGAACCCTGGTTTCAGACACTACCCTTCTCTTTAGGTCGAGACTCACAATTTTGTCATTTTTAATCTTCAAAGAAAACGTATTGATGTGTTTCTTCATTATTTGTAACCAGTCTTCCTAACTCTAGTCTTATTTAAAGATCAAAGATCTTAGAGCTACAAACTTAATGGCATTATTTTAAAATGATATGCATGGAGGAAGATGTATGAGTCCAGAGAAAAAGTTAGATCAAAAAAGCATTGTGCATTGTCTGGCTGGGTGTGGTAATGCAGGTCTGGAATCTCAGGAATTCCAGAGGCTGAAGGAGGAGGATCACAAGTTCTAGGCCAGCTCAGCAACTTAGCTAGACCCTGTCTCTAAAATAGGAAAGATTGGGTATGTAACTCAGAGGTAAAGCACCTCTCAGTTCAATAACCAGTACCCCCACCTCCAAAAGAAGCATATACTAAACATTCTTGCTTAAATAGACCCAAAACTTACTTCTGAGCTTCATAAAAGTTAAGGCAAAATAGAAACAAAAGTCAAAATAGAATTGAATTAGTATCTTAAAATACTTTAGTTTCACTAAAAATCACTTGAGCTGAAATTTTGGTTTTTTTTTTTTTTTTTTTTTTTTTTTTTTTTTTTTTTTTTTAGAGAGAGTGAGAGGAGAGAGAGAGAGAGAGAGAGAGAGAATTTTATTTTTTTTAGTTCTCGGCGGACACAACATCTTTGTTGGTATGTGGTGCTGAGGATCGAACCCGGGCCGCACGCATGCCAGGCGAGCGCGCTACCGCTTGAGCCACATCCCCAGCCCCAAATTTTGGTTTTTTTAACTTATTATGTCCTATTGTCCCATTTATGAGACACCAAAAAAAAAAAAAAAAAAAAAAAAAAAAAAAAAAACCCCAACAACCTTAAATTGAGCAACAAATAGACCATTTGTAACTTTGAAATGTTTTTAGAATCCCATTCTTTTGGGAAAAATTAATAGGTGAATGAATGATTAGTGATGATCTTCATTAATAATATGATTAACATTAATGGTAATAAATTATATAATATCTAGACTATGATTTCCAACCTATTTTAATGCACCTGTGTGAATTTTAATGCAATATTTACAGAACTGAAAACTTGGGACTTAATGGGTTAAAAAAATGTGGCAGAGTAGGTATCTATGGTGTGCTTTAGAATTGAGATGTTATTGAATTCACCCTTGGAAGTGAGAATGGCCTTTGTTTCTGAGACTGAAAGATGCAGGCTGCAGGCACTATTTCTTGTTTCTTTGCTTTAAATAAAATATTATAAAAATATTGCTCCTGGAAGTGGCACCTTGCCATCCTTTTGATGGTAAAGCTAATTTTTCTTTTTGTACTGAAGGTAACATTATAAACCCAAAAACTACATAAGAGTTACATGGCTTATTAAATATTTTATATACACATGATACCCTAAAGTTTCATCATCTGCATTTAATGGGGATATAACAGGCTGAAAGAGTTAAGTACATTATCAACTAGTTGATGGACGGACCAAGGTTGGAAACTAAGTTCTGGGATTATGAGCTTCATTTTTTCCATTGCACCAAGCACAAAAAATTATTCACTGGTATCTTAGTTCAGGCTGCTGTAATGAAATACCATACATCGGGTGGATTACAAACAACAGAAGCTTATTTTTTTAAATTCTCAAGGCTGGAAGTCTAAAATCAGGGTGCCAGCATGCTCAGGTACTGGTTCTGGTTTGCAGATGGCTGACATCTAATTGTATCCTCACGTGGCATAAAGACAGTCTAATTTCTTTATCCACTTGTAAGGGTGCTAATCTTTTTTGTAAGTGATCCATTCTCATGACTGCATGACTTCCCAACATCTCAGTGGTCACAAACCACCATCATGTTGGGGATTTAGGCTTCAACATGTGAATTTGGGGTGGGATTTCAAACATTTAGTTTATAACCGCTGGATTCCATGGTTACCAGCTACATGTACCTCTGATGGATGCAGGAATCCAGAAATAGTACACACCAAGGTACCAAACTGGAGGTGTGACTGTGTGGGTCCCTGAATCAGTGGGTATGCTTTACAAAAGTAAAGCATCAGGGACTGAGGATATAACTCAGTTTGTAGAGTGCTTGCTTTGCATGCACAAGGCCCAGGGTTAGATCCCCAGCAACGCGCGCGCGCGCACACACACACACACACACACACACACACAATACAATAGTATCAAAATATGATGCTCTGTTCTTCTTTGGATTTGTCCCCAATCTCATTTTACATATTGGATGTTTTTAAAATGTTTCTGACTAAGGGTCAATAAAGATGCAAACCATGATGATTGGTAGTTAGTAATAGAGAACTCTGCTCACAGCTACAATTTTTTTGTGTAATGAGTATTCTCTTCAGTGCAGATTTATATCTAGTATCCTTTTCTTCCTTGAAAATACTTTTCTTAAACCATGATTTTATTTTCTGGAACCATGATTTTATTTTCTGGAACTGGATGTTGTATTGCATTGCGTCACTGAAAATTTATACACAGCTCCTTCTGAAATGAATATTTATGAGCCTATTGAGAAGCTCCCCTCACATCTCCAGACAGGACCAGCCACAGATCAATGATTCCCTATCAAATGATGCAATGATACTTACTCTGTGAGTGCTTAATTATTAATAATGATAGGTGCTGTCTCAAGTTTCAAAAGCTCTGTTCAAAGAATTGAGTTTTTACTCAATTTCCTTTGTGAAAGTTGTACATGGATATTAAGACTTGTACTTTGAAATTTTTAATAATCTTTACCCAAATATCTTGGAGAAACAATCTTGTTAAGCAAACAAAATCAAAATACCTCAGACTCATGTTTTTGGATCTTCTGATATCCATTAAGGCACCACATGGAAGCAAAACCTTCATCTAAATTTGTTTTGTTTTTCCTCACCCTCGAAGAGGAAAATAAGCAAGAAAGTTTCTCTGATGTTTTTCAATTCTAAGATTACTGATTCCTTGTTTTCTAACACATAAGACCTATTCAGTCAGGAGCTTGACTTCATTTTGAAAAAGGGAAACATAAATAATCAGTGTAGTTTTGAGGAAATATTTCAATGAAAAACAAAGTCAAAGATAGTGACATAATTTTATAGGGTACTATTAAGTTTTTCACCAAAGTTTTTCAAATACCTGAGACAATAGGACCTGTCAGGTGCCCCCCGGGGTTTGAACATCCCGAGACCTCTGTTCCCTTAAAAGGCTGCTGAGAACACCCTCTGGAAGTCTAAGTATTCCAAGATCATCAGCCCCCCACAGGAACCTGGCCCTGCAGCCTCAAATAGACCAATAACTGGGAGGCCCTTGGTGGGAGTCTGTTTCTGCTTTGCAGCTCTGCCTCTCCTCCTTGTTTTCTAACACTGGTCTTGCAGTGTGTTCAACCATCTTGAAGAGTTATGCCACCAAGGTCCCCAAAGCACTTAGTTTTATTTCACCTCAGTTATTGTGTGCTGGCTTGAAGATTGGGAGGAAATGAGGAAAAACTTCTCAACCTTATGAGTATCCTACATTAGCAAAATATGGGAGTCACTAGGATTGTTGTTAATTCAAAGAGATTTATATTTTTTAACTCCCTTATGACAGAAAAGGTTTAAAAATCTGAGATAATAAAATGCAGGGTTGTTCTTTCTTCCTGTGAGCTTCTTGAAGGAGAACTCTGATCATCAGATTTGCACATTTAATGGTATTCTCATTTACTAGTTAAAACATGTCATTGATGTCCTAATGTTTTTGTTGTATTTTAATGAATCACTTTAAAGAAGAAAATACTGCAGGGTCTTCTGAATATTTCCAGAACAGCATAATTCCATATCCCCTATCTGAAAACATTATATTTTATTTATTTATTTATTAAATACAAACAGTAGTGGAATGCATTACACTCCTTATTACACATTTACAGCACAATTTTTCATAATTCTGTATATAAAGTATGTTCATGCCAAATTAAGCCAGTATACATTTTTGCATTACAATTCTTAATACACATATATACCATAATTTTTCATATCTCTGTATATAAGGTATGTTGACACCAAATTCAAATCTTCATACATGTATTTTGTATAATGAGGACCATCACATTCTACCATTCTTGCTAATCCCCTTCCCCCTCCTTTTCCCTCCCACCCCTCTTCCCTATCTAGAAATAATCTTCCTCCCATGCTCTCCCTCCCTACCCCACTTTGAGTCACACACACCCCCAATATCAGAGAAAACATTCAGCATTTGTTTTTTTTGGGATTGGCTAACTTCACTTAGCATTATCTTCTCTAATGCCATCCATTTACCTACAAATGCCATGATTTTGCTCTTTTTTAGTGCTGAGTAATATTGTGTATAAATGCCACATTTTTTTATCCATTCATCCACTGAAGGACATCTAGGTTGGCTCCACAGTTTAGCTATTGTGAATTGTGCTGCAATAAACATTGATGTGGCTGTGAAAACACTAAAATGGATTAAGAACTTCTTGAACGTCTAGGAAAAATCACAAATTCAATGAAAATTTTAGGAAGCTACTGTAAGTGACTTGTTAGTTTTTACTTTTGGCTTTTTGGAAAGGCAGAGCTCTATTAGATACTGTATGACATGAACAAGACTTTTCCTGGTATTTTTTGAGAAATGGGAATATAGCAGCAAAGGGGGTTGGTGGGTGGAGATGGGAAAATAGCTTTGGTTCTCCAATCTACCTTTAGGTGGAGCTTCTCCAGGGCACATAGGACCTGCAGGCTGGTGTGCTGGTGGTTGGTCTAAGAAGGGAATGGGTAAGTGAAGGAGATTTCCCACAAGCATCAGCAAAAAACTAGGGAGGTTCATACTACTTGTTTTGAGAAATGTCACTGCTAGTGAGCAATTCAACTGTTGGAAGCCCCAGAAGAGGGTCTGAATTGCTTTCTTACCTATGTTTTTAGGCTCACCATCCTTATCCCTGTTATAGTGAAGTTGGACCTAACGGACCCAAGGAATGGGTCAGAGAGAACTGCCCTAAGTAGTTATCTGATGATACCAAGAAACTGGAGTTACTGGGGCTCTCACACACTGCTGATAGCATTAGAAATTGTCACCACCACTTGAAGTGAGTTGGAACCCAGTATTTCTCTTCCATTGTATTTAGCAAGAAGTAAGCTCAAGAGTATTGAATCTTTTGCCAAACGGAGGTATTACCATATCAATGGGAACCAAGCTATGGAGCAGTTGAAGAGAAGGAGCCAGATGTATCCCCAGCTCAATCTCAATACTGAGGGACCTCCAGTGTGCATTGAATATTAAAAAAGATAGGCACAAGTGTGTGTGTGTGTGTGTGTGTGTGTGTGTGAGAGAGAGAGAGAGAGAGAGAGAGAGAGAGAACGCATGTCGCGCATCTGCTCCTGAGAGGCCATGCAGCTTCTGTGTCTACATTAATATCTGGTTGCACATTGAGTGCATATAGGTGTGTCTGGAAGGAGACACCATTTTACCTCTGGGGAAGAAAAGTAGACAGGGATGAAGAATGGTTATTGAAAATGTAGGCTTCTCTGAAATGCCTCCCCAAATAAGTACATGTTCATGTATTACTGATCTAACTTAAAGCTTAAAACAAAAAGAGCTTGCCCATTTTTATGATGGGACTCAGTAGTTTATAGAGCCAGGGGAGGTTTTTACATCATCAAATAATAAATTGATCAAAGGGAGGGAGGAAAGGAGAGAAACAAAGATACTAGGGAATGAGCAGGATCAAATTATTCTAAGCATGTACAGATGTGGCATAATATATCCAACAATTATACGTAATTATAATGTACCAATAAAAGGCCAAAGATAATTTTTGTCGGGTTATTTTTTGTGTTTCATATTTTATTCAATTCTATGACATATTTCGGTTAGCAGGCAACTAGATTTACAGAAAATAGGAGTTATTTCTATTATTGAATTGCTGGTTCCCCTTACTCATTGCTTGCAAGAGCCTTCCGTCATATTTGGCTACTTGTAAAACACTGGGTCTTATTTAAGTTGTAGGTGTCTCACAAATATTAATTATGCAGTTTCTGGGGAGAATAATTTCATGTTCCTTTCATGGTTGAACAGTTCTTTAGAGAGAACCAAGAAGAATGTCAGGAAGTTGTGAGGATCACAAAAGTCATAGGTGCTAATGTGAAAAGGTGACTAGTACAACAGAAAAAGAGCCAAATGTCTGCGTTTAGTTAAAAGGAAGAACAGCTTGGCATCTTGGGAGCTCAAGGATGTTATTGAACTACATAAATGCTGTTTCCAATACAGCACCCCTACGATTAACCTGCCAGCCCTCATCCTGTGGCCTCCTCATCTGTTCGAGGAAATGGCTGTTCCAAAGCTTTTGCTTCCCTTAAGACAATGCCCAGTTCTGAGATTTGCATTAAGCCACATTTCCTGGTGACCACAGAGTAGTTTTGAGACGAAGTCAGCTGTCCTTTGCAGCAATTTCTGACCATGGAAACCACTCGTATTCCATTAGATATGACACTCCTTCTAGACCCAGTAATTTCACATCAAATTAATTAGGTTTTCAATGTCTGACTTATATGAAATGAGGATAGAAAAAGTCAATAGACCACAACTCTTTGTCCTAAATTAATCTTAGAATTCTGGAAATAATGCCCATTGTGTTGGCTGCATCAAATTAGTTTATTGATCAACCCTTTAACTAGTGTGTCCATTGCCTGAAACCTATTTGACTCTTTCCTCCAATTAGTCTTTGATGCATGCAAATATATTCTATAGGAAGACAGATTGAGACTCTCCAAATCACTGATATTTGCTCTATGGAGATATATTTTATATTATTCACTCCACTACATACTTTCTGTGTTAACATGTACTGAGCATAAACTTGCTGTCTTGGGTTGGACCCAGAGAACTACATGCTGCTTCACTTGCTGTCTCTCACAGGAAATCAATGGATTCTGTCATCACTCTTTAAGATTTTTATTTATTTGTTTATTTATTTATTTTTGGTATTAGTATAAAATATTAGGCATGCCTCCTAAAGCCTTTATTCCATTAGTGGAATAATGCATCTTCAGATTTGCATCTAAAGCTATTTTGATCTTTCATTGTATCATTTAGTAAATACAAATAAAGTACCCCAGACTTGACAGATAAAATGAAAAAGAAGTAACGATATTCTCAATGAGGTTGAAGGGCAGTAGAAAAGAGAGATGTATAAGTAAATGTAGAAGTACAAACAAGGGCAAGAAACAGTAAAATGAGAAACTGGCAATTTACCCACTTTTTTTGGTAGCAACTTTTGTAGTCACATGAGTTTTACATGAGTACTCTTCATAAAAATTACTTATAGCACTTTAGTTTTAAAATACTATATGAGAAAGCACCTTAATAGCTGTTAAGTTTCAGTCTTTCAGTACATTAGTTTCTCCTTCCTTCTCTCAAGCTTTGAGACTCTCGTTCCACAAAGAGATGATTAACTTATCCATACCTTTGGATAAATTGATATATTTCAGTTGCATTGCCTTTTCAATCCAATCTTTCAGATAGGCAAGCTCTCACACATTAGAATGACCTTACTGGTCATAATCTCCTTCCCCTGATCTTGCCACTTAATTTTTTTCTTTTCCTGCTCCATTACATTTTTCTTCAAATGCAACAATTTAAACTGAGCACAGCATTCCTTATATAGAAGCATTTCATTCTCCAAAATCCTAGGATGAGATAGTGTACCTTTTTTGATAACTGACATTTCACTGGACCTGTGTCTACATAATAGCTCCCTAGGTCAATGTCGTCAAAGATAGTGATGTCATTAGGGGCACTTAGGTTATGCCTAAGAGAAAGTCCACCAAGCAGCCAGAAGAATGTGGACTATTTTCTTTAGCAAAACTGTCTCATAGCATTTGCTTGCATGAAAGTCATCAGTTGTCTGTTCATAGTTTGCTGGTCACAGCTTCAGGATATTTGCTCTCCTAATCACCTCCAGTCTTGGTGGTTCTAATTCCTATTCATTGACAGAGCTTTTGTCATTTGCACATTTAAAGATTTCAAAGTATGCTTACTCTAGGAGGTGTTAAAACTCAGTGAACCCATCTCTAAAAAGATCTACTCCCTAAGATAGAGAACAACATTGACCAATTTCATGGCAACTTTTTGGAAAATAGTTTGTGGAATACTGGAAATTTCATGGAAGATTTCCTACATATAAAAATACCTAGTGCCTATATGAAAGGCACAAAAATAAAGATGAAATGGACACTTACTTACCTTTCAACCTAGGCAAAAGGGCATTATTAATAACTGATTGTGTTTCTCTCACCAATCTGCAGAGGTAAAATATGACCAAAACATACTATTCTCTTCTCTTTAGGCACTGATAGCTAGAAAGACTTCTCTAAACAGTAATGTGCAATATATAGGTTTGGTTTCTTCTTTAAAAAAAAATTGCACAGATGTGTAACTCTGTATTCTTGAACCTTCTTTATTAATATATATAGTGTTAATCAATTTACAGCTGCTCCACAGTTTTAAATACGTTCACACAATGTACATGTCTGTGGACAGTTTGGAGTTTTCTGTGCGTTGTTCATATTCTACTGTTATGAACATTCTTGTACTTCTGAGAATTTCTTCAGGGTTTATGTATATACATGAAATCAATGGGTCAGATGGGCTATACTTATCAATATTATGTAACAGAAAAATTTGTATTCCCAAGTGCTGTTTCTACAAGTTCTCATTCCCATCTATAACCAACATCATCCCTTCCCTGCCACTATCTACGCCCAGGCCCCAGTAACTGCCTTTCTACTCTCTATTTTAATAGGTGTAGAAGGAAAAAAAAAAAAAAAACCTTAAGTGAGATGAGAATACGTCTTTCTCCCCTTGGTCTCTGTCACCAAACATAAGTTTAAAAATGTCTTTTTGGGTGATAGGCAAGTGTTGAGCGCCACAGCCGAAGAAGCCCCAGCAAACTTCCAGCTGATTGGCTCACAGCGCCCCAGCAAACTTCCAGCTGATTGGCTCCTCTGCAGTGATGCTCATTGGGCTGTTTCCCCGCCCATTCAGGCCACAGAGCTGCTCATTGGGGGACTCTTGGCTCCGCCCACACGACCCAGCCAATGAGCCTCAAGAGCGGGAGGAGAAGGGGATTGAGAGGCTTGCCAGAAGCCCTTTGGCAGTTGGGCTCTGAAGGAATTCCTGAAGAACTCCTGTGGTATAGCGTGTGTTCTAAAAATAGTTCATTTCTGCTTGACAAGTGGCTCCTGAATTATGCCCAGCCAGACTGAGGCAGGTAAGCCCCCCCACCCCACCATTCCCTGTTGTTCTTCCTCCTTCAGGTGCGTCAGCTATTCTTTCTCTTTTATCTTCTGTAATTTTTAGAATTAACTTATGAAATTACATACACAGTGGATAGTTTCATTGTATTGTACTGAATTTATAGATTAATTTGAGGAAAATTACCATGATAACTAATCTTTTTTTAATCTTTGAACATAGTATATTTAGTCAGATCTTCTGTTAAAATGTCTTTAAGGGTTATGATTTTTACCTAAAATTGATACACTTAAAAATATAGTAGCTAAAAGAATGGAATAGATAGCATGGTATTTATATCAGATAAATATACCTGCACGTAAAACAGTAATGTACACTTCTCAAGAACTTGACTGAGCAAAAGGATACACACTAACCACTGTGGGATGTTCTCCTATGGATGCCATGGGGTTGAAACAGGAGTGACAGAATGGGCCAGGTGCTGAGGATCATTAACTCAAAAATTCAAGATGTTAACATATATAATAAAATGTTCAGTTCTTCTGGGCTTCCTTTTTGTTGTTTTGGTTATTTAATTCTTGTTATTTTAAAAATTGTGTTTCTAATCTTTCACTGCTCTGATACAAAAATACTTTTCGTTTTTTTGCATGTTGATCTTGGCACCAGCCACCTCACAAAGTTTTTCAATATTTTATTTGTCTTTGGGTTAATTTGGTCTTTCTGTACAAGTAATTATATAGTCTACAGATAATGATAGTTTTATTTTTTATTTTTTGCCATCTTTTACAATAGCATTCAGTCAAACTAAGGATAGTAGACATTGCCGCAGTCTGGCTGGGCACAAAATAACTGAGCCGCCACACAGCTTTGTAGGTTCAAAACAGGAACTCCTTTATTCTCCGCACTCCTGCGAACACCACACAGGCGGCATTCCCCCCTGGACACACCACACACCAAATGGAAATCCCTCCTCCGGAAAATCCCTCCTCCAGCACTTCCCCAACCAATGGGAACTCTCTGGGAATCCCCTCAGAACTCCAAAGTAGCAGGCCAAGGCTGACAGCAGGGGTCTAATATGCAATTGAATACACAGCTTAACATAACCATTATCATCTCAATGGCTTGCTGGCATCACCTCTCTACCACTCTGTTCTGGCAAAAATGCCATGCATCATTCCGACTCAGCTATGGCTCTCAGCAAGACATACTTTGACTCATTTTAATTTTTAAAGTGGTTCTTCTCAATGTTTTATGACTATAATTCAAATTCCCTTAAGTTTCTAGTTTGCTAGAATTTTTGTTTTTGTTTTGCTGGTTTTTTTTGTTTTGGTGAGTGGGTATTCAAATGATTTTTTACATATATTCTGATCATTGTATGATTTTTTCCTATTTTTTCATTAATTTGATTATAACATTAGATAATATATTCATGTACTCCATCTTAAAATCCTTGGAATGTGCTCAATTTTAATATAATGTCTTCATACTCCATAGGATTGCTTACTATTATCTTTTAAAATTTATGGTCACAAATTAGTAATCTTTTTCCATATTTTCCTATGTGTGTTGATAACATAAAAATGTGTAAGGAAATATTCCCTATATCTAATCTTTATTCATAATGTTTGAGTAACTCAACTACAGCCATAAGGTAGATGTATGATCAGACAAGTTACTCAGCCTCAGTAAAACTCACTTTCCTTATAAGCATAATAGGAATAATAGTACCACCAATTCTATGAGATCGAGAGAATGAATTGAAATAACCCATAAGAATTGACATATTAAATGTGTAAAAATAATAGCTATAGTAAACATGTGAACTTGTTCTTTCCTAATGGAAAACATGTTGCCTTTTCTTATAGCTATATAAGCATGATTTTTAAAAATCACTAAATACAGTCTGATCAACTCTTCTAGAGCACAGTTAGAATGACCAAGCATCAGTGATCAGGTCTTTGGGAATGGGGGCTGCTCCTTGGCTTAAAATTCATTTGTTCCCATTTGATGTTAGGTCAGCTAGCAAAAAGTAGATCAAAATACATTCCCTTTAAGTTCTCAAATTATATTCTTCATTTAACCAATTGAGTTCAGCCTCATGCAAAGTGTTTTTGGAACAAGTATGAAACTTGGTATGTGGACTATTACTGGAGCCTACCTAACCCAGGCAGCACATGGGTAAATGCTGGAACCTTTCAGTTTCACCTAGGCAGTTGTCACAGACTCTATCCTGTGTGGGTTTAAGAATAGACTAGCTCCGTGGTTTTTAGATAGAAGCAATCATGCCCTAATTGATACTTGGCAATGTCTAGAGATAACTTGGGTTGTTACAACTGGTGACTGGTGGGTAGAGGCCAGCCATTGTGCCTGCTGGACATCATGGATTGCATGGGGGCAGTGCAATAGTAGAGAATTTTGTCCAGTCTGAAATGTCAGCAGTGATTACTAAACCTGCGCATGTCGAAATGATTTTTTTAACAGTATTTCTGTGAGTCTTTTGACCTTATGGTTCAAAATCCCACAATTCCAGGCCTTATTCCTAGAGGTTCTGTTTCAGCTGGGTAGAGTCCCAAACCTGTATCTGTACATACAGGTATGCCTGATATAGGAGGTCTAGGATATTTTCCATAAGAAATACTGAATAAACAAAATAGTTTATATTATTCAAAAAAGCTTATCAATACATTAGTTGAACAAGTAAGAGATGGCAATAAAAGAAAGAATGGGGAAGCAACAGAAAGAATTTTAGTGCTTTAGAGTCTTGGGTTCAGGAGTAGCCAGATCCTCACAGGCTTGCTCTTGAGTGGTAACCATAATTTCTCAAGTGGTTCCTTTTGCGTGGCTTTGTGGTTCTGTTCACAGCCCAGCTGAATGCTTTCTGTCATTATCAAGCACTTTGCGCTCAGCCAGCCACATCTTCAGGGTCACTTCAGTGTGAGAATCTGCCATCGTTCTAGGCAGGCTGAAAACAAGGCTGAGTGCTGTGGATTAAATTTATAGTACCATTCACAGAAATGTATTTATTGCCATCCTGGTCTTAGGTAGGATTGGGAATACCTAGAGGAAATTGTACATGGAGTTTTATCCTCTGTTGCCAAATTGTTCACTCTGCTTTTCTGATCATTCATTTCAACCGTAGCATCAACTAACGTCACTTTGACCAAAACGTCATTTAAAGAGTCTACTTTCTTTAGTGCTTTGTAGCCAATGCTGATATAGTACTTAATTTTCCAAGTATTATTCTAAAAATATTAAATATATTTATTTTTTAAAACAACCAGATGAAGTAGGTGTTATTTTTTTTTTAAAGATAAGGTATTTCAACAGTAACTATGTTGTGCCCTTAGTAGGGCCTTTGGTAGGCTGCTGGCCCCATTAAGGGCACAGTATAATAATTGAACTCGATTTCAATGAGGTTAAATAATAAATAATGACTAGGGTTTTTTTGATAGAGGTCATTTAATAAATCAAATGTTTATAGTCTCTTTTAAAAACAGATTAACCCATTTATCCCTTGAGAAATTAGAAAACAGTACCTGATATGACAATATTAAAAAGTGTTGCTTGTCTTTTAATTTATTTTTTTATTTTTTATTTTTTATTTATTTTTTTTTTTTTTTTTTTTTTTTTGCTTGTCTTTTTAGATAGGGGAGTTGGAATAAATTTTCTCATGATCACACAGCTAGTAAAAGTAAAGACTCAAACTCCTGGAGACTGGTCCTGGAGTCCATGTTCTTGGCCAATTAATCAAACCAATTATCTGTTTTCTCAAAACTCTATAGTCATAAAATCAAGTTTATAAAATATTTCATGACCTTAAAAGTTCATTATTGAAAGATCTCTATTTTTTAAATGAATTCCCCAATATATGCATTTGGATTTTTTCTTCTATTTGATCTGCAAATGTCCTAAGGACCTTACTGGTTTGGATCTGAACTACCAGTCCTAGATACCTCTATGGTCACGACATTGGATTCCAAAGAGTGTCCCTTGCTGGCAGCTAAAATATTTCCTTGAGGAAAGAGACGAGCAAAAAGAGATTAACTGTGAAGGAAAGGAAGTCATTGTTATTATTCTTGTTGTTGCAATATCATTCTGCAACTGAATTTTCGGTTGTTTGGGGGATTATTCATAGAAATTTCCAAATTTTATTTTTTTCTAATGCTCAGCTGGGTTGCATGTAGTTTCACCTGAAGAATGAAGTCAGAAATATTGCTGTCAGCGAGTGACTTATGAGTATATCCCACCAAATAGAAATAAGTTTTGATTTCTCAAGTTGGCCTTATCTGTTCCATACATTTGCATTTGAAAGTTGACTATAATGATAATCAATGTTACCTGTGCTTTTTATTTTGCCATCCAAGAGGAAATATATCTGAAAGATGGTTGTGAAAGCAATATTCAACCAAGCAGTTGAAATTTCCATTGTAAGTTAATGACAGTGTTTCATGATCTCATTTTAATATTCTCTGGGAACTGCATTAGCAATTTTCACACAACTTCCTTTTAAGCATTTGTGTTCATTGTTTACTTTGCTTAATATTAGCTAGTTAAAAAATTGTATATGCCTCTTTACTATGCTTCTAAAATTAAAAAGTTTCAAAGAAGCATTAGATTGGAGACTTTCAGCATGAAATGGTTTTACACAATGTTTTTGGCAGAACTAAATAGGGGAATGAGTTTGTTTAAAAAAAAAAAAGTGACATTTAATAATGGTGATGCTGATAGCAAAGACAATTAATGCCACAGGTTATGACCACCTGACTATCAGCAGATTGCATATGGCCTAAAAATGCCACATTTTATTTATTAATTTATATCCCTTCTGCAAGCCAAATAGGTTTTAGAAATTCCAACCACACCAGTATTTCATTATCTGGAGGTCACTTATCTGGTATCTGAACATTTAAAAAGTAATTGGTAATCTAATAATAAGCAACGGCCTCTGAACAGCCAAAATAGATGTTGCAAAGCCAAAACACAAAATCCATGTATTTCTTCATTAGGCATGGCCATAATAAAAGTGTATTTGGTCTTATGTTAGAGTAGTTCTAATTCTTCTGATAATGAAGATTTCCAAAACACAACACAATAGAAGGTAGGAGGAAACTGGGAGTTACAAATTGCATAAACAAAAGCAGAACATTTCCAGTTGACAGCTAAGAAATGAACCAAACTCTGGAAGTCAAAAATTAAAAGGGCAATGTGCCCTAGAGCTGTGAGACAG
Source organism: Spermophilus citellus (assembly GCF_964194105.1). Lineage (NCBI taxonomy): Eukaryota > Metazoa > Chordata > Mammalia > Rodentia > Sciuridae > Spermophilus > Spermophilus citellus. The sequence continues at coordinate 144,607,231 of NC_138185.1, forward strand.
GCCATCAGCCACATTGAGGGTACTGCATAATTATTTAACTTGATTACAATGAGCCTAATATAACAATGGCAAAATTAATGTCCCATATAGGGCATTTAATAACGCAAATGCTTATTTAAAAAGAGATTAACCCATTTTTCTCTTGAGAAATTAGAAACCAATACCTAATAATGGGCCAATGTCATATTAAAAGTGTCGAGTACCTAAGATGATAAGTAAGGTGCTGCTTTGACATTGGTTGGAGTAGTAACTGTCAGGTTAAGTCCTCTGTTTAAAACCCATGGGACCAGACCCCAGAGTTGGGAAATGGAGTAGACACACAATAAAAGTGGCCACTTTGCTCATTCTAAAGAATCCATAGGCTACGCACACAAAGAAGTGGGATGCTCTTCATTACACTTTTCTTATAATTCCCTCTCATTTTCAGCCTTCATCCTGGCTCCTATCATCTTTGGAGATTTCATCTGAGGCTCTCTGTAGGAGAGCTTGAATATCTGTCACATTCCAATGTACAGTTATTGCAGGAGACAGCCATTGCATGAATTCAGGTTATCTCACCCTGTAGGTAATATTGGAGTGATAATTACAAGGTGCCCAGTTTGCCTAAAGTGAGTTTGAGGGCTTGTGGTTATCATCTTTTGGAAATTAAATTTTTAGTCGGGGAAAACTATGTTGGGACCCACAGTAGTGAAACTTTGGGATTTTGTTTTTATTTTATGGGATACTAATGGGGGTCTGTGTGCAACGGCTAGGACTGGGAAGCTATCGGACTCAGTGTAGACAGGTAAGTGACACTATTCTGCTCTGGGAGCAGGAAGCTTATTAGAATAGGAAGTTTTCTTAGCTCCTCAAGTTGAGCTGATTTGCATTTTAATTTGCCTTCTGAAAAATGAAAGGTTTGGAAGTATTTATTTTGCTAATTTCACTTGCTACCTTGAGAGCAATAGGAAAATTTAAATGTCTCACCATGTGATATAGTCAGTCTGTACCTGGTCAAGTTTGTTGAATGGCTTTAACACACTGTTGATGTTAGAGATACCCCGTGAAGGAGATGGGATCTCCCAGCCCTCGGAGCTTACATTCTGCTGAGGGAAAGACAAAGTAGTTTTTAGCAAGGATCAGGGCCCATGTTCCAATGTTGTGTGTGTGATGGTATGAGAGAGTAAGGGTGGGGCTGGAAACACATCTCGGTGGTATAGCACTTGCCTAGCATGTGTGTAGGGTTCAATCCTCAGTACTGAGGGACCAAAAAATAAATAACTAGAGAGGGTAAGGGCTCTTTCAATTGGAACAGCTGCTTTCAAAGCTTAGACCTGAGTAGTGAGGGAACCAACCACCCTCAAATCCAGCAGAAGAGCACTGCCGTGGAGGCAACAGTCAGCATAGCAGCCCTAGAAGAGGAAGGGATTGATGCATTCAAGGAGCTGAATGAGGCAAGAGGGAGTAGACTAGTATGCTAGAGGGAGGATGCTGGGAGTAGAGGGAGAGATGGAGACAGTTGGTAACCCATGTGTATTTCATAGGTGTTTGGATTTATCCTAAGAAAAATCGAGTAGTTTTTAGCAGAGGAGTGATATGGTCTCATTTATGTTTGGAAAAGGTTCCATTTGGCTGTTAAGACTGCAGGGTGGTGGGAACAAGAATAGAAGCAGAGAGACAGTTAAAGAAGCTGTTGGAGAGCTGAGAGCTTGGGATCAAGGTGAGGGGTGAAGGTGCCACAAAGTGGACAGACGGGGGATGTGTTTTAGGGTAAGTGTGATGGGAACTCTTGGTGGCCTGAGAATTGGGCAATAAGGGCAAAAGAGGAACCAATAATGAATCTTAGTGTTGTAGCTTGAACAACTGAATAAATGGTAGTATTTCAGAGGTGGGGAAGACAAAGGAAATGACAGTGTTTGTTTTTGAGACACTCTTGCTAAAATGCCTATTAGCCATCCTAATGGAGAAATATATCTGATTTTTTCTGTATCTAGGATCCCGCTAGGGAATGCAGTTGAGAATGTAGTGGTGGACCTTACATTATTTAAATTTCAGGGAACCTGCCCCTCACTTTCATCTTACTTTGCTACAGCTAAAAACACCTCCCACAAATGTGTGTGCACACATGCGCATACACATACTGGAAGGCCCTTAGAGATTCTAAAACTTGGGATTCAGTGAAGTGGTGTTCTGATAAAGTTCAAAGTCAACTTTATCCTTGTTTGGTATTGGAAAGCTGGATTTGTACATTTTATAGCCAAAGAGGAAAACTGATGTGATTTTACATTGTTATGAATAATGATAAAAGTCACTTCACATTATAAAAAAAGATAAACCCTAAGACCCAGAGGTTCTGGAACCCTGAGTTTCCTTGATAGGAAATGCTGTAGTCTTGCCTACCTTAAACCTCAGGAGTGCCTTCCGTGATTGACCAGGCTAGATTACATCCTGAGGGTAGTAGAGGCAATCTCTGAAAAATGTTCCGAGCCTTAATGTTTGTTTTGTGCTTTGTAAAGTTGTAGAATTAGAGCAAGGAACTTCCACAGCCTAGAGAAAAGTCTTTTAATTACCACTGGTCTCAGCAACTTCTGGTTTCCCTGATTCTGTTGCTCAAATTAGTGTTCTCCTTATAAGGACCAGGTAAGACATGGGGGTAAAAGATTTTCTTTTTAAATGGAAAACTAAAGACGACTGAGCTTTTCTCTTCTGGATATGGAAGCTTTAGAATAAACATCTAAAGCTTTATAATAAAACATGTCTTTATGTGGGTGAACAGTGGTATGAAAATAGACTTCATTTGCCAGGGCTTCCACAATAAAGGACCAAACTATAGACCAGGGGCCTAATCAACAGAAACTTACTTGCTCATAGTTGTGGAGGCTGGAGTCCAAATCAAGATGTCACTAGGCTTTTTTTCTGAGACCTCTCTACTTGGCTTGTAGATGGCCATCTTCTCCCTGTTTGTGTCTGTGTTCTTAATCCTTCTCATGAGGACACCAGTCATACTGGATTAGGGCTCATTCATAGGACCTCATTTTACCTTAATTACCTTTATAAAAGCCCTATCTCCAAATGCATCGAATTCTGAGGTACTGGAGGTAGGACTTCAACAGGACAAATTTTGGAGATTACAATTTGGCTCCTAACTGCATGTCTAACTTATTTAGTTTCCCCTGGAAAACTCATTCTAGTGTAGAAACTTGCAACCTAATGCTTTCCAGTTACCACTTCAATACTGTTAACAGGTGTTATCCTTCTTTCCCTTCCTACCTTGTAGAAGACAAGTTCAAGAGTGTTCTCACAGCTTTAAACTGCCTCTGGCTGTGAGAGAACTTTTTGCTCCAACTCTAACAAATGCAGTTGATTTCAGACTTTGCTGCCTTGTGATGTATTTATCACTCTGCACCCTGATTCTTGGCTTGCATCCCTAATCCAGATTAGAATGGAGAAATGGGGTTGTTTCAGTCAGATTTTTTCCCCACTCTGTGACCAAAAGACCTGACAAGAAAAATTGAAGGAAAAGTTTATTTTGGCTCATGGTTTCAGATATTTGGTCCATGGTCAGCTGACTCCATAGATCTGGGCCCAAGATGAGGCAGAACATCCACGGTGGAAGGGCATTGCAGAGGAAAGCAGTTCAGAACATGGCAACAGAGAAGCAGAGAGCTCCACTCACCAGAGATAAAATTATAAACCCCAAAGCACACCCCCAGTGACGTACTGCCTCCAGCCATACCCTACCTGCCTACAGTGACCACCCAGTTAATCCACATCAGTGAATTAATCCACTGATTATGCTACTACTCTCATAATCTAATCTAATTTCACCTCTGAAAATTCTTGCATTGTCTCAAATGAACTTTGGGGGATGTCTCATATCTGAACTATAATAGAGGTCAAAGGCTGTGTTTAACTTGACATTTTAGTGTGTAGCCTGCCATATTTAAGTGCCTAGTAAATGATAAGGTGAAATATATACAGTTGAGGATATCTTTCAACTCATGTGGTATGTCAATAAAGCAAATCTGTCCATTGCTTAGAACTTGCTATTAATTACTTTGAATCCCTATGTTCATATTACCTTTACACAGCCAACACCCTGACTTCATTCTGCCAGTAGCTATTGGGGTGACAAAAAGAGAATAAGGATAACTGTGTACAAAGGAACCAGTAATTTTTAGAATTGGAACTGAACATCCTATTAATAGTATGTCGGAAAGGACTCCTCTCCACATACATCTCAGGTACATTATGGAGTGTTATCCTCCAAGCAATATTGGGCTCTTGGAATATTCAAGAGCGGGAGGTTGTATTTTACAGTATTCTCTGGTCAGGACTGGTGACTCCTTGTGCTCCCTGTGGGATGGACAGGAGACCTCTGAGTCTCCTTTTAGATGATAGATTCCTCTAAAACTGCACTATCCAATATGGACATGGAAACCATGTAGCTCCATAAATTTAAATGAACTGAGTTAAAGTAAAAATTCAGTTCTTCAGTTATTCTAGCCACATTTCACATGTTTAGTAGCCCTACATGACTAGTGGCTACCATGTTGAACAGCACAACTTTAGTCAAATCATTTATTTTCAGTAGATGATCATAACCAGTACCATTTAGTGTACACTTACATGTGTTAGATTCTACAAAACCTCAACATGAGGATATAAAAATATTCAGTGGACTAAGTAATTTGCTTAAGGTCCCTAAATTAGTGGCAAAGCCAGGATGATAATAAAAGTATATTTTTATACTGCTAATTTAATAGATATAAAATGGTCTGGCACTATACTTTCAACTTGCATGTCTTTTACAGTGAAATTAAATGAGCCAAGCTAATTCTTTGGCGAGGTTTTCATCATCCTGACCTGGCTTCAGGTTCCCACTGCTCACTCTGTCCAGGTTACTATGTCTAGAGACAGCAGAGCCCTGCACTGAGGAGCTTACCATGGGCGGCTGCTCTCAAAGAAGCACAGATCTACCTGGTTAATGACCCCAAGAGAACATGGAGAGAGTTTCCCATCCTTATCTAGAAGTGAGACTTGAGTTCCATGACAGATTTTTTGCTTTTCTTCCTTTTTTAGATATGAATCATGCTTACTTGGAGTAAGAACAGAATTACACAGGTTGAATAATTTCTGAAATGTTTGAGACCTGATGCATTTCAGATTTCTTTAGATTTTGGAATATTTACAAATATAATGAGATATCTTGGGAATGAGACCCAAATTTAAACACAAAGTTCACTTGTTTCCTGTATGCCCTACACACATAACTTGAAGATAATTTTATATAATGTTTTAATAATTTTGTGCATAAAACAAAGTTTGTGCACATTGACTCCTTGGAAGGTGAACATGTCACTGTCTGAGTCACCCATGTGGACAATCTGTGGTGTTGGGGGAGAAGATAGACCTGCACTGAAGGGGGCAAGAAGGGTCTCTCCCTCTGGAAATGCCGAGTCCACTCTGTTGAGTGTCTGTGTTTGACTGTGACCCATCACGTGAGGTCAGGTGTGGAATTTTTCCATTTGTGGTGTCGCATCAGTTGTTCAAAAATGGATTTTGGAGCATCCAAAATGGATTTGGGGTTTCTGAACTTAGTGTACTTAACCTGTACCTTTTGCCCTGAGGTAACCCAGACTACCGCTGCTGAAAGATCCACTTGTTAAACAAGAACAGAACCCTAAAAGGGCTTATTCAAGACTTCCTGGGAGTTATCACACCTGTTTGGAGGAAACTATTGTAGATTTCTTGAAGAAATGAACAGAAATTTCTGAAGAAGGGAGTAAAGGCAGAGCCTTGAAATCGAGATGTCAGGACGGCTGAGCACTAATGAAATAATGTGCATAAAATAAAAAGCATGAGCAGGAGTTTCCACAGATGGTAACAAAGTAATGAGAGGCCTTTTGATGCTGTTTAGCCAGAAATCGATTTTTTTTTTTTGTTTTTTTTTGCATTGTTTCAGTATAGTTGGGCTCCTGAAACAAATCAGAGTTGGGAGTGGAAACCATGGTAAGCTGACTGTAGGCCCCATTAGGTAAAGATAGTGGTGGTGATAATTCCTTTCTCACAGCTCCAAGGACAAATTGGTTTGTATTGGCTGTCTATAACTGGGGTGAGAAGGTGATAACCTGTTGTCTTGGCCTTCCACAGGCTCAGTATAGGAAGTGGAACTACAGATGTTAGGTATCTGTGACTCAAGGACCCAAAAATACTGTCCTGGGGAGAGTTTCAATACTCAAGTTTCTGATACAGAGTAATGGTCTATTGCTGTATTGCGAAATACCCCAGAGTTTAGTGATTTCAAACAACAAACTATCTCCCCTGTTTCTGTGGATCAGGTATCTGGGGTAACTTGGGTGGGTCCTCTGGCTCAGGTTTTGCCTCATGTGGCTGAATGGAGGTGTCAGCATGGGCTGTAGTCTCTTTGTGGATCACTCCTAAGCCCACTTACCTGGCTATTGGCAGGCCTTTGGTCTTCACTAGCTGTTAGCCAGAGATGTTCATTCCTGACCACATGGGCCCCACCAGAGGGCAGCTGGCTGCCACCAGGGTGAACAAATAAGTTGTCAAGAAGGAACATGAAGCAAGGAACCCTCAATTTCTGTGACCTAATCATGGAGATAATATCACAACAATTTTGCTGCATTCTTTTAATCAGAAGCAAGCCCCAAGGTACAGCCCCTACTCAAGGAGTGGGGATCGCAGAGGGATGTGAACCCCAGGAGGCAGGAATCACTGCAGGCTATCTGACAGGCTGTCTACAAACATTGTAGACAGAATATGGGGTAGGATATGAATGCATTACAGAAATACATTTGTTTCCTCAGTAATATATTTTAAAATGTAGCAGTGCCATGTGTACTCCCATACTGAATTTAAAAATAACGCAAATGCCATAATGAAAACTGGAAGAGTTCTGACATTTCCCTTAAGTTTAATCAGATTGATTTTTGCAATACCATCAAAAGAATGGAATTTTTGACAAGGTGTGTAGGAGTAGGTCAGACATTTTGGAGCATGGATCTCTGTTTCAAAGATAGGGAGCTCATGCTGGCATGAAAGCAAGGTACTCTGGTAGGGGGGAGCCCAAAGGACTGAAATCCTGGGGAGGGTGATAAGACGTGTGACAAAGACAATTGAGGACACAGAATTGGGTCCAGATGAGGTAGAATATAAATTTTGAACTTTTGCTTTGGGACTGCCCTATCCTTTCCTACTATACCAGAGAGCAAAGTATCTATAAGTTATCTCAATCTGCTTTTCTCTTCCGTTACTGAGGTTGAAGCATTAAGACCTAGAGAAAGATGAGTTGGTAGCAGTGACTTTCTGGATGCCATAGCAGGAGTAATATTCACATGGAGGAATGCCAGGGGCATCCCTCACCTACAGGGTCCTACAGGGAGCTGAGTGGGCTCAGGCATCTGACTAAGAATCTGAGATTCCACAATGCTTTTAGACAAAGGAAACATCCTGCTAAATGATTCTTTATTGGCTATACTTGATTTGGGAAAACAAGCATGCAACCAAGTGATTATAACATAATTGATTCCTAAAAACCAGGAGGCAGAGAAGGGAAGGACTGGGACTGGATGCCACAGAGCCCCAAGGCACATGCTCTATAACTCTGCATGCAGCGAAGCACTCCATCTTGCTTCTTGCCCTCTTCTCAGGCTGCCCTAAGTCAGGTGTTTGCACACAACCATTCACAGAGTCTGGAGTGCTAAGGTGAAACTGGGGCACAGTTGCACTGGCTATTCCTGGGTAGAGCCCCAGCACTCCCTGCTCTTTAGATCTGATTTAGAAGAACTTGAGTTTGTGGGTTTCTTTTTAAATACAATGTGCGCTTGTGGACTTACTAGATAGCCTCTATTTAGATGGCAGTCTCTGCACCATCCTTATGTTTGCAGAAACGCTGAGTCCTAGATTCATGAATTTCATGGCAAGTAAATGTATTTTAGTCATACCTAGTTCACGTGTATATGCCATGGGAAAAAAGCAAGAAAGAAAAAATGTGCAGAACACATGCTCTGAACCACAGAGAACAGGGTACGTGGTGTCCAACTCAAGTTGATTCTCCCAGCCCCAAGATGGGCACGTTTAGTCTTTCCAGCTTACAGGTTCCAGTGCTCATTCCCGTCCTCTGAAGTTTGCTGATCACTGAAAGAAGCAGAAATAGGATGTCCTGTGGTTCTTACTGGGCACACTTCAGGGAGCTTCTAACAACTCGGTGGTGGCAGAAGTTAATCCATTCCAGCAGACCTCGAATCTCCCATTATCACCACCACTTTGTGGCATTGAGTAAATAACATACTGAGTCTTTACCAGTTTTATGAAGTACCTGCCACAGAAATAGTGCAACAGGTGGTATTCCATTAATGGTGACTATCTTCCCCTTTCCCCCAGAAGATAGCAGGGACTGTCATTACCTCTATTCAAATTGGCACCCTACTCTACCCCCCCGCCTTGCCAACCTTTCCAAGTAGTAACAGTTTCCATTTTCCTGATTGACTCCCAACAATACACTGTATTGCCTGTGTAGTTCTGTCTGTATTAACACCAGAGTTAGGAGTACATTTATGGTACTTGCAGCATCCTGTCACAAATTGGCGGAATGGAAGAAAGGCTAGAAAATCTAGAGACCAAAGGTCAATTCCAGAGAACCCTGGGGGTTACATAGGAAGGAAGATGAGGTCCCCAAGCCATATTGTGAGACTAAAAAATAAAGGATAAGAATTTGGGTTAATATTTGTTAATGATCCCATTGCACTTTATAGTTTAGTGAATGTATCTGCATGTATGATTATGTAACTTCTCAAAAGTCTTTGACTTGCATGTTATTATCTTCAGTTTGTAAATAAGGCTTGTTGAAGTAAGGACCTTGCCCAAAGCCAAGCAGTCAGAGTAATCTAATTGGTAGGCAAAAATGGGGTCTCTGGAATTTCATCCTGGTGCTTGTTCTGTTAAATCACCATTGCTGACTTAATGAAACTGAGGTATTGGGAGTTTTATTGAAGGACAGGAAAGGGTCTCTGTGCTCCAGTAACTAAATAGAATTTGATATTGGAAGAAGACTTTGCCAGCCGGCTGTGATTATTTGCCTTGCTCAAAATTAGAACTGGTATGCAAAGTGGGATCCTTCCCATTCTTTGATATTTTTAGTAAACTTGGTTATGGTATGAGTGGGGGCAGAAAGGGAATATTTCCTATTTTGGGGTTCAGTCTGGTGGTCACCCAGAGAGCTGGCAGTTCATTGCAAGACGGAAGTTAAAGGAGAAATGTCTCATTTCTAACTTCCTAAAGCAAGCTGTTGCTTTGGATTAATAATCTCTGAAGAGTAATTTAGGTCATTTGGATTTAAACAAAGACAGTAGCATCTTGGTTCCTCCTGTTGAATACCTCAAGGGGGTCTACCAGTGAAACCGTAAGATGATAATGGAGCTGAAAATTCCCTAATGCCTTGTGATGTGATAACCATCTGTGTTGTCACATAACACTCATGTACTTGTGATGCTGGTGTGTACCTACTGCACAGACAGTCATAGGGAAGTGTAGCACATGCAATTATGTGCAGTGCATATTACTTGAGAATAAACAACTCTCCTGGGTTGCATATTTATTATATTTTTCATCATTTTAGAGTATATATGCATATAATATTATAAGTTAATTGTAAATAGCCTCCAGCAGGTCATTCAGGGGGACTCCAAAAGAAGGCATTATTATCCCAGGAGATGGCAACTCCATACATCTTGTTGCCCCTGTAGAATTGACAAGAGGGTGGGGATAAAGACAGTAATGTTGATGATCCTGATCTCTGTAGGCCTCAACTAATGTGTCTTTAGTTTTTTAATTTTTTTTACTTAAAAAACAACAACAACAATAAGAAGTGGGCTGGAGGTTGTAACTCAGTGGTTGAACATTTGCCTAGCATACAAGGCCCTTAATTCAATTTCCAGTATTGGGGGTGAGTGCAGAGGAAGAAACTTATTCAGTAAGGACATAAAGAAAGAAAATATTTTTTTATCTATATAATGTGTTTGTGTTTTAAGTAAAGTGCTATTATAAAAGAGTAAAAATGTTTTGAACATTTTTAAATTTAAAAAGTTACTGTAAACTAAACTTACCAAAGAAACAGTTTTATGAATTCAGTGTAGCTTGAGTGAAATGTTTATAGTATAGAGGACAGAAATGTCCCAGGCTTTCATATCTACTCACTCGCCCACAGCAACTTCTAGTCTTGCAACATATACTTCAAGGTATAGCATTTTTTTATACTACATAGTTGTTCTTTTTTGTGTTAAAATTATAGAACTGTCATGTCTTATTTTATATTTCTACATTTTTATGGACAATAAATCTATGGGACTTCACAAGCAATCATTGAAACAGATGTTATACAATTTTTTTTCTGCACTTATGTATGTTTAGATACATAAGTGCCACTGTTACAATTTCATGCAATATTTAATATAGTCACATGCTGTTTAAGTTTGTAGCCTGTAGGCAATAGGTTATACCAGATAGCCTAGGTATATAGTAGACTCTAGGTTTCTTTACATATACTTTACAACGTTTGCACAGTGAAATTTTTTAACAATGCATTTCTCGGAATGTATCCCTATTGTTAAGCAATACATGACTGTAGTCCTATTCTGGAACAATCTGTTCATAAAATGTCTATCATTTCTTATGGCGGAAAGAGACATCTGTTTCAATGACTGCCTGGGTGAGAAAGTCCTACATACTGCTTGTCTATAAAAAAGCAGAAATATAAAGTATAGCTGTGACATTCGGTAGATTTAATGCAAAAAGGGCCAACTGGTGTAGTATAAATAGTGGCAATTTAGTCTCCCTTTAAAAAAAAAAAAAGCATATCTGTATGTAGATCTCGACTATATGCTTGCTATACCACAAATCTGATTGTGCTTGGAGAATGAGCAGGTAGCACTGCATTGCCTTTGTGGTTCTGCAACAGTCAACACACAGGCTTTAGTTCATGATTTTTCTGTCCAAAGAAAAAGAAATGAAGATATTCTTTCTAAAAGAAGTATTGGCTTCAGAGGGGAAAACACTTAATTTATAAACAATGGAACTCAGACTGCATAAAAATACGATTAACCTTTGACTCAGTTGGTAAAGAACAGTTAATCAAACATACATTTCGTCTTTTCATTGGGTCCTTGGAATTGGTAACTATTTTAGTCAGCCTTCTCGCTGCTGTGACTAAAGGACCTGACCAGAACAATTTTAAAAGAGGAAAAGTTTATTCAGGGGCTCATGGTTTCAGAAGTCTCCATCCATAGAAGGCCAGCTCCATTCCTCAGGGTTTGAGATGAGGCTGAACATCATGGCAGCAATGTGTTGCTGAGGGAAGCAGCTCACATTATGGTGATCAGGAAGCAGAGAGAGATAAAAAATATATACTCAAAGCCGAGCCCCAATTTCTACCTCCTCCACCTACATCCTACCACTTCAGTTACCACTCAGGGGATTAAATCATTGGGTTAAGACTCTTATAACCTAATTATTTCTCCTCTGAACCTTCTTGCAATGTCTCACACGTGAGCTTTTGGAGGACAACTCGCATCCAACCCGTAACATTAACATTGGACTTTTCTTTCTTTCTATCTTTTCTCTCCAATGGCCTAGACTAAAACAAACAAACAAACAAAAAAAAAAAGAAATTAGCTTCTGACTACTTTGCTATAACACACCAAGTTTAAACTTGAGACTCTGGCCCAGCTAAGCTCAATCATCTAGTTGTTATGCATTTACTGGTCATATCCTGTATGCCCAGTCTTGTCCTACACACAAAGATGAATCAGGCATAGTTTGTATCTTCAAGGATTTTGTAACCAGGAGAATGGAGGCAGATAGGTAAAATGGTAGTTAAGGTACAAGGTAACAAATGCAGGGCCTGAGTCCTTGGTTTCTATGAGTAGTCTCTGAAGGCCTGTGTATTAAAGGTTTGGTCTCCAGCTCATGGTGGTATTGGGAGTTTATGGAACCGTTAAGAGATGGAGATTGGTTGACAGGAAGTCGGGTCATTAGAGATGTGCCCTTAAAGGGGATATTAGGACCCTGGTCCCTCTCCATTTCTTTCATTGCTTTCTGGCTACCATGAGGTGAGCAGTTTCTTCTGACACTCCTACCATGATGTACTACCTCAATACAGACCCCAAACCATGGTGCCTACTGAGAATGGACTAAAATCTCCGAAACCGTGAACCCAAATAGATCTTTCTTCAAGTTGAATATTAGGTATTTTGTTATAGTAGTGGAAAGCTGACTTACACACAGAGGTATGCATTGGAGTACTATGGAAGCACAGTGGTGGATTAGATAATGTATGTGGCAAGTGTTAGAAAATAAGAAGTGTGATAGAACAAGCATTTAGGCCAAAGGAATTTCACGTGCAAAGACTCAAAGATGAGAGACAGCATGGCACTTCTGCAGTTACTGAAATTTAGTATTTGGGTGGGGAAGGGGGTAGGAATTGAGGCTATGGAAAAGAGGGTAGGAACCAGAAGGGAAAACTTGGACTTCATCCACAAAGTCTGAAAGTTATGGAGAAACCATGGAAACGTCTTATGCAATAGAGTGAGGTGCTCAGATTTGTCTTCTCAGATATCTCACGATCATAAACATGGAGGACTGATTGAGAAGACAGGAATATAAGGCTGGGCTCTTTGAGGGAGATAGTACATTAATTCTGAGGCAGTGGTGGGACTAGGAGAAGTTAAGGAAATTCTAATTAGATATGTAAAAGAGGAGCTGGGGACAACTTCAGATTTCTCCACCAATATGAGGAGAATGATGATAGCTGTCACAATATAGGAAATGCATATGGAATAATTCTAGAAAAGAAAAAAGCAGGAATTCTGGATTAATTTACTTGCAGTGAGTCGGGGGCATCCAAATGAAGAGGATCAACAGCCTTTATCTTAACAATAGGGAACTGAATCCCAGATAAGATTTAGGAGTTATAAATAAGTCTGCATTAAAACCAGTGATGTGGACCAGTTACTTGGTCAAGAGTTTGAGAAGAATAGAGGCTGAGGACAGAGCCAGGACGGAGGAACCCCAATTGTGAAGGTGCAAGAGGCTGTATGACAAGGGAGAGGAGAGGAAGCTAATTGGGAGAACAGGACATTGCCGTAGAAGGTCCAAAAAAAAAAAAAAAAAAAAGGTTTCCAAAAGAAGGAAGAGGTTCAGTGTGTGTTGCTGCCACATACAGAAGTCAAATAAGGCAAGGTCAGAAACTGTCCCCTTGGGTAAGACAAATAAGACAAATGGAAGGTTACTCATAACCTAAAGTAAAAGTAATTATCTGCAGGAATAGATAACAGAGATAATATTGTACGTGGTCATCCATGTGCTTTGTCACATTGTTACAAGAGATGGAGTCTCTTGATATTGGTCCTAAACAAAAGTATTAGGCAAAAAATGTCTGTTTATATAAACAAAGAACAGGATAAGTATTTTTTTGAAGCTTTACTTCAGGTTTTTATTTGGAAATAATTTTGGACTAAAAATTTGCATATTAATGTAGATATTCCCCATGTGTTCACTATCCAGTTTCTACCAATTTAACATTTTATGTAACCATAGTACATTATCAAAACTCACTTATTTATTTGTATATAACTCCTTGCTAAAAACAGTGAAGGGAACCTTATACATAATTTATGCATTCATGGACCTCAAATTTTTTAGTGCATGAGTAATAATACTAAAATTGGGTAAATTGTTGTTTGTATTCTTTATAGCTGCCATTCTGGCAAGAAATGGAATCTTAGAGTAGTTTTGATTTGCATTTATCTAATTAGTAAAGATGTTGAACATTTTTTTCATGTATTTGTTGATTGATTGTATATCTTCTGAGAAGTGTCTGTTCAGCTCCTTAGTCCATTTATTCATTGGGTTGTTTGCTGGTTTGTTTTTTTTTTTTTTTTTTGGTGTTAAGTTTTTTAAGTTCTTTTTATATATCCTGGAGATTAGTGCTCTGACATGTGTGTGGCAAAAATTTGCTCCCATTGATTCTTTTGCTGAGAAGAAACTTTTTAATTTGAATCCATCCCATTTATTAATTCTTGATCTTATTTCTTATGCTTTAGGAGTCTTGTTAAGGAAGTTGGGGCCTAATCCCATGTGATGAAGATTTGGACCTACTTTTTTCTCTATTAGGTGCAGGGTCTCTGGTCTAATTCCTAGGTTCTAGATCCACCTTGAGTTTTGTGCATGGTGAGAGACGGGGGTTTAGTTTCATTTTGTTCCATATGGATTTCCAGTTCTCCCAGCACCATTTGTTGAAGAGGCTACCTTTTCTCTAAGGTATGTTTTTGGCTCCTTTGTCTAGTATAAGATAACTGTATTTATGTGGGTTTGTCTCTGTGTCTTTTTTCTGTATCATTGGTCTATGAGTCTGTTTTGGTGTCAATACCATGCCGTTTTTGTTACTGTAGCTTTGTAGAAAAGTTTAAGGTCTGGTATAGTGATGCATCCTGCTTACTCTTCTTGCTAAGGAGTGCTTTGGCTATTTTGGGTCTCTTATTTTCCCAAATGAATTTCATGATTGCTTTTTCTATTTCTATAAGTAATGATGTTGGAATTTTAATTGAAACCACATTCAATTGGTATAGTGCTTTGGATATAATGATCATTTTGACAATATTAATTTTGCCTATGCAAGAGCATGGGAGAGCTTTCCATCTTTAGAAGATATTCTTCAACTTCTTTAATGTTCTGTCTAATTTTTATTCTAGAGATCTTTCATTTCTTTTGTTAAGTTTATTCCCAAGGTGGTTGTTTGTTGTTGTTGTTGTTTGTTGTTGTTTTTGAGGCTATTGTGAACAGGGTAGTTTTCCTAATTTCTTTTATAGAGGATTCATCGCTGATGTATAGAAATGCATTTGATTTATAGGTATTGGTTTTATATCCTGTTACTTTGCTGAATTCATCTATTAATTCTAGAAGTTTATTGGTAAGGATGTGGGGACTTGTGCATTGCTGGTGGGATTGCAAATTGGTGCAATCATTTTGGAAAGCAGTATGGAGAGATTCCTTAGAAAACTTGGAATGGAACAACCACTTGACCCAGCTATCCCGTTCCTTGGTCTATAACCAAAGGACTTAAAATCAGCATACTATAGTAACACAGCCACATCAATGTTTATAGCAGCTCAATTTACAATAGCTAAACTGTGGAAGCAACCTAGATGCCCTTCGATAGATGAATGGATAAAGAAACTATGGTATATATATATACACACAAAGGAATATTGCTGAACATTAAAAGAGAATATTATGACATTTGCAGGTAAATGGATGGAGTTGGAAATTATCATGCTAAGCGAAGTAAGGCAATCCCTCTAAAACCAAAGGCCAAATGTTCTGATAAGTGGATGCTGATCCATAATGGGGGGACAGGGCATGGTAAAAATGGAGGAACTTTGATTTGGCAAGGTGGAGGGAAGTAAGGGAAGGGGGGATGCTGGCAAGAGAGATGGTGGAATGTGATGGACATCATTATCCTAGGTACATGTATGACTGTACATATGGTATAATGCTACACCGTGTACAATCGGAGAAATGAAAAGTTATGCTGCCAGTATGTACAGTCTGCTATCATATATACCTAATTAAAATATATTTTTTAAAAAGTTGGGTAAGTTGACCAAATAGAACCACTTTTAATTGCTGTTTCCATACAGTATATTTTTACAGAATACCTATCATACACACTTTAACCATCAGAGAGTTCTGTATTGTGTGTAAATAACTGTGATCCAATCTTGATAATTTATAGGAATGTTTAACCCTCACTTTCAGTAAATCCTCTCATATCTAATTTCAATCTTTTTTTGCTCTATTTTTAGGACTATTCTGTCTCTTTCTGATCTCGGTGGATAACACATTGCTACCATCTTCCATATATCAAACCTCCCATACCAGAGGGTGAATAATGAATTTCCTTGATGAAAGGAAAATGAAGATCTAATGCTGGATCTTTCCCCTACTACTTTTTTTATTACACCCAGAATTCACTTGTTTTCCCCTGTGATCCATACCTGTATCAGAACATCTGTTAGCCTTCTCTCACTTCTCCCACTGGAACTACTGAACTGGGTCTATTGGGAAGTCTCCTCTCTCCATTGTGTCAGTCATCTAGGGAGCTCTTAAATACCTGAACACTGCACCTGTCCCCAGAGATTCCCATTTGGTTGGACTGGGCTAGGGCTCAGGCACCAGTATATTATTTTATTTTATTTTATTTTTTTAGTTGTTAATGGACCTTTATTTTATTTATATGCGGTGCTGAGATGAACCTAGTGCCTCACACATGCGATTTTTTGTTAACAAGTGCTCTACCATTGAGCTACAACCCAACCCAAGCATCAGTATATTCTTTTTTTTTTTTTATTGGTTGTTCACAACATTACAAAGCACTTGACATATCATACTTCATTCCCAATTTTACCCCTATACTGCAAAAAAATGACAAAATCATAGAATTTGCAGTATATTCTTAAAAGTGCTCCCGTGATTTTTATGTCCACATGGGGCTGTGTCCCACTGCTTTACAGTAGATAAGTTTGGTTTTTTTTTCCTATAGACTCATGGAAATAAGACAAAAATCAGAAAAAAATAGAAGAAAAATGAGATACTTTCTGGCCCCCTTTACCAGTATGTGGAGGGATTATCTGAGATATCTAGGACATCCTTTTCCCCAGCATGAAGCTAAGACTCTTATTTCCCAAAGTCACTTAAGGATAAAAGTTTGGATAGTTCTAGGAATAGCCATGAGGCTTGGACAGGTGAGGCCAGGTAGCCAAACCTGGAAAGCCATGCTCCTGGAGGCTGGAGAGGGCATGGTGGGGCTTCCTAGGTGGCAGGAACCTGTAATTCTGCCCAGCTACTTTCCCAGGAGATGGTAGAGCTGTGGGGGCCAAGGTGCTAGAGACCTCGGCATTGACCCTGAAACCACCAAGACCTTGGGAGTTGTAGTATCTGTGGCTTTACTTGCTCTAACACATTTCTGTGTTCTCAAGATCATGGTGTGTAATGGACACTCGATCAAAAAACTGTATTAATGAATAATGAGTGAACAAAAGAAATGTCCATCTTACTTTGGGCAGTCACTTAACATGTGAGCCCAAGCTTGAATATCTATACCTGTAGAATGGATATAAAGATAACAAGAGAGAATTTTTAGGAGTCTAGGAAATACACAGTGTTTAAATCAGTGTCTGGAGGAATCATTAGATCTGAGCTTCTGCTGGCACCCCTTCCTTAAGTGCTATGTATTCACTGATACAGGGTGAGAAGAGCCTCTCTGTACTACAACCTTTAATACAGGAAGTTGCCACACACAATATCCAACTTATAACCCCAGACTATCCTTGGGAACTAGATATACTAACTGAGCCTTACCCAGGAGAATGAGTTGAGAATTCCTGGCATTTTTCTCAGTTATGCTGGTCCTTGTTCTCCTCAGGAGGTATGTCTTATAACCCTGGAAAGTTCTTAATTTTAATTCCTAACAAAATTTTGATACTTTAGTCTATAGGTTTCTACTCCAATTTTACATACCATACTGATCGACTATTTATCCTAACCATTATTTTTATTCATTGAACATCCATGGCATGTTTTCCATAGGGCAGATGTTGGGGGTACAAGATAACCAAGCTGGAGATGAATAGGTTGTATTCCTTGCCTTCTATGCATTAAACATCTGGAAGGGGGGATTTAAATAAGAAACCCAAAGGTTACGATATTGAGGTGTAAGTTCTTCAATAGAAACTCACAGTGGCTCAGCCTGGGGCAGAAAAGCTTTCAGGAAGGAAAGAGAAGTAGCTTGAACATCCTTATGTTCTTGTCACTGTCTTCTTCAGTGTCCTGAATTATATCACTGTCTTTGTAGGTCACTGCTATGCAAAGCCTGTTGGAGCCAGTGCATGAAATATTTGTCCTCCTAGAATGTGAACCCCAGGAAGGCAGGCACCTTGGCTGTCTTGTTCACTCCCAGGCCACAAGACAGTCTGGCACTTAATTGAGGGTACAAATATTTCCTGAATGAATGTATGACTTAGATCTGAATGGAAGTAGAAGAAATGGGTAATTCTTTTTAAGGAACTTAGTCCTGGACAGGTAATTCATACGGCTTTATGTACCATTAAATTATGAAAACCTTCCTGTTGCCTGTACGTGACCTCATTTCCAAAGATTTACCCAGCTGAATGTCAGCCCATAAATTTCATTAAAATCCACTAACCTCATCAGGAATTCTTTTTGAAAAAGGCACAGTGTTCCTAAGCTATTAGATTTGGTATGGAGATTGCTTGGTGCATTGTTCTTGCTTTCAAATTTTACATCTGTCACTATCTTGGAGTGTTGGTGTACACAGAATATTCAGAGAGTCCCCTCTGTTGGTTATTTTAGTGTCCTTTACTTTTTTTAACATAAAAAGGGAAATTCTTTAAAACACCCTGTTTAAAAGTACTGCAAGTAGAAAGAATCTCAGTAGCTTAGTTATCCTCCCACAAAAAAAAAAAAAAAAAAAAATAGTGGACATACGGAGGCCCATTCCTGGAATCTAAGTATTAGAAGATCTG
The DNA here is from genome assembly GCF_964194105.1 of Spermophilus citellus. NCBI lineage: Eukaryota > Metazoa > Chordata > Mammalia > Rodentia > Sciuridae > Spermophilus > Spermophilus citellus. The sequence continues at coordinate 144,625,830 of NC_138185.1, forward strand.
ACAAAAAGTAGTCTGTTGATTTGGGTGACTTGTGTGGCCCAGAAAAAGAATTATGCTTCATCTTGTGAGTCACGGGTCCCAGAACCAATGACAAAAGATGAGAAATTGACTTAAAGAGTAGATCTAATGACACGCAAACATAAGTATCACTGTATAATTTTTCAAGTTCATTCCGTAGGGCCCTGGATGCTCTTCTGCTTCTGGGACTATAGTGCTTAAGAGAATGAGATAAGACAAAGTCACGAACATGCATTTATGATATGAACCTGGGCACTTAAAGTGTCCTAGGAATAAGTTTTTAAAAAAATAAGGTTCAGAGCAACATTAGATCAGAGACCAAAATTTTTCTGGCATGACTTTACCACCAGTCCTTGCTGCCTCTGAGTGACAGTGAACATCAGGATTTGGTACAGTATGCCAGATAGCTCCCATTCATTCTTATTCCTGGCTGATGTATCTAAAGCAGAAAGAAATCAAAGAAGTGTGTGCATTTACCTGGGTGTGGTCACTCATCTGGTGTTTTCCGATTGGATGGGAGAGAAGAGTACAAAGTTATAATGTTATAGTTAGAAAGCCTCAGGTAGAGCCTGAAATTCCCTGGTACCAACTATATAATTATTTTTTCCTTTTTATGGAAGAGAAATTGTTAATAAGTTGACAGCTATTTCTAGGGAAATGTCATAGGCCACTGCATTTGTTCACATCCCATAGCAGCATGTTCTGCCTGAGGGAGAATTAATTGCATATGTGAACCCTAATGGCTGTATGCCTCCTTGATCAATTTAGGGAAAACTTTCCCTTTTGCTTGTTTCCCTGAAACTTCCAAAGGGAATAGCCATGGGAGGCTGAGTACATTTTGCAATCAAACTCCAGCCTCTGCTTCCTTTGTCAATGTGAAAAGTTAGAAACTTTTTGCAACTGGAGCAGAAGGGGTCCTGAGGCTGAGGATGCCTCTTTTTTTTTCTCAGTCCCGAACATAAGTATGTAATTCTAGCTGGGACCAAGGACTGTTTGGACACTTCCAGTAAAAGAATGAAAGAGAAAATAAATCCCCAACTTTTTTTTGACGTTGTATTTAATAGAAAAATGACTGATCCTCCATCCAGTGACTATTTGAGTGTCCGCCATGTTTCAGGCACTGTTCTGGGTAGTGGAGATACAGCAGGGAACAAAGCAGTTGCCACAGAGGTTGCATTTTAATGGGAGGGATAGATATAATAAATACATATTATTAGAGGGTAAGTGCTAGTTTCAAAAGAAGACAGATGAACAAAATGGGAATTCATCAGGAGAATGGGGTTTTACTTTTATATTGGGCAACGAAAGAAGGCTTTCTGGCAAGGTGACATTTGGGATAATACCTAGAGGAAGTGAGGAAGGGAGTGCTGCAGGTTCTGGGAGAAAAGCATGTGGGTAAAACAAAGAGTTGGAAAAAGAGAAAAAAAAAAAAAGAGTTGGAGGAAGGATCACCCTTCAAAAGTTCAAGTTCCAAGGGAGAGGTCAGTGTAGTTGAAACAAAGCAAGCAAAAGAGTGCTACAGGAGAATTGTAGGGAAGTGTTTAAGAGAGACAACTTGATGCTTTGAGATATACGTATGTCATGAAATGATCACCACGATCAAGCCAGTTGACATTTCCGTCTCACGGAGTTACCTTTGTGTGTGGTGAGAACATTTAAGATCTACTCTCAGCAATTTTCAAGTACACAGTATATTATTGTTCATTGTAGTCACATGCTTTAGCATTTATTCATCCTCGTGTAACTGAAGCAATTTTACCCTTTGACCAACAGCTCTGCCCACTCCAACCCTGGCAGCCACCATGGTACTGTTTATGTGATCTTGACCATTTTAAATCTATATAAATGAGATAATGTAGTATGTCTTTCTACATCTGGCTGATTTTACTTAGCATAATGTCCTCCTGTCTTGTCCATGTTGATGCAAAAGGCGATATTTCCTTTTTCAAGAACATGTGATATTCCTGTGTCTAAGAAAGATTTTTTTAATCCAACATCTGTCAACATTTAAGTTAATTTGTATCTTGTCTATTATAAACAATGCTGCTGTGAATATAGGGGTATAGATATTCCTTTGGCATACTATTTTATTTCCTCTTGATATGTACTCAGGCAGGATTACTGAATCGTATGGTGTTCTATATATTTTTTAATTTTTCAAAAGATCTCTCTACTCTTTTCCAGAATAGCTGTAATGTTACACTCCCACCTTGGGAACGGTAACTGGTATCTATCAAGTGTACAGGAGTTCCCTTTGTTCCACATCCTTGCCAACTCATTTTCTCTTTTAAATAATAGCCATGTTAACAGGTATGAGGTGGCATTTCGTGGTGATTTTGCATTTGGAGGCTGGTCTATTCTTAGGACTTGGTAGGCTATGATAAGAATTCTACCTTTCCTCTAATGAGACAGGAAGCTATGGAGGGTTTGAGTAGTGGAATGAATTGATCTCGGGTTTAAAAGACACTGGCACTGTGTAGAGACTTGAGTGAGAAACAAAGTCAGAGGTGATTACAGTAACTGTGACAAGAGATGGCAGGAGCTGGTAGACGGTGGTGAGGATATAAGTTGGTGCAACTTACAACTATGTTAAAGGTAGAATGGACAGGATTTCTCAGTGATGTGGATGTGAAGTGAAAGAGAATCAGTATAACTTCAAGATATTTTTTATTTTCTTTCTTTTGCTTGAGCAACATAAAGAAAGGAGTTTCCATGTCCTGAAGTAGAGGAAGAGATAGAAGGAACACCCCTGGGGGAGACAATCCATCGACATACTATACTTGGGGTGCCTCTTGGACATCCAAGTGGAGATATTGAATATGCAGGTGGAGGTATAAGTCTGGAATTCTGAGGAGAGGTTTAATCTGGGAGGACATATGTGTTGTAAGCTATACAAAGCTTTTGAGTCATGAAACCACCATAGAGAAGGGTACAGGAAAGAAGAGCACCTAAGGATTCAATCCTCTCTCCCCCAGCATTAGAGAGGGGGAAATGAGACTGAGAAGGAGCTTCCAGAGCATAGGAGAAAAAAGTAAATTAATGTGTATTTTATGAATGTGAATTTCACAAGCCAAATGATGAAAGTGTGAAAGGAAAGGAAAACTTCATCAACTTTGATTCTTGGTCTCATGAAATTTCCCTCTTACTGCACTTTGCAATAATCAAGGATCCAGAGATAGGTGGGTAGCCGTTCCAAATTTTTGATAGATGCTAAACAAAGAAATACCAAAGGGGTAATTAAACTAAAACTAAAACAAAACAAAAGCAATGACAAATTTGTCAAAAAGCTGACTCTCATCCTTGTAGAGTTGGACTTTGGACTGGTTATACATGTTTAGTTGATAAAGTTGGGCTACTTGCTAAATATTTGTGGGTGTGACCTCATTCTAAAACTTTACCCAAAAACTTAATCTAAAACCTTAAGTTTATAATTTATAAAGTAGGATTAAGAATATTTGAATGTGGGACTGGGGTTGTGGCTCAGTGGTAGAGCACTGACCTAGCATGTGAGAGGCACTGGGTTCAATCCTCAGCACCACATAAAAATAAAGGTACTGTGTCCATCTACAACTAAAAATAAATATTTAAAAAATTCTAAAAATTGGAATGTCTCAAGAGTCACTATAGAAGCAAATATCATCAGTCCTTTAAGAGAAATCTTTATTGTGTAATTTTTATGCATAAGCATTTTTGTTAATATGATTAGTTTTCAGAATATGATTCTTTTCATAGAGTTCACAAATGTTTCTCTGTGCAGTGCTCAAGTACTATGTTAGGCACTGAGGATTCATAGGGAAAGGGGAGACTCTTAAAACTGAAAGATGCAAATAGTAAAAACTATTCATATTTGGAACATATGAAATAGGTGACCAGTGCCATTAATCTCTGTGAAATAATCTGCAGATTGTCTCATCAATCCAAAAAGCCCATCCATTTTCTTTCTTTTTTTTATCCTGGTGCTAGGGATTGACCCCAGGGATGCTTTACCACTGAGTCACATCCCTAGCCATTTTTTTTTTTTTTTGAGAGTAAAATGCTAAGTTGTAGAGGCTGACTGGAACTTGCAGTCCCCCTTTCTCAGCCTGCGGAGTTGCTGGAATCTCGGGCATGAACCACTGTCATTGGCCCCCACTTATTTTTCATTGAAGAGATGATTTGGGGTAAAGCTTCAGATTAAGTTGACATCCATGTCTTTACCTATATTTAGCAAGTAGCTCTAACTTTATCAGTTCCCTAAAATAGAGCCTGATGTTCAAGACAAGTGGGTAGGACATGTCTTCCCCTTTAAAGCAGCAAATGGTTATGGATTTTACTCTGCATTTGAACATGGACCGGGAGCTCTGCTGGCCTGCACGCTGTCCCATGTGTTCAGGCTCATGAGCTTCTCGGCACTGGTGATGCGCAGATCTAACTATAGGGCTGTCATCAGCTGCCTGATGATCTACCTTAAATAGAGCTGTCAGCCATTTTGTCTTGTCCCAGAATGTTCTTTGCTAACAACCCAGAGAGAAGAGAGAGAGTCAAGGTGCCCCACCATCAGCTCAGAAATGGCAAACGTGGCACTCTGTTGTTCCAGCCGTTGGGCTGTGAGCCAGGGAGTGAGAAGGCAGCAATAGGAGGGAATAAGCAAACTCCATTTTCAAGTTCAAAGTTCTTTGGCCAAAAGTACTTGCTTTGTCAGAGATGACCTGTGACAGTGAGATCTAAGCTGAAGGCGGAATGTCCTTGTTCAGGGACAATCACTCAACACCACCACAGGTTGAGTCTATGACTGGAGGGCCTGGCACGTATGAACCACATAGCTTGGAGGGAATCTGACATATGATATACCTTGGATTTTAACCACTTTCCCCCTTTTATTTCACATTTTGAGCTGATGAGCACTCCCTCCAGTATTGCAGTCACTGGACGCAGAAATGTTTTTATTGGCTTCAGCACTCTGGCTGTTCTCCCTGGCATTGTGCTGTATGATTTTTTTTTTTTTTTTACTATTCAATGTTGTTTGACCATGTGAAAGGGCTTCAAGCTATTTTTATCAACACCATCACTATGAGCCTTAGAGACAGCAGACATGAATTCAGTTCTATTGGTAAGGTCAGTATCTTGGAGTAAGAGATCCAGTTTGGCATCATGATAAAGAAGACAGACTCCTCAGACAACCCTCAGTTCAAGGTCTGGGTGTCTCATTTAAAAACTGTGTGGCACTGGGCATTCACTTACCCTTTCTGTGCCTCACCCCTTTACCAAGTAGGGAGCATATTAGTACCCACATTTTAGGGTTTTGTAAGGATTAAACGGTTACTGTAACGCAGTGGTACATAATGACTGTTCTTTAGATATTCACTGTTATTAAAATTGCGTAACTCCTCTGAGCTTTGGTGTCCACACTTGTAAAGTGGTTATGTTGTTAGGTTGACTTAAATAATCTAGGGGGACATATCAGTATAGAGTCTGATAGAGAAGTGCTAAATGAATGATATCATTGATAATAAGAAATGCAATCTAAACACTTTTGAAATGGACTTAAAAACCTCATTATCACTTTATTATGTCAGCATCTGTTCTCATTTGATTATTCCATTCTGGCTCATCGATGAAACAGTGACCCTTATGGGTGAGAGTAAGGAAATCTCTTGTAATCTGATTGTCTATCTGTCAGTCAATGTGTTTTGCCAAACATGCCATTCCCAGCTTAGATGAAAAAGCATAAGTTTTCTGCTCTCATAAACTTTAGATTATAATGTAAAAATATATCCATGCAATAAACTATAATTTGGTACATAAAATACATTTGTCACCAGAGTTCCATTGCATGGGTATAACTCTGCAGAGAAGATAATTCTCTGTGATGCCATGAGAATATAGGCATGGGAGCAGGTGATGTCTCCTAACCAGATTTTAAAACAAAAAACACATGCCTATCATTGGGGATTGTCAGTTCACCTGATTCAGATGTAGTAGGTGACATGGGACCGGGAATTTGGAAGTCCTCAAATGCTAGTTCGGGAAGTTTGTATTTGTTTTGTGAACATTGGAGAAAAAGCCATTGAGAATTTTGAGCAGGAAAAGCATCAGAAAACTCTGTCTCTGGAAATAGGCCAGATTAAGAATGCCAAAAGAGCCTGTCTTACCCTCAGACCTTCAATCTCCTTTTTATCCTTTGCCCATGTGCTCTGCAACAGGAAAAAGGCAGAACTGAGAAAGGGAAGATAACGTCATCCAAACCTGGTTTTCATAGTTGGAAATGCCATTAACACACATGGGGAAAAATAAAAGTGACAGACTGAAAAGTTCTTTGTGTGCATTGGGACATGTCAGTGTCCACAAATCCAGGAATTCATTTAGGAATAGGTGGAGGTTTAGAACCCTAGAAGCCCAGGTGGCTGGAGGCACCAGTCATGTGGCAACTCCTCAGAAGCAGCTAGAGGCCTGAAGAATGGACAGATTGCCAAGGAAAGGTGACAAAGACCAGTTCTTGGGAAAGCCCTAACTTCAGGGGTCTCAGGAGAAAAATGAGATGGGAAGGATTCATCAGAAAGAAGAGCTGGGAGGACAGATTGAATATGGGAATGGAGGGTTTGAAGAGGAAGCATTTTGGAAGCGTAAGCTTGACTGGGAGGCAGTGAGGCATGAGAATGAAGGAGAGATGGAGCCAGATGTGTTAGATAGAGCTCAACAGTGGGGGCAGATCCAGCCGAGACATTTTGACCTCTTGGATTACAAGCAGGGTATCTTTATATGATCCTGAAGATATTATTTCCTAGGGGCTTAAAAGATTCATACCCCTTACCCATAAAGATAAGGGGCTGAATCTGAAAGGTCTTGTTATTCACGCCTACCTTACTGATTACCCTCCAACTTGGCACTTTCTTCTGTTTCTCTTTCTTTTAAAGATAATATATGTAGTTATTTGATATTGACTGAATTATATGTGCTCTGATTCCTACAAAAAAGAATATCTATGGTTTTATCCCAGTGAAATCAGAATTAGAACAAGCTAAAAATAAGGAAGCAGAAGACCATAAATTTATAATGGCATATAACCCCTCAGTTTTTACTTTTTGTTTTCTATCAAAAGATCAGCCATTCTTACTGAAGCAGAGGAAATACGGGGGGTGGAGGTGGCTTCTTGGAACTGGAAAACTTGAAGTTGAACTTGTCTAATGGAACTAAGAGAATGAAAAAGCAAGAGATCAGTTTCAAAGAGTGGAAGAGTCTAGTTTTGATTTTAGAAATGGAATTGTTTCAGGTGATGGAAAAGAAGGTTTATCATGGTATGTTACTGAAGCAGAGTAGAAATAGTTGGATACAGAAGTTCATTTTGGACAGATGGTCCACATAAACCATAGTTACTTGGGATGATAGCTGAAGTGGAGTAGAGAAAAGCTGGAAGCTAAATCTTTGTACCCACAAATTCATTATTACATAATTAATGAGTCTTTCCTTACAAAACAGTGTATAGCCATAGTATCCTAGCAGGATGCTTTTTCATTGGTAGATAGTCAGTAGACTGAAGTCGTATTAGATTTTTTTTTTATTGTCATTAAGAGTCACGTAAATGATGAGAGAAGTAGCCAAAGATGATGTGGAGGGTAGATTTTGCATACCAAAATGGAAGAGGTTTTGCACATAGATGAAGAGTAATAGTCTAAATGTAGCACTGGGACTAACGAGAGGAATGTAAGCCTCTATAGAGCTAGAAGCAAGATGCAGAAGCATTTGCAACCTCTGATTAAGGGGGGTGCCTTGGAAATGATACCTTTGGGCAGTACCCAAATTTGATTTAGAGCAAACTGAGAAAGGATGAGAAATAATTGCTTAGCAGGGAGACAGTGCAGGTCAGTACAGGCATGAGTAAATTTGGAAAGGCTGGGAACTGAAGGGGCTTGTGTTCGGTATATTAGTAGGAAATGAAAGCAGCAATGAGATCAGTTGAATTAACTCATCTTGTGACTCCAACTGGAATTTGCTGTAAAGATTTTAGTATATCAAGCACTTGAAGGTTCCAGATGTCTAGCTGTTGTAGGGAACAAAGGCTGGTGCAGGCTGCCACTCCAGGTGGTGTCAGCAGTTAGGTCAGCATTGAGCATAAGGTTCCAGATGGAATCTGGAAAAAATAAGTAGTATTAAAAGAAGCATCAGTTTGGCCAAGAACTCCACACTCACATGTGTGTCACTCAGACTGCCCAAATATAAACACACTGGGACAGGGCCGCTCCTCACAAATTGAATCAGAACAGGTTTGTTTCTTCCATCACTTTCTTGGAATCCTGTGTTTTAAGGATATGGAAAATCTCAGAAGACAAACAGACCCCGAGCAATCCAGTGCAAGGTCAAATCAAGGTGATTTGGGCACCTTGGAAGGAAAGGGAATGGAACAAGCAGTCATGGAAAGGGACCTTGAAAGCAAACTTTAAAGGGGAAACTTGATTTCACTGATTTGTGGGAAAATGTGGTCCGTAATCAGATGCTTTTTTCTTTCAAATGCCTGTTTTGGGTTCTTGTTGTCATTTGTTTGTTTTACCAGTGAATTTTGTATTTCTCAATGCAGGGTGTTCTTGGTATTTTGGAAGGAAAAAAAATGTACATTGAGGACTTCTTCTTACATTATAGACCATTTAACTTCCATGACCCTGGGTTCCAAATGCAAGTAGCAGCCCCCAGTAATTTTGACAACTAAGAGTATTCCATTACTGCCAGTACCCTTTAGGAGGGTCACATTAGTTCTGGTAGATACAGGATCTAGATGGAAACTCCACACAGAGAATATTTCATTCCTTTCAGGCATTTCATTGAACCCCAGTTTTAGGAACAGTGATATTCTGGAGTTTTCTTCTGTCTCAATTAAAATGAGAACCTTGAATTCTGACTTCACATAAGCAGAAGTTCTTGAATTTTTTTTACTGACTCAATACGATAATGGACAATGACATTTCAGTGCCTTAGTAAAACTCTTCCCCCCGCCCCCAGTCTTTTCATACATCTGCAATTTGTGGCTTCCCAAATTTCACCATAGCCCCTCACCTATTTGGGGCAGCAGCAGACATTTTTGTGGGCTCTGTTAGTAGTGTCCATGTTCACACTTCCACCTAGTGGACTCATTTTATTTATTGACTTGACAGATACATCATAGACAACAGTTTAAGAAACCATTTTGACTTAGTCTACCTTTCCAACACTGCTTAAGTCAACTTTTTCTCTACTGTGACTAAAAGACCTGATAATTATAGAGGAAGAAAAGTTTATTGGAGGGCTCATGGTTTCAGAGATCTCAGTTCATTGACAGCTGTCTTCCTTCCTTATTGGGGAAGAGTATGATGGAGGGAAGCAGCTCACATGATCAGGAAGCAGACTCCACTAGCTAGATACAAAATGTATACCCCAAAGCCACACCCCCCAATACCCACATCCTCTAGCCTCACCCTACTACCTTCATTATCACTCTGTTAGTCCCCATCAAGGGGTTAGTTTACTGATGGATTGGTCATAACCCAATCATTTCTCCTCTAAACCTTCTTGCATTGTCTCACACATAATCTTTTTGGGGACACTTCACATTCAAACCCTAACAGACACTCAAGGACAAACCCTAATACTGGGGGGACATGAGGAAAAGATAGAGCAATGGATGAAATAATGCTAGGGAGGAACCTGCAACTGGCTCTCCTCTTTGGTCACGTTTTTAACCTAACCACACTGTAGTCTTTCTGATGTTTAACTTGATAGAGAGCATGAGAGGAGCAAGGATGAAAGCTTTGGCAGGAAAAAGGTCCTTTCTACTTCAGGCAAGAAGTGCACATATGAGTGAAAATGGAGTTCAGACTCCTTCCTAGGACCATCAGCAAGAGGAATGCTGTTAAAGCAAGCTTTCTGAAATTTTAGGAGGGCTGCTTTTGAGAATGTGGGAAGGAGCTCCCTTCCTTGAGAATTTAGAATGGCTCTTCTGCTTGACCTTTAATTCTTCTTTCCAATTTGAATCTTCAAGGCTTCTTTTCCCACTCCCCTTCTGTGACACTCCAGAACTTTAATCCATCATTCCCAACACATGTGCTGCCTACTGCCGATGCTTTCTTCCTCCAACAAATCATTTCTCCCACAACCTGAAGTAAGCTCTCCCTCCATTAATGTCACTTCAATCCAGTTTCTTCTGTATCTGTTCCCTTTTAATCCCATTTTATTGCTTTAATCCATATTTGGAAAGATTGCTTAGATTTATTTTTATATTCATCTAAGCATTGAAGTGTTTTGCTCAGCCATATAGACTGTATGCCTTTTTGTGTATCTCAGAAGCGAGGCTCATGCCGTATGTAGTCTCTCCTTTCCCCAGTCAGGCTAAGTATTCTTTATCTGATCAAAATGCTCGGACTAGAAATGTTTTGGATGTCAGATTTTTTTTTCAGATCTTGGAAAATGATATATCTTTAGGATGAGATTCAAGTCTAAACACACAAATTATTTCATATACACATCTAATGCATAGGTAATTTTATATAATATTCTTAGTGTACCTGTGTTTTGACTGTGGCCCATTGTAGGAAGTCAGCTGTGGAATTTTCCACTCGCGGCCTTATTCTGAACTCAAAAGAGTTTTTTATTTTGGAGCATTTTGGATTGAGGATTTTCAGATGAGAGATGCTAAACCTGTATTTGCTTTGACTGACTTTACTCCAGAAGTTAGTAGCATTCTGATTCACAGCAGATGCTCAGTAATGCCATGTGAATATAAGCATGTGGATAAAAACTCTCCTTCACTAATAAGGTTTAAAACAAAAGAAAGGATGTGCCTGTCATTGGGGATTGACGCCTGCCTAATTCTGAGGGAGACGGCCTCTTTCCACTCACATTGTGTCTCTTCTCCTGGCAGGAAGATGAAGTGGTACTCCAGTGCATTGCAAGCATTCACAAGGAGCAAAGGAAGTTCTGCCTGGCTGCTGAGGGGCTTGGGAATCGCCTCTGCTTCTTGGAACCTACCTCAGAAGCCAAGGTGAGATCAATTGCCTGTCCTGCACCTTTCCCTGTTGGCCTCTCTCTAGTCATTCAGGGGAGGAGACTGCCAAAGATGGCAATGAAGAAGAAAGTTGGAAGAAAAGACAGATTTATTTTTCAAACTGGAAGCAAATCAAACTCTCCTAGCCTGGGAAATGGGGTAACATAGGATCCCCAAACAGTGAAGGAGTAGAGGTGCTCCTGTCTGTCAGCATTCTCCAGGATGCCAGGATTACTTGAGCTTGCCCTGACTGAGGAGAATGCCTTCTTTGTTATTAATTCCTAGAAATCTAAGTGTATATTCTTTCCTCCCAGCAGTCATTTTTGCACTATGGGGACTCTGAGTTGCTTACGCAGCAAGCACACCCTCTTTGAGTTCTGACTAGGTGGATAGAGATTGTTCTAACAATTTGCCTACTGGGACCTGATGGGGGAGAGGACTATTTGCTCTGGTCCCTCCCTTTGCTGGGGCCAAACTTTTCTTCCTTCATTTTCAGCCTATGTCTGCTTTTTCATAATCTGTATGTCAAGTGGATCTGTGTGCTCAGCATTTTGGGAGCATATTGAAGTCCTGACAAGACCTGTATATCAGTTAGGATTCTCTGAAGAAATGGGACCATGTGAGTGGGTGGGTGGGTGGATACAGATAGGTTTATTATAAGAAATTCATTTGTGTAATTGTGGCTGGTGAGTCTGAAATCTCAAGATGAGATCAGCTGGAAACTCAGGCTGAGTTAATGCTGTAGTTAGAAGCAGAATTTCTTCTCCAGGAAACCTGACTTGTTGTTCATAAGGTCATCAATTGATTGGATGAGGCGCAGCCAAGCTACCAAAGATAATTGCCTTTATTGAAGGTCGAGTGTAGATGTTAATTCTATTCTAAAATCTACACAATACTGTCACATCAAAACTTTGATTAAATAACTGTAGTATGAACTAGCCAAGTTAACATACAACCAACCATCACATCCTCTAAGCTGTTTTTCTTAGCCCATTTTTTAAAATCAGAAAATGATTTGCACAATCACTGGAACATCATTTCCCACATAATCATGCACAACACAAACACATAAATTTTGGTCAGGAGTGATGGCCATATCTCCCAGAAGATCCTTCCTTCATTTAGATGCTTCCCCATCCTATCTAGGACATGGATTTCTGAGGACCAACATTGGTCAGTAACTTGTAGGACTAAGTCTACTTAAAATAGTAGCAAGAAAGAGTTTTGTCTTTTTTGAGGTCTTAGACTTGATTTCCCTGAGCTCTTTTTCTCATTTGCTTTTGTTTTTTAGCTAGGCATTTTTCTATTCATTCTCAGAAGTCTGAGATAATAGGAAGAAAATTAGATTCAAAGTCAAGAAGTTAATCTTCAACCATTAACTAATCATATGACCATGGACAAGTTTTCTCATCTGCCAAATTGGATGCAATATGGTGCAGTTGAAGGAGTGCTGGCCTGAATTAGAAACTATTTTGTAGACACTCCTGAGTAGGGCATGAGGTAATGATTTCGGGAACAGGTTCTAGAGCCAGATTGGCAGAATTGGAATCCTGCCTCCACCACTCACCAGGTAAGTCCAGACCTTGGGCAAGTATATCTCACCTGAGTTGAGTTTCCTCATCTGCCCAGTGGGAATAAATTCTTATCTACCTAACAAGCTTGTTCTCGGGATTAAAGGGGTGAATACATGTTAGTACAGGTAAATTGCCTAGCAAATGATAAGCTCTACATAATCATTGTTTAGTGTGATTTAATTTGGGGCAACCTAATTAAATTGAAACCTGGTTTCTGGTGACTGAAAATAAAGAGAAATGATATATATGAAGGTTGTAGTACTGAACCTAATGTTACACACTGAATAAGAGCTAGAGTTGATGACAATACTAAGTAATATTGTTATCTTTTTTTGGCTTAAAAAGCTTATATTATGTGAATGGCAGAAAATTTGTGGGTCAGCTTCGAACTTACAAAATCTCAAGCTTTAAAATGAAAGTCTTAAAGATTCATTTACTTGTAAAATTACATAATTCTATAAGCATGACTCTATTTAAATTGATCCAACTTAAACCAGATTAAAAAATAAAACTATATTTTGTGACCTAACAATGCTTGTATACCCCAGGTATAAAAATGACAATTCATATCACTCTTAAGTGCCTAAGGGATGAGAAAATATTCTAAATCCCTCTTGGCTAAATGATTCTAATGTTAATGTTTTCATTCTGTATTTAAATAAGATAACAGACTGAAGACTCTTTAAAGGAGATACAGTAAATCATACATAATCTTACCACCTGGTCACAACTGTTTTCATTCTTGTCTTTGTCCTCTTGCATGTGTATATGGTCAAAGTTGAACTCACAGTGGCTATTCGAACAGTTCCTCATTGCTATGTAATCTTTCTCAATGTTAAAAAAAAATCATGCTTGTGGTTTCATTGGTTTATTTTACCTTTCTGGAATAAATATTGAGGAATAGAATCCATAGGGTCTTGTCAGACATCTGTAGGACCCGGATACCTTTTCAAATCCCAGCATTCACCTTCTTTAATCCATAGGGTCAGGTACATGCTTTCCCAAAAGATTATATCAACTGTTATAGTTGACATTCCCACTATCATTGTGTGTGTGTCTTTAAGCAACTGCAACACCAAAGTTGTCATAGAGAAATAGGGGCAAGATCATGGAAAAGATAGAGTAGGTTTTCAGATTTCCTGTTGTCATTCCTGGGAACAGCCTTGCTTAGATGAGCCCACTTTGTGAGAGCTTCATTCTTTCCCAAGATCAGCTCCAACTATGCATGCCTCTCTCTGGCTGCCTGTCCCCTCCCTTTTCACTAAATAGTTGTTCTAATTTTCTTCCCTCAAATTTCACAACCAGCAATGCCACTCTTAGGTTCTTGGAACCTAAGATAAGTCATGCAGTGAGGTGAGAAGGTGTATTTCTGAGCTTGGTGCTGAGCATGAGGCACAGACATCAAACACTGTACTCATCAGCTGCTTATGGAAGCAACCGATGATCTTGGATGTTCCCAGCCAAGGGCATTTCAAGCTAGTTGAGACTCAGTAAAGTGAGATGAACTCTAGGGGGAAGGAAAGGATTAGAGAAAGAAGAGTTGAGATAAGGTAGTCAAAAGACCTTTTTCATGTCTGGGTCTGAAAAAAGGAGGTCCAAAGAATGAGGTGGTAGGAAATAAGCAAATAAGTATAAAATCATCATAACTGTCTAGCACTGGGGAGAGCTCTTGTGATTTGACCCTGTATGATGTGGCCTATCCTTCCTTGAAGGTCCCCTAAATCTGCTAGTATTAGATGGTGGAAGCACAACTATTCAGCTTCCCTATCAAGTAAGCACAGGTCCAGGAATTAAAAAGGGACCTTTCCTTGTAGGAAAGACTCGGTTATAACCAGAGACCAAGACACATAAGAGGAAATGTTCTTTTATTTTCTTAATAGTAATAAATGCCATTTATGATCATTTTAAAGTAGAAAACATATCGGGACTGGTCTTCTCAAAAGTACAAAAGATGAGAACACTGGCTTCCTAGCTAGAAGTGTCAAGCAATGCTCTTATGCAGAAATCCTTGTAGCTGTTCAGGGACTGGCTCTGAATTTCCCACCCCCAGATTTCCTGCTCGGGCCACAGCAGGCTTGTGTGAAAGTCACCATGGCTTAAATGCCTCAGGCACCGCAGGAGCCAGTATGTCTTACAACAACTTCACAAGCACAGCATTTGGGGACCCTGCAAAAGATGTCCCTAGCTACTACAACTGTTGCCACACTCATGCAATCACAAAGATGCAGCTGCCCATAAGTTATGGATGGTCTGCCCAGGCCAGATGCAGGCTGCCAATCAGGGGTCACTTTCATCACCAGCAGTGTTCCCTGGTAACATGCCAGTTTTATCTGATTGCCCCAGGAACAAAACTGGAAAGTTAATTGGGAGGTTAAATTCCCATGCAGAAGTAGAAAACAGTTTCATAACCATTACCCCACAGTAATCTTCATTGATGACAATTACTCAACTTCTGTGGTCTTGTCAGACGTCTGTAGGACCCGGATACCTTTTCAAATCCCAGCATTCTTTAATAATAGATCATCATCAAAAAGTGAAAAGTATATGGAACTTTTTGTTTCATTAATTTTAAAGATGAGTTAACTGAAATAGGTGGAGTGAAACAATGTAGCAATGTAGTGTAGTTCCTCTAAGTCAGTAGCAAGTTTTCTCAAATCCTTGGGCCCTGGGTGTATGAGCACCAAGTTCTACCACCACTCCCCACCTCACCCCTGCTTTTTTTTTTTGGTACCAGGAATTGAACCCAGGGGCACTTAGCCACTGAGCCACATCCCTAGCCCTTTTTACATTTTTTAAATTTTGATACAGGATCTTGCTAAGGCTGGCTTTGAACTCCCAATCCTCTTGCCTCAGCCTTCAGAGTCTCCTCCCTTTTGAGAAACACTTTGTCTTACTGATCATGGCCAATATAAACTGGAAAATCCAACTTTAAAATCCAGTTTCCAAAATGAAGGTTTTCTATTGTTTTCACCTCATGTGTTTAAGATAAAGAATAGTCTGTTATCATTTCTTGAAAGCTGTACAGGTTCTCAAGATCTAAGATTATACATTAGCTGTTGAATAAACATCATTATATATATGACATAAATCGACATACAGTTTTTAGCTAAAAATAACTTTCCATTATTTTTTTAATCTTGAGTTTAGAATTTGCTATTTACTCAAAAAAAAAAAAAAAGTCTCCAAGTTTGCAAGACAGAGGCTAGGCCTGAGGTTGTACATGTTCTTTGAACTTTTGATGTATATTTTAGTAAGTTGTATTCTCTATGGACCTGAGTATGAAAAATTAAACTACTACAAAATTTATTTCAAAAAACTCAGGTACTTGGGGAATGGTGGCGCGTACCTGTAATCCCAGCAACTCTGAAGGCTGAGGCAAAAGGATCACAAGTTTGAGGCCAGCCTCAGCAACTTGGAAAGACCTTGTCTCAAAATAAAAAGAGCTGGGGATGTTGCTCAGTGGTAAAGCACCCCTGGTTTTAGTCCTTGATATCCAACAAACAAAAACACCCCTACCAAACTTTCATGTAGTATGAAAGAGTGAATAAGTAGAGATTGTGGTTGTCTTTTTTACATTAATTGGGCATCCTGTGCTATATTCCAGGTACTTTAATGGTGCCTACTGCTTAAGTTTTATGTCCCTATGAAGCAAACATTGTCATCACAAAGAAGAAACATTAAGAGTTTCAATTGTTGAGTGATTTCCTGAAGATCCTTCACTCTAAACTTAAATCACTAATTTCTATACTACTCAGAAATAAAAGGTATCATACTTAAGGGTGAAGAAGCCACACTATCTTTGTAGTTAGGCTTAAAGAGTACTGGGTGCCTCTTCATGCCTCTCCACAACTTTTCTACGTCTGTCCATAAATTCCTAACATCCCGAAGTTAGAACTATGCATTTAGCTTAGATCATAGAGGAACTATGAAAATATAAACGTTGTCAACAAGCACATGAAATAGCATTATTTTTTATAACATTTTTTACAGCATAAGTGAGTTACTGTATATTTTCTTCAAAGTTTATAAAGGGGAATAAGGCAGATGACTAAGTGTTTCTGTATCTGGGATACAAGGCACAGAAATGGAGAAATTTGGGGTGGTGGGGAGCAGACTTTACTGCATTGAGTTATGCTGGTGTGCTTGTCTGTGAGCACTGCAGTTGAGCACTGTGTAAATATATAGCACTGTGGTCAGTAAACATGACCTTGGAATCGAATGGCCTGGGCTAGTGTTTCTGCTTCCCTTAATAGCTGTGTGACCCTGGGCAAATGACTCTTTCTGCCTCAGTTTCATCCTCTTTAAAACTGTATCCATCTCATAGAATCATTATGAGGATTCAGTGGCATACTTCATGAAGTGCTTTACAACATCATTATATCAAAATTACTATTTTAAGCAGTAGCCTTTATGATCCCTATCGTAGAGTCAGACACATACCAGGTCCTCATGAAATGTTGATTGACTCAGTTATATTGCCTGTATATTAAACTAATTAAATATTTTGAAACCCTGGATTTTAGTATCAGGAGGACATTTCTAGCTTACAAAATATTGAGGAAAGTCAAAGTTAGGTGAAAAGTTTTAAACAATGAGTAGCTGGTTTTAAAAGTCAATGAGTCTGTGGAATATAGATTTTTAATTGTTCTTGTTTCCCATTTGTTTCTGTGTGGTCAGAGAACAAACTGTCTGAATTCAATCTTTTGCAATTTACTGGGACTTATTTTATGGCCCAGCATATGGTTCATGCAGCAAATTTCCCATGTGTACTTGAAAAAATTGTATATTCTGCAGTTGTTGCATATCATACTTTATGAATGCCAAGAGCATTCATAGTAGTGCTCAAACATTCTATAGCATTACTGAATTATACCTACTTGTTCTATCAATTCCTGGAAGGAAGGTGATAAAACTGTTGAAGGTTGTCGTCTCCTTTTAGTTCTATCCATTTTGTGCCATGTATCTTACAGCTCTATTGGTGGGTACATGTGTATTTAGGCTTTCTGTTTTTCTTGATGAGTTGATTCTTGTTAAATAATTCACTCATCCTTGGTCTTATAGTATACTTTGATCTTAGGTTTATTGCCTGTGTGGTTTTGTTTTTACCATGTTTATGTATTTATATCTTTATATTTAAAATATGTCCCTTTTAAATAGCATGGAATTAGGTGCTATCAGCCTCCCCATTTGGTAGTCCCTGTTGTTTAATTGAAGTGTTCAGTCCATTTGCTTTTATTGCAATTAAAAATCTATACTGTTGGGTTTTAATCTTGCATCTGTCTTTTTTGTTCCCTCTGGACTTTGTTCCTTTTTGCTTTCTTTAGGAGAAATTGAGAATTTTTCTGTCTGGTTGTTTTTGTTTTGTTTTTAGTATTCCCTTTTATTTCCTGTGTTGGCTTTTTAGCTCTATCTCTTTATATAATTTTTGAGTAGTTCCTTTGGGAATTACAGCACAAATTAACTCATTACAATCTACCTTGAATAAGTATTATACAATGTTTTAAAGTATTCTTTATGCTATTAATATCATCAGGTGTTTTTATTTATGTTGTAAATTGTGCAGGACGTTCTCTCCTTATTACAGTCAGTCAGTCATCAGAGGGCTCAGTGGTACATGCCTGTAATCCTAGCAGCTCGAGGAGGCTGAGGCAGGAAGATTGCAAATTCAAAGTCAGCCTCAACAACTTAGGCCCTAAGCAATTTGGGGAAACTCTGTCTTAAAAATAAAAAGGGCTACACATGTGGCTCAGTGATTAAGTACCCCCAGGTTAAAAAAAAAAAAAGTGATAAAGAGACTCAGTTGTCTTAAAGAAACTGATTAGAGAGGAAAAGAGTCTTTTATACTATTGACATATTTACCATTTTAAGTACTTACTTTTTATTCTTTCTATTAGATCCAGATTTCCACTTGGCAGGATTTTCCTTCAGTTGGAAGAATTGTCCTTTAGTATTTCTTGGGGAGCAGGTTTGCTAGAGACAACCCCTCCAGCTTTTGCTTGCTTTATTGGAAATGTCCTTTTGTCCCTATTTTTGTGGGCTGTTTTCTCAGGATATAAAATCCTGGCTGGCCTTTTTCTTCTTTCTTTCAGCACTTTAAATAAAGATGATGGCTAATTGTCCTTTGGTCTTGTTGTTTCTAATGGAAAATTAGCTCTCATTCTTACAATCATCCTTCTGTGAATAATAAGTCTTATTTCTTGAAGGATTTCATATTTGTTTTCTTTATAACTTTGATTTTTAGTAGTTTGAATGATGTGTTTGAGGGTAGTTTTGTTTTAATTTATTCTGGGTTTTGCTGAGCTTCATAGATTTCTTGGTAGTTGTATTTCATCAAGTTTGGAAATAGGGACCATGATCTCCTAAAATACTTTATCTGCTGCCTTTGTGCTCTCCTGGAACTCAGTTGCTTATGTTACGTTGTTTTATATTGTTCCATAGATCACTTTGACTATTCTTTTCTTCAACTGTTTTTTTTTTATATTCACTCTTAGTCTGCATATTTCCTATTGACTTATTTTTATTACTGCTTCTGTTCTAGAATGTAAATATGCTATTAACCACTTACAGTTAATGTATTTTAGGTATTTTATTTTAAATTCAAAAATTTATTTTTAAGGTTTTTAATAGTCTCTTGAAATTATCTCTTCTTCCATTAGTCCCATTTTTTTTCCTGAAAAAAAATAAAAGTTTCTATAAAATTTACATTGTGCATGCCTGTAATCCCCAGTGGCTCTGGATGCTGACGTAGGAGGATTATGAGTTCAAAGCCAGCCTCAGCAACTTAGCAAGGACCTAAACAACTTAGTGAGACTCTGTCTCTAAATAACATATAAAAATTGACTGGGGATGTAGCTCAGTGATTAAGTGCCCCTGGGTTCAATCCCCAGTACTCCCCCACACTCCCACCCCAACCCCACCAAATTTACCTTTATAATAGTTCATTTAAATCCTTGACTACTCTTCCGACATCAGGTCTGTCTTGTAAGTCTGATTCTAAGGACCTATTTTTCTCTCAATATTTGAGGTCACATTCTTTTTCTGTTGTTGAATTTTTTATTGTATATTGAGCATTGCAGATGGCATTTATCGTTATTTTCGGGTCTATCACCTCCCCCTGCAGAGTATCTTGCTTTAGCAGGCAGTTAAATTGCTGGTACATCTCCTTGGTCTTGGTCTATTTTAATTTTGCCCTTAGTTGTAGGGCCTAGTTCTTGGTACAGGGATATAACTCGTTTGGGTTTTAATAAAAAGCCTACAATATTTCTTAAAGCCATCTGATACAGCAAGATTTGAACACCCAATTTCTAAACTCCCGAACTTGGTAGCTTCTAAAACTTTTGCTGACTTTTAGCATTCAGATGTTGCTTTTCACTAGGTTATGGGGATGTTGCCCCATATAGCTCATGAGCTGGTCCAAACCTTAAGAGTAATTTGTACATCAGTATTGGGTTTTCATCATCTGTGGTGGCTCCCTCCTTTCTAACATTAACATCTTCAATTTCCAGACAGTCCACCAGCACTAGACTCAGGCTTCTGACTCCATAGCAGCCTTTTCTTATATCTACCCCTGTGGATCTTATGAAGGGCCACACATCTTTCGGGGAAAACTTAATTAAACATGGATATCACTTGGCTGAATTTCCAACTTTAAGAGTTCTATTTCCTCCAGTTTTAGGTTGCTCCCAGTACCTTCAGTTTAATTTTTAATACTCATCCAGAATGTATCATTGTTATTGGCAGCAGAATTATTCTACTGTGTCTCCATCCTGACTTGAAACCCAGACCACATCAATGAATATTCACAGCTCTATGAAGAAGTTGAGTATTCAAAGGAAGAAAATGGTTGCTGAAGCAAAGTCTAGGTTATTAAGAAGGAATTTCCATGATGAGAAGCATGTTTTTAGGCTGTGAGGAAAGGGACTCTAGAAAAGATGATTTCAAAAGAGACCTAACAGATGAGCTGATAATGAGGGGATTAAATTGAGTGCAGCTTTTTTTTCTTTTCTCTTCTTTTTTTTTATAGTTGTAGTTGGACAGCATGACTTTATTTTATTTGCTTATTTTTGTATGTGGTACTGAGGATCGAACCCAGTGCCTCACATATGCCAGGCGCAAGCACTCTGCCACTGAACCACAGCCCCAGCTCCGAGTGCAGCTTTCTTGACATGCACAAGAAAGAGGAGGTGAGGGCACAGACTCCAAAGTAACAAGGATGGAAGTTGAATGTGAACAGGGACTTTTTTACATTGGAGGAAAAGAGGAACTGGTAGAAATCCCATTTGAAATGGAGGTGAATAGAATGGCATTAAATTACATTCAGTTATGGTTTCTGGCAAAGGGACCAAGCAGGGAGGAGTCCAGTGTGACATTAGAGTTATGGGCTATAGCTGCCTCTGATGACATACTGTGTGGTGAAATACTGAAAAAGTACTAAATTAGGACAGAGGGTGGTGATGGCACTTATGAACTGAATTTTAGACATGTTACGTTCAGAAGGCCTGTAAGACATCCAAGAGGAAGTTTTGATAGACATCTGGATACACAGATCAAGAATTCAGATAGAAGTAATATTTAGGAATTATTAGTTTACAGATAGCAAATCAAGATGAGAGTAAGTAGAAAACATGGAATAGAAGAGACAATGTCCCAGAAAATGATATTTAAAAACTGACAGGAGAAACACACTGCAGGGAATAAGCAGGAAATATCCTGAGAGACCAGAGGAAAAATGTACAAGGTTATGTCATATAAGCCACAGTAATCAAGAGAATAGTGTCGAGAAAAAGTAAGAATGCAAGTCAATAGAGAAGAATGCCACATAGAGGTTGAGTAATGTGAGGTTGAAGTGTTTCCAAAGGATGCAGCAATGAAGAGACTCATGGCAGTCCTGGTGGGAGCTCTTCAGTGGGATAATGAGGGCAGAAGCAAATTTAGAGCACAGAAAATAAGGAAATGACGATAATCAGTGCAGACCTCTCTGAGAGAGAATGAGAGGTGCATAGGGTCTCAGGATGGACAGACCTTTCATGCTGAAGGGAAGTTATAGCAGAAACAGAAGAGGAAGGAGATGAGAGGGAGGAGGATGGCTCAGTGTATGGAACTGCTGATATACAATGGCTGGTATTATCAGAAGAGAGGAGGAATTGAACTTGAGAAAAAGGAGGAATTCCTATGCTACTGAAAAGGAAGGATGAAGGCAAAGATACAAGTAGATCTGTAGGTTTCCTGCAGAAAATTTTGGAGAGTGAGTGACTTAGAGTAGCAGAATTGCTAAGCAGTGTGAGGGTCGAGGGCCAGTTGAGGTTGATGACCATGAATGTTCACTGCTGCCAGTTTTCTGCATGGTGTCCCTTTCTACAGCAGTCCGAGTGCAGGGGTAAAGAGGGTGGATAAATTGAGCCAAAATAGTGCCAGGCAAGTGTGATAAATGATAAAAAGATTATGAAATTTGGAATTTAAGTTGGATGAGGCTGGAACCAAAGGCTGGAGTGCAGAGGACCAGGGAATATAAGTGGTAATGAGCCAGCAAGAGAGTTGGAAGATGAGTAGATGGTTAGGCAGTGGGTGTCTGAGGTTGCAGAGTAGAGCAGTTTGACAAAAACAGGCTCTGGGTATGTGACCATGTGAGACAGTGGTGGGAGTGGAGCACAGGAGACCATTAACAAAGAGGAAGCAAAATAGTGGAGAGGTCATAATATAAGACCAGTTATTCATTTATGTATTAGTTTCCTAATGCTACTATAACAAACTCCCCAAAATTATGTGGCTTAAACCTCAAGAATTTATTCTCTCATGGTTCTGGAGGCTGGAAGTTGAAATCAAAGTGTTGTCAGGACCATGCTCCCTTTTAAAGTCTCTGGTGGTCCCAGACATGCCTGAGCTTGTGGAAGGATAACTGTGATCCCTGCCTCTGACTTTTCATTGCCTTTCTCCTTGTGCACATCTGCGTGTGTGTCTGTCTGTCTCTCTCTCTTTCTCTCTCTCTGCATCTCCCTGCCTGCCTCCACAGTGCATCTCCATTTAAAGGCCATCAATTGTATTGGACTAGGTCCCACCCCAATAATTTCATCTTGATTGCATCTACAAAAATATATTTCCAAATAAAGTCATATCATGGGCATGGTGGGTGGGGAGAGTTAGGACTCCATAATATCTGTTTAGGGGCTTTGGGTAAACCCAGAGCAATGCGAATGCTCAAATTATCAGGAATAGGGTTGAAGAGAAGCCAGAGATTTCGGTAAGGGAAGAAAATGTCAAGGAAGTTCACCAGTACCAAGAGGAAGGAGGTGTGTGAAGCTTAACAGAGGAGTGAACAGGTTGTGGGAGGTGAATGATGTGGAGACAGCGCGGGGAGGGAGAAGGCACAGAACCTGCTTCATAAGCCTGCATTCTGTAGGTATGAGAGAATGTGCATCCTGTAACCCACAGGTCCCTTGGGAGGACCAGAATTTTCTTTTTAAGTTTTTAAGTATATTTAACTCTTGGAGAATTATAGCAAAGTTCATATTTTAAGGGGGCAGCTTGATGATTTTTTTTATACATGTACATACCCAGGTAACCATCACCCTACTGGAGCTTTCCGTGAATGGAAATGTTTCATTCTTTTGCCATCCATTTCAGCAGCCACAAGCCCCATGTGGCTATTGAGGAAAAAATGTGGCTGGTGCAATCAAGTCTCTGAACCTTAGGTAATGAGCAGATGGCTACCACTTTGGATGGTACAGACAAAGGGTGTTTCCATCATCTCAGAAGCTCTCTTGTAAATCTTTAAGTTGATGCCTACTAAGTCCCTCTCTTCTTCCCCAGCTCAAGCAACCACTGATCTCATTCAATCACTGTAGGTTTTCTCTTTCTACTCCTGAATTTCATATAAATGAAATTTCAGGCCTTCTCTTTGTGATTTGGATATCTTCTCTCAATATAATATCTGAGATTTCATCCTTCTGGTTGAATTTAGCAAGTTTCTTTTTTTATTGTATTCCATTTAGTGAATATATCATGGTTTATCCATTCTATTGATGAATATTTGGGTATTTCCAATATTTGGTTATTAGGAATGGAACCACTATCAATATTCTTGTGTGTATCTTTGGACAAATATGCTAATCTCTTGGGTGTATACAAAGGGGTGTTACTGCTGAGTCTTATTTTCCTTCAGTGGTATAAGAGAGGTCCAGTTACTTCATTATACAAAAAAAATTACTGTTGCATTATAATTATACATACAATGGGATTCACGTGTACCTACATATAACATTTGGTGAATATCTTTTCCCAGTACCCCTTCCCTTCCCCCTTCCCCCTTTCCTCTGCTGGTCTCCCTTTCTTTTTTGAGATCCCCATTTTCCCTTTTTCCTCTGTAGACTTCACATATGAAAGAAAACATACAACCCTTGACTTTCTGAAACTATGATAGGAGCAAGGTTTTGTTCAGGCTAAGAGTGTGTGTGAAGTGCTCAGGGAGAAAATGGGATGGATCATAGAATAAGTCTTCCTTCAGGTTTAGAGGGACAAAAAAACTGGGTCAGGATTGGAGGGTGCAAATCTTATGGAAATGAGAATATAGAAGCAGAAAAGTGATATGACCAAGGATTAAGAGAATGGCAGTTGTCTAAAGAACATAAAGGTCTGAACTTCTGTGGATTCAGTTCTGCAATCTTCAGGATTGTAGGGATGCTGTGGTCATTCCAACAGACCCCACATTCTTTTATTTTAGCTACCAAAGTGCCTGTTTGTGAGTCAAGCGTTGTTGCCCAGTGTCTGGGATGAATAGAAGTCCTGGGGTGGGTGGCAGGATCCTGCCATCATGAGTGGGCTGGCCCTATCATGGCAATATTGGAGTCCAGGGTAGATCTCACATTGAACAGTTAATCTACATTGGGTTGCTATTCATCTGGGCCAGGGACAATTATTGTCACATATAGGCAGGACCAGAAGACTCATTTCATATTAGTTCACACATGGATTTGTCAGAGGATTGGGATACCATCCTAACTTTGCTCACATTCTGGAAACAGAGCTCCACATTCCATTTCTCCTCAACTGGCAGACAACTTGTTTTCTTTCAGCAGTTTTCCTCCCATTTCTACATGCACGCTGACTCTCATGCTCTGCTATTTCTTACAGCGAAGAAATGGAGAGGGAAACAGATATCCACAAAATAGCTTAGAAGTCACTTGCAACAGATATCAAGTTTATTAATGAATTTGTCATTTGCTGGATCCGTAGTTTAAAAAGGGGAAAAAATAAAAGTCCAACCTCTTAACTCTGAGATCTCTTCTCGTCTGTCTTGTCCTCCTTCCTACCTGAATTATGAATACTGTCATGATAACTTATCTGCTAGAGGCAACACCTGCCCCCATTTTTTATTTAAAGGCAATCTGTACCTCAGTGGTGGAAATCTTCACAAAGAATTATTCAGTGTGTGAAGTAGCACCAGAGCTCTGCTGTTCATTTGTCATTTACTTGTTCACAGCAGGCAAATGGCCCCAGGTGAATTATGAGCAGGTATTATTCATACCCGGCTCTTCAGACCTAATAGCTGCTATTTTTGTTTCTATTAGCAGTAATTTTTTTTCTTTCTCCACCAATTTCTAAACTTACTAATGAGATCACAAAGGCTTGCCTTTTTAAAAATGTGATTAGAAGACATCTCTTCTCAAGTTGTTGCTTTTACACAGAAAAACAATGTGTTACGTATGCATTAGAACTTGATTCCTAAGAACAGAAGCCATATTATATCTATTGTCTTTATTCTTTCTGAGTATTTCAAAACCTGGGGATCAAACTGAAGTCATGGTGTGTGATCTTTTGAAGTTGGGTGCATATTCATAACTCACAAATCACACTTCTGTTTACAAAGAACACTGGATAGTGATCCAAGAGATCTGGCTTTGCTTTCTCTCTTGCTTCCTTAAAATGTTATGCAAAATAGTTTCATAGGCCTGAGAGGCCATCTGTCATCTAAAGAGCCTTTTGTTAAGGGAATGTTTAAAATTGTTTCAGAAGTTAAGATTTTTAGACATGAATGTTGACAACTTTATTTCTCCTTACAAATGGTGTACCTGTCTATTTAATGTTTCATGAATATCAGAAACTCCTGATGTTTTTATTTTTTTTAGTTGTAGTTGGACACAATACCTTTATTTTATTTGTTTTATGTGGTGCTGAGAATCGAACCCAGGGCCTCGAACATGCTAGATGAGCACTGTATCATTGAGCCACAACCCCAGCCCTCCTGATCTTTTTAAATAATGACCTGAACAAACTCTATGAACCAATATTTCCTTTAATCAATTTTTAAAAATTTATTATACTTTGTTACATATGACAACAGAATGCATTACAATTCATATTACACATATAGACCACATTTTTTCATATCTCTGGTTGTACACAAAATAGTCACACCATTCATGTCTTCATATGTACTTAGGGTAATGATGTCCATCTTATTCCATTGTTTTTCCTACCCCCATGTCCCCTCCCTTCCCCTCACACCCCTTTGCCCTATCTAGAGTTTGTCTAATCCTCCCATGCTCCCTCCCAATCCCATTATGAATCAGCCTCCTTATACCAGAAAACATTCAGCATTTAGTCTTTTGGGATTGGCTAACTTCATTTAGCATTTTATTCTCCAACTCCATCCATTTACCTACAAATGCCATGATTTTATTATCCTTTAATGATGAGTAATATTCCATTGTGTATATATGCCGCATTTTCTTTATCCATTCATCTACTAAAGGGCATCTAGGTTAGTTCCACAGTTTAGCTATTGTGAATTGTGCTGTAATGTGGCTGTGTCGCTGTAGTATGCTGTTTTTTTGTTTTGTTTTGTTTTGTTTTTCACCATGACCAAGTGAGATTTATTCCTGGAATGCAAAGATTGTTCAACAGGTGAAAATTGGCCAATGTAACACAATACGTTAACAGAATGAAGGAGAAGACTATGTGATCATCTCAACTGATGAAAAAGAAGGATGTGACATAATTGAATACACATCTATGATAAAAACACTTAAAAACTAGGAAAAGAAGGAAACTACTTAAGTATGACAAAAGCCACATATTAAAAAAAAAAAAAAACACCAGGAATATCAAACTCAATGGTGAAAGACTGAAAGCTTTTCCTCTAAAATCAGGAATAAGGCAAGGATGCTGGCTTTCACCACTTCTATTCAGCACAATAATTGAAATCCTAGCCAGAGTAATAGGGCAAGAAAAGAAATGAAGTACCCAATTGGAGGGAAGAAGTAAAATTATCTAGGTTCAGAGATGATATGATCTTATATGTAGAAAACTCTAAAGAGTCCACCAAAAAACTGTGAGCATTAAAAAAATCCATCAAAATATCAGATACAAAGTCAACATACAAAAATTAGTTGCAACAATATGCAATCTGAAAAGAAAATTAAGGAAACAACTCCATTTGTAATAGCATCAAAAGAATAAAATACTTAGGAATTATTAATCAATGGGGTCAAAGACTTTTACAATTAAAATCATAAAACAATGCTGAAAGAAATTTAAAAAGTCATTAAATAGACATCCTATGTTCATGGATTAGAAGACAATATTGTTAAAATAATATTACACACATTTAATGCAATTTCTACCCAAATTCCCTATTTTTTTGCAAAAATAGAAAAAAATATATCCTACAATTTATATGGAATCCCAAAAGACCTGAAGTATAAAAATAATCTTTTTTTTTTTTTGAGAGATGTCAATTGTCCTTTTATTTATTTATTTTTTTTAAATTATTTTATTGTTGGTTGTTCAAAACATTACATAGTTCTTAATATACCATATTTCACAGATTGATTCAAGTGGGTTATGAACTCCCATTTTTACCCCGTATACAGATTGCTGTGTCACATCAGTTACATTTCCATTGATTTACAAATTGCCTTTCTAGTGACTGATGTATTCTGCTGTCTATCCCATTCTCCACTGTCCCCCCTCCCCTCCCCTCCCCTTCTCTCTCTCCATCCCCTCTACTATAAATCGTTTCTTCCACTTATATAATTTTCTCCTACTCCTCCTTTCCTCTTATATGTAATTGTGTATAACCCTGAAGCTCACCTTCCAATTCCATGCAATTTCCCTTAACTCTCACTTTCCCTCCCGCCTATCATCCCTGTTTAATGTTAATCTTCTTCTCCAGCTCTTCGTCTCTACCCTGTCCTTGGTTACACCCCTTATATCAAAGAAGACATTTGACATTTGTTTTTTAAGGATTGGCTAGCTTCACTTAGCATAATCTGCTCTAATGCCATCCATTTCCCTCCAAATTCTATGATTTTTGTCATTTCTTATTGCAGAGTAATACTCCATTGTGTATAAATGCCACATTTTTTTTATCCATTCATCTATTGAAGGGCTTCTAGGTTGGTTCCACAATCTTGCTATCGTGAATTGTGCTGCTATGAACATCGATATAGCAGTGTCCCTGTAGCATGCTCTTGTTAGGTCTTTAGGGAATAGACCGAGAAGGGGAATAGCTGGGTCAAATGGTGGTTCCATTTCCAGCTTTCCAAGAAATCTCCATACTGCTTTCCAAATTGGCTGCACCAT
Organism: Spermophilus citellus; assembly: GCF_964194105.1. Lineage (NCBI taxonomy): Eukaryota > Metazoa > Chordata > Mammalia > Rodentia > Sciuridae > Spermophilus > Spermophilus citellus. The sequence goes on from NC_138185.1 coordinate 144,653,988, forward strand.
TTTGCAGTCCCACCAACAATGAACAAGTGTACCCATTTCCCCGCATCCTCGCCAGCACTTGTTGTTGTTGGACTTCTTAATGGCTGCCAATCTTACTGGAGTGAGATGGTATCTTAGGGTGGTTTTGATTTGCATTTCTCTGACTGCTAGCGATGGTGAGCATTTTTTCATGTACTTGTTGATTGATTGTATGTCCTCCTCTGAGAAGTGTCTGTTCAGGTCCTTGGCCCATTTGTTGATTGGGTTATTTGTTATCTTATTATCTAATTTTTTGAGTTCTTTGTATACTCTGGATATTAGGGCTCTATCTGAAGTGTGTGGGGTAAAGATTTGTTCCCAGGATGTAGGCTCCCTGTTTATCTCTCTTATTGTTTCTTTTGTTGAGAGAAAACTTTTTAGTTTGAGTAAGTCCCATTTGTTGATTCTGGTTGTTAACTCTTGCACTATGGGTGTCCTATTGAGGAATTTGGGGCCTGACCCCACAGTATGTAGATCATAGCCGACTTTTTCTTCTATCAGACGCCATGTCTCTGATTTAATATCGAGCTCCTTGATCCATTTTGAGTTAACTTTTGTGCATGGCGAGAGAAAGGGATTCAGTTTCATTTTGATGCAAATGGATTTCCAGTTTTCCCAGCACCATTTGTTGAAGATGCTATCCTTCCTCCATTGCATGCTTTTAGCCCCTTTATCAAATATAAGATAGTTGTAGTTTTGCGGATTGGTTACTGTGTCTTCTATTCTGTACCATTGGTCCACTCGCCTGTTTTGGTACCAGTACCATGCTGTTTTTGTTACTATTGCTCTGTAGTATAGTTTGAAGTCTGGTATCGCTATACCGCCTGATTCACACTTCCTGCTTAGCATTGTTTTTGCTATTCTGGGTCTTTTATTATTCCATATGAATTTCATGATTGTTTTATCTATTTCTACAAGAAATGCTGTTGGGATTTTGATTGGGATAGCATTGAACTTATAGAGAACTTTTGGTAATATCGCCATTTTGGTGATGTTAGTTCTGCCTATCCATGAGCAGGGTATATTTTTCCATCTTCTGAGGTCTTCTTCTATGTCTCTTTTTAGGGTTCTGTAGTTTTCATTGTATAGGTCTTTCACCTCTTTTGTTAGGTTGATTCCCAGGTATTTTATTTTTGGGGGGGATATTGTGAATGGAGTAGTTGTCCTCATTTCCGTTTCAGAGGATTTGTCGCTGATATACAGGAATGCATTTGATTTATGCGTGTTGATTTTATATCCCGCCACTTTGCTGAATTCATTTATTAACTCTAATAGTTTCTTTGTAGACCCTTTTGGGTCTGTTAGGTATAGAATCATATCGTCTGCAAATAGTGATAATTTAAGTTCTTCTTTTCCTATTTTTATGCCTTTAATTTCTTTCGTCTGTCTAATTGCTCTGGCCAGTGTTTCGAGGACTATGTTGAACAGAAGTGGTGAGAGAGGGCATCCCTGTCTTGTACCAGATCTTAGAGGGAATGCCTTCAATCTTTCTCCATTCAGAATGATGCTGGCCTGTGGCTTATCATAGATTGCTTTAACAATGTTGAGGTATGATCCTGTTATCCCTAATTTTTCTAGTTTTGAACATAAAGGGATGCTGTACTTTGTCGAATGCCTTTTCTGCATCTATCGAGATGATCATATGGTTCTTATTTTTAAGTCTATTGATGTGGTGAATAACATTTATTGATTTCCGTATATTGAACCAGCCTTGCATCCCAGGAATGAATCCTACTTGATCATGGTGTATAATTTTTTTCATACAATTTTGAATCCGATTCGCCAGGATTTTATTGAGGATTTTTGCATCTAGGTTCATTACAGATATTGGTCTGTAGTTTTCTTTCTTTGAGGTGTCTTTGTCTGGTTTAGGTATCAGGGTGATGTTGGCCTCGTAGAATGTCTTTGGAAGTTCTCCCTCTTTTTCTAATTCCTGAAATAGCTTGAAAAGTATTGGTGTTAGTTCCTCTTTAAAGGTTTTGTAAAACTCTGCTGTATACCCGTCCGGTCCTGGGCTTTTCTTAGTTGGTAGTCTTTTGATGGTTTCTTCTATTTCCTCTATTGTTATTGGTCTGTTTAGGCTGTCTATATCTTCCTGATTCAATCTGGGCAGATCATATGACTTAAGAAATTTATCGATGCCTTCACTATCTTCTATTTTATTGGAGTATAAGGATTCAAAGTAATTTCTGATTATCTTCTGTATTTCTGAAGTGTCTGTTGTGATATTGCCTTTTTCATCCCGTATGCTAGTAATTTGGGTTCTCTCTCTTCTTCTCTTCGTTAGCATGGCTAAGGGTCTGTCAATTTTATTTATTTTTTCAAAGAACCAACTTTTGGTTTTGTCAATTTTTCCAATTGTTTCTTTTGTTTCGATTTCATTAATTTCAGCTCTGATTTTAATTATTTCTTGCCTTCTACTTCTTTTGCTGTTATTTTGCTCTTCTTTTTCTAGGATTTTGAGATGATATATGAGATCGTTTATTTGTTGGTTTTTTCTTTTTTTAAGGAATGAACTCCAAGCAATGAATTTTCCTCTTAGAACTGCTTTCAATGTGTCCCATAGATTCCGATATGTTGTGTCAGTGTTTTCATTTATCTCTAAGAATTTTTTAATTTCCTCCTTGATGTCTTCTATGACCCATTGATCATTCAGTAACCTATTGTTCATTCTCCACGTGATGCATGATTTTTCCTTCCTTCCTTTTATCGTTGATTTTCAGTTTCATTCCATTATGATCAGATAAGATGCATGGTATTATTTCTACTCCTTTATATTGTCTAAGAGTTGTCCTGTGACATAATATATGATCTATTTTTGTGAAGGATCCATGTGCTGCTGAGAAAAAAGTGTAACTACTTGATGTTGGATGGTATATTCTATATATGTCAATTAAGTCTAGGTTGTTAATTGTGTTGTTGAGTTCTATAGTTTCCTTATTTAACTTTTGTTTGGAAGATCTGTCCAGTGGTGAGAGATGTGTGTTGAAGTCTCCCATGATTATTGTATGGTGGTCTATTAGACTCTTGTACTTGAGAAGAGTTTGCTTGATGAACGTAGCTGCACCATTGTTTGGGGCATATATATTTATGATTGTTATGTCTTGTTGGTGTATGGTTCCCTTGAGCAGTATGCAGTTGTCCCTCTTTATCCTTTTTGATTAACTTTGGCTTGAAATCTATTTTGTTTGATATGAGTATGGACACTCTTGTTTGTTTCCGCAGTCCATATGAGTGGAATGATTTTTCCCAGCCTTTCACCTTCAGTCTATGTATATCTTTTCCTATCAAATGCGTCTCCTGTAGGCAAAATATTGTTGGATCTTGTTTTGTGATCCATTCAACTAGCCTGTGTCTCTTAATTGGTGAGTTTAAGCCATTAACATTTAGGGTTATTATTCAGATTTGGTTTGTTCCTCCAGTCATATTTGTTTATTTATGTTACTAAACCTGATTAGTTTTCCTCTTTGATTACTTTCCCCCCTTTACTGTCCTACCTCCCACTGATGGTTTTCAATGTTATTTTCAGTTTCCTCTTCCTGTAATGTTTTGCCAAGGATTTTTTGAAGAGATGGTTTTCTAGCTGCGAATTCTTTTAACTTTTGTTTATCGTGAAAGGTTTTAATTTCATCTTCCATCCTGAAGCTTAATTTCGCCGGATACACGATTCTTGGTTGGAGCCCATTTTCTTTCAGTGTTTGAAAAATGTTATTCCAGGATCTTCTAGCTTTCAGAGTCTGTGTTGAGAGATCAGCTGTTATCCTGATTGGTTTACCCCTAAATGTAATCTGCTTCCTTTCTCTTGTAGCTTTTAAAATTCTCTCCTTATTCTGTATGTTGGGCATCTTCATTATAATGTGTCTAGGTGTGGATCTCTTATGATTTCGCACTTTTGGCGTCCTGTAGGCTTCTAGGATATGGGATTCTGTTTCATTCTTCAAGTCTGGGAAGTTTTCTCGTATTATTTCATTGAATAGATTGTTCATTTCTCTGGTTTGGAGCTCTGTGCCCTCCTGTATCCCAATGACTCTTAAGTTTGGTGTTTTAATGTTATCCCATATTTCTTGAATGTTCTGCTCATGGTTTCTTAGCAGTCTTCCTGAACTGTCTATGTTCTTGAAATTTTTCCCCCTGTTTATTTATGTTGCTCTTGTATATTTGGGATATCTCTCTTGTAGGGCGGGTAGTGGCTGTGATTCTCCTCTAATCAGGGTGATCTATCCACTACGCTGGTTGGTCGTAGGTCTGCCCGCCCTGCGGGCACGGGTGGCTGCTCTACTCTGCCCCCACTCCAATTGCGGTGACGTTCCTACCACGTCCTCGGATCATTGGTCCTGATCCGGATGTGGGCAGCAGCTCTTCTCCACCCCTACTCCAATTGATGTGACGTGTCTACCACGCTGGTCGGCCTCCAAGCCTGTTCCGCCGGTGGGTCTCAGATCTGCCCACCCTGCGGGCCTGGGCGGCAGTTCTGCTCAACCCCCACTCCCAGTGGGGGTACCTAACTGCCTCTCCAACGGGTCTCTGGGCTCCTTCCGGATGCTGGCGGCGGCTCTGTTCAACCCCCACTCCAACCAGTGTGACGTGACTGCCTCGATGCTACTCGTCCACCACACTGGCAGGCTGCCGAGCCTGTCCTGCCAGTGGGACGCAGGACTGCCTACCTTGCAGGGTCAGATGGCAGCTCTTCACGGCCTCCACTCCAAGTGGGTTGAGTTGGCTACCCTGCCGTCGGGTCGCTGGTCCTGTTCCAGGCGTGGGCGGCTACTCTCCTCGGCCCCGGCTGCAGTTGGGGTGTCGCGATACCACACCGGCGGGACCCTTAGCCTGCTCTGGGCACAGGAGGCAGCTCCACTCTGCCCCCTAGGCCCCCGCAGCACCCAGCAGGACCCGGACCAAGAAGCAGTCCCTGTAGGATCCCCAACCCTGAGCCAGAGCCGCTTCGGGAGCCAGGAGCCGGTCTCTCCGATCCCTGCCACGTTCTCCTAGGAGCAGGCTCCTCAGGGCAACCACCGCGGGTTCCCCAATCCCAGGCCAAAGCCGCACCGGGAGCCCAAGCCTGGCCGCACCAGACTCTCCCTGCTCGGTGCCCAAGCCTGGCCGCACCAGACTCTCCCTGCTCGGTTCACGCTCCGCTGGGAGCAAAGTCTAAGACGCACTTCCCGCGGGCTCCCCAGCTCCGGGCCAAAACTGTTCCAGGAGACAGAGTCCCGCTGCCCCTCGTCGCAAGTTTCACTTGTGGCTGGCCTCAGCTCGTGGTCCCCGCAGGCTCCGCGGCCCTGGGCTCAAGCAGCCACGAGAGCCAGAACCCAGCCTCTCCGATCCCTGCCACACTCTGCTCGGAGCAGGCTCCACAGAGGTACCCCAGCCTCAGGCCCAGGCAGCCCCGGGAGCCCGAGCCTGGCTGCTCCAACCTCTCCCAGCTCAGTGTACGCTCCACCAGGGGCAGGGTCAAAGACGCAGTCACCGCGGGTTCCCTAGCCCCGGGCCAAAACTGATCCGGGAGTTAGAGCCACGCCGCCCCTCAGCGCACAATCCACTTGTAACTGGCCTCCGCCCGGAGTCCCCGAAGGATCTCCCGCCCTGGGCCAAAGCAACCCGGGGAACTAGAATCTGGCCGCTCAAAGCCCGGCGCCCGCCTTGCCAGGGGTGAGGCCTGAAGAGTATTCTCCTCAGAGTTTCCAGTCCCGAGCCTGAGCGATCTGTCTGCGCGACGCAGGCAAATACCAGCCTGGAATCACCTGTTCTGTAGTTGAATGAGCTGAGATCAGTAGAAAACAGGGATGATTGCATCAGCTCTCCATGATGGCGGCTGCTGTCCTCCTCCGTGTTCCGACCGGTGTCGGGAATCGAACTGGACCGATTCTTTTTTTTTTTTTTTTAAAGACAGAGAGAGAGAGGAAGGGAGGGAGGGAGAGAGATACAGAGATAGATACAGAGAGAGAATTTCTTAATATTTATTTTTTAGTTCTCGGCGGACACAACATCTTTGTATGTGGTGCTGAGGATCGAACCCGGGCCGCACGCATGCCAGGCGAGCGCGCTACCACTTGAGCCACATCCCCAGCCCCAAAAGTGTTGATTTTTTATCCTGCTACTTTGCTGAATTCATTTACTAGTTCTAGAAGTTTTGGGGTGGCATTTTTTGGGTCTTCTAGGTATAGAATCATATCATCAGCAAATAGTGCTAATTTGAGTTCTTCTTTTCCTATCAGTATCCCTTTAATTTCTTTCATCTAATTGCTTTGGCCAATGTTTCAAGAACTATATTAAATAGAAGTGGTGAAAGAGGGCATCCCTGCCTTGTTCCAGTTCTTGGAGGGAATGCTTTCAATTTTTCTCCATTTAGAATGATGTTGGCCTAGAGCATAGCATAGATAGCTTTTACCATGGTTGAGATATGTTCCTTTTATCCCTAGTTTTTTTTTTTTTTTATAGTTTGAACATGAAGCAGTGCTGTATTTTGTCGAATGCTTTTTCTGCATCTATTGAGATGATAATGATTCTTATCTTTAAGTGTATTGATGTGATGAATTTACATTTATTGATTTCCATATGTTGAACCAATCTTGCATCCCTGGAATGAATCTCACTTGATCATTTTTGATATGTTTTTGTATTTGATTTGCCAGAATTTTATTAATTTTTGCATCTATGTTCATTAGAGATATTGGTCTGAATTTTCTTTCTTTTTGTGTCTTTGCTTGGTTTTGGAATCAGGGTGATGTTGACTTCATAGAATGAGTGCTTGCTCCTTTTTCTATGTCATGAAATAGTTTGAAGAGTATTGGTATTAGTTCTTCTTTGAAGGTCTTGTAGAAGTCGGCTGTGTAGCCATCCGATCCTGGGCTTTTCTTGTTGGTAGGCTTCTGATGGCATCTTCTATTTCATTGCTTGAAATTGATCTGTTTAAATTGTGTATATCATCCTGATTCAACTTGGGCAAATCATATGACTCTAGAAAATTTGTCGATGCCTTTGATATTTTCTATTTCTAATTATCTTCTATATTCCTGTAGTGTCTGTTGTAATATTTTATTTTTCATCACATATTTTAGTTATTTGAGTTCTCTCCTTTTTGTTAGCATAGCTATGGGTTTGCCAATTTTGTTTTCAAAGAATTGACTTTTTGTTAATTTTTTCAATTGTTTCTTTTGTTTCAATTTCACTTATTTCAGTTCTGATTTTAATTATTTCCTGTCTTCTGCTTTTGGTGTTGATCTTCTTTTTCTAGGGCTTTGAGATGTAATGTTAAGTCATTTATTTGTTGACTTTTTCTTCATTTTAGGAATGAACTCCATGCAATGAACTTTCCTCATAGTACTGCCTTCATAGTGTCCCACAGATTTCAATATCTTGTATCAGTGTTCTCATTTACTTCTAAGAATTTTTTAATCTCCTCCTTGATGTCTTTTGCAACCCATTGTTCATTTAGTAGCATATTATTTAGTCTCCAGGTGTTGGAGTAGCTTTTATTTTTTATCTTTGATTTCTAAGTTCATTCCATTATGATGTGATAGAACCCATGGCAGTATCTCTACTTTTTTTATTTGCTAAGAGTTGCTTTGTGGCATAATATATAGTCTATTTTAGAGAAGGATCCACGTTCTTCTGAGAAGAAAGTGTATTTGCATGTTGATGGATGAAATATTCTATATATGTTTGTAAGTCTAAGTCATTGATTGTATTATTGAGTTCTATAATTTCTTCAGATTTTGTTTGTAAGATCTATCTTTTATTTGAATGGTGTGTGTTACAGTCACCCAGAATTATTGTGTTGTGGTCTGTTTGACTCTTGAATTTTACAAGAGTTTGTTTGAATATAAACACTCGATTGTTGTGGGGTATGTGTGTGTGTGTGTGTGTGTGTGTGTGTGTATATATATATATATATATAATTGTTATGTCTTGTTGGTGTATTGTTCCCTTGAACAGTATGGAGTATCTTTCTTTATCCCTTTTGATTAACTTTGGCTTGAAGTCTACTTTATTTGATATGTGATTTTTCCCAAACTTTCACCTTCAATCTGTAGATGTCTTTTCCTATGAGATAAACCTCTTGGAGGCAGCATATTGTTTTGTCTCTCTCTTTTTTTAATCCAATCTGCTAATCTATGTCTTTTGATTGGTGAGTTTAGGCCATTAATATTCAGGGTTATTATTGAGACATGATTCATATTCCCAGACATTTTTGTTTATTTTTGGTATTTAACTTGACTTGGTTTCTCCTTTGATTAGTTTTTCCTTTAGTGTTACACCTCCCTCTGCTAATTTTCATTGTTTTTCATTTCCTCTTCATGGAATATGTTGCAAAAGATGTTCTGTAGGTGCAGGCTTTCTAGTTATAATTCTTTTAACTTTTGTTTATCATGGAAGGTTTTTATTTCATTATCAAATCTAAAGCTTAATTTTGCTGGTATAAGATTTTTGATAGCCATCTGTTTTCTTTCAGAGCTTGGTATATGTTTTTCCAGGGTCTTCTAGCTTTCAGGGTCTGGGTTGAAAAATCTCTTTACATATAGGGGGAAACTAATTATATTATAATCTGATTCCTTTCTCTCAAGGTTTTTAATATTCTCTCCTTATTCTGTATGCTAGGCATTTTCATTATAATGTGCCTTGGTGTAGATCTGTTGTGATTTTGTACATTTGGTGTCCTGTAAGCCTTTTGTATTTGGTTTTCCAATTCATTCTTCATGTTTGGAAATTTTTCTGATATTATTTCATTGAATAGATTGTTCATTTGTTTGGTTTGGAACTCTGTGCCTTCCTCTATCCCAATAACTCCTTAATTTGGTCTTTTTATGCTATCCCATATTTCTTGAATGTTCTGCTCATGGTTTCTTACCATCTTCACTGTGTGGTATTCATTCTTTTCATGATTATATATTTTGTCTTCATTGTCTGAGGTCCTGTCTTCCAAGTGGTCTAATCTGCTTATTTTTTTTTTAAGAACCTCTATTCCCCTATTAAAGTAATCTTTTGCTTCCTGTATTTTCTTGTGTAGCCCTTTATGGAAATCATCTTTTGCTGCCTGTATTTGCTCTCTTATATCATCCTTTAATTCACAGAACATTTTTATTATGTACATCCTGAACTCCTTCCCTGTCATTTCTTCTGCTGTGCTGGCAATGGATTCTAATAATGTAGTGTCTTGATTTGTTTGGGACACTTTTTTCCGTTGTCTTTTCATGTTGTTTGTCTTCCCTTCTAGCACTGCAGATCCAAGGCATTACTGTTTTACCCTATAGACTAATATGGCCCCTGCAGGATTCCAATACCTCTCCTCTGAGGGGATCCCAATACAAACAATATACAACCTTAAACCTAATAGTTGCTATTAAGACAATTAAAGTTTGGTTACAATATACAGAAATGGTGAATTCAATTATCATCTACAATATAAACAGTAGGTTTGCAAAATGATTCACTGTTTCTGATGTTGGACAAAGAACCAGCGGTAAGGTGTAGGATGATATGCTGAGGAGATAGGAGGTGAGGATATAGTGTTATTATATCTTAGGAAGTGTGGAAGAGAAATCTAAAGACAAAGGTTAGTAGCAGGAGGAGAGAGAAGAAGTAATTTGGGACAGACAAGTGGGAAGATAGTAGAATACATATACACACAAATAATAATAAATAAAAAATGTAAAAATAGGATAAAAAGAATATACATAACTGTAACATACTATTCAGACATCCCAGTCCTCTGTATCCTAATTCAAAGTTCTTGGTTTCACATATGTTAGGGATGTGAGGGTGGGAGAATAGAGAGGGGGAAGAGAACAAAAAAAATCTCAAAGAAAGAAACAAGGATTTGGTTGGAGATCAGTATCTTTCCTGCTTCCCTTCTTATCCAATAGGTGGGGTTGTCTGTTGTTAGCTGCTATCTCCGCCCTCAGGATGGTGAAGGCTACCAGTGTAGGAGGGTTGGTCCTGAGTTCAGGGCATCTGGAAGTGGGGTATGGCACCCACTGGTCCTGTTGGGAGACTGCACTTCAAGGATATCCTTTGGAGCCTACTCCTATGATGTGGGCACCTGGTTTTGCTTCCTCATCTCACCTGTCAACCTCACAGTTCCTGGTCTCTAAATCGTCTTTAAACTGCATCTCATTCACTCTCTCCCTTACTACTTCCTAATCAGGAACCTTTCTCTCTGGAGGTCTTGTGTGTTGTGCTCTGTAGGGGCTGTGCAACTGTCGTGGAAAGCTGTTTTGTATCAGGCAGTCACTGTGCCAGGTTAGTGGCTACTGGGGAGAAGGGAGAGTTAGAAACTATGGGTACCTGGCCAGCTGGGGTTTCAAACAGAGTTGTCCCAACCAAAGATGGTGATGAAGGTGACCCGAGATGGGGATGGCTGCCTTCAGTGATGAGGTGTCAGGTCGGGTGGGGAGAGCCAGGTGATGGCATTGGGTGATGTGTTCAGAAATGAACTCTGTGGCATGCAGAGCTGTGTAATGTCCCCAGGTACAAACAGGCTACTTTGTGTAAAGGACTAAGGCAGTGGTTGCAGAGTCCCAAGATGGAGGCGACAAGGGGAGCCCCACATTGGTAGATGGGAGTCCACACAGACGTGGTGGCTAGAGTTCCTGCACATGGGTAGTGGCCAGGCATCTGCATGGGAGCAGCATCCTGGATTTCTGCATGGGTGAGTGGCCCGGAGTCCTGCAGTGGGTGGGAAGGTGGGCTGATGCCAGTACTCTGCTCTGGCACCTGGAAGTCCTGCATAGGAGAGTAGATGGGGGTGCTACTCTGACACTGAGATCTGGAGCCTTCACGGCAGCTGTGATTCCTGCATGGGAGCAGCTGTTGGGGGTGGGGGGTCCTCTCAGAGAAGTAGTATTCCCACTATTTGAGTCCCAGGTCATGGAGCGACACAGAATACTGCTTCCCTTTGGCCTGCCATCTTGGATCCCCCTATATCTTTTAATCATTTGAAAATAATATATTTTTTAGATTTCCTAAAGGGCAAAAAATAACTGATTTTAACTAACTTGGAACACTGTCAATTCATGTGCTTTTCTTCACCTGCATCATTTCAGGGAATGATTTCAGTGGGTTCCTGATTATCATTCCAGGATCTAGCTGCTTTCTTTATGAAGATACTTCACATCATTTTTTTTTTATTATCATTCCATTTCTCTTGACCTAAACTAAGCTTTGTCCAAAGTGTGTAGTGGATGAGACAGTTGGTACAAGAAGCTGTTGTCAGCCTCTCTGCAACAGCTGCTTTTCACCTCAAGAGTGGTTGACAAAATTAAGAAATCCTTGACCTAATGATCCATTTCTTATTGGAGCACTTTCATCAGAGATTGTTGCCGCAAGCTCTACTTTTGCACTTCACTACACATTCTAAGATAGTTCTACTTCAAACTAGAAGGGAATCTCATCGCTTTGGGGGCGGTGCAGCTGTGCTGCTGCCTAAGAGCACAGGAGATGGAATAATTGCTTCCCCCCCACCTCCTCAATTGAAAGAGCAGTCACTTCTGATTTGAAATTTGAATTATTACCCTAATAAGCTGTGGCCTCTAGGTTCAAACAATTTCACTTCTTAAGGATGAAGAGAGTTTGGGAGATTTAATGCAAGCTATAAGAGTGAGTGAACCCAAGAAGGCTTAATATTATCCTTCAAGCAAAACCACTCATAAACAGAGTATTTTTCTTTTGTATATTAAAAGAAGAAGAAAAAGAAACCAAGAAAGGTGACATTTTGATGTTCATGAAAAAAAATTTCCAAAAAACCACCTCTCATCACCTTTCAAGTTGAAAAATGAAGGCTGTGGTTTTGCTTAGTACTTCATTGCCCAGATAAGCTGTGTCAAGAACCTTTCTCTGAAGAATAAAAGCCTGGCCAGCATCTATGGGGTCTGGCAGAGCCCATTCAGAAGGCTCCTAGTCCTCAAACTTGTGCCAGCATAGCCATCAGTTCTCATTTGTGTGTCCACTGGGTCCTGAAATCTGCTTTTATATTCTTAAGAAACTCCACAGTGATTCACACATGGCCCACAGTTTGAGAAATTATGTCAGGGCTAAATTTCTGTCATTGGCTCTATATACCTGTTTCCTCATTTGACTGATATCCTCTATGACAGAGTAGCTCATCCACTTAGGGGTGCTACTGTGATTATAAAATCACCTTGACTCATTAGTATCACCTTCAAGCTTACCTACAGCCTGCCATAGAAAGCTTCCAGTTGCTGTAGTAATGAAAGAACTCACTGCCTTCCCAAAATGTACAAGCTTAACAGGAAGCCAACCATGGCTTTCGTCTCCATCTTGCTCAGTGAAGACACATGGAAGAATGCCACTGGAGAACAACTCACTAATTTGGAACATTTATCTTCATAGGGTCTGACAGACTTTCCTTAGGTCACCATGAGCAAGAACTTTCCTTTGTGAGGTGTGGCATGGCTCCATCAGTTTCTATCCATGTGTTCATTCTCTCTGGTGCTGCTCAATTAACCCAGCTGTGATATGTTGGCAGTACCCCTGGCTCTCCAGGAGGGGCAAAGAAAGGCCTTCATCTGTCATGCTGCACCCCTTCCCTGCCCCCGTTGTTGATGGAGAACCTCAGTAACCTGGGTTAGATACATAGCAGTGCAAAGGCAGCAAACCCAACATGAAAGCGCAGTGATGTGACCTTGGGTTGGACAGCGGCAGTATTTGACATGTTTTCTGGCTGGTCTCACCAGATTCTGAGTGATGGCTTGAGTTCAAGTAAGGTCCTAAAGGTTTCCTTGTGTTTACTAGAGCTAACTCATTCCTTGGGTGAAGTCTTGGTGACTTAAACTGAAGAAGCTTTGGGGATTCAACAAACTTCCACAGATCAGTGAGGATTTTGATTTTTTTTCTTCTTCCATATATAAAATTCTTCCTGAAAGGATGGCACTATTGAAGAAGAGAGACCTTGAGGAGGTGATATGTCTCTCTGTGACCACAATACTTAAGTGGTGCTTATTACTAAGTGAGCATCTTTAATTCCTGTAGGTACTGACTAGCAGTGCTAAATCCCTGCCTAATAAATTATTTTTTGAATGTCTGTAATGAGTACCACATGGCCCCTTGCAGATGTCAACATCTGGTGGATGTACATATCTAGTGTGAAGCAGTTAGAAGATTGAATCTAGTTCTCTGGAGACATAAGAGGACTCTCTCCATCTTAGAGAAAAAAAATATTTGCACCATTTATTTTCACAAAGGCTTTCTACAGCTGAAAATTTTATGAATATCTATCCATGTAGTCCTGCCAAATTTTTAAAATCCAGAACTTAGTTTATAATGATAGGCTGGTTTCTTTTTTCCTCAAAGCAAAAGTGTTATGTAGGGGGCAAAAAATAAAAATTGCATGTCCACATTGGAATTTGAATTCAGCTTCAGATTGGGACAGGATGTTGAAAAAAATCAAAACATTGAAAATCTCAGCTATTGTCCTTACCATTAGTTGCCCTTAGTTTTGCCTCCACTTCTTACCTTGAGACCATGAGCCTCTAGAATCATGTGGTCAAGGCCAGGACCTCACATGCTGAAGGTGCTCCCAAGAAGGTACAGTGATGCTGATGACTGATGTGCTATGGGGACAGTTCTGTTTGTTAGCACTCTCTGTTCTCTAGGTCTTCAGTTCCAGGTTGGCATTTTCTCGTCTTTTTTGGTAGCCTCATAATTCTTTCCTCGAGCATCTCCTTCCCATTGTGTAATACAAAGGCCAACAGAGACCCTTCTTGCTGCTTCTGGACACCACTGCCTTAGTAATAAAAGCCTCGCAGGATTTCTCAATGCTGTGACAGCAACTACATCGCCACCCACAACTTGAAGAGAGGTTAAGTGAAAGCAATGAAGGCTAAGGAATATGTGGGAGGTGTGATGCTGGTCTGTGTGCCTCTCGCTAAAGTAAACTAAGTTCCAAAATAAACCATGACCATTAGCTTGAAACTCGACTTCCTTCTCCCTTTCCACTTACCTTTTACTCCATCTCTTTATGTTTCTTCTCCACCTTGCTTTAACTCCATCATCCTACACTCCACCTTACTCCCTTGGTGGATGCTAAGAACTCTACCTTTTTCATGGGACATTGTGATTTTTATCTGACATTCTGCCTTTCCTTTCTCCTGGTCTCTGTTACCTTTCTAATATGCAATCTATTCATAGCACCATCTTCCCAGTTTCTCATCATAGTGCCCATTGAAAGCTAGAATCCCAGGGGTTCTAGGTCCCTGTAAAGCATCCACAGAGCTACTTGTAGTATCTGTGCTGCTCATTAAGTTACAGTTTTATTTATGGCCCTATATCTTTAGAGCCTTATAAATCAATGTGAGTATTAGTGCTACTCATCAAGGTGGCTTGTTTTTCCAGGTGCAAGTGTTCCAAGTTTCCACCTATTGGCACCTTTGTTATTTAACATGCTGACCATGTACTGCCAGGCAGGGAAAAAAATCTTGGCTCAGCTGAGAACCAAATCAACCATCAAACTGTCAATTATGCTTTTTCCCAGCAGGCATTTTGCAAGCCAGCTGCCCAGTGTTTTCTGATTCTTTTGGCTGCCCCCTCTTCCTTATTTTAAAGAACACAGGCTTTGAAGTACTAATTTCTACCAGGCTCTATGGTAATGTTTTTCTTGACTGTGCCAGAAACAATCCCTGATTGGCAAAATATAGGTATCCTGGGCACCTCAGTGTTACTTTTCATTGAAGCCTTATCAGGTGAGATCATAAACACAGCAATCATATGGATACCAAATAATTGGGTTATTCATTTCAAAGCATGTTTGTTTTGATGAGTTATTTAAAGAAGGGTCTAGAGTGGAAAATCATTGCTCTGAGCGGCCTGATTTTGTTTGGTCCAGTTGTTCTGACATGTTTCTCAAACACGGGTCAGACATGTCCTGCTTCAGAATCACCTGGTTTGTTCTTTCAAAGTCCCCTTTGAAGAGCACCAGTAATCTGAAATTTTAGCACTCGTTCAAAAGAATCTTGGGCCCACCATGTTTATGCATGAATACTTCCAGAACAAGCACATATTTATTTTAGCTTTTGTGAGAAATCAGAATATTAGTAAAAGACTAATATCACTCTCCCTCAAACTGATAAGAATTGCCCCAGGAGAGGATAAACTTATAGATCTGTCAGTCAGTGTCAGTTAAAACAGCCAGTATGTCTGGGCATTTGAGGAATGGCAAAGAAACAGTCATCACAAGTGGTTTTGTTCGTTATGACCTCTTTATCACGTTGGGGTTTTATTCCTCAGCATGGATTTTTGTCAAAGGATATTTGCCCTGTAATTTGGACTTTCTACTTCCAGATGGCAGTGGCACCTCCCTTACATAAGAAGCATTTCAACAAGTGCTCTTCTTAAGAAAATGTTTACTTAAGCTCCCTGACACAAGCTTTTTTATTTTTTAAAGAATCAATACTCTTCTGAAATTTGATAACCTTCCCCCTTTTCCTTGCATATGATCAACAGATTCCAACTTTTTCCTTCCGATTCCTCCCTGTTGTATTGACGTAAACCTTGGCCAACTTGGTATCTGTATGCTGTAATCATTCTGCCCATGGCCCAGAGCACTTCTGCTTCCTAACTCTTGTACTTCCCTGATGTTTTCCACAGGGGCCAGTTCTCCCCAGCAGCTCACTGAGCCCTAGAATGAGGCAGTTGGGTTAGAATGGCTTCCTGCTGACAGCACTGCATTCCTGTGGTTGACTCCTTAGCCAATTAGAAGGGGTCTTCTATCACCAGCTAGCCAGTCTGGCAACATGAGCTGTGTTCACAAGAGCTGGCTATATCAATAACCAAGAAAACTGCGAAGGAAGCACGCAACACAGAAATACCGTTTGCTTGCAGGAATTAGGGACAGCTCTCAACCTTAAGGGACCACTGGAAAGAGAGAGAGCACGCCTGAGACCCTTTTTATTGAGGAGAAAAACACTGGAGAAAGTTCCACCCAAATGAGGCAAGGGATTGGGTTTCAGGGGGGGTGTAGCCCAGTCTCATGGGGGTGACGCCCACTCTCAAAGCTTTATTCCCCTGCCAAGTGGAGTGAGATCCACCTGTTTCCACAGGCAGCAGAAACCAGTCTCACACCTCCCTCACTCAAGGCTAATATTTCTGAATATTCTGATGCTATCCCAAGAAATGTTGGTCTTGTTCAATTCCTATGTGGCAGCTCCCTGACAGTCTTCTTTATTTCATTTTGACATCTTCCTGTTTCTCTCCCCAAAAAGATTTCTTTCAGCTTTAAATTTGAATTTTGTGCACCTTACAGTTTGCATATAACAAGTTTTTGATGGTCAAGCAAAAACTTAAAACTCAACTATTTTGAAATGATATATATAAGATCATGTGTCCTTTAGCCAAATATTTTTTTAAAAAATAATTGAGGATTTATCCATTTTTTAATCTCATTCTATAATAACAGCTCTTATCGCTACTTGGCAAAGTCTCTTAATTTTTAAAATCTGGATATACAGCTTGAAAATTTACAAATGCATGTCTGTGATTGGTACTTGCCCCATTGTTCTCAGAGCTGAATCGCTTTTTAGAAGAGAATGTTTACATGCATAATTGGTCTGATTTTAAAACTCTGTTGATGGAATGATCATGCCCACCAGGAATCTAGCGCTTATAAAGCTCTTAATCCCTGATAGTACCTGTAAGTTCAGATCATAGTCTTTACATTCCCATTGGCCATTCTAAAGTAGAGAAGTCTTCTGAGAAAGTCAAGAATCTAACATGAAGTCCTTCCTTAACTTCACGTTCAAGTACAAAAGCTGGGAATGAGGCAGCCTAGCAGGATTAGAATTCTGCAAACTTGGTATAGGAATGGAAACTCTCCATTCAGGGATATTGATGCAGAATAAGTCTAAATTCAAGGTTGAAATGTTCTAACAAAACAGGGGCAAGATTATAGTTCACAATAAACTCTTACATATTTTATGAATAACCAGAAGAGAGGAGCTCAGAGGCTCCACAAACAAAATAATGAGATGAAAACATTAATTATCCTGATATTCAAAATATGTCTAATATATACTGATAATATCACACAGTATATATCATATCAGTATATATTAGACATATTTTGAATTATCACACAGTATATATCATATACATATATTAAATATACATATATTAAAATCATTCTGCCCATGGCCTGGAATAAGTGCAATTATTACATAGTAAATATCTTTTTTTAAGTTGGAAATGAAACTGTTAACTCCCTGACTTGATCACTACACATGTTTATACTACTGTAAACATGTACCAAATTATTAGTGTATTCCATAGTTTATACAACTTAAAATAAAAAAATAATTTTATAAAAAGGGATTAAACATTCTTTCATGAAATATGATTGCAGGGGAGTTATTTTAATCTTCTTGAGTTTCCTTGTGTAATTAATCTCTCATATGAAAGGATTTGGATAAAGGTTAAATGCGATCATATTTATAAGCATTTAGTGCAGTGCGTGGCATAGTTACATAGGTTGGTACATAGTTACATAGATGTGTTTAAAATGTATGTGTGTGAATATATATACATTCTAATTTCTGTACTGCCATGTAAGATTTATCAAATTCCTTTATATCTCAGTTGACCTATTTCTAATGTGGTTGTAAAATCATTACCTCTTTTGTAGACATCCAGTGACTAGGCAACAGCTTCCCATTTGGACATTTGCTATGTAACTTTCATTATAAACTATCAACAACTTTTCGTAGGTAACCAAGAAAAAGCACTGCATAAAAACTTAAATGAATTTGGGCTGGTAAGGGGTGTAAAGGTTAGTTTGGTTAATGACTGCCTCTGTCTTTGAAGTATAAACACAATGCAAATAATTATGTATGATCAATAATTGATAGCTCATAATGAGCTAATGTCTGCTGTAGGTGGATGAGATAATGTCTGTAAAGTACTCAAAAGCTCTTGAAATAAGAGCTACACATCCATTTCTGAATATTCTGATGCTATCCCAAGAAATGTTGGTCTTATTCAATTTCACTCTGTACTCCATGGGGCCTGCTTAGCCTGGAACATTTTCTAGAGGAAAAAAGGGGTTTCTACCTAGATTAGGTGATTTCCCAAACTTTTCTATGTCTGAGTGGGACTACCTGGAGTCGTCTTACGGAGATGGTTATCAATCCTGTTGGAGGCTGGGTGATAAAATGGAATAAATACGGAGCACGTAGAAGCCAGGCCACTGGGGACTGAGTCCAGCTCTGCTTGCTACGAGTACATATAGTGCTCTTGGAAAGAAAGACTTTTGTCTACAGTTTGAAACTAGTGCCATAAGAGTGAATACCAGACATATTCATTCCTGGACCAGATAGTCCCAAGCATGAATAGAGATAAAGGGGGCGGATTGGTCAATTTTTCCATCATAAACAAAATCCTTGAGGCTAAGTACCTTATAAAGAAGTATTTTTGCTCACAGTTTCAGAGGCTGAAAGTCCAAAATTGGGCAGCCACATTAATTCAGCCTCTGATGAGAGCCTAATGGTGGATAGCTTAATGGCAGGAAGAGAGGGGAAATCATTAAGACAGGAAGCTGGGGGTGGGGGTGCAGTCTTTCTCTTTTATAACAACCTATTTGTGGGTGAACTGGGGTTCCATAAGAACTATGTAAACCTTCCTAGGGCAGGATTCCAGGGACCTCAACCCCTTCCCACTAGGTTTCAGCTCTGTCAGGGTCCATCACCTCTCGTATCACCACCTTGGGAACCAAGTTTCCAACATATGAACCCCTGGGAGACAAACCACAGACAAACTGTAGCAGGGGACAATTGAAACACTTTCTCCCTTAATAAAATGCACAAGTTTCAAGGATTGCTTCTGAGTAGAGCCATCTTTTTGGTGGCTGGTAAAGGAACCCCAATTTTGACCCCCTCTATGTTCTGCTATCTTGATAATGATTTTTACCATCCTGGTAGCCATGCAGAAGCATATTACTTTTAGTGTTCTGGCTTGTTTGCTTACCAAATTTTTTTCTTTAAAGTAATATATTGCAACATGGCAGATTTTTTTTTAAGTCTATTAAACACTGGAGAGTAATACAAGTAAAATAAAGATGGAAGAGCTAAAATATTATGACATTCTGGCTTAAATTTTGATTGCTACACAATCCAATCAATATTGTCACTGCCCCATCCCTATTTACATAGGAGAGGACATGAGGCCTGCCCCAGTGTGTTACTTAGCTTCAGACCTGTCTCTGATTGGATGTGTCCATAACATTTGTTGCCTAAGAACATCCCAGTAACTATCTTGATGGTCCATGAATGTGAGATTCACTTCTTCCAGCCCCAGCTCTGCTTGCTTAGTTCTGATTTCTTGTGCACGCTCATTCCCTATCCCCAGGTCATTAACATTGGACATAATTTCAGCTTGCAAGCATGCACCCATTGCAATAGGACTGATCCATAGATACCATTAACAGATATAGTGGTCTCCCCTTGTCTTCTGAGAATATGTTCCAGGACTTCCTGTGGATTCCTGAAACAGGCTAGTGTAGAACTTTCTTATGTTTTTCTTACACATACCTACCTATGATAAAACTTAATCCTCACTCAGCCTAATTTATAAATTAACAATAATAATAAGAGAACAACTGTAGTAACATACTAAAATAAAAGGTATTTAAAACTTATGAATAGTTTATTTCTAGAAATTTCCACTTAATATTTTGAGACCACAATTGACCTCAGACAATGAAAATTGAGTAAAGTGAAACCACAGAGAAGGGGACACCACTCTTATACCGTAATACCACATCGACAGCATCTGTCTCGTGGCTCAGTCCTGGGAATGGGGCGGGAGATATAGGCAGAAAGATCAGTAAGTAGAGTTATCCAGTACTTTCTCCTTCCTTTGCTCACCACTTTTTCTCGTTTATAATATCTTAGTGGTCGTGATCTTTTCTTTGAGAAGTTGGGTAAAAAAAAAGCAAAGGCAGGCGAGTATATTTAAGTCCCATAATGTAAAAATACTGCCTCAATTAATAGAATTTTAAATGGAAAGGAAAGAATTTATACAATACAGAACATGGAAAAAATGATTCTCCTATCTCAATCATTCATTAAACAAAAAGTTGAATTCTTACCAAGTGCAGGAACTTTTTGCTCAAGTTAAGAATATATCTTGTTCATCCCTTCAGACCAACCTCCTGCCTGGGTAACTTTCCTAATCATGACTTCTCTGAAAGGGTTCCTACAGAACTTTACATACCAAACCTCTCAATTTAGCATTAAATATACTTGCAGGTGCCTGGAAACCTGTTAGAGGAGATTTTTCTTCAAATAGGTAATAATAATAATAATAATAATTATTAGTTCACGAGGACAGAAATCACCTCTTACTTTTCTTTGTTCCTATAGCAGTTTTTAATGTATTGAATGCAAACATTTGCTAAGTTATTATTGGCTGCATGATGGACATGAGAAAGGAAGTGTTATCCAAATCAACTCCAGGAATTCTCTTGTCAATGTATGAGAGCCACACAGATTGTCCTCTTCTCCCAGATCAACCCATCTCTGCAGATATCTACAGGAATACCCATATCATCTCAAGGTTCCCAACTCTCTCATCACCTTTCTACTGGCCCAAATGAAAGATTCCAGTGAGCACTTTGCCAAGTGTGGTTGCCGTCTGCATGGTCCTTCTGATACTTGCTGTGACTTAGTCTTGCTGATTCCTGTTTGCATTCTGACCCAGCCAGTAGAGACCTGGTCATCTTCCAATTTTTCATCATCTCCCACATCCAATTAATCAGCAGGCCTCTCTCTCTGATGTCTCCTTGAAATCCATTCCCTTCTCCGCATTCCTGCTGTTTCTTCTTTAATTCAGGCCATTGTCACTTGTCTACTTTCCAGCAATAATCTCCTACTTAATTTGTCTCTTGGCGTTGGTCTAAGACCTCTTTACACTGGACCTGCAATGATCATTCAAAGTTGCAAATTTGATTGTATCACTTCCTACATAACTCCCTTTAATGCCACCCTACTCTTCTCTTCCTTAGCAAGAGGACTCAAGACCCTTCTCAGTCTAATGCCTCTTCCTCCTTCTCCCTCATTTCACATTTCTGTAAACTCATTCCCTACCCCTCACCTCTTACACATGATCAACTCCTTTCTTGTTTTCTCCCCTACCTCACCCATCTTCAACTGTGTTTCCTCACATGCTCTCTTACTTGAAAATTGTCCATCAGCTTCCCCAGCGTTCCTCTAGATCACACAGTCCTGAAGGGTAGGAATGTTGCCTTATTTTTAGGTTATTTTTGAAGTTTCTATTTTACATAAGTGAATCTTTGACTTATTGCTATTTTAATTTCATTGTTCCATTGGATAATATCTGACACTTAGTATGTACTAGACATTATACTCTATTGTAAGCACTTCAGGCATAAAAACTTAGTTAATTCTGAAAAGTAGGTACTATTATATCTATCTTACAAATAATAACACTGAGGCATAGAGATTATGTTACCTGCCTGATATCATTCAACTAGTAAGTTTTTGAACAGATTTGACCTCAGACAGTCCTATGCCAGTGTTCACTCTTCACAATATGCCCTATATTGATTTCAAGTTGATATAGTTTGGATCTTGCATGTCTTCCAAAGGCTCATGTCCCACTGGAACAGTGTTCAGTATCTGGCTTTTGGGAAGTGATTGTAATGATGAGGGCTCTGATCTCATTAATGGACTAACTCTTTGATGGGACTAACTCATAATTGAATGGACTATTGGGAGGTGGTGGAAACTATAGAAAGTGGAGCCTAATTGAAAGAAGGTATGGGGGTATGCCTTGGAACAGTATGTCTTATCTCTGGCATATTCCCTTCTTGTCCCTGGTATAGCTTGTCCCTGGCCCATCCCTTGCTTTCTCTCTGCTTCCTGTCTGCCATTGGGTAAGCAACTCTGTTCCACCATACCCTTCCTGCCATGATGTTTTGCCTCACCATAAGCCCATAGTGATACGACAAAGCAACTATGGACAAAACCCTCTGAAAATGTAAGACAAATAACCTTTTCTCCTTTAAGGTGATTGTTTTCAGGTATTTTGTCACAGCAAGAAAAAGCTTACTAACATACAGGGGGATCACTGGGACATGGCTGTATGTGAATCAGATAATTTAACCAAAGTAAGAGACTCATGACAATGGAAGAAGAAAACATCTTGAATAACAAGGAGACCCAGTACAATTTGTCTATAGCTATAGTCACCATCAGCCACATACCTGGATGGTCTTAGAAGATACAGAGAGACTGTTCAAGAAGATGTGAGTTGGAACTTTTACTGTTTTATGTACCAGGGACACAAAAAGCAGAACACAGCACCTCTTTTCCAAAGAACCCACAAACTCATGGAATGGACAGTTTGTTTTAGTTTGCATAGTTTTTGATGCACCAAACTATGGTTTACAGTATAACAGAGGTGACAGTTCTCCTCCTTTGTAACCAACTCTGCACTTTGTTTCCCTGAAGGCTAGCACCGTGCTGAGTGCTCAATGTGGGTGCTAAATAAAGGAATGTCAAATAACCAGGAATGGGGCACTGGGTTCCCATGATCTTGGGTTCAGTACATCTTAGAAAAATATGCTGTCATGTAGGCTATGGAGCACAGCATAACACATAAACCTTCCCTTACTATTTTCTATGTAGTGGGGTTAATGAACACTGGTTCCTGGCTTACCCAGAGCTCTGGCATCTCAAGGTCTCCTGTAGGACACTTGGAAATGAAATGCTTATCCAGGGTGAGGACAGAGCTGGGCAGAGTGACGAGGAGCTGTTTCACAGCAGATGTCAACAGAGCCCTTTTCTTCGTGCTGAGAATCATTAAACACAAGTCCCCACCCAGCAGGCAGAGTGACTGAGGCATACTGGCTCCAGAGCACAGAGACGGTGAGCTGCCTCCTGGGATACTCTCCCAGATACAAGCAAATGGGCTTTGATGATCCAGTGGCCTTTGCTCATTCATTAGGAGTGTGGAGGTAGAAGCTCAGGCCACTTTGGAGTTTAATTAAGGATGACAGCTGGCATGATAGGCCCAGTGGCTGTAGACTCCATTCATTTCACAAGTTGCTAGTTGGATATTGTTTTTCTCCAGGTATTCCTATTGCCCTGTTCCCTTCCTTGTCACTGCCCACACATTGTTCTGTGTGCTGTTCAAGTGGCATGACCATAATCCCAAGAATAGAGTGTCCAGGCAGGGGCCAGGTGCTAGAGGTATAGAAACTAAACTGTTAGGAAACTGGAAAATGGTGCTCCCATGCACACTATCCCCCTGTTTCAATGTACCCATTCTGTTTAAGAGTAAAGTCATGACTACCTTGAGACTTTGAATACCTGGAGGGAAAGGGCAGATACAGTTATAGCCTGCCCAGTGTCTGTGTTATCTGTCAGTGGTTCTCTATCAGAATGGAAGACGGCAGAAAAGAGAGCAACTAGACACAGGAAGAAAGACTGACAGCCATACAGTCTCAGAGAAAGGAAGTTTAATGCTTGGAGCCCTGAAGATTTCTGTCTTAAAGAGAATGGACTGAATTTGTCTATTGTTTAGACACAAATGTTAAATGTGTCTTGTTAAGACCATTCCATTGATTAAACCAAAAGCACCTTTAAAGTACCAATCCTAACTGAAGTTATTCCTAATAGAAGAATCTCCAAATCATATGCTATAATAAAGTGAAGGAGGAAGAAAGGATCAGACCCTGGCTTTAATGCTTCCTATTCTGGGAACATAAAATCCAGGCAGGCTAAGAGTAGTAGAAAAATCTGTGTGAAATCTCTTGAGATGGCCTTATATTTGGGGAGACTTAGGTTGGGTAATGCTTATTTGCAGCATAAGGTTTAGGGAAATCCTCCATCATATAATTGTATACTACTTCGTAATGATGCTGTATGTGTGCAAAAACACTTCCTGGGTGGGAGGCTTGCCCTGTATTACCAGCTGCTGCTCACCCAAGTCCCATACAAATGAGTTAATTACCTGCTACAAGAACAGATTTTGCAAACAAAGCAGAATACACGCAAAATAAAGACTGTGCTCCTCCTTGTGTTATATGGTTGAACTATTTGAATAAAGGAAATCAGAGGAATTTCCTTAATGTCAAAATTCTAGGGAGACTTATTTTTATAGTTCCTAATCAAAAAGAGACCATGAGTTAAAAAAAAAAAAAGTACTTAAGTAAAAAAGTACTCACTCAAATCCATAGTAGAAATGTAAGTTGCCAGTAGCCTTTGCAATAGGATTACTATCCTTGGCTTCATACTTTAATAAAGGGGTCTTAAAACTTTAATAAAGGAGTATTGAAGGCAGGTCCAGCAGGGGTACACCACATTATTTTTAAGGACAAGGGAAGGTATGAAGAATGTACAAACGCTTGGAAATTAAAGGGAACTTAAAGATGGCAAATTTCATTATCTTTATTTTTAAAATGAAAATCCTAGTCAGAAAGGTTATCTGAGTCTTAGTAGCAGGCTAGCTTTAGCTTTTTAAATTGGAGCTCCATGGAAACAGCTCTACCTGTCTTGAAGTGTTAGGAATAGCTGTCAGTGATTTCTGGCCCACATTCCTTATTCCTTCTATTCTCCTGGTGCCAACATTCTGCCAATGGATTGGTATGCCAGACAATCGAGTGTTGTGTTCTCAGGAAAGGCGGTGTACTGTGAACTGTAAGCTCCCAAGGAACAATGATTTTGTTTTATGTCTCTTTGTATCTCTCTCATTATCAGGCACTGCACTTAAGTATAATGCTTAAATATTTGCTGATATACAGTGTTCTAGTCATGAAAAAAATTGTAATATTTTTATTAGCAGGAACAATGTTAAGTGCATGAACTTTGGAGATAGGCTGCCCAATGTCATTCTGGCTTGGACAAATAAAATACCTGGACATCAATTCTCTGCGCCTTAGTTTCCTTTTCTATAAACTGGAATATTAAGAGTCCTTATCTTGCTGGGTGGGTGTAAGGATGAAATGAGTTAATTTTTGTAGAGCACTTACAACAGTGCCTGTTGGGAAGTACTCGCTCAGAGTTAACTGTTATTAGTGTTCAGAGAACGTCTTTAACTGTTTTGAGAAAGGTTCCAGAATAGGCACAGTTATCATGCCAGTAACTGACCACCGTCAGCTGATTCTAGGACATCAGAGTGGTTGCCGTAGAGTCACCAGTTCTTATCTGGACATTTATTGTTCAGAGCTCTACTTATACAGCTTTTAACCCCCTCTACTGCCACTTTTAATGCTGTGGCATCCAGGGTTTCTCGACAAATAGATGGATTCCCTGTTTTGACAATTGTGATCTAGAGCCACATTCTGATCTGTCCACTGCCCTCTTGTAAATGGATGAGATTCCAGGGACCTTCTTCTTTTGGTCCACTCAGACATGGGTGTGAAGGACCCTGGCCTCATGGCCCCTCTGCAGGGTCATTGGGGGTTCTCCCAAACACACCACCAGCCTTAGCTCAAACTGATCCTGACCTATTGGCCACCGTTCCCTTGAGATTGGGGCTTTTCTTCTTCTCAGCCTGTGGAATCCAGCTTAAAACTTATCTTAACTTGAATAAAAGGAAGCCATCTATTTTTTCCAAATTTTTTTATTTGTTCTAATTAGTTGTACATGACAGAAAAAAGCCATAAAAAACTGACACATTATACATATATGGAGTAAAACTTCTCATTCTTCTGGTTATACATGATGTAGAATCACACTGGTTGTGTAATCATATATGCACATAGGGTATTGATGCCAAATTCAATCTACTATCCTTCCTACCCCCTTACCCACTCCCCTCCCTTCACTCCCCTCTGCCTAATCCAGAGTACCTCTATTCTTTCCTACCCATCCCTTATGTGAATTGGCATCTGCATATCAGAGAAAACATTTGGTCTTTGGTTTTGGGGGGTTGGCTTATTTCGCTTAGCATGATATTCTCCAGCTCCATCCATTTACCTATAAATGTCAGAATTTTATTCTTTAAGGCTAAGTAATATTCCATTGTGTATATATACTATACTTTTTTTAAATCCATTCATCTATTCAAGGGCATCTAAAGTGGTTTCATAGTCTAGCTATTGTGAATTGAGCTGTTATAAACATTGATATGGCTGCAACACTGTAGTGTGCTGATTTTAAGTCCTCTGGATATAAACCAAGGAATGGGGTAGCTGTGTCAAATGGTGGTTCCATTCAAAGTTTTCTGAGGAATCTCCAAGCTGCTTTTCAGAATGGTTGTACCAATTTGCAGTCCCACCAACAATATATGAGTGTACCATTTTACCCACATCCTCACCAACACTTATTATTGCTTGTATTATTGATAATTGTCATTTTGACTGGAGATGAAATCTTGGAGTAGTTTTGATTTGCATTTCTCTAAGTGCTAGAAAGGTTGAATATGTTTTCATATATTTGTCAATTGATTGTATATCCTCTTCTGAGAAGAGTCTGTTTAGTTTCTTAGCCCACTTACTGATTGCGTTCTTTTTTTTTTTTTTTTTTTTTTTAAGTTTTTTGAGTTCTTTATATATCCTGGAGACTAGTGTTCTATCTGAAGTACAGGTGGCAAAGATTTTCTCCCATTCTGTAAGCTCTCTCTTCATGTTATTGATTGGTTCCTTTGCTGAGAAGATGCTTTTTAGTTTGAATCCATCCCATTTATTGATTTTTTTTTTTTTAAATTTTACTTCTTGTGCTTTAGGAGTCCTGTTAAGGAAGTCAGATCCTAAGCCAACATGGTGAAGATTTGGGCCCAAATCTTCTATTAGGTGCAGGGTCTGTGTTCTAATTCCTAAGTTTCTTATTCACTTTGAGTTGTGTTTTGTGCAGGATGAGAGAGATGGGTTTAATTTTATTTTGCTACACATGGGTTTCTAATTTTCCCAGTGCCATTTGTGCCTATCTTTTCTCCAATGAATATTTATGTGCCTATGTCTAGTATGTGATAACTGTATTTGTGTAGGTTTGTCTCTATCTTCTATTCTGTACCATTAGTCTGCATGTCTGTTTTGGTGCCAATACCATGCTGTTTTTGTTACTATGGCTCTGTAGTATAGTTTAAAGTCTGGTATTGTGATGCTTTCTGCCTCACTCTTCTTTCTAAGGATAGATTTGAAAAGCCATCTTTTTCTATCCATCCAATTGTCATTTTGCTTCATAGCTCTTCTGAGATGTGATTGTATGACTGAATCCTGACTGATACAAATAACTATCTTCACTCTGGTTTTATTTCCACAGTATATTCCTCCAGATCTCTGTGTCTGCAATTTTGTGCTGGAACAGTCCCTCTCTGTCAGAGCCCTTCAGGAAATGCTTGCCAACACAGGTGAAAATGGCGGTGAAGGGGTGAGTACCTGAATTATGCCCTCAATTGGGATTGGGACTTACCACAGTTGAAAAACAGGTTACAAATTTCATTCCTCCAGTGTGGAGCTAGAAAACCTTAGGAAACTTTGAGATGATCCATATGAAGATAGTAAATCTTTGTGCCTAAGCAGGGCACAAGACTCTGAACCTACTCCCTCTCCTTCCCCAGAACCCACCAAGAGAGGCTGAGGGAGACTTTGAGATTGAGGGTGACTGCGAAGAAGGGTTTTTTAATGGGAAAATCTGACTGGGGATTTATGACTGTTCTGATAGAGCACAAACAACTAGGCTACATGAAGTTTGGAGAGCATTTTCTATAGAATACGGTCTTTGACATGTGCCCAGGACTCAATAGTTTCACTGCTTCTTGGTAGTGAGTAAAATGGTCTTTAAGTGTTTAACTGAGAGACAGTGCTCCATATCTACCATTTCTTCAGCCAGATATTTCAGAATAAATTTTTATTCTTCTATTCCCTAATGACCCACATTTATTTGTCTATTCATCATCAAATACTTTAATTCTACAGCCTCAATATTTCAAATCTCCTTCTTCCAACTAGTTTTCTCCACCCTCTGTACTCTCCCACACTCCCTCATCTATCTTCTGAAATATTGCAGCAATCCATTAACTGCTTTGATTCCTTCTGTACTTACCCCCTCCTCAGGCTTTCACTCAGTAATCATAATCTTCTTTCTAAAATGCAAATTCAATTATTACACTTCTGTGTTAAAAATCCTTTGCCCATTACCTTCAGGTAAATTCCAAATTCCTTAACACAACTTAATGCCCTTTATGATTTGGTGGACCCTGTGCACCTGTCTGCTCCATTTCTCACCACAGCCTACCAAGCACTTGTCCCACCCAGTGGAATTCCTTTCACTGCCTCAAACATGTAGTTCTTTTTTCACCTCTGATCCTGCCCATCAGCTATTTCCTTCATGTGGAAGAGCTTTCCTCCTCCTCTCTTTCCTCTTATATAATCCCTCTGGATCCTTCAAGGAACCAGTTTAGGTATTAGATCAACTGAGAAACCTCCAGTGACCCCACAGGTCTGTTGTGTGGGCAACACTAAGTACATCCTCTGTCAGTTCTTACCACTGTTCTGTAATTGCAGATCTTATTTTCTTATTCTGGAGAGGACCCTGCCTGTGGGTAGGAACCATTTGCAGTTACCAAGTAACACAGTTTATCATTACTTTCCTTGCATGAGCTCATACATAATACAGAAATGTCTCCTTTGTGGTAGAAGAGAGAGTGACCACAGAATCCATTAAAGCAATTTTTATAATTTGGTCATTTTCCAGCTCTTAATGAGATCTTAGGCAAGTCTTCTAATCTCACTGGACCACAATGTTCTCACCTATAAAATTAAAGTGTTTAATTAGATCTCTAGGATCCTAAACACCAAGGGTTTGTGGTTCTTTACTCTTTTGATTTAAAACAATGTGCTTCAGTTAGTCTCCAGAAAATAGCTTTTCTCTTTCCCTTGGAGCATTAATACAGTGAGATTTTTGTTCGTTTAACATTGACCTTAATCTGGGTCCATTTCCCCCTTCCTGGCACTGACCTCAGCTCTTCACAGTTTTTACACACCCTCAAATACTTGCAGTTTAGTGAAACAATATATTTTTTATTACACTTTTTCCAAGACTCATCATGTACAGGAATCTTTGAGAAGGAAGATCTGATTGATGTTATCAAGTAATGATTATCACTTTCGGTATCATGTAAGGTCTGGTAGACTCCACGTCCTTACTTCCTTAACCTAGAAATTGTGAAAGATCTAGATGCTGTGCTAACTGGAGAATTATCCCTTGGGTATTGTCTTATCCTGTTTGGTTCAAAAAGTGCATTTCGAAGGACTCATTTTTCTCTAATGTTTAGCTTGAGTGGTTCAGAGAGTCCTACAGATGAGAAAGCAAATTCAGAAGTTCGTTGTTCTGCTTTGTTACCAAGAATTTTTAAAAATAGTCTTAACTGGGCTTCTCTTAAAGAGAAGTAAGCAATAACTCATTTCCCATATAGAGGGAAGAGCAACTTAATGAAATTTGAATCCTTAGCTTTAAAAACATATGAATAAGACCTACCTTAATCTCTATCCATGTTATAGTGGAAGATTTTTCAATATAGCTGTATATTTCAAGGACTTAGATAATTTACAATGTTTAGAGAGCAATACACTAAATCTTACTGAAAATTCATATCCAAAATAAATGATCAATAAAATTTTTATTAAATATCCATTGGATAACAGTCACCATAGTGTGTCAGACTCTGAAATTACCCATGTTATTGCCTTTTTGGTGCTATTTTACCAAAGATAGGAAAAATCTGATAGTTATTTCCTGTTCTGACACATTTATTATCATTATTCACTGAGATGATTTTACAACCCATTGGCAGCTCCACAAAATAGTTACCCAGACAGAAGCTTCAGGTACTAGAACCTCTTAGAATCCTCTTAAAATTCCATCTTGACTCTGAGTCTTTAATATGAGAAGTACTGTTTTTAGTACTTTGCCATATAATCTCTTGCATCTGATTGGTTTGTTCTCTGAGGTGACTACTGTGCACATTTACTATTAGTACTTAACTTGGTTTTAGAAGATAATATTCAGCAGGGGGAAAAATGGGAAGATGGAGAGAGAAGCCAGTTAACACGACAGACCATAATGATTGTCTGGAAAGCCCGGGGGTTGTGTGAGCGGGATGATGCCTCCTTTGCATGCCATTCCATTTTGTTTTAAAATAGCCATTTACTGCTTTTAAATAAGTATTACTTCCACTAATGATGATGACTGCCACCAAATGGGATACTTTGAGTGGTGCAATATTTTTTACTTCTGGTCATAAATAAGCCCTTGTGTGGTGCGTCTATTCACTGCTGTGTAGCAACTGAGTGTTTTTTTTAAAAAAATGACTTCAGTTGTTTATTCATTCATAGAAGTCTGCAAGGATTTATGATTCTGCAGCAATTTCCCTTGCTAACAAAGAAAACAAAGGCGCTTAACTAAATTTAACACCAGAGAGGTTCTTTTTAATTTTTTTTTGTTTTATTATTGAAATGTCCTTAACTCCAGCCAGGAACACATGGGAACTGGCTTTATGTTGAAAGGAGTATAAATGAGGAGGAGGACCCAGGGACAAAGAGGATTTGGTGCTTCTCAGAGCCTGCCTAGCTAAGCTCATCTTTGGGTCACTTTGCCTCTGGTCTAATCCTCTCATTTTCTTCTGGGGAAAATTACCAGGGGGTAGATACTTGGCACTGTGGCCAATTTCATGGCTGGTGGTTACAAGGAAAATCCCTGCATATGATTATTAAAGTATTGTCACTTTTCAGTTGACTGGATCCATAGTCTGTGTATGGGATTGTCCATTACCTTTCAGCATGACATGGATCCATTGGCGGGCGATGTCACCATTTCCCTCTAAACCCTCATTTGCTGTTCTTGTAGAAATAACTTAAGTTAGAATAAGCAGCATTCATTTGGGGGTGGGGGGAGAAGATCTCCTTAGAGTCAGGGAGATATTTTCAGTCTAGCCCATGCAAGACCAGGTGACCTCTGGTACAAGTTATTTCTCTTCCCTTCCCTGTCCAAATGTAACCTACCTCATATGATTGGGTGAGAATTAAATGATATCATTGCCCACAGCTGCCTGTGGGCATGGGCTCTTCTATTTCTCTCTGGTCTACTTCATCCTGTCAGATTCTTCAGTAATATTCAAACTGCCTATAAGGAAGGAGGGTCCCGACCTGCATGACCAGGAGCATATTAAGTGGAGGGCTACATAAGTCTCAATGGATTTTGATATGAGCTAGCATAATGCTTCCAGAAATGATTAACACAATTACCAATTACATCCTTCTGATGAGCATTCTGTTTCTAAAAGTTGACTTCATTAATGAAGACTTTTAAAACTGATTTGAGAGTATATGTGTGTGTGTGTGTGTGTGTATAATATATATATAAAATGAACTAGTGCTGTGGGTGCAATGTGAATGTTATGTTTTATCCATATCCATGCCTGACTGTAGAAGCTAAGATATCTGGCATGCTAATATACAGTCAGTCTTCTAACCTTGATTGAAAAATGTGACCTGGAAAGATATTTCTACAAGAACCTTTATCATAAATGTCCTCACTGAGAGATTCTTCATTTCCCTGTATTACTTGTATAATAGCCATTATCTCTAAAGTAAGTTTCAGGCTCCTTTCATTCGTCCTTGTCTTTGGAGTGAGAAATGCTACTCACAGTGCAGCTGCTAGAGAAATGCTCAGGTATGATGTGGCACATTTGTCACGTGTTCCTGCTTCCTGAGGATGACATACTAGTGCCTGTCAAGAGGTGGGGGTTAACGCCTGCTATCATGTGAACTCAAAATGGCCAGTGAAGCATAAACATTCATATTTTCATAAAGTTCCTTAAGATACATGTCATGAGATACACTACAGTAATGTCTTACCTTGCAGCCAAGTTCAGGACATTTATCCATCTTGTGAAGTTACAGAAAGTTGAGCAACAGGTGAGAACATTATTTAAAAAAAGAATCTGCCAAAGGTGTTTCTATCCTGATGATGCTCAGTGATGAACAGCAAAACAGGTGTTGATGAGGGGAATTGGAAGTCCCCTTGCTTGAAGACTGAGCTCTGCCAGATTTTGCACAAATGCCCCTGGAAAAGGGAAGGCAAGAGAATCCTTGTCTCTTTCTTTCTGGCAGGATAAAAATAACATTCTGACATTGAATGCAACTGGGTTTTTGTTGTTGTTGTTTCTTAATCTATGGCTTGTAGTCCACACCAACTACAAACAAATCTCTGGAAAGAATACTCTTATGAGTAAAAGTTCATCAAAACCTGCTCTTTAAAACCTACTCTGTTGACATTCACCTTACAGATTTACTCATGGGAGGTAGCCTGTTTGGGGGACAAATCTGGGAAACAGGTTTAGGTTTGGTCCTAACATTGCCACCAACTGGAAATGTAACCCCAGGCACATCTTGTACAGACTCTGGGCTTTGGTTTCACCATCTCTAAAGAAGGACATCACTTAAGTGCACAAGTTTTCTCTCCTGGGCTGTGGTGGGTGTAATACACCAAGTTAGAATGGGAATGTGTCATTACCTCACTTCCTCCGGTGCCCACAGGCTGTACTCCCATCACTGAATGGCTATGAAAATGTTGACTTGTTTGTTTTAGCCATTGCTTTAGACCTCAGCTCCCATATATTTAGGTAGAATGAGTCAATGTGTTTGTTATTTTCTATTTTGTCGTGGACAAAAAAGAATATTCCATAGTCATCTGGGACAGCAGCCCTACGGCATAAGGTGTTGGTTATATAATTTTAATGTTTTATGAGGCCTGATTCCTTTTTTCTTATGCAAGTAAAGGTATTCTGTAGTCTTGGTAGCATTTATTTTCTAAAAGATCCAGCCATTATTTTGGAGAAATTAAATATTATAAGTGAAGTTCCTCCCCAAAACTAAGGTTTCAATGTTTTTCCCCTCACAGAGCAAATTGTAATTAAATGTCTTTTCTCTCCGCCCTTTCCTTTCTACTCCTTACTGTTTTATATCTTGTTTTGTTATGATTTTAGAATTTTATGCTGATATAATGGATTTTAATATTTCCTTGATAAGCTGATATTTATGAATACATGTGCAAATAACTCATATTTCATTTTTGGACTAGCCTTTTGATGACACGATTTTTAGTTAAAATATGCCATCTTGAAGATCTATCTTCATGGTAAGAAAACACCTTCTTTGATATTTAAAAAAATAAACCTGATAAATTGGAGCATTTCTAAGATAAAGATGTTCTAAATTGCCTTATTTTGCTCAATGTTCTAATATAAATGTAATTCTGCAAAAGTGCTGTAGTCAAACTGAGGCTAAAACACATTGCTTGCTTATAGTCTCTTGATGACCTCAGCACTGTACTAAGAAAAAAGAAGTAAAGACCAACTTCTACCTCTACTGCCACTGCTAACATCTAGCAATGTGAAATATTCACCTGGTAGGAAATCTACCCCCTTGACTCACTGTGTGTTCTTTTTCTATAGTAAACATCCATAGGTACCTCAGATAAGTTGAAAGTTTTCAGCAAGACCTGTGCACACTAAAATGTCCACTTACTGTTTTGTTTTTGATTTCGCTAGCTCGGTGACCTCTCGGAATGGGTATGTCATCCACTCATTTAATATACCTGTATTTTTGCATGGAACACTGACTTCGGCTGTTTTTGTACTGAACCATGCCTTTCACTTTTGAGTGATCAGGGCATTTCCATTCTTTGTGCCTCTGCAATTTTTGAAAAGAGACTACTGCTCCCCACATTGGATCTTGTGGAATTAGAGGTGGCTGCACACTTAGAAATCTTGGCCAGCCAGCTTATTTTACCACTGTTCAGCAATTAGGAGAATGGTTCATCTGTGGACTCATTCTATTTTCCTTTAAGACAAAATCTTTTCCTCTTTTCAAAGTCTTTTACTTCTGGTGTGGTCTAGATGGACTGTGGCCATAGGTTTCCACTTGATAAGAGGACAGAAGTGTGCAGCTTTGCCTTGCTCCAAGCTTTTCAATGCTTCAAAACCCGACCAGTACTATTATGCATCTCCAGCCCTGCTCTTCATAAGGCTGGAATTCATAATAAAAATGGAAAAAGCTAGTTGGAAATTTTTTTTTTTTACTTTTCGTACAATACCCCCAAAGTGAACCAGCAGAATAATCGAATGTTCCTGTCCACAATTCAGAACAACCATGGAAGTTAACTAGCTTTTTACATTTCTTCATGTCCTCCTAGAAGCATTTTCAAACAGAAGAGCCCACAGAATGAAATTTTAAAGTTCCAGACGCTCTTGAATCTTCCATTTCCTGCATATCATGCTGCAGCTTTAGTACAATTGTCTTTTCTTTGGTGAAGCTGGCTTGTTCAGAAGTTGGCACCTCATACTGAAGAGCAGTGTGCCTGTGTAGCCCTTATGTGGTTTTGCAAGTGTGATAACATTTAGCTTTGCTAATGTTACACACACTCTGGAGTTCTTTACATTCTTGCTGTGATGTCGAAATGCTCTGTTAGAATAGTTGTGTCATAGTGACTTCAATCATCTTAGAAAGCTTGAGCTTTTTCCCCAGGGTGGACTGAAGGTGTTTGGTTTTTGTATTTTAATTGCAAAAAAATTAAACATCTTCATTAAAGTTTCTTAGAGGGGCATGGAGGGATCTGGATGCCTAAGCTTTCTCTGGGACATACAATGTAGATATACCTATATTT
Source organism: Spermophilus citellus (assembly GCF_964194105.1). NCBI lineage: Eukaryota > Metazoa > Chordata > Mammalia > Rodentia > Sciuridae > Spermophilus > Spermophilus citellus. The sequence continues at coordinate 144,688,637 of NC_138185.1, forward strand.
TTCAAGGGGTTGTTTTAATAAGAGATTTCCCTGAAATTTTTTAGAGAAATGACTAATCGGAGGGCAGGGGCAGAGATGGGCTGTGAAAATGTACTTCAGCTGCAATTTTAGGAGTATGTTTCAATCCTAAGTTGTAAGATATCTGCATTTAAGGGAAACCTTTTGTTTTAACACACTTGCTTGCCTTTTTAAAAGTAATACACACTTGGGTCAGGCGTGGTGGTGCATGTCTGTAAGCCTAGCTGAGGAGGCTCAGGCAGGAGGATCACAAGTTCAAAGCTAGCTTTAGCAACTTAGCAAAACCCTAAGCAACTTAGTGAGATCCTGTCTCAGAATAAAAAAAGAGAGAGAATGTAGCTCAGTGATTAAGTGTCCCTGGGTTCAATCACTGGTACCCTCCCCTGACCCAAAAAATAATGCACATTTGGAATTTTGGAATTCAAGAACTCCTTAGAGAATTGAAGTCCTTCTAGTGATTTTATTAGATATTTTCTTTAATCATATAATTCACTTTTAATAGCTACCAGAGTTTAAATTATGTATTGGTAGAGAGAGGTAAATGAACTAGAAAAAACTACAACTTTTTTCCATTTTGTGAAAGATTAATAAAAGCACCAATTTTGATATTTCAGTAAAGAAAAACTGGCATCAGAGAATCCCTGATTCCCACTATTTGGTCTTAGAATGCAAGGATCTCAGAGGATGAAGTTGAACCAATGAAAAGAAAGCATGAATAAAGGCAGGAAGATTGAGGAGACCCATGGGGTCAAAATGACCCCTGCTCAGCAGAGGGCTGGAATGGTCACCTGCAAAGGAGGGGGAAAACTGGAGACAAAATGCTTTTGTTTTTACCTGGTGTTTCCTGTGGCTGAGCTGGGGCTCCTGCTGAGAGTAGAGACATAGAAGGTGCTTTGCTTTGTTGATGGCCCTAAAGTGTTGCTCTGGTGTGAGGAAGGAAAGTGCTCCACTAGGTGGGGTTGGCCATTCTGGCCTTCCTGTAGCTATTCTCTGGACCTTGTTGTCCCCATCTGTAAAATGTGGGCTCTTGGCTTACACACTGGATTTCTATGATGATAGTGCAAAGGAGGCATCATCCCGCTCACACAACCCCCTTTTTAGTACTTAAACAGTTTTATGGTTATAAAGTTATTTTCATTTCAGATATTATGGCAATAATGTCGGTGACCATTTTCTTGTTTGGATGCCCTTACTATGCTAATTATTAGCTTTTCTCTGGTAATTGAAATTTTACTGGTTCTTAAACTCATGAAACTTATAAACCTATTGTATAGAGCACATGAGTTCCATGTGCTAAATGGTTTTGCCCAAGTATTAGATTTATGCTTTGACTTACAAGTTGTTGCTTTAATTTTTTTTTCCCTTTGTAAAAGCCAGAGTCGATGCCCTTGTTGGTTGTAGTTATTTTGTGGATAACAATGGATCTTATCTCTGTGATGGAAGGGGAGAGGTGCTCTAAGTTGTAGGGGCTCTAGTGATGCCCCTTCTTTTCTTATTATGGAGAGAAACATGCATTGACAATAGCGTGTTTACAGTAGTCACCTGCTTCCATTCCATTGATGACGTGCAGCTGGGGGCCAGGCGGCCCTCATGCCATTGGTGCTGCTCATCTGCTTTGAGAAGGTGAAGTGAGGTAGGCAGAAGAGCTAGAATGTTGTCCCAAAGAAGGAAGTGAGAGCTGTTCCTGTGTAAGTGAGGCTATCAACACAGTTTTCCTCCACAGAGCAACCTTTGGGGAATGTACTTTAGAGGATGCTTCATCTTGGGCGACTCCCCCGAGTCTGGCTCCTCTGGGCTGGGGTGGAAATTTGTAGTGAAACTTTTTTAAAAAAATTTTTTGTTTTCAAGTCTTTGATGAGATAGTAGAATGGTAAGCTGAATGCATTACTTTTTTGTATCTTTACAGTTGTTTATTTTCTAAAATTGTGATTTGGTTTTAGAAATTTTCAGAAATAAATGCTAGGGTGCAAAAGCCTCCACATTTTCAATGGGTGTAGGTGACCAACTTGTAATTACTGAGGCATCTTCAGTCAATCACGCAGAGAGAGCTATGGTGCCAAACCTCTGAAACTGAACATCATACTCTACATTTTCGATCGAGAACACAGCCAGAGAGGAGAAAGAGACATTTTCCCCCCAGTGCTCTGTAGTATTGTGTCCACATACTTCAGTACCCTGGCAACTTAACCTTCTATCTTCTCTGGGGAATTTCCCATGCCATTTTGGTAAAGAGACTATTTGCAAACCCTGTTACAATTTTAGAATTAACACACATGTTGGAAATAACAATCTGAAGCAGCATATATCTCAAATTCATAACCCCTCTGCCTTAAAATGGGTTAGAACATGTTTCTACACGAGTTAAAACCTATGGCTTTCCAACATTAGAAAAAGAGGGGAGTTGAACTTTTAATGAGATAGCATTTCAGAACCTCTTGCTCTGCTCAGGGTTGTCAATTTTATGGGGGTCTTGACTTTATGTTCATCTCAGCATCCTACCCAGGAAGACCTAACTCCCTGAACAGATGCTAAGGGCCTGGGAGCAGTCTAAGCAGCAGAAGCCACATTTCTTTGACCCTAGACAGTTGACCCTGGTTGCTGGGAGAATGAGCAACTGCTGTCTCCCAGTTCATTGTTCCTTCCAGGCGACCTCTCGAATGCATAGGGTAGGTGAAGTAACAGGGATACGACTCATGATTTATTAGCTCATTTCAGTCCAAGTCAGCGCAAGAAACAGAATTCCCAGACTCCCTCGAGATGTTAACCCATTATGCGAAGCTCCAATCCCCCCTCTTATTGCCTCAGTCTTTTCCTGTGGCACAGATCCCTTCTGAACTCCTTGCTGTCTCTCTCCCCCACATAAAGCCACCTAGATTGTGGTTACCTCACCTCTAACTCTGCTCATCTCAATTGCAATTCTTTATTAGATTGACCTGTTCCCAGGGCAAAGGGGAATTCATGGTGTTAAATCTCTGATCCAAACAGATACAATTCCAACTAGTTTTGTGTCTCATCTAAATTTTTGTGTTTACAGGAATTGAGAGCATTCTTGAGTTCTGTCAGTCCCTTTCTCCCATTTGTCTGTCGATCCATAATTATGGACTCGTTGACATGTACATTTTTCTAAATATATTAACTTAATTCTAATGGTCTTTACATCCTTTGGTATTGTTTTTTTTTCTTTCAAATGCATGGTTTATATCACTCAACATTTGGATAGGCAAGTATTTCCAATGCATCCCTGTGTAAAAGAGGAACCTATGTATATCTACCCTTTTTATTTTACTTACTGTATTCCGCCACTGAAATGTAATCCTAACAGAAGAAAAAAGCTTCTATTATTTAGATTTGTTACACTGAACTATTTTTAAGTCAATTTCTTTAATCCCTTCTTCTGAAGAATGATCTAATTGCTGTATCTTATAAAACATGCCAAAATAATCGAGAGCTCCATATTTCACACGACCCTATGTTTCATTCAGTAGGGACTACTTTAGTTTATCCTCAAGTTCTATCACAAAACAGAGGTACGTCTACCTTTAGAGAGGATCCTATTTTTAACATGTATACATGTGTGTATCCCTTCAAAGCAAAAGACCCATAGCTATAAGATCTGTTTTGTATGCACAAACTTGATCTAGGAAAGTATCACTGGCCAAATCCAATTTTTTTGTGACAAATTCCAGTGGGATCCCAAGAAGGAGGATGCTGAGTCAGATAGTAGCCCACCCCTACTGTTCCCAGAGCTCCTGAAGCTCCTTCCAGCTGACTTTAGACCATCCAGTTTGTAACCCAGGAGGCCTTGCACAGCATTCTCTCCCAGATAGATCTGTAATTTTACAGACTAGCTTAAAAAAATAAGTGACCACCAAGAGAACCTGGATCACTATGATAATGAAATTGATGTCAAAACCCGAATACATTACCCCGCATTCTGAATAGCCTAATTTATGACCTTATTTTATAGTCTTCTAGTGATTTACAAATTCACTACTATCATAATTTGAACCAAATTATCCTGCTGTAAGTTTACACTGGAAATTCACAGGTGCATTATAGTGGCCACTTCATGCCATGTGCCACCACTATCAATTCACTATCATCTTGGAATCACATCTCTCAAAATATGTTACAAAATACAGGCATCATTTTCTCCTGGATGCTCAGACGCTCCCTGTTTGAGCCAAGGGAGCATCATTAACCTTTTGTAACATTACCACTGATGTCTTTGAGTAATAAGGGTGACCCAGGTCTATCTGAATTTTTCAGCCACAAGACATGAAATTGGACAACTCTTCAGTATCTCTGGTTTCATTTCACAGAGACTAATATTAGAGAATAAATTCTGGCATTGGGGATGTATATTTCATTGCTCCTGCCATGACCAGTCTGGCATGAGATTGGAGGAGATACTAGTGCAACACCAGAAGAGAGGCAACTTATATCACCCTCGTGACAGAACAAGACTTTATTTTTATGAAGAACATGAATTTAACCTTCACAATGATGACTCCAATGTGCTTCTAGCCTCTCCTTTTCCCCTGCCTTGCTTACATATGAAAGCTTACTCAGCCGTTTTGCTCTCTGAGGCAACAGTGTTCCTGTGGTCCACAGCTGTATCGAACTGTGCTGCTCTTTCTCTGCTCATTCATTTTAAAAGCGCGCTGTGTCCTTTCCAATCTCTAGTTTCATGGCAGTTTTCTAGCGTCTTGAAGACTGTCTTCCTTGAATCCTATGATATCTGCATATGTAGATATTGACAGTGTTGGCTTTCTAGGGATGGTACAACCTGCTCTGGCTCCTGTCAGTCTGTCTGTCTCTCCTCAGGCTTTCGTCCCTGAGGACCATCACAAACTGCTTCCCTCAGATAACTTACTTGCTTCTTCAGAAGTGCTTCTGAGGAGCACTCCCTGTTGCCAGAGATCCCTGCCCATGGGGAGAGCAGAGATATTGCAGTGTTCTGTACCATGTCCTCACATGACATCAGTGATGCCCACAACAAGGCCTGTGGAAAATGACTGGCTTATTTTCCCCCATCCACTTCGAGAAGACAAACATGAACACGAGTAGTTTGAGTTTTATTAATTTTGTAGGAATTGTTTTCCCCACATTGTAACCCATACTCAGCACTTTAGCATTAGCCCTCCTCTTGCTCTCACGGGTGCTCTGTGGGTACTCCTTTTAATATGCTTTCTTCCCTTGCCACGGTGTCCTGTGGCTCAGGGGAAATCAGGTTTTGCTGTCAGCCCAATAGGTTACCCTCCCAATGTCAGTGTGATAAATTTGCTCCCTGCACAAAGGGGAGAAAATAGATCAGGTGAGGCTTGCTCTGTTCAAGTCCCAGCTTCCATTCACCAATCGGCAGAGGAGGCTGTAGAAGAAAAACAAAACAAAACAAAAAACCTACCTTTTTTATTTGAAAGAGCTAGCAGTGGGCAAACACTTGGACCTGAGCCAGGACTCTGAAAGGTGGGCTTTTGAACGCAGCCGTGTCTGACTGCTCCCGTGCTACACGGTCACAACTCTGAATGATGCTAGACCTGCAGAAAGGAAAGTGAGACAGTGTAAATAAGAATGCAGATTACCAAGGTGCACCCTGAAGGGGACCTGCAAGTCATAGAAATCAGAGTGAGGACAGAAGATCAGAAGTGACCCATTCCAGGGGGGGTATGTGACCAACCAGTGAGTAGGCACAGTGCCAGTCCTTGTCCCCCAAACTTCTCTGTATTTTCCATTAACTCCATCTCTTCCCAGGTCCTGTAGAGTCCAGGTAGGTGAGGACAGAGGTCCCCACTGCCTTCAAGGCAGCTCATGAAAGGTCCAGGTGACCATCAGTTATTGTGAGGATGGGTGGATGATGATGATCAAGGTGGGTCTGGACCTCTTTCTGTGTCAAGCTGGAGTTGTCGGGGGTCCTCACCACACATAGATTTTGTGGGAAGGATTTATGTCTTTCCATCTTCACAGATGTATGGTAGTAGCATTGAGAGAGTTGAATATCAGCCCTACAGTTGTCAAGGCCAAGGGGAAGTGATCATATTTGTTCTTTGCTTCCGTGGGAATTCTGGAGAAATATTAAAAGGAAAGTTAATCATGGGTGCAGAAGATGCTTCTGAGAGCAGAGTAGTACCTGCTGATCATAGTATCATACTGATTCTTGAGGTGCAGGGTCCAGTGTAGCTGTGAAAGTCCCAGAGGGGAGGCTGTCAAGCCTGGATGTGCATCAGAATTTGCAGAGAGCCCGGGTCCCAACACAGACCAACAAATCAGAGTCTTGGGAAGGCGGCTCAGCATTCTGTTTTGCACTTTTCTTGTTTTTCTTTCATTTTTAAAGTTCCTCTAGTGATCCTGGTCCAGGGACAGGTACAGAGTATCAGGAAGACCTGTTTTCCTCTCCACCCACAGATCCACATGTACACAGAGCCCTTGAGCATCAGTTGCTCTACCCCAGACCATTGCATACACTTCAAGGGGACATCAAGCTGTTCTGCGTAGGAATATAAACTTGGCCTTGGGCTTTCTATGTGAATGTAGAGAGAACAGGTTGAATCCATGTACATGCAACATAATCATAGTTGGGACGAGGACAACAGAGATAGAAAGATGAAGAAAATGGAGAGACAGTGATACAGAACATCAGGGGGGAGGGGAAAAATCTGTAGGTTTAAGGAATGCAGAAGAGAGGGAAATAGACTATATTCAATTTCACCTTCTACTTTATAGCACACACAGGTAGACATGTTTGCACACAGTAAGACTTAGCAGGGATTATATGATAAAAATTTACTCTCCTTTAACTTTAAATCCCCAGGATGAACAGTGATTTTTTTTTATTTTTACAAAGAGTAGAGTTAGTGTTTATTTTGTCATATCAAAGTGATCTGACTTTTAAAATGTTAGACTCTTTGTAAAAAATATTCATGTACATTACATTTAGTAAAAAGTAATGAGGCCAAGTCGTTGGTCTTGACCCTCTGTGGCCGTTGGTTCATCAGAGATCTGATGAATGCTAAGGAGAATAGGTGCTTCATATAAAAAACAGAAAAGCGAAAAACAAATTTTGCTTATGGAGTCCTCTTCTGTAAAGAATGCACTTGGAAATGTCCAACTCTAGAAATCCATCTGTTAGCTATGGGAGAGGAAAAAAACTCAGAGGAAAAGAATTGCCTTACTTTTTTCCAAAGTATACTTGTCATCGGTCTAAATGTCATTAGCACCAGGACAAATCTCTCCTGTTGATTTTTAAAAGGTGTCATAATAAGAAATGTGTGCCAAAGCTGCTTTGTCTAACTTTCCTGTGGTACCTATGCCCAAGGGAAATCACAGATGCATTCTAGATGACCCCAGGCCCAATTTAGAGGCATCTCAAGTCACTGTTGTCCCTCAGTGGAAAGTGCTCATCCACCTCCTTCACATAAAGTATCTGCAAAATCCCGGGTCTAATAGGGACTTCAGAGTCATTTAATTTGTTCCACAACTATAGTAAAATGGGACAGAGGATGGGAGAATGGCTGCAAAAGTCTACATACATTTTCATGGGTCAAAAACTATAGTGTATGTGTGTGTGTGTGTGTGTGTGTGTGTGTGTGTGTGTGTGTATACATGCAGAAGATTGAACCCAAAGTCTCATGAATGCTAAACAAATACTGTACCACTGAGCTACTCTAAGCCCAAAACTCTTTATTTTTGAAAAGTTGAAAGGCAGGAGAGCCCTGTTGTCCTCAGCCCTGCAATCATAATTTAAGTGTTCAGCGCCCAGGGGCTCTTCCTTCTCGTGACTTCAAGTGCCATAAGAAAGTATCAACTCTGTGTTGCAATCACAGCTACTCTCTGGTCCCCAGCTCACCTGAGCCCTCTCAGATTTGACTTATGCAAGGGGCCAGACCTTTCTTTGCAAAATGAAAAACAAGTAGGTATTTTCCTAGAAGAGACTACCTCATTGCCATGTGGGTTTTTGCCGCAAATGATGCTCATGACCCAGAATTCACAGTTTCTTAAATTAGTCTCTGGCCTTTCAACTTGTTGTCCTGAAATACTTCTGTGTAGCTGTGAAATTAATGACATGAACAAAAAGGAGATTGCATAGCCTTCTCATCCAAGAGAATTCATTCTAGCACTTCCAAGAGGGAGGGATGGCTAGATTCAATAAATTATAAACCACAGGAATGATAAGTTTGGCATTCAGGATTGGGGAGGTTGTCTGGTCTTATTTATGTTTTCCCTTTTTATTAGCAGTGTGTATACTTAAAAATTGAAAGAAACAGGAGAATAGGCTCTCTGTGCATGGCTTTTACATGCCTTTTATAATAGGCTCTCTGTGCATGGCTTTTACATGGCTTTTTACATGGCTTTTATTTTTCCTTCCATGCTGTGATGTGAGGGATATGGTAGGTGTAGGAGGTGGGGCTCCCTGCAGTCAGAGACTGCTGAAGGTCCTTCTGCCATCAAATGTTGTCACCCTTTCTTGAAGGGTGAGGGGTGGCCTGTTGGGCCTCTTAGCCATTGACATTTGGGCCTACCTTTTGAGGAAACCAACAGCTGACTTGCCAGGTAAGACTGCATGACCACTGAATTTGGGACACTGGGGCTGTCAGATGCTAGCCCTTCCTCCTTTTTTCTGAACTTCAGTAAAATTCTCTTATGATTTTGGTTTTTCACAGTATCCCAAAAGGCCTGCAAAATATGCAGGGAATGTGACAGCCCTGCCTGAAGGGCCTGGGCTGCCTTGCTTGAGTGCCCCACGTTCACTTGAAGGCTTTCGTAAGACGGGGGGAGTCTTTGGGGGGTTCCTTCATGCAGGTTTCTATAACCAGTGGCTCAGGCACCTTCAACTGTTGATTTTAGGCTCATATTACCCCAATGTTACTAGTAGAAAATCAAGGTGTCAAAACAACAATACTTCCTACTTTTGCAGCGTTTTTATCCATGGGGAGCCTCAGGGAGTCAGAGGCATCTCTGCCCAGCTCGGGAAAAGCAGGCTTTGGCAGCTGCCTAGTTGAGAAGTGGAATGTCTGATCCAAATAAAAAGGGAGTGGTATTGAAGGAGTAAGTTAAATGTCTTGCATTGGACTCTTTGGGGTTTCACACCAAATTACAGGGAGTCAGGGTGGCTGTGATGGACCTATTGAAATCCTGTTATTTTATTTGCTGGCTCTGCCCTCTAATTATGAACCTATCTGTGCCTGTGCCCCTCCTATCCTTAAATTAGGGTTTCTGAGTTCCACTGTACTACAATGAGGTCCCTTTTTTTACTTTCATTGAGGAGGAAATATCTTCTTTGTCACCAGGTAGTTATAATCCAAGACCTGTTTGAAACATGTCCATCAGTACTTCTGGTATCTGAGTGAGACAGTTATTGTACAGCCTTATCTGTCCACCCCTCATAAAAAGTAAAGTTGCTTGAGCGGGGTCGTGGAAGTTTGGCCAGAAAGGGGTGGTCCTCCAGCCTCTAATAGGTATAAGCATCCACTGGCTGGGTGAGGAAGTCTTGAGAAACATAGAACGGTGGACAGCCAAGTTCTGAGCCACAAGTATTGGGATCCAAAATGAGGAGTCCACAGCAATCAGAGACTCCAAGTGGGTTTGAAACACAAGTATGAATCCCTGTGGTGAGAGATTTTTTTTCCTATGGAGTCTGGAGCTGAACCTCATGGAGCTAAAAGAGGGACTGGAGGTGTCTTGAATAAAGGCTGACTCTCTGGGGTTTCCATGTCATATCAAGGTAAGACTAGATTCTAGGAGTCAGTTTCTAAAAGCACTCATGCTAAAAATGCATCTTGGTCTGCCATTGAGGTGGGCCAAATATTTTACTAAGGATCCTAGCAAATTAACTGCACACTTGAGCAACTGAAAATTTAATGGATAGACAAAAATCCTTCTATAGCTCCATTTTTTTTAACCCCATGCAGTATGTTCACCCCCTCCCCCCACGGTACATTTTTTATTGAAATTATGATACAGTACTAATGTTAAAGAAAAACTTAGAGAAGGATAAAGCCCAATAGTTCTGCAACCAACCAAGTAGCTATTTCATTTTTATAGGTTTCCTTATCATCTTTGTGTATATACATGGAATAATTGAAGGTATTTTGTATTCTGCTTTTTTCAATGACATGTCATAAGCATTTTTCCATTTCCACATAGCCTCTATAATTGCAGCCTTTAATGGTTGCAGAATAGAACATCCTAAAGAAGCCCCATAATTTACTAGACAGTATTCTCTTTTGGATTTTAGGTTCTTTTCAGGTTTTTGTTTTGTTGCACTCATTATAATTCTCTTATTGCAACTGTGTGCATATATTCCTGCTTCTCTTGAGTTATTCCCAGAAGTAGAATGACTCCAGCAGAGGTTATAGACTCCTTTATGGCTCTTTTTATATATTGCTATATTGCCTTGCAGAAAAGATGTACTCAGTGCCACCTTGCACAGGACCATATCAGCTAAACTGCAACTGCAACAGCATTTTCCCTCCATTTGTGCAAATTTCATAGATGTGAAATGATATATCCAAGTTCCTTTAATTGTCAGTCCTTTCATTATGGAAAGAGATTAAATTTTTTTCCATATGTTTTAATTTTATTCTGATATGAATCATTCATATCTTTGCCTTCTGGTTTATTCGAGCCTTGGTGTCTTCCTACATTTCAATGAGATATTAACTCTTTGTCATAGCGATAATCTTTCTGTAGCCTATTAAATGTTGGCGTTTCCATTGTTCTGAAGTTCAGTAATTTAGGTACAATCGTATTTCTTTTATTTCCTGTGAATGCACTTGTTATTTTAAAGCATGGATAAGTATTAGGTCTGTATGGAATATAGACTATTCTATTACAGGCTGGTTGTTCTGGAATTCAATTTTAAAATGAAATATTTAATTTTCTTATCCACGCAGAATCTATGTTCTTATGTTTCCTGTAGCTCTTACTGAATGCTTTTTCTGATTTGCTATCCACACATCAGAGACATGTGCTTAATAATCCTAGCTTCCCATTGTTGTACTGAAAGTCTGGTTTATCAAATGCTACATTTTCATATGGTCAGATCTGTTTATCAGCTGAATCCATATCAGAGTGAATTAATTTTGCTTCATGTCACTTCTTAAAACTCAGTTCTTCTTAGAATAAAAATTTTTTACTGTTTATATTTCCAGATTAGTTTTAATCACAGTTGAATTCCAAAATACCCTATTTGAATTTTATTTAAAACTACAGTAAAGCTATAGTGAAGTTTTAGAGAATAAGCATTTACAAATATTCATATCCTCTTTCAGTAACAAAATATACCTTTTCATTTCATTGAATCAAATTTTATACAATGATTTTGATTTCCTTTAAAGACTCCTCTCACCTAAGTAAATACCTAAAAATCTGTTTTCTAGCAGTAGAAATCATGAGTAGAATCTTTCATTATTTCATTATTAGTTGTCATTTGTACGGAAAGACATGGAAACCTGGGCAATATAAAGGGCTGCCATCAGGTTCCATTCATGTTATGTGACCTTGTAGAAGGACTTCTTTCTTTGGCCAAAGAGTGGAACAGAAGTAGGATGAGAAAAGAGAATTATAGGACATGCATGCACATCCAGAAAATGACATCATAGCCTTTCTGTAAGACCTCCAAGAAATACAGCCCCTGAAGCTTGGTGGGTTATATTATATATAGCAAGGAACCTTCCTGGAGCCCTGGAATGTTTCTTAGAGCCTAGGACTCCCAAATGGAATTTAGTTTCTAGATCATAAAATGATACAGCTTAGCTATCTAACAAGTCTTGAAGCATTTATGTGTGGCTGGATAGAAGTTGAGTTACCCCCTCCTCAGTTGTTATATGTGGTTGACCTCACTGGGAGGCAGTGTCCTCTGGAAACTACAAAAAGAAATGTCAGTGTTAGAAATTAATCTTGAAATTACAGGTGAAATGATTGAATTAATGACTTAATGGAACATTTTTCCTCTGTGCATGGCATCAGGGACTTTTACCAGTTTTTTTTTTTTTGACCAACCCCTATCCTGTGAAGTTGTATCGAATGTTCTCCTTTTTCTTGTAATGATAGATAAGATCACTCATAGCAGGGACAGCATCACCATCCCAGGAAAGTTTATATCTTGAGGTCTGGATCTCCTCACATGAATGGATGCATATAATCTTCCATGTATCTTTCTTAAAATATTATTCCATAGTTGGTCTTCAATAGTGAACAGTTACTAGAATTTGTAGTTAGCCCCAAGTTCAAATCCAAACTCCCTGCTTATAAGCCAACCATGGGAAGTTTCTTAAATTGTCCACAACTTCTTCTTTCCTATCTGCAAAATGGAGACAAAAGAACCACATCTTCCAATTATTTATTCATTCATTTGGGAATATTTAATGTGTGTCTCCTATGTACCAGCCACTAATAAAAATGCCATGTCCTCTGCTCTATCAATGTCATGAAGCTGATATTCTAGGGAAAGAGAAGGTACATAGATATCAAAAATAACATGAATTAATGTCAGCTACTAATAATGTCATGAGAAATAATAAAGCAGAAAATCATGATAGAGTAACTTTTTTTTTTTTTTTTACAAAGAGTGATCAGAGAAGTCTTCTCTAATGAGATAGCTGAGCATGGAAATTAATAAAGGATGGAAACTAGTTATGAGATTGAGAGAAGAGCATCCTAGGCAGAGGGAAACATGTATGCAGAGGCCCTCTGGAAGGAGCAGGTTTGTCTACAATATAGAGGAAGGCCAATATGTCTAGAGCAGAAGGAGTTATGGGGAGCATGACACTTGTAGGTGAAGTCAGAGAAGTGTAAAGGAACCAGATCATGGAGAGTAACATTCAGCAAATTACAGCCAGCCAGCCAAATCCAGCTTATAGTCTGTTTACATACACTCGCCAGGTTAAGAATGGCTTTAAATTTCTAGAAGTGAGAGAGAACTATATTACAGTGATTGTATGTGGCCCACAGAGTCTAAAGTACTTGCTGCCTGGCCTCTTAAAGAACTTGCCAACTCCTTATGCAGGGTCTTAGGGAGAACTTTATTACTTCTAAGTGGCATTGGAAGCCACGAGGGGGTTTTGAGCAAGAAAGTAATGTGATGTGGTTGACAGGTTTAAAAGAGTGACTCTGGCTTCCCTGTTAGCTTGCATCATACCCAGAGGAAAGGCAGAGCAGGGAGCACAGTGGGAGGCCACTATGATTGTTCAGGTGAGACCTGAGATGACTACACTGGTTGCATCTGGGTACCAGCTGGTTAGACACAGAGCATATCTTGAAGATGGCATTAAAAGTTGCTTTGGATTTAGTGTGGGATATGAGTGCAAAGGGGAAGTAAAGGCAGACCTCAAAATTTTAGGTATATTCACCCCTCCTAATGTTGCCATGGAAATCAAAGGAGAAAATGATCCTTTCTACTCTGAGCTTGACTCCTCCATTAATCCACTATTTTTCAGTCTGAGTTCCTTTGATCATGACACCATCCTTTCAAAAACCTACCTGTGTCCCTTAGCCATTGAACAGAGGTAGCCTTCCCCACACTGCTGGACCAGTTGGTCTTAGTACTGCATAACCTCACCACCTACAACAGCTGTCTCCAGCTGCTTCCATTCACCAACCCCAGCGCTAACCAGTGAATGATCTTAGACTTCCATATGTGAATCATAGCTTCCACTCCCAGGCCCTCACCTGGTGAGTTCCTTTCTTCCCATCAGTTCATACCAGCAGTCTGTGGTGGTCTACCCTCCCAATGAAGCTCTTTCTGAGGGCACCCTTTTTACCTTCCGAGGCTGTTCTAGCCATATGATTTATCTTTCTTAATGGGCACACTGTTTATATTTGTACTACAATTTTTTTCCACCATTCTTATCTCTCATCCTACCAAACTACAGAAAAGGAGACATGGTAGCATATGATTTGGTGCCCTTGCTTTGTTGAGTCCCAACTCTGCACTTGGAACCTGTATGACTTTGAGCAAGCTACTTTATTTCTTTAAGCCACAGTTTGTATAGATGTAAAATGGAGATGATTACCATAGTCATTTTATAGCATTAATTAAGAAGATAAAATGAGGTGATTCGTGGATACCACTTAAAGCTTAAAACTCATTAAGTCCCAGCTCTTTCAGCTTCTCTCACTCCATGAAGGAACTGAGGAAGTGGCTTCTGTCCTGTTCTTCCTGTGCTGTGTACATTCACTTTACACACAGTGGGCAAACGAACATAAAGAGCAGAGCCAGAAAAGCCCATGTTAATATATCCCCCTGACGCATCAGCTTGATATATAAGGCAAGCTACTCACCCCCTTTTAGCATCATATTCCTGACATGCAAAGTGGGGGAGATCACTCCCACCTTGATGAGCTGTGGAGGTCTGTAAAGCACCTGATGTGCATCGCATGTTCTATGATAGCAATAGCATGCTGATGATCAAAGGCTCTGTAGGGAAAATTCCCTGGCTCTTATAGCACTGAAGAATGATTACTCCATTAAAGGCAGTGGTTCTCAAAATGTCCCTGGAACAGGGACATCAGTATCATCCAGACCTTGTTAGAAATGGAAATTATCAGGCCCCATTTCTGTTTGCGGGAGCAAACACTGTGGAGTGGGGTCCAGATGATTCTGAGGACCACATAACCTGGGGTTAATAACAGGAAATGTAATTTAGTTGGTTCAGTTTAGAGCCTAAAAGGATCTAAGGACCATTGTCTTAGAGGAGGTAGGACCTGACATCTGAAGGCTCTAGGGTTCTGCACAGTGACTTCTCATTCAATCCTGAGGGTGGGGAGCATTTGAGTTCCTCTGCTTGTCTGGTAGCACTATAAAGAGGGTCCTGAGAGCTCAGAGAAGTTTCCAGTAGTACCAGAGAAAGAGAGGAACTCAAGTTTTTCAGAGCTGCTTTTTGGGGTCAACAACTCTTGACTTCTTATGATTATAGAGCTAATAGGAACACAAAAGAATCAGAGAACCATGTAACTCAGGGTTAATAACAGGAAATGTAATTTTAGTTGGTTCGGTTTAAGACATAGGTCTGGTGTGGGAGTATGCCCCACAATATAAGCTTTCAGGAGCCTATAAGGATACATCAGTTAACTTGTAAGAATATAAGTGTGTGGGGACAATTTTGCTTAGACTGACAAGATGTGAAAATTATTTAGTATGTCTAATTTTAATGTAAGGTGTTGACACATTTGTAAATACAGAAACTGAAGTTACTGCAAATGATTTCAAGAAACTTGGAAATATTGTGAAGAGCATTGAAATTCCTACAAAGTATTAAAGTCTGAAGAACATTTTAAATATCTTCATTGCTGTGGGGGAAATAAAAAGCACAGCCGCTTTTATATTTAGTTATCAGCTTTTTGGGAACATGATACCGCGTTTATCTTTTTTCTCCTCTTT